>NC_142146.1:42744364-43369364 GCF_024610735.1 Ursus americanus
TCCTTCCTTCCTTCCTTCCACTTCTCATTCTTTTTAGCCTTCCTTTTCTTGTTAAGATCACTGAAAAGATATAGTCATTGAAGAAAGTTTCCTGTTTATGACTTTCGGATATATATTCAATTCACCTTAAACTTTTGCTGTTCAGCATGAATATAGTCAATATTCAGATTGCTTGCTAACCTGAGTCCCAGAATTTGTTTTAAGGTGTCCAAGAACAGGATGACATTACTCAGGAAACATCTTGTGCAATGATGCCACATCCATCACTTGACTAAGAGCTTGTTTTCAACTTTATAAACCAGTGGGGTGACCTTCTGTTCCCAAGAGAGGGCCTAAAACGTACTGGGCAAATCTTTGGCTCTTGAAATAGCTGTTCAATGTTACAGATGTTCAGGTGACTGACTAATGGTTTCCTTCCCCCATAAGACAGCTCCTGGGAAGCTCTAGGATGTGGCTTTAAACTGGAATGACTCTGGGGAGCTAGGTTTGATGTGGCATGGTCTCGAGGCATCCTTAGTCTGAAGTTCTTCCAGGAAGTCTGGTGAGTTCTAAAACTTCCCTGGCGAGCTGATCTACTCTGACAGCACAAAGAGGGAAATGTAAATGAGGAAAATACCAAGGTCAAGGCCTTACTCGGTGCTTCCTGGGTGTAGTATAACATAGTGGTTAAAAACTCTAGCACTGAGGTTGAGATGCTTGGCTATCATTCCTAGTTCCATCTTTGATGGCTGCATGACTGATGGTTGCATGAACTTCCTCATTAATAGTAGCAATGGTATTAATAATAATAATGATAATACATTTTCCAATAGAATTGTGAGTAGTGAATGAAATCAACAAAGTGTGTAGCAAAAAAGTAAGCATTAACTAAATGGTATCTATGAGTATTATTATTGTTACCCTAAGCCTCAGAAAATAATTTAGCCATAGTTGAGAGACTACTAGGGATTTTCTCATTTCATCAATGATAAGAATAATTTATATAACAGTTGTGATAATATATATGCAAGGTGCTGAGCACACTGTCAGGTAGAGTTCAGAATGCAAGTGGGTGTTAGAATTTAAAATATCCATAACCAGTTTATATAGAGAGGAAAATTTTGTGTGTTGAATCAGTTTATTTGTTCAGGTTTAGGCATAAACATCTTATTTTCTAGATTTTATAATTAGATATAATGTTTATGGTAACAAAATATTACAGGAGGAGGCAGCTTAGAAGTAAACCAATATATGTTATATTTTTCTAATATAACATTTCTGTGAGAAATTAAGGAGAGAAAAAATGAAATCTGCTGTTAGAGTTCCTTCAGCATTTTGTAATGTTTCTTACACAAAATGCTAAAACTATTTAAAAAAAAAATTCCCGTTTATTTCCTTTTCCTGCACCTGTACCAGATCTAGGAAGCTAATTATTGAAAATACATCTTCCAGAAATTAAAGAGGCAAATATTATTGTAGTTTTAATATAAAATCAATGGAAAATATTTAACATTTTTATATCTATTTCCTTATCTTCCTTTTTCCTCATTATTCTTTTAATGCTACTATTATTATTACAGCTGCACAGAAATGACACGTTGCTAAATAGCAGTGAACACTGGAAGAAGGTTAAGCAAAGTTAATTTATGCAAGGAAACTGCAGCCAGAAATGCGGGAGGACCTTATTCTACTTAATAAATACATTATTTGTACAGGTCAGTTTTACCTGCTGAGTATTTCCAGGCATCCAAATAATTGTTATTCTCAACTGTCTCTTCTCATGCCTTAGCCAAGCTAACCCACAAAGGACGAGCAGCTCAGAGCTTAGTGAGAGCTTCCCAGCTGCCCCCCAGGAGTGCTGGGAGCGAGCCTGAAGAGCTTCCCAGAAGACCTGAAAGGCCGCAGCAGCATCGCTTACAGAAACGGCCCCGGATAATGTTCGTTTTGGATTCATCTTCTGGCTTTGTGATCGTGGGCGAGTTACTTATTTTCCTCCATTTCTCCATGTGGAAAACTAGGGAAGTAATACCTACCTTACAAATACTGCTTTTATGAGAACTAATGGAGATGATATTTGTAAAGGGTTTGCTAAATATAAAATGCTTATTCCACTTAAATCTGTCACAGTAGTTAAAAGTATGCCATTAGCTTGCATCTTGGCTCTCTAATGGGAATAATAATTGTGCTCACTGCTTGGGGCTGTTGGGAGGAACTACTACATATAAAACAGGTGGTGCCGTTGTGGATGCATTTCCATGCTTTTTGTTATTATTACTCTACTAATCCTTATTTTCACTCAGAAGCAGACCAAATGGACATACTTAATATAGATTGTAAAAACGATAGAGAAGTGAGATTAATTTTTAAAAATGGAATGAAAAGAATAAACGTACTGTTTATGAATATGCAATATTTAAGTTCTACATGCTACACAGCGATAAAATCATTTCATTGACAGAAATATTAACTGAAAGAAATAATTTTGATCATTTAGGTTTGTATGTTCCTTAGGCTCATGTGAGCACAAAATGAGATGACTTTTGAAAATCTTTCTGGCTTTGGCTGGAAATAATGTTTTTAATTGGAGCGTTTTGTATTACCTGATGGATTTTAACTTCTTTAACATCTTTAGTAATTAGTGCATGCAGCATTAGTTAGCTAGCTTTTGAACATCCAGAATTATTCTTTATTATCTTAAAAAGATTGTCTTTTATGACATATGTATCTATGCAAGCTTATACGCTCTTTAAGGTGAGATGAAAGGGAATGATTTTATTCTACGTTAGAAAAACTGGGTTAGTGCTTTCCAAATGTTAACAGGTGTAATGCAGATAATAAAGCCAACCACAATGAAAATATGCCTATGGTCAAGTTTGAGAGACACTAGATTAATTAATACTCCAGAATACAACTTTTATTGTATCACTTCTCAGAATCTTTAATATGTTAATGTGTACTGAGAATCTCTAAGGATGGCAGTAGTATGTTTGCTAATATTATTTGACCACTGAGTCCTTTTCTTGAGGAGCTCTTGTTAAGGAGTATATTTTGGGGAGTGTGGGGCTGGAAGATTATTGTGTTTCCTATCTTCATTTTTAAATGAGAGAAAGCAAAGTTCATATGATTTAGAATTTTCTACCACATGTTTATCTTTCTTGCTCAACTCCATTGGGAACATCCTTGTAAAGATACTTTACCAGACAGTTTCTAGGGATAAGAGACTGTGGCTCCTGCCTTCTCCCTTTCTTCCTTCTTCCATTTTAAAAGTACAAATTATTCCAGGGGCTAGGCCCAGAAAAATTCTGGTTTTGCCTCTAAGAGGGTCTGATCCTGAGGATGGAGAAAAAAAGTAGCATCTGAGATTTAAAGTACCAGGAGAAAAAGACAACACTCCAAACAAAAGTGATAATCTGTGAGAACAGCTTGGAACTTTGAAAAATTATTTTAAAGGGAAAATTAGAGGCATCAATAAAATCAGGAAGGCGATAATGATGACAACTGTCTTGTCATGGGTTTTATTAATTTTTCTCCAGGAAGGAGGGAAACAATAGTAAAAGTCTCGGTTGAGAATCCTTTTGTTTTGTCTTGTTTTTGTTTGTTTTGTTTTAGTCTTCCAACCTTGACACTATTGACATTTTGGGCCAGAAAATTCTGTATTGTGGAGGATTATACTGAAACTGTAGGGTGTTTAGCGGCCTCTACCTGATGCCAGTAGCACCTCATCCCCCCCCAGCCCCCACCTCGTGATAACCGGAAGTGTCTCCAGACATGGCCAAATGTCTTATGGGGGCAAAACTGACCCCAGTTGAGAACCATTGGTCTACCCCCATCTCACCGTATTTTCCCCCTTTGGTACTAAAAGATGAGTACAGAAAACGGAAGGGCGTCATGCTGTGAATCTTCATGTCAATAATACAATACGACTGCAATACCTTCAAGAGGAATAACGATTCTTTAACAGGGCTTCTGTCATTTTTCCAAGTCTCACGCTGGAAGTATGGGTCGCCTTTCTTTTTTTTTTTAAGATTTATTTTATTTATGAGAGAAAGTGCGCACGCATATACGCATCCAGGAAGGGGGGCACAGGAGGGGCAGAGGGAAAGGGAGAGAGAGAATCTCACACAGACTCTTCCTGAGCACAGAGCCCCAAGTGGGGCAGGAAGGGAAGGGAGCTCAATCTCACAACCCTGAGATCATGACCCATGTGATCACAACCTGAGCTGAAATCAAGAGTCAGGTGCTCAACCATCCAACCAACTGAGCCACCCAGGTGCCCCTGGGATCACTTTTTTATCTTCTATTAGCTGACTTATTTTTCATTCTTTTGGCCTGGCTGATCACCTTGCCACTCAAAAGACAATTAGTAAAACGTTCACTTTTTGTCTTAAAACATTTAAGAAAGAATTACTAAAACTGTGGCTTAAAATATCTCCTGGTTGGTGTAATCTTTCTGGAATTAGAAAACATTAGTCATTTCAGTACAATAACTGGTTGCCAAATATGTTAGGATGACATACACTACCTTGCCTGTTGATATTTTTACATTCTTTTGGGCTATAAATTCACATCTATCTTCTAATAGTTTCCATCTTTCATATTGGTGTTTGTGACTCTGTTATAAGACTAGAAATGAAGCTGTACATGATAGATTAGAAAAGAGAGAATCTGAAAACAAGCTTGTGGTTTCCTAGCATAATAGAGGCTAAAAATGTGTATTACAGTATTGTTTTAATTATTATGTATGTTTCTTTTTGTCTTCGGTATCCAGGACTGAACATTCACTTCTGGAAAGGAACATGGTGAATTTTTAAATTTATGTCACCCTATACTGAATTTGAGAGAGTCCCTAAATAAAGTAGAAAAAAAGGAGAAATATCTAAAAGGAAAAAGAAGACATGTATATCCTGATAACTAGATTCTCGAAGCTTATATATATGTTGTAGTCATGAAATAATTTAACATTGTGACATAATATTTTCTGCTTGATTAACATTCAATTATATGTTTTCCAGTTCTAAACAATCTAATTGTAGTATCAGCAGAAAGATGAACCCTAAAGGAATCTATATCTCAACTTAATAGAATGAATATTATTTTCTTTTTGCTTTCCAAAGTTTCTTTTGAGTATAGAGTTTTAAAATGATATGTAATACATTCACCACCCAGTTATCCTTACTGCTTATATTACCCTTAAATAATACAAAGCTTAAAGTCCATTTCTGCTTTTCTGAATTTTACATGTGATTACATTTAAGTTAATCTTCTGTATTTGTTTTCCTTTTATAAAAAGGTACTCTGTTACCTCTGTCAGATTACATTAGAGGATTTCGGTGACATTCTCGTACTAGAAAAACTACAAACACTTCTACAGGCTATGTATTTATGCAGCCACAATGGGTATAATCCTATTTTTATGAAGAATGAATAGAATTGACTTAAAAATAGAAATAGCTTCCTGAAATCACCTACATTCTATTTAGGCCAATTAAAAAAAATAACTTGAAAGCTTGTTGCAAACATTTAAATCAGATAAGTCAGCACAATTCCTTGCCAAAGGTCAAAAAGATTGCAGTAAAAATCCAAACAGAATATCAATTGGGACCTGACAAGGCAAGGGAAGTGGACGATTCAAATAACATTTCTTTTTGAATACACATTTGCTCATCTTTGCTCAAGGGTCAAAACAGAATTATTCTGGAATAGAAATGGTGACTATATGACCTGTTGTTTAACGAGTGTTTCTAAACTGGTTTATAATTACCAAATTAATCTCAGAATATATTAAAAACCTATTTGCACAAGCTATGTACAAGTAAAAAAAAAAGAGCAGAGCACTTTACCTGCATCGATACAAAGCATTGCATAACAAGTATTTGTTTTTGTAGTTATTGTGGCTTTGGGAACAAGTAAATATAAACAGCAGGAAACAAAATACAGAGGCAGTGCAAGTGGAGGTTGTCAGGGAGCAGTATGGTGGCTTTAGGCGCCGAATTCGGCTTGAAAAGTAAGCTTTGTTTCAGTCTGCGTAAGAGGCTTTGGCGCTGTATCAGACCTCGGGGGCAACCACGCAGCAGGACTGGGATTATCCAGTGGTTTACTAGAGTCTATGCTTCCCAATTCATAGAAAACTCGCCTCCCTGTCATAGTCTTACATAAACTCACGTTTCCATCTTCTTCTTTTTTTTTCTTTCTGGGATTTTAGGTCTTTTGGCTAAAAAGAGTAGCGGATGTTAATTCAGAATCTAAAAAGTATTTAATGAACGTAATTGAGAAGATACCAAACGTTTGACATCGATTGATAGTAAGGATAGCATGGGTAATTTTGCAAACTAAGTAATTCATTTTCTGAAATTGATGCTTCTTTGCCATTGGGTGGCCTTACCAAAAATGTCCTGAGTGCAAGTTGACTGTATTTTAATACAACTGCTACTCGCTCACAATAAAGTTCTAAATGTATTTCTATTCTAACAATGAAATGCATTCCTTTCTTTCTTTCTTTCTTTCTTTCTTTCTTTCTTTCTTTCTTTCTTTCTTTCTTTCTTTCGAGGCTTGACAGGGTTAATTCCATTTAGCTGTAAGAAGACTGCTCTGGTGGAAACCCCATGGTTATTCCAAACGCATGACCATCAAAGAACCAGATTAGCTGAGTGAGGAGGGAAAGGAAACTGTGCCCTTCCTGTCTCTTAATAAAGCTAAGATTACAGAAGTATTTAATAACCATTGTGGGTTTTAATAGGAAATTGTATGAACACTTTTGGTAATTCACTCAATCTATGGTTACCGTTGAAGATTGTTTTTGTTTAAGCTAGCTTAGATATCCAGAAAATGTTGTAAAACCAGGATCCTATTACCCATAGCACTGCTAAGTAATCAACTATAAAGACGTTAAAAGTTCTTTTTGGATATCTCATTTGCACTGAGAAGAGTGAGTTGCACCACGGCTAAAGAAACAACAGCAATTGTTTTATACGCACTGAGAAGGCAATAAAATGTGGATTCCTTATGTAGGTCCAAATGTAGCAGCTGGATTTGGCTTTATGAACCATGAAAAATAGTTCCCATCTGGAAGTTGATGTTGAATAAAGATGCAACAGTAAGACAGCATTTTACATGAAACATTTTATACGTGTCTAGCAAAATTGTTGGTAATTTCCAGTTACAATTAGAAAATAATAATTGAAGATCAATGAGTTTGGTATCAAATACCCAAGACTTTCTTGATCTTGGAGAGATTGTTTCATTCATTAAAAACAAACTAGGCAACAGCAAAAATAATTTTAAATTTCCTGAATAAATAATTAGTACTTTAATAATTGTAGTTATACAATTATAAGCAGTCACTTATTTTGAAGTTTAAAATTTCATTGGCAATCATGGTAAATTCTTTAGTTACTGAAAAATGTGTGGTAATACGTACAATCCACTCTTTCATTCTACAGCATATTCTAAAATGTTAGTTCTGTCTTTAAATAAATTTTTATCAAACATTCCATGTAACTAGTATTTGAAATTGTATATATGAACTGGACTTTCTGAGGTTATTGTACTATCCCCAAGCTTTTGAGGAGAAATAGTCTCAAAAAAATAAACATAGAACCGTAAATCCAATTTTATAAGATTGGGATAATGCTTGTCAGCATGTTCCAATCTCCCCCTGAATTTATTATGTAAATTGATCAAAATTATTGCTTACTGCCAACTCTTTTTAGTAGATACTTTGCATTTAGCAAGGACAGATGTAATTTGCCCCCTTTTTGCAGTTGTTTTTGCCATATTAAAATTGAGAGACTGAGCAGATAATAAGAATGTTCACAATATTTATAGGCTATAATGCATCATTTTATATATGTTAATCCAACTATATAAGATTTAAATTCAAAGATAGTACTGTTTCTGTTTTTGCCTACCGGTTCTTTAAAACAGATAAAGATTTTAAATTAGTTGAGTCTCAGTCTTTTTTTCTTTCTTAAAAATATAAACTTTTGAGTTACTTAATTATTCCAGATAAAACAAAGTCTGCTTTAGTATATCTGCAAATTTAAAAATAATTTGTAGCATATTTTGAAGTTCATTGAAAATGCAGTAAAGCAGGAAAGGATAGAGACACAATTAGGAGGTGTAAATCTATTAAAATTCATTAAAACTTGACAAAATTTACTAGATATTATCCTAAACTTCCTGTTTTTCCCTAAATGCTTATTTCTAAATTCATCTATAAAAAAAAGAACTGATGCGTGTAGGTAGAGCACGTGACTGTTGATTTTGGGGTCATGAATTCCAGCTCCACGTCAGGTGTAGGGCTTACTTAAAAATATTAAAAAAAATAATTGATATGTATTTTGAATTCTACCTATGTGAAATAAAAACCAAACTACCAGAGATTTTATACTATGTTCTATCTTGATAACTATCCAACATATTGATTTATTAGCCTACTTTCTGCTAAGCCCAAAGCTCTACAGTTTAGAATTTGTAAACTACAAAATATTATTTCGGACTCTTTAAACATTGTATGATTAAAATATGAAAGATAAATAAATATTAGTAATTACAGAGAAATATTTTTATTTCACAAATGAATTAAGCATAAATTCTTTTTTAAAAATGGAAAGAGAATCCTTTTTCCAATTATTTTTATTCATTTACTTTTTTTAGGGGGGGAGGAGCAGAGGGAGAGGGAGAGAGAGAACCTCAAGCAGTCTCCACGCCCAGTGCAGACCCTGATACGAGGCTCCATCTCACAACGCTGAGATCATGACCTGAACCAAAATCAAGAGTCAGACACTTAATCGACTGAGACACCCAGGCGCCTTTCCAATCATCCTTCCTTTCTAGAATCACATTACCCCTGCCTTTACAGAGATGGGCCAAATGTTTTTTACCCAGTTTGATCTCCAAACCCAATCTGAAGATGCAGCTGAAATTGAACTTTTCCATAAAGCCTCTCTTGATTCCTCCATTGCAGTTCTTTTCACTTTTAAACTTGCAGAACTGGGATCATCTCAATAATTCCTTGGATGACTATATGAATGTATGTATATATGTAGCATTATATATATATATATATGAATATATATGATATTATATATGTAGTTTTGACTCTATAAACTTCTCTTTAGATGGTAATGCAAGTACATTTTGTAACTCCAATTGCATCATAACTTCCTTAAAAGTAAACACACTATTTTCACAATTTAATAGCTTATAATTCATAGCTTTGTATGATAGGCACACAATAAATGTTGCTTCTCTATCCTTGACAAAGCATTGCATCAGTGATTCTCAACTAGGGGTGATTTTACCCCTCGGTGCACATTTGACATTGTCCAGAGACATTTCACTTCTTACGGTGGGGGGTGAGGTGTGTGGAACAATAACAGGTGCTACTAGCATCAAGGGGAAGAGGCCAAAGATGCCGTAAACAAGATCACCCACTTGTCTTCCTGTCATACTCTTACATAAACTCACTAGGCACTCCTTTCCATCTATTATTTTTCCTTCTGGAATTTTAGGTCATTTGGCAAAAAAGAGTAGATGCTAAGACAACAAAGAATTAGACATCCCAAAGTTTCAATAGTGTCAACATTGAGAAACGTGTATCCCATGAGATCCCATAGTTACACAGTTGAACAGAAATCCAAGAAGATTCTTTGGTAGGGAAACAAAATCTTCCAAAAAATCTAACTATTGTATGTAATTTGTCCTTTGTCAAAAATTTTTATTTAATTTCACCTTCAATGTGAAATTTTAAGCATTTTTTTCATACGGAAATTTTATTATCTTTTTTCCTGTGTATTTATTTAATGAGCATACATTTTGTTATATAGACTTTACCATTTTGCCAAGTATTTTTTTTTTTTCTGATTGGAAAGCAGAGACCCAGGAAGAACAAAAACAGTAGAAAAATCATAGAAATCCTGTGTTTCTTTAGGCAGAAGGAAATAAAAATTGAGACAGTGTATTAGTTTTTTGTATTTGAGGCAGATGACTGATTTCAGTATATTATGGGCAGATATTTTACCTGCTTCTCCTTCGCCAGCTGGAACTCTATATCTCTCTTTACTTTATTCTATCTTATCTCTTTTGTAAATTTGCAGCAAAGATTCATTACATTCAGTTGTCTTTTGGCCAGCTATAAGTTTCAGAAAGACAGGTCCTCTGGGAAATTTTTTTCTGAGGGAATTACAACATCTCATGGCAGGAGAGCACTCCCTCCAACTAAGGGCAGTGGCTGGTGGAGACTGCAAAGTGTAGTTTTGAATGCAGCAGGACGTTCTTCCTCTTTTTGTTCTGGGATGCAGATATCCCTTCCCCTCTTCCTCGCGCCCTGAGATTTGTGCCAGAGCCCTGGAGATAGAAGCTCTCATAACAGCCTTAGTCCCTGTAGCGTAGGAAAATCTGTTTGTTGTTTAGTAACACAGTGCAACAAGGAGAGGGGGAGGAAAGGGGTCCTGACAGTATTCACTTCTTTGTGAATATTGGAGTATTACATATTTTCTTTTCAATAATTGAAGGTCTCTTACAATTTGAGAAGTCAAATACCAGGAATCAGTTTCTAAGTTTATCATTTAACTACCTTTCTATCTTAGCTTTTGGAATACCTCTCATACTTCCGTAAGTGTAGTTACAGAGAAATTTTAGTAATGGCAATTTCTTACCAAAAGCTAGGTACAAATTCTAGCCAGTGTTAACATTTAAAAATATCATTGGGTTTTTTCCTTAGAAAGTAAATTGTGAAAGCTGTGGTTTAGTAAACTAAGTATATAATTCGCATTATGCAATAGTTTTAAATTCCTAGATCTATTTTGTATCCTAGAAACATCAATATGTACTTTGTTAGAATAGAAACATATTTTAAATTTCAAAGCAATAGACTTACTCTATATTGAGGCACGTGTTGGTTGTTAAGATACTGTCGACCACAAAAAAAACTTTATGTAACCTGTTCCACACTACCGTGATTTCAAAAAATAATTTTTCAGTTTCTGAGAAGCAATCTCAAGAGCCAACATGCAAGAAATTGTTTATTTATGCCCTTAACTTTTATAAGAAATGTCCACAACTATTTCTAAAATCTTGCTCAATGTTCTTTGTTCAGCTGTCATCAATTCTTTCTTTTTAGTTTTTCTTTTTCTTTCTTTCTCTTTCTTTCTTTCTTTCTTTCTAGAATTTTTTTCTGGAATCTTACAAAAACCCACTCATACTGGGAAAAATAGAATATTTGTGCAAAATTCTTTCAAATAATTTATTTGCCCCCTTCTCCAGTTATAATTCAATGTATTCTACAAATGCACATTAAGTTGTCTTTAAAAATATTTGTCTCCGTTTTGAGCTTACTTTAAAAGGGAATGACCAATGAATAACTGAAGTGGTGCTTTGAAGTATGGTGGCTATCATTTATCATTTTAGTTGGAGAATGAGACTACTGTTAAATTATAAAAAGTAATCCCTTATTGCTCATACACATGGAAATGACTCACTATTTTGCAAATCATCTGTCTTGCTCCTAGTGAGCCTGGTTTGGCCCAGTCAAACAAAAATGTGAGTGCAGAAAAATAATGTGGACATCCTGAAAGCCCAATGGTACCAGACTTTCAAAAAGAGTCAGTAATTAGATTGTAGATACAAAAAGAGGTAGAGAGTATTTAAAATTACAGGGTTAGATTGAGGGGAGAGATAAGAGATAAAGATGGTTCCATTAAGACATTTAAAGACAAGTAGAGAAAAGGTATGTGTAATATACATTAAGCTAACTCCTCAGTTTCTTTTTGTTTTTATTACCTGGGGGAACTTCCTGCTGCCTAATTGTCTTTTTTTCTTTACATGTGTAACTCTCTAACCACACTGTGAATTCTTGAGGGCAGGGATTGAATTTCATTCTTTATGTTCCCTGGACCGTATCACCTGAAGTAGCAAGTACATTCATTGGAATAAATAGAATATATGAAAAAAACTGAAATACAGTGGTTTTAGAAAATCATCGTTGACCTTTAAGAAATATTAAGTTTTCTCAAAGCCACAGAACAATATGGAAATAGTATAATAAACATACATGTAGCCAACATGTGCACGTAACAGAGGTTGATAGTTTGCCTTTTGCTTCAAATCATTTTTAAAAGTACTTAAAATTCTTGGGGGGCCTGGCTAGTTAAGTCAGTGAAGCATGAGACTCTTGATCTCGGGTTGTGAGTTCGACCACTGTGCTGGGTGAAGAGATTACTTAAAAACAAAATCTTAAAATAAATAAATAAATAAATAAATAAATAAATAAATAAATATAAGTAGTTAAAATTCCTTTTTTTACCTTCCCTGATCTCCTTCTCCTCTCCTTCCTCCCCATAGGCAATCACTGTTCTGATATTGGTTTGTATGCTTTCTATTCATGTTTTTAAATACATTTCAAGATATAACCTATAAATAAAATAGCGTATTGTTTTCATGCTTAAAATTTACATAAATATATTATACCCCGTGTATCCTATATCTGGTTTTAAATTTACATCTGAATCTACATCTAAATTTAAAGTGTATCAAATACTATCTCATTGCAATTTTAATTTATATTTGCATTTCTCTGATTTCTAATAAGATCGAGTAAAGTAGTATAGGTTTATTTGCCTTGTGACGTTTTTCTTCAGTGAATTGCTTATTCATAGCCCTTGTCCACTTTTCTAACAAAGAACCCCAGAGTTATATGTATTGCCTATATCCTCCTCGTATTTGATTTCTCTAAACATGTTTATAGTGCCTTTCTTGTACAGATATTTTAATTTTAAAGCAGACAAATTTATCAATCTTTTTCTTCTGATATGAGATATTTTTGATTTATTTAAGAGAACTTTACACATCCTGCGGTCATAAATTGTTTTGCATATTTTCTTTTCTCATGCAAGAGGTGCATTTAAGTCTTTTCCATCTGGAATTTATTTTGGTGTATGGAGTGTGTTAGAGAGCTTATTTTATTTTATCCTGTGCAGATAACCAATTTTCCTGGCCCTTTTCCTTGGATATAGGACATCCTTTATTCCCTGCACTGTACTGTCACATGCCAAATTCCCATATATGTGTGGGGTTGTGTCCAGCCTCTCAGTCCTGCGTCACTATGTATTGATCGTTTATACACAAATGCCACATCATTTTAATTAATATATTATTACATTATGTCTCAGTATGTACTGGAGCAAGTTGTACCTTTTTGTATTGGCCATTCTTGACCATTTTCTCATATGAATATTAGGATAAGTGTATTAAATTAAAACTTGTTAGTCTTTTGATCAGATTTGCACTGAATCTATAAATCAATTATGGAGAAAATGGCATCTTTATGCTATTGAGTCTTTTAACTCTGAACGTTGTATGTTGTTCTAGTTTTTAAAGGTTTTTTAATGTCCTTACTTAAAATTTGATGATTTTTTTGTATACAGGTCTCACCTTAATAGATTTATTTCTAACAACTCAATTGATTATACTGGTATTGTTAATAGGATTTTTTCCTAGTGTAGAATAGATGGGGTTAAGAAGTCTGGGTTCTGGATCCAAGGGCTTGCGTTCAGATCCTAGCTCTACCACATACTAGGTATGTCTCAATTTGCTTGCATCTAATTGGGGAACAATTACTAGCACTGCTTCAGTAGGGCTGTTGTGAAAAGTAATTGAGATAATACATGCCTAGAATATAGCACTTAATACTCTAGCTTTATTAGCACTACTCCAACTCCCGTTACATCTACTGCTTAATTTTTGCTACTATAAAGGATATTATTCATTTGTATATGTTCATCTGTAGTTACTCTTGCATTTTGCTGATAGAAAATCATATCATACATGAATAATGACTTGTTTTTAAAATTCTTACACCTCGCGTTACTTCTTGTCTTACTGTGTAAGCTAGGACTTCTCATGTAATGCTGCATATAAGCATATTGGACAATTTTACTGAAACAAATTAGACTTTTGAAGAACTTTTATATGAGTTTCTTGTTTTGCCAATGGTTAATTACCTAAAAGTTTTAACCTACTCTTTCTGCTTGTTCTGAGTATTTTGCAAACAAAAAAGTAAAGTAAAACATGGAAACATATCAAGCTTTTCCTTCTGCCTATTACATTTTTCCTGTCACATTCATCTCCTTAAGTCCTACCCATTTCAAGACCTAGTCTAAATGTTCCTTTCCCTATAAATACTGTGGCTTCTTCTAGCTGGAGGTAACATCTCTAGTCCACTACCCCTTAGTGCTTCATCAGAATCAGAATCTCTCTTACTTGTACTCTAGCTTACATTACGGTTATAAATTTTATTATTGTTCCTACTCAGATCCTAAGATTTTTGAGGTCAGGATCAGCATCTGTTTTGTTTTGAATTTTCTTTCCTGCTACTACTAACAAATAGCATGTAGCTATTTGCTCAATAAATAGCAATAAATAAAACAAAGAGTAAGTCAAATCTGGAATTGAATATCAAACTCGTCTAAAGCTCATTAGTGAAGAAGCATAAAAGCAGAAACACATCTTTATTCTTTTGTGATAGTTTGCTATTTTTTTAAAGTGTGTGGCCATGAGTATACAGACACATAATTAATATTCTGAAACAAAGTAAACATTTGACTACCACTGTGAGTTTTGATTAATTAACTCTGCTAGAACATGTGACATAGTAGAAAGCAGTAGAAAAGCACCCTCATGGGGACAACCGGGATGCACAAATAAATGTCATTCATCTCTATTTAATAGAAAATTTAATAATCTATTCAGCTCTATTCTCTCCAGCTTAATCCAGGCCATTTCATGAGTGGTCTTTGGAGCAATAATTTTTAAGAAGTAAGCTGACTCAGATGTTTGTAAATATGACGTTTGGATTCTTCCTCCTGGTTTTTTTTTTTTTTTTTGGACAGTACTTTGTTTGTTTGTTTGTTTTAAACGAAAGGATCCAGTTCCTAATGGAAAATACGTTGTAGTGCTCCTTATCACTATCCAGTCTTTGAGTTTGCCACAGTTGCTTCCTTTTATGTGGATTTTGCCCCTTTGGAGTCTAAGTTCTTAGCATCTAGATAATTTTGTCATGGCAAACAGAAAATGCCTGCATGAAGGGCGGTCTATTGCCTCTTTGAGGAGAAATAGAACCCAAGGTTTTTATTCATGAATCACACAGAAACTTTATACCAAAAAAAGAAAAAAAGGTACTAAATATGTAAATATGGAATGTCTTAAATATAATCTCTCACGTTCTAATGTATGTCATCCCTGTTTTTCAGAACCTGATCTCAACTTTATTTCTCAAAATATATCTGCAGAAGTCTGCAGAAACCTGCAGTCCGGCATCTGCTCCTGGAGGCCAGGCTTCCAGCTTGCACTGACTTTCAGGATCTTCCTTCAGGCAAACACCTGGAGGCAATCATCTGCAGATGCCAGTCTGCAAGCAGATGTATATGGGTAGGACAGCAGCACTTTTTGCCATTAGAACAGCTGGGAGGAGAGGAAAATAAATGTGTTCTGCTTTCCTTTGTGTCATATAAAACTCCCTTAGAGCATTCTCACCTGGAACCCATTTTCCTTCTCTTCTGGTCTTGGCTTGTTTTTGGTGGGGAAAGAAACTTGCCTCACTCATCCTTCCAGGTTAAGAGGAAGTTTGTTTTTCCTTGACATCAGTCACCTTGGTTGAAAATGTTGCTCAGAAAGCATTCTTATATTTGCCTAAAATATTCTCTGTTCCAAAAAGTGAGCTCCTTGAAGGGATTACCTCGGACTCTATACTTACTCCACTGTATAGTGCCTAGTACAAGTTTAAATACATAGACACACTCATAAATAATTATGATTTCTCATTTACATCTTAAGTGCAACTGAAAACTCAATGTGTTTATTTTTATTTATCACTTAAAAAATATATCTTCCAGGTGCCTGGTTGGCTCTGTCGGTGGAGTGTGTGACTCTTGATCTTGGGGTTGTGAGTCCGAGCCCCATATTGGGTGTAGAGATTACTTAAATACAAAATCTTGGGACTCCTGGGTGGCTCAGGCAGTTAAGTGTCTGCCTTCAGCTCAGGTCATGATCCCAGGGTCCTGAGATTGAGTCCCACATTGGGCCCTTGCTCAGCAGGAAAACGGTTTCTCCCTTTGCCTGCCACTCCCCCTGCTTGTGTGCTCTCTCTCTCTCTCTCTGACAAGTAAATAAATAAAATCTTTAAAAAATAAATTCTTTTTATATACATATAAAGGGTATATATATATATATATATATGGAATATATATATTTATATATTCGATTTACTGATGAGATTCAGTTTGGAAAAACTAATATATAACTAGATATTACTTTGAGAAATATTTAATTTTCTTGATTTTTAACATTCTTAAAGTAATATACGGACTGGATAAAAAATACTCAAATAATAAAGAACACGTAATTAAAAAAAAATTAACTTGGTTTTCTGCTCCGCCCTTCTTTGCCTTCGATCCCAGTCCCTAGAGGCAACACTTTTAAGTGCTTCTGTTTAGGTTCCCAATCCTACTAACATCCCAATCCAATTAATATCCCAATCCCTAGAGGCAACACTTTTAAGTGCTTCTGTTTAGGTTCTTCTGTTATTCAGCTCCGTTAGTACCGAATAATATGCAGATACCTTTAATTTCTTTATTTATCCACTTAAGGCATCAATTGTCCTCCCATTATGACAGATGAGAATTAGTGCACACTGAGCCTATCTCTTTCTCTCTCTAGCCCAATTTTATTATTTTTAAGTCTTCTAAATATCCCTTATAATGGTGTTTTAAGGACATGCACATTTATTTTTTCTTGGGTAAATGCCTAGAAGCAGAATTGCTAGGTCTTATGATAGTATTATTATTATTAACTTAAATAAGTGGCATACTATTCAACCTTAAAAAGAAAGGAAATTCTTCCAAAGGAGACACATAATTGGCCAACAGGCATATGACAAGGTGCTCAACATCACTAATCATCAGGTAAACACAAAACCACAATGAGATATTACCTCACATCCATTGAGATGAGTGCTATCAAAAAGACAAGAGACAATAAGTGTTGGCAAGGGTGTGGAACAAAAGGAAACCGTTGCACACTCTTGGTGGGAATGTACATCAGTACAGCTCTTACCAAAAAAAACATAGAGATTCACCAAAAGGTTAAAAATAGAATTACAGTATGATCCAGCAACTCCTCTTCTGTGTATATACCCAAAGGAAATGAAATCAGTAGCTTGAAGAGATATCTGTGCTCTCATGTTTCTTGTAGCACTAGTCATAAGAGCCGAGATATAGAAATAACTGAAGTCTGTCAACAGATGAATGGATAAAGAAATATATACATACACACACATAAATTTACATATATACACACATATGTATAATTATATATATATATACACAAATATTCATAAACATATACTATTCAGCCTTAAAAAAAGGAGATTCTGTCATTTGCAGCAACATGCATGAACCTAGAGAATATTGTTCTTAGTGAAATAATCCAGACACAGAAACAAAAAAATATGCATGGTTTCACATTAATATGTGGAATCTAAAAAAGTCAAATACATAAATGCAGAGAGAAGAATGGTGATTATCAGTGGTGGGAAGGTTAAGGAAATGGAGATGTTAGTCAAAGGATACAGAGTTGCAGTTATGTAGGATGAATAGTCTAGAGAGCTAATGCATAGTGTGATGACTGTAGTTAATAATACTGTACTGAATACTGGAAATTTGCTGAGTGGAGATTTTGGGTAGTCTCACCACACACACACACAAAATGGTAACTGTGAGGAGAAGATATGTTAATTAGCTTGACTATAGTAATCATTTTGCTCTCTCTCTCTCTATTTATAAAATCATCATGTTGTACATCCTAAGTATATACATTTTTTATTAAAAAATTAAAAAATTAAAGAAAAAGTTATCCCTATTAAAAAAGATGGAAGAAAATTCTGACACATCCTACGTGGATGAACCTTTAGGACATTATGCATAAGCCAGTTAGAAAAAAAACAAATACTGTGTGATTTTGCTTATGTGAGATATCTAGAGTAGTCAACTCATAGAAACAGAAAATAGAATGGTGGTTGCTAAGGAATGGGGGAGGGGGATATGGGGAGTTGTTTAATGAGTATAGAGTTTCAGTTTTGGAAATGAAAAGTATTCTGGAGACAGATTGCACAACGTGAATACACTTAACACTATTGAATTGTACACTTAAAATGATTAAGATGGTAAATTTTATACTGTTCCTATTTTACCACAATTTTTAAAAAAGTATAACAATAACATACCTGTTACCAGAAAAGTCAAGAATATTAAATGTGTAAAGTGTGAAACTAAATTCTTCACTGTTCCTACACCTGAGAGGTAACCAGATCAAGCAATTTGAAAATTTTCTCTCTTGTCCTAAATTAATGAGACATAGAAGAGTTATCAATGGTAAAGAAGGCAAATCTCTCCTTTAAGGAAACACTGTTTGTAATGGCTACACTACCATATGAACTTGGACACAAGATTTGGTATGTAGTGCCATTTTTCTAGTTAACGCTACGTAGCTTTAAAAAAAAGGACAAATGAATACTTCTTGGTATCTAGTGTGTGCTAGGCATTCTGCCAGTTTCTCTATAAACAATATTTAACTTGATTTCTCCACAATGTTATGAGTTGACGCTTTAAAATGCTTCTGTATTAACTGGTCCTTGTCTTCATCATGACCCTCAACACAGTCTACCTCCCACTTGCTTCCTTGAAGCACAGGTTGTGTTGTGTCCACTTTTGTACCTGTCCATGCCTATAGCAGGAGTGGGAACATGACATATACTTAGGCTACATTTGTTGAATAGGAGACTGTTACTATTCTCATTTTAAAACTTGTGACACTGACTTTCAAAGGGGTTAGGCAAGATCCGAGAGCTAGTAAACGACAAAACTATCATTTAGATTAAACATATAGTTTTCCTTTTTCAAATTCCAGCTTGTCTTTCTGATTCTCTGCTAAATAGAAAGTTCCTACACTGAGAAGCTAGGGTAGAACTGTGGACCATTGCCATACTAAATGAGGTTGTGAATATAGAATTAGGTACTCAGTGGATTCAGAAGCAAAATTAAGTCTGACATGTATGATGATAACAGTTGGCATTTGCAATAACTTTATGGGGCATTATATACTCATTAATTAGTCTACATAATACTTCATTATGTGAGTCTTCATTACTGAATTTTAAGTACCTAAGAAACAACACTGAATTAGCAATTAAACTAAGCCACATGAATAAACAGACACAGTATAGCATTCTATGAAGTCAAAATGAACATTCATGTTCTTAGAACTCAGTAATCAGGCTTTTCTTCATATTATGAAGAAACTATTCTTTTCCCTCTTCTCTAAAGCAACATTTCTCATGAAGTAGCTAGACAATTCAATTAAGAACCCAAGTTAATGGATTTTTGTATGTTAATTTTAGTGAAGTAATTAATTTTTTAAAGTTTATTTCTGACGTGAGGGAATGTAGTTATTCACAATTTTATTATCCAACTTTTTTTCCCCATGTAGAATTTCTACTCCCTGGCTATGAGAAAATAATAGAACAAAATTTTGAATTATACATTCCTTAATTGTACTGAAATTGAATTTCAGGTTGAAAGTAAAATAAATCCTATAAGATAGATTTTACCTCAATATAAATAAGTAGAGAAAAGGAAAAAAAATAGAGACTTGGCGAGTAGAAACTGTACTTTAACAACCAAATTTTAAGAGAATGTATACTATGTAGTGAATCTTTTTACCTCACTTTTTGCAGGGGAGGTGAATGGAAGCAAACTTTGGAATAGATATTTACTTTGTTTCAGAAAAAAGATGTCTGCTAAAACTGGCATGTTCTAGTTAAAATGGGATTTTGGAAAGGGAGTAGACTATTCTACTTGGTTTTTCCCCTCTATAACAAAGGAGCCCCAGGAGGCAATTAAGCCCAGGGCTAGAGACTGAAGGTAATGACACAAACAACAATGGCAGGCGAATGAGATTTTCCTCTGTGAATTCTGATTTTCTCAGGGCTTTCCAGAAGCAGTATCTTTGGAAATCTGGAGAAGCTGAGTCTTGCTTCTTCAGTGTGGGGGTAGAAAGAGAGACATAAATGACAGAAGTTATCCAGGGCTCTGCCTCCACGAGGATACTCTCTTTCTGTTCCCTTTTTCAGATGAGGCAGAATTATTTTTAAAAGCTGAAACTAAAATAGATGTTAGTAGTTCAAAAACCCTAACTATGAATAGTGGCTACCTTTTAAAAGATATAAAAACTCTAGCTATTGGCTAGGTAGGAGACACCCAGGAACTATCAGGACCTTGTCTGGAGTGTGGCTGGTACAGTGTCATTTCAGGTCTTGAAGCAAGAGAACATTTGCCCTACGGAGGAAATAGGTTCATTAGCAGTTCCTAAAAGTGCACATAGCTATGAGGGTGAGCCGTGCTAAAGATCACCCAGATGACATGGGAATAATACATCTCTTCTTGGTGTCTGACTCCAGCTTGAGATAGATGAAAAGATGCAACTGGCTTTAGGCTGTAAGTGTCAGTTTGGCTATTAATATTACTCATGGAGTGGGAAGCACAGACGAGAGATAGCTCTATGGCATTGTAAAGGAAAATGTAGTCAAAAACCTTTATAGAAATACTGAGGGGGGATGCTCTCAATTGTGAAATACTTAAAAAAAAGTTGAAAATAGAGTCACACATTTCTTCTCTTTAAAAATTGCCTGTCAAGTTAGTGGTGAAGAAGTGCGAATAAAATAAGCTAATTTGTAAGTAACTGATTCAAAACAGAGTTTATAGGGCAATCAGGTGCAACTGTGGTCTAGGCATATGTTTCACTGGTATGTAGTTGTGCTATTCTATTAAGGCCAGATTTGCGTACCACTTCTGTAGGACTTTTTAAAATTAAATTTCAGAGTTGCCTAAGCAAAATTTGCATTGAAGATTCATTTTAAGACTTCAGGAGGAGAAATGCAATTGGGCCATATGAAAAGATGTTCAACCTTTCTATAAAAGAAAACAATGGAAATAATAAAAAATTTTTGGTTGCTAGTTGGAGAAAAAAAAATTTAAGATATTTTCAAAATCTGGTATCAGCAAAGGTAAAGCAAAGTAAGTAGTCTCCAGAGCTGCAGAACATATAAATTAGTGCAACCTCTTTGACAAACGGTATCAAAATTTGACTTTTATTCACCCTTTGATCCAACAAATTTACCTGTTGAAATTTATTCTCAGGAAGCGACTGGATAAGTGTACAGAGATGATTTAAATATAGGAATAGAAGTATTGTAATTGCTGGCAAATAAAATAATCATGTTGGTCAAATAGATTATGCTGTATTCATGTAATAGCAAAGTTTGATTACTAAAAATGATATTGCATATTTATATTTATTGACAAGAAAAGCTTTCTATAAAATGTTTTTGAGTGAATTATGTAGATTAAAATGTAGCATTTAGAATAAGCCCATTAAAAATTACATTTTTATGTGTTGAGAGAGTTTGGAATTATGTTCCCAAAAATTTTTAGTAAATCTTCCTCAGTAGTGGGATTCCAGGTGATGTTTAATATTTTTTGTTATCCTCTTCTGTTGGAACAGGCCAATGAGCATATGCTTAGAAATCCACAAAACACACCCCAATTTTAATTTTGTAAAACAAAGCCTTCTTAAACGTTGGAGCTATATAAATGTATTTTCTATATTAAATGAAAGTAAATTACACCAGAATTAAGATATTTGCTCACGTGCTGTCACCCCCCTCACCAACCATTAGTGTTTTCATGGAGATGATGAGGTAAGCCATTTTATTTGTAAAATTTCTATGGGGTTT
Source organism: Ursus americanus (assembly GCF_024610735.1). NCBI lineage: Eukaryota > Metazoa > Chordata > Mammalia > Carnivora > Ursidae > Ursus > Ursus americanus. Next base: position 42,766,188 of record NC_142146.1, read on the forward strand.
AAAAAATTAATTTCATCTCCCAAATGATACAAAAGGTAAGCTGAATTGAAAGATTTATGATGTATGTGGCATTTGTTCAGGTAATGATTTAAATGCAGGTCATGTTGTATTATGGGACACTGGTAGACTACAACCAGACCTTTTTTTTTTTTTTTAATTTAGTTTCTATTAAATTTAGTTTATTGTTTGGTCTCATTTGCCAAAGTAACATTGATACATATTCTTTTCATTACTATAATGTCTCCAGTAAAAGTCCCCATAATGAAAGTAAAGTACTATATTTTGTTGTCTAATTTGTTTATTCATTCTCTTATCTTGGGAATTTATTTTTGATAAATAAAAGGGTAAATATTTCATGTTGTTAAAGTATTGACTTTAGCTTTGAAGGATGGTTAGGTGCTAAAGAAAGTTAGAAATAGAACTTTTAAAAAACTTTTTTTATTATGTTAGTCACCATACAGTACACCCTTAGTTTTTGATGTAGTGTTCCATGATTCATTGTTTGCGTATAACACCCAGTGCTCCATGCAATATGTGCCCTCCTTAATACCCATCACCGGCCTATCCCAATCCCCCACCCTCCCCGAAACCCTCAGTTTGTTTCCCAGAGTCCATAGTCTCTCATGATTTGTTCCGCCTTCTGTTTACCTCCCTTCATTCTTCTCTTCCTTCTCCTACCAATCTCCCTGCTATTTCTTACGTTCTATAAATGAGTGAAACCATATGATAATTGTCTTTCTCTGCTTGACTTATTTCACTTAGCATAATCTCCTCCAGTCCCGTCCATGTTGCTGCAAATGTTGGGTAATCGTTCTTTCTGATGGCTGAGTAATATTCCATTGTATATATGGACCACATCTTCTTCTTCTTCTTCTTTTCTTAAAGATTTTATTTATTTATTTGACAGAGAGAGACAGTGAGAGACAGCAAGAGAGGGAACATGAGCAGGGGGAGCGGGAGAGGGAGAAGCAGGCTTCCTGCTGAGCAGGGAGCCCAATGCGGGGCTTAATCCCAGGACCCTGGGATCATGACCTGAGCTGAAGGCAGACGTTTAACGACTGAGCCACCCAGGCACCCCTGGACCACATCTTTATCCATTCGTCTGTTGAAGGGCATCTCGGCTCCTTTCACAATTTAGCTATTGTGGACAATGCTGCTATGAACATTGGGGTGCATATGGCCCTTCTCTTCACTATGTCTGTATCTTTGGGGTAAATACCCAGTAGTGCAATTGCTGGGTCATAGGGTAGCTAAATAGAACTTATTTTTGATGAACTGCCCTTAACAAAGTCTAGTTTTAATAACAAGGCTCATACTAATATGTACACCTTGCAGCAATATGGAAGTTGTAGTAGATTTTCCTGTTTTTGAGCTTAGGATCTTACAGCTGTTACATCTTTGCAAACCCCCAAATTACTCATTATCTTGTAAAAAAATAAAAACAGCAGAAAGTGAAATCACAATTTTCAAAAACTTTTCTTAAACAATTTGGTGTTATTTATAAATGAAGCCTACAATGCAGCATAACAGCAGGTTTCATTCAATATGAAGAAATTCACTCCTATGTTGCAAACTATGAAAGTTTCATTAGTAAACAAATGGTTCTGTATTTAGCTATTCTAGACAAATAATTACTGTTCAATTTTTTAGAAAAAAATATTTAGTGAATTCTAGATCTTTTGTTATTTTTTTTTGAATGGCAACTCCATTGAAGAGAAATTCTACTTCAAAATAAAAAATGAATCAGTTTGAGGTAAATGGTTACATATGAGGTAATGAAACTACTGAGTAAATCTACATTTTAATATTTCTGCACTATATGGAAAATTTCTCATATTTTATTGGTAAAATTATTCTCCAATTTTTTTCCACTTGGAGTTTTTACTAATTATTTCTGTGTTGATAATATATCTTATTCTAATTATACAATAGCACTTCTTGCCAAAGAGGTTGGACTGTTTAGTCTAGATTCTTGGTGAAAAGATTGACTACTGGTTTACATGAGAATAGGGTGACATAGAGGTTTTGATGATGACACTAAAACAACAGGCCAATATAAACAGACTTTTAAGTTGGAAGGAAGTTAATTGTTATATGGGTGGAATGATAGAAGAAATTTAAGGACTTAAGGACTATAAATCAGTGATTTTTCTGATTGGCATTTATTAGTTAACTAGCCAAAAAAAATCAGTGATTTGTTAAAAACTGTGTTTATTAATTGTCATGTAATTTGAATGAGTTGAATTAACACAAGGTTAATTAAGCTGAATTAACAGAAGACGAAATTCTGTCTGGAGGTCTTGGATGATATTCATCATGATTTTCTTTGATACTCAAGCTATCAGTAAGACTTATAATCTACCTTTGTGCTTTTTTCCCCATTGAACTCTATGTTTAGTTTTAGAAATGACAAAGATAGTAGTTATGCTTAACAAATAGTTTTATGCCTTCACCTGTGTCTGATTATCTTCAATTTTATGTTGTTCATTGTGTTCGAAAAGCTACAGACATACCTTGTTTGGGGCTTCACTTTATTGTGCGTTGCAGGTATTGCTTTTTTTTTTTTTTTTTTTTTTTTTTTTACAGATTGAAGGTTTGTGGTAACCTTTTATCAAGTAAGTCCATTGGCACCATTTTCCCAACAGCATTTGCTCATTTTGTGTCTGTGTCACATTTTGATTATTATCACAAACTTTTCAAACTTTCAAACATTTCATTATTATTTCAAACTTTTCAGTTATTATTTTATTTGTTATGGTGATCTGTGATGAGTGATTACAACTTGCTGAAAACTCAGATGATGGTTAGCCTTTTTTTAACCAATAAAGTATTTTTTAATTAAGGTATTAGGTTGGTTTTTTTTGGACATAATGTCATTGCACACTTAATAGACAATAGTATAAATATAACATTTATATGCAGTGGGTAATCAAAAAATTGGCTCACTTTATTGCTTTATTTGCTTTATTGCGTTGGTCTGGAACCAAACCCAAAATATCTCCTAGGTATGCCTGTATTTGTAGTATACGTTTGTGGTTGATGTCTTTCTCCAAAGAGGATTTTCTTTGCCTTTTTCTGGCACATGGAAGCACTAGCAATTCCTTACCACTTTAATCCAAATTCAGAGTTTGATATATTCTGTGATGCAGAAAAAACTTGAAGATGGGCAACTCTCCATTTAGAACTGGCTTACTTCAGATGTAACTCCAAGAGTGCAGCTCTTTGAATCCCCATCTAAGTGGGAGTTAGTTTGTCAAAATCTTCACCCTTCATGAGCCCTGGACTCTAGGCATTTTCTCTTGTTCTAAGTGTCACCAAAAGTGTAGCTCAGCTGATTTCCTACCCCTTCAGGATTGGCAAGTACTTTATAGGGTGAAGACAATCCTAGGGTCAGAATTACCTCTTTGAATCTTACTTACAAAATAGTTTGTTCTTTAGTACTTTTAAAAGATCTTAAAGATGTAAAATAATTATAAGATATGAAATCTAGTTTTTTTAGTTTTTTTTTAGTGATTTCAAATTACTCTACCATTAACTGAAGTAGAAGTCCCATATATATATATTTTTTTAAGTAGGCTCCATGCGCAGTGTGGAGCCCAATGTGGGGCTTGAACTCATAATCATGGAATCAAGACCCAATCCAAGATCAAGAGTTGGTAGCTCAACCAACTGAGCCACCCGGGCACCCCATCCCATATTCCTTTTAATTGTAAATAAGCCATCATGTAGTTTCTTCTTGGGTGTTTTTCCTCATGAAATTGTTATTGTGTGTGTGTGTGCACATGCACGCACATGTGTGTGTATACCAATTTCTTTGTTAGTTGTTATCCAGCCCTAATAGAATAAAAATTAATGAAGTTTTAGTTACACAGTTTCATTTCCTGTCTTGTATGAATGTGTGTGAACTTTGGTGCCAGACAGATTTGTGTTTAACTCTTGTGTTCACTATTTACTAGCTATATTACTTTGGGCCAGATAGTATAATTAATCTCTCTGAACTTAGGTTTTTTTGCATGTAAAATAACAACTGCCTTACAGTTGCTGAGATATTGTAAGTTACAGGCATAAAATAATATTCACATATGATAAAAAGATGGAGAATTTCCTATTCTCTCTCCCTCACATTGATTTTGCAATACTGAAGAGTTAAGTCTTTGAGAAATAGGCATTTACCAGGCTCTTTTTCCCTCCAGCAATCTTTGAGTTGTTATTGCAAGACATCCACCTTTTAAAATACATTATTATTGTCATTATTTTTCTTGCACATTTCCTCTAATAGACTGTTCAGTTCTTAAAGACAGGGCTTATGCTTTGCCTCTCTGTATCCCCAGAATCTAGTAGAATTCCTCACAGAATATGAAGTGCTCAGCATTTATTTGAATCCATAAATATTTGGTATTTGGTTGTTTCAGGGATTCATCAAATACCCTTTAGATTTTGCATCAACCTGAATGGCAAAAGGCAACTAAATATTTGTCTGTGATAAATATTGGAAACTAAATATGTGTAAGTTTATCTAGCTCTTAAAGTTGCATTTTGAACTGTATATTACCTTTATGAGGACACTGGAATATTCTTCTATGTACCTTATAAACTTTATACTATTTTGCACGTGAGAATTTTTTAATCTGATTTCTTCACTTTTCTTCTTTTTTTTCTTGTCCCTTTTCTTCTTTCTCTTCTCCCTCATTTTCTTTCTTTTAATATTTTTTATTGCAAAATGTAACACACTTTCAGAAAAGTGCATTCAATAGTTACATATATTTGATGCATAATTATTAAGCAAACATGTAACTACAACCTCTGTCAAAATAAATAGGACCCTTGTATTGTACTTCTTTTGCTCAATATTATGTTTATGAATTCATTCATGGCATGGTGAATAGCTCTAGTTCATTTATTTTTGTGCTGTATGGAATTTCATAATACATTATACTGTTGAGGGATCTTTATTTCTAGTATTTAGCTATTAAGAATATTGCTAATGTGAACATTCTTGTATATTCCTCTGTTACATGATTGCTTTAGTTTCTCTAATGAGTAGAGAGTAAGAGTAAAAATTTCTAGGTCATATTATATAGCATCTTTAACTTGAGTAGAAATAGTAAACTGCTTTTCGATGTGATATAGTATTTTACACTCCCATCATAGTGTATGAGTGTTCCCAGATACTGCAAATTCTTTTAATGTTAAAGATTTTTTTAGAAGATTTTATTTATTTATTTATTTATTTATTTATTTATTTATTTATTTGAGAGAAAGAGTACATAGTTATATCTCATTTAAGTTTTAATTGGCATTTCCAAAAACTTTAATCTAATTGAATCTGTTTGCATATTTTTTTTATGTATTAGGATTTTTTTTCTTTTGAGGAGTGCCTGTTGTCTCTAACTCATTTTAAAAAATTGTGTTATTTATCTCTTTCTTATTGGTATGTAGAATTCTAGACATTTGTCTCTTAATTGTGTTGCAAATATTCTCTCCCACTCTGAATTTTTTTTCACTGTCTTGATGTTTTTGTTTTTGCGGGTTTTTTTTTTTTTAATTTAAATTTTAGTTAACATACAGTGCAATATTGGCTTCTGGAGTAGAATTCAGTGATTCATCTCTTACATACAACACTCAGTGCTCATCACAACAAGTGCCCTCTTTAACACCCATCTAGCCCATCCCCAACCCACCTCTCTATCAACCTTCAGTTTGTTCTCTACTGTTAAGAGCCTCATATAGCTTGTTTCCCTCTCTCCTTTTTTTCCCCCTTTTACCATTTGTTCATCTGTTTTCTTTCTTAAACTCCACATATGAATGAGATCATATGGTATTTGTCTTTCTCTGACTGTATTATTTCACTCAGCATAATACACTGTAGCTCCATCCACATCATTGCAAATGGCAAGATTTCATTCTTTTTTTATGGCTGGGTAATATTCCACTGTATATACATACCACAACTTCTTTATCCATTCATGAGTCAATGGACATTTGGGCTCTCTCCATAGTTTGGCTATTGTTGATAATGCTATTATAAACATCAGGTGCATGTACCCCTTCAAATCTGTATTTTTGTATCCTTTGGGTAAATACATGTAGTACAATTGTTGGATCACAGGGCAGTTCTATTTTTAACTTTTTGAGAAACCTCTAAAGCATTCTCCAGAGTGGCTGTACCAGTTTGCATTCCCACCAACAGTGTAAGAAGGTTCTCCTTTCTCTGCGTCCTCACCAACACCTGTTATTTCTCATTTTGCTAATTTTACCCATTCTGACCGGTGTGAGGTGGTATCTCATTGTGGTTTTGATTTGCATTTCCCTGATGATGAGTGGTGTTGAGCAGCTTTTCATGTGTCTGCAAGTCATCTGGATGTCTTCTTTGGAGAAGTGTCTGTTCATGTCTTCTGCCCATTTCTTAACTGGATTTGTCTTGATGTTTTGGGATAAGCAGAAGAAATTCATTTTAATGAAGTCAATTACTAGTCTTGTTCTTTATAGTTAAGGCTTTGTGCGTTAAGAAAGTGTTTCCTATCCTGAGGTCAAAAGGTGTTCTCTTATACTATCCTTTAAATATCTTTTAATTTTGTTGTTCAACTTTAGATTTTTAAACCACTTGGAATTTATTTTTGTGTATAGTGTGATTCATGAGTTCAATTTTATTTTTTTTTCAATATGGTTATCCAATTTTGAGCAACTCTTAATGAGGTGTTTCACATATGTGTTAGAATATCATCATCATTATAAAAAGGGACATTTTATAGTATATCACTCTATTTAAGATTTCTTTAATGTATCTCAAAAAGTTTAATAATTTTTGGGGGTAATTTTCCCTATAGAGGTTTTGTACAACTTTTATTCGATTTAATTCTAGATACTCGATATTTTTATCCTTTTTAAATTTTTTTAAAAGATTGTATTTATTTATTTGTCAGAGAGAGAGAGAGCACAAGCAGGGGGAGCAGTAGACAGAGGGAGAAGCAGGCTCCCTGCCGAGCAAATTGACTAATGAGAGACTTGATCCCAGGATCCTGGGATCATGCATGACCTGAGCCGAAGGTAGACACTTAACCAACTGAGCCACCCAGACATCCCTTTTATTCTGTTTTAAATGGAATGTTTAGCATTTTATGTCTATTTGTTGCTGGTATATAAAAATTAAATTGATTTCTGTATATTGATTTAAATCTAACAACCCTTCTAAACTCTTTAACTCAAATAATTAACCTATAGAATATTTTGGATTTTCTATACATTTAATTTTATCAGCTGTTGACAATGAAAATTTGATTTTTTTCCTTCCAGGACTGAAACTCACTATTTCCTTTCCTTGTTATACTCTGGGCTAGGATCTCCTTTAAAATAATGAATAGATATTCTGACAGCAGATATTTTCACCTTTTTCTTCAACTAAAGAGAAAGCTTTCAAAGCTTCATCATTTAATATAATGTTTGCTGTGGGTTTTTTGTCAGTACCCCTTATCAGGTTAAGAAAGCTCCCTTCTGTTCCTAGTATGTACAGATTATTAACATCAATGGATTTTGAATTTTATCAGTGCTTTCTCTGCATTTATTGAGCTAATAATACATTTCTCCATTTTTAAACTTGATAGAGTGGTGAATTATATTTACTGATTTTTTTAAAACGTTAAGCCAACATTTCTTTACAGGATAAAATAAAGTTGGCCAAATATATTATCCTTTTTGTATAGTAATGGGTTTGACTTGATAACATTTTTTAAAATCATCATTTTGGCAGTTGTCTATGGTCATATAAATAGCCTCGTTCAAGCAAACAGCAGGTCAAATTTTTGGCCATTAGGAGGCATGCATTTTAGCCAGGTTTGATACCTTTTTAAAAAAGAATTTTTGTATTCAAAGTAAGACTTGAAACTGACTTTTCATTTTCCTTTCTCACGCCATCCTTCAGATTTGGTGTTAAATGGATTATAAAATGAGTTGTAGAGTATAACATTTTTCTCTATTCTCTGAAAAAAATTATGCAAGTCTTTGTCTTAGTCTGCTCAAGCTGCCATTAAAACAAAACAAAACAACAATAAGAACAACAAAAACGACCAAACACCATAGACTGGTGGCTTAAGCACAAAAATATATTTTCTCACAGTTCTTAGGGTTGGGCATCTGAAATCAAGGTGCAGTATGTTTGGATTACGGTGAGGATTCTCTTCCTGGCTTGTAGATGGCTGTCTTCTCACTGTGTCCTCAAGAAAGAGAGGGAGGGAGAGAAAGAAATAGAGGGAGGGTGGGGAGAGGGAGAGAGAGATTCTTCTTTGGTGAACACACTTATAATTCAGAGCATAAAATCTCATCCTTAGGGTCCCACTCTCATAACCTCATCTAAACCTAATTTACTCTCAAAGTCTTCATCATCACACTAAGGGGGGAGAACGGCTTCAACATATGAAATTGGAGGAGAGGTGTGCACAGCTCAGTCCTAACAGTCTGGAATTGTTTCTTCAATGACTGCTTGGTAAACTCATTCATAAAGCCATCTGGATTTTCCTTGTGGGAAGAATTTTACATTTGCTTCAATTTTTAAAAGATGATATAGGTTTTCCATTTCTTCTTGAGTCACATTTTGTTAAAGTTACACTTTTTTAAAAAAGATTTTATTTACTTATTTATCAGAGAGAGAGAGAGAGCGAGAGAGAGCATGCATATGTGAGCAGGAGAAGAGCAGAGGGTGAGGGAGAGGGAGGGGAAAGAATCCTAAGCAGAGTCTGCATTGAGTATGAAGCCTGATGCAGGTTTTGATCTCACCACCCTAAGGTCATGACCTGAGCCAAAACCATGAGTTGGATGCTTAACTGACTGAGCCACCCAGGCACCCCAAAGATATATTTTTCTAGGAATTTATAAATTTGTTCACAATATCTCCTTTTTATATGTTTCATGGCTGCATCTGCAGTAATTTGTCCTCTTCATTCCTACATTCTTTTCCCCTCCCTCCCACCTTCCCACCTCTTCTCCCTCCCTCCCTCCCTCTTTCCCTCTCTCTCTTCTTGTTCACTCCTACCACAGGATTTGTCTTTTCAAACATATAACTTTCATTTTCTTGATCTTCTCTATTTTATGTTTTATTTCATTTCATTTTAAAGATTTATTTATTTATTTGAGAGAAGCGGGGAAGGACAGAGGGAAAGAATCTCAAGCAGACTCCCCACTGAGTGTGGAGCCCGTGTGGGGCTTGATCACATGATCCTGAGATCATGACCTGAGCCAAAATCCAGAGTGAGATGCTTAACCAACAGAGCCACCCAGGTGCCCCTCTATTTCATGCTTAAAAACATTTTATTAATTTTTGCATTTGTCTTTATTTGCTTCTTCACATTTCTTTGATTTTATCTTTTGACAGTTTTTGTAACTACTTTCCATAGGTGTTTAAAATTCTTAGTTCATTAATTTTCAACATTTCTCTTTTCTATTACATGCATTTTTTCCTAAGAACATTTTACATGTTGCTTTAGATTCATCTTGTGAGTTTTGCTATATAACATTTGTGATTACACAGTTCAACATATTTTCTAATTCTTTTATGATATTTCTTTGGCCCATGCGATGTTTAGAACATATTGTTTAATTTCAGATGATATGGGAAATTTTCTACTTACCAGTTTCTGATTGATTTTTGACATAAATGCATTGTGGTCAGACAGCATATTTTGTACGGTTCAGATCTACCTACTTCAAAATAGTGTGCAATATTAATGACATACAAAAAAGTGCATAAAACATAGCTATATAGCTTAACAAATTATTTTAAAATATCCGTTCATGTTACTACCACCCAGGGTAAGCTATAAAATCCCAGAAGTTACTTCGTGTTCCTTTCCAATTTTCTCTGAGACTTCAATCCTTTATTTGTTGACATATACTTTATGGCACAATATATAGTCAATTTTCTAAATATTTCATGTGTGCTTGAAAAAATAAGTATTTTATAATTGTAGAGTATAATGTCCGTAGGTCCATTTTGTTAATTATATTTTAAAATCTATGGCCTTGCTTATTTTTTTCTGTTTATTCTACCAACAACTAAGAGAGATATATCACAATCTCCCACTAAAGACAGATTTGTCCCTTGTATTTGTACTGTCAATATCTGTTCTTTTTTTTTTTTAAGGCTATATAATTAGGTGCCTACACATTTAGAAGTATCATTTCTTTCTCGAATTTTCACTAAATCCTTCTTGTCTTTTATATTCTCTTCTGTTTTTTCACGTTTTTATCTGTACTTTCAGCTCTCTGGATATTTTCTCTTGACTTGCCTTCTTTTTCAACTTTTGACTACTTTACTGCTATTCCTGGTCCTGGTTTGCTCCCAAGCGTGTCCGCTGAGTATATTTTTAAATTTTATTTTTTACACTTTATTGTATTGAATTTTTATAATTATTTTATATTTTATGTTTTACTGTGCTGTAATTTATTGTATTAATTAGTCCTTCAAACAATATTTGGTTGTTTTTCAAATCTGCTCTGTCACTTTCTCTAGTTTCCTATGCTCTGTAGATATTTTTGAGCTTGTTGTAGATTTCTTTATGCACAGTAAAGACGGTCATGTTGTAAACTGTGCTAATGTCAATATGTAACCTTTTTTCCCTTCGGGTTCTTGTTCATTTTTTCCCCCTTTTTCCATGTATGTTTGGTTATCTGTGACTATCGTTGTCCCTAAAAAATCATTTTGGATATTTTCCGAAGCTTAGGGTGTAGGACCTTTTTGTGTGTGTGTGAGATAACTTGCTTATGCTCCAGTGGGTATTTACAGTCTAAGTTCACCTTAAACTGATTTTGGAGCTTAAAGTCACACATTTGCACAAAAACCAATCATGAGATTTTAAGGTAGTAGGTTTCTTCTTTCTTTCTTTCTTTCTTTCTTTCTTTCTTTCTTTCTTTCTTTCTTTCTTTCCTTCTTTCTTTCTTTCTTTCTTGATTTTGTTTATTTATTTGAGAGAGTGAGAAAGTGAGAGCAAGAGAGAGAGAGAGCATGAGCAGGGTTAGGGGTAGAGGGAGAGGTAGAAGGAGGCTCCCCTCTGAGCAGGGAGCACCGTGTGGGGCTCGATGGCTTGATATGGGGCTCTATCCCCAGACTCTGGGATCATGACCTCAGCTGAAGTCAGATGCTCAACCCACTGAGCCACCCAGGAGCCCTTAAGGTAGTAGATTTTTTAACTACTATGACATAGTATGCCTTTAAAAAACAATTTTGATAAATGAAATGGTGGATTGACAGAGTTTTGTGGTGAGTGGAATTTCTCTCCGACAGGGTAGTCCTCAATTTCCAGCAGGCAGAAGGAAAACAAGCAAAGCATTTCTATAATAGAAATACTAATACTAATACTAATAATAGCTCTGTGTATTGAACACTTACTCTATGGAAGGCACTGCTCAACACTTAATATAGAATATATTATTTCATCTTTAATATATATTATCCTCACTTTGCTGTTACAAAAACAGGCTCCATGAGGTCAAGCAACTTGCCCTAGGTCACAATTTGCTGAAAATCATCCTCAGGTTTCTCAAAACCTTGTAGTATCATGCTATGTGGCAGACTTGTCTTCATTGCTGTGAGGCAGAGAGACTTCTTCTACATGTTAATACTGTACCTTTTTTTTTTTTTTTGAAAAACATCTGGGCAGAGGAAGAAAATGGTCTATAGTGTCATCTTTGGCATTTTCCCAAAAAGTACATTAGTGTGTTAGTATAGAAACAGTTATTGGCAAAGAAAATACCTACCCTTTACCTTGCCTCACTGGTTTACTTAGACAGTTAATTCATTTTCTCCAGTCTCTTGAATAAATTCTCATGGTGCACTAAGCTACATTTATGGGTAGAAAGTTATAAAATACCTTTGAATCCTTATGGATTAAAAAAGTAAGGTATCCTTTTCTATTTGATTAATGTTGTTGCTGCCTGAAGTAAGTACTGTCGATGGCATTTGAAATTGATACAAGTGTCATTTTTATATTTTGAAAGAAGAAATATGAAAAGAGCCATTGAGAAAGAAAAATATAATTATTCACTTTTTGTCAGCTTGTAAGTGAAGACTGTAAATAGTTGATTCTCAGTTTTAAAGAAGGGGTACAAAGACAAATAAACAAGTCAATCTAAAAATATGAAAAACCAGGAAACATACATGATTTGTTAACAGATATTGGCGTTTAGTGAATCAGAGAGTCCCTCTCTTTTTCTTTTTTGAGAGGCAGGAATACAGTTGTTTTGAAATCTTGAAAAGTCTTATGTATGTTGCTGCATTTAATTGTATTGCTGTCACCTCGGTACAATTTTTAATGTGCAAAATCAGCTGCAGAATCACATGCCTCTGTGCTTAGAAACTCAAAACTACTTTGCTCTGTTATGTGTCATAACTTCTTATGAATTTTTTATTGTTGCTTACCTGGATAATTTGTGATACCGCATTCAGAGTTAACTTCCCGAATTGTGAATCCTATGGCCTACAATCCTTTAGCACCTTTTCTTTGCCTGCAGGATACAACAGAAATGCTCTAGCTGGCATACAATGCCTTTCGTTTTCAGCCTCCGGTGAACTCTCTAGTCTCACTTTAACCTCCCTCCAAACTTCCTCTGCCCTTCAGCTGCCCTAAATTATTTGCTATTCCTCAAATGATCCATGTTGTCTCAGGTCTATGTGCTTTGCACTTGTGGTTCGGTGTGTGTGTAGTGCCCCTTTTCGTGACTTTCTAGGTACTTTTCATTCTTTAGAGCTTGATTCACCTACCACTTCCTGTTTGGAGCTCCCATGTCCACCCCAACAGAGAGCTGCTGTATTTTCTGTCCTTTAAGCCTCCTGGTACCTTATTCTGGCTTCTATATTAGTACCTCTCCAGTGTATTGTAATTACAGACATGCTTAGTACTACTTCCCCAGTAGGCCTTAAGCCCAGAGTAACAGTGAATGCAAAATACATTTTGCTGAATAAAAAAGTGCATGGATAATATCTAATTTACAGAGTTATTATAAGACACTGTAAAACAATGGATATGAAAACTTTGTAAGCTATTAGACACTATAGAATTGCTATTGATGTGTTTACCTATGCCTACCCAAATGCTCAGCATGCAAGCCAGGCCAGACCACTCTATTAAGACATTTGAGGAGGCTTGAAAATTATGCATTTTCATGATTGAGCTTGTAGGATGTGCAAAGACTATGAAAGTAATTAGGGATTTAAAGATCACTCTCTGACATCAGAAAGCCTATTATCTATATTATTAGACAAGACATAAAAAACAAATCTTTGAAGAGCAAATGATGCAAGAGTTCCTATGACGAGTGGACATTTGGTGCGATAGGAGTTATCAGTGAGTGTCAAGAGGGAAGGCCATTATGAGAAAGCTGATTTTGAACTAGGTCTTAGGGGAGACTGAGATATGAAAAGTCATAGCCTTTTAATTGAGAAGGGGGTATGCAAAGTCAAAGGAAGGAGCTGCTGTGCTCCTTTCTGTTAAATGTGATCTAATGTGAACACAACTTTTTTGAATTCTTCTCCTTCACGGATTTCTCTGGCATTGACCCCATGATGAAATCTTGTTCATTCTTGAAGATTTGGCACAAATACTACTAAAAACACCCAGTGGAAGCATTCCACTTTTTCCCTAAATTTCCAAGAGCATTGTATCATTTAGGATCAGATTCAATTTTATATAATAGAAATCTCCCTTCCCTCTCCAATAGCTCAAGTAAAACAGATATTTATTTTTTAGGATTGGAAAATTGTCAAAAACTCAGACTCCTTTGATTTTTCTGCTCCTTCCTAGCGTCCATCTTAGATTCTCTCATCGTCTGGAGTGGTTGTTGGAGCTCTAACCATTTTGCTCCAGTTTCAGGTAGCAGAAAACAGGAGGGAAAGGACAGAAGTAACGTGCCCCTACCAAGAACTTGCCAAGGCCTTTACGTCAATGACTTTGGCTTTCATTCATCAGAATGTCCAATGGCCACATCAGCTGCAAGCGAATTTAGTAACAAAGCCATACTTAACTACAAGGATGGCTGAGAACGGTGTGAGCCAGTATAGAACTGGGGTCTGGTTTAAGAGGAAGAGAAGCATGGACTTTGTGTGGGGAGCTGTCCATCTCCACCACAAACACATTCTTTGCATGTTTCTCAAGACAGTTATCATTGTCTTCTTTTCATGCCAGTTATTTGCAACAATGTTTATTTCCCCCAACCAATCTCTACTTCTTTGTTGGCAAGGATCATAGCTTAGAAATGATTAAAGCAAATTAGTTGGCCTGGAAAGACAGAACTGAGTGGGATCACAGAGTGTGTGCAGTGGGGTACTGGGAGATAAGAATGGCAATGGAAATGAGGGCATGATTGTAAGAGTAAGGACTCTTCAAGTGAAGTAGTGGTTTTCAAACTTTTGGATTCAGGACCCCTTTATACTCTTAAAAATAATTGAGGACCCCAAAAGCTTTTGTTTCTGCAGATCCTACATATCCATATTTATCATACTAAAAATTAACACTGAGAAGTTTAAAACGGATTTTTGTATTGATTCATTTTATTTTATTCTTTCATTTATTCATTTTTTTATTTATTTGGGTATAGTTGACATACAATGTACATGAAGTGTATAGCAGGGTGATTTAACTTCTCTGTATGATATGTATACTCACCACAAGTGTGAGCCTGTCAGCATGTGCCATTACAATATCATTGACCATATTTTCTGCCCTGTCCCTTTTATTCCCATGACATTCATTCCACAACTGGAAAGCTGTATTTCCCTCTCCCCTCTACCCTTTTTGCCCACTCCCCCAGCATCCTTCACTCTGGCAACAACCATCAGTTTGTTCTCCGATTCTACTTTTTATTTGTTTATTTGTTTGTTTTGTTTTTTAAATTCACATATAAATATAATCATATGGTATCAACTTATTTTAAAATGTTAATAAACCATTACATATAGAAATAAATAGCATCCTTAGAAGGTAACTATATTATCCAAAATTAAAAAAAAATAGTGGGAACAGTGCCATTTTTTTACTTTTTTAGAATTTCTTTAATGTCTGTCAAAACGAAGAAATAGGTTCACAAGTCTGCTTCTGCACTCAGTCTGTTGAGGTATTTTGTTTAGGGGAAGTACTTGAAAATCTGGCTTTGTGTGGATATGTTATTGGGAAAAGGGGATCTTTTGGATCCCTAAAAAGATCTTAGGGACTCTCAGGGGTCCTTGGGCCACAATTTGAGAATTGTTGGGCTAGAATAGTATGTACCTACAAAGTGTTAAAAACCAACAAAGGAAACCAAATAGGATTCCTTTTATTGTAAAGGGAAGTTTTTGAAAATTGTATAAATAAACACATTATTATTATTTGTTTTGAAGACTCAATTCCATCTGTTTATAGAAAACATATTTTGTAATACTGGCCCCTGCATGCTTCTGTTTAAAATGAGGATTCAGAATGCAAGTCATGCTTATACGATTCTGAGAAGGAAGAGATTTTTGTCCAGTATTATCCACAAACTCTGTTAAACATCTACTGCATGCTTTGCTTTAGAAAAGAAAATGTCTTTACCTAAAACTCGTTTCATGTAACAACGAGATATCGAATTTGAAAGTGCTTATCTGCCATGCCTTCCCCCTTCTTATAGCCAATCTGGGTAAGGCCCTTCAGAAAGAAAAACAATTTTTTGAGGAAAGGTTTTTCCTAATATTAAAAATATATGTAAATATATACACACACATCCACACCCAAAAAATGTCTTAGGAAAAATAAATTTTCTGTTTAACTGACCTGGTAGTCTGTTTAAGGAAGATATGCAGGCTTGGGCCTGTTTCCACATTTAATTATGATTCGGTGTAGTTTATTCAGTTGAAAGAAGCTCAGTGTGGCATAAAATAGAGCTTGGCAGAGGACACGAAGTTTCATGAATCCCTTGGAATACTCCCAGGGCTCTTGGATGCCATTGGTAGCCTATTAATTCTATGGTTGGACCCACCACCATTTTGAAGGGACATGTGCTTTGCTTCAATATGTCAAATTACATTCTATGCAGTAGGGATGAGGGAGTGTGGGACTCTTCCTTTCTCTTCTAACTAGTTTCTATCTTTCGTAAAGAGACACCAACGTCACACCTAACTTATTTGTCACACTGCTCCCTATATAAAAACTACAACAAAGCCATAATTTAATGGCTAAAACAATACACAAAACTTATTCTTTTGTAGTGCGGTAGATCAGAAGTCTGACAGGGTCTTGCTGGGCTAAAATCAAGGTACCAGTGTGGCTGCTTTCCTTTATGGAGACTCAACTTCCTTAGCTTTTCTGGTTTCTAGAAGCCACCTGCATTCCTTGGCTTGTGTTCCCTTTCTTCATCATGAAAGCCAGCAATGTAGCATCACTCTGAGCCTTCTTCTGTCATCTTCTCTTTTTCTGACCTCAGCTGGGAAAGGTTTTCTGCTTTTGGGGATTCATGTGATTAGCTTGCCTTCACCCAAATAATCCAGGCACATCCCTCCATTTCAATGTCTGTATCCTTAAGCACATCTGCAAAGTCCTTTTAGCTGTGTCAGGTAACACCTCCACAGGTTCCAGGAGCTAGACATGGACATCTTTGGAGGCCATTATTCTGCCTAACACATTTAACTTCAATATCATTGACATTGTTTTGTTAACTTTCATTTTTAAATCATCAAGGTTAAAAAAGAAGAAGAGGTATACAGAGAAATATTAATGTCATCAAGTACTGTCTGGAAAATTCATATTTAAAAATCTATTATCCCACATTATCTATTGTATTTATTACATAATCAGTTTTACTGTAAGAAAGACAAATGTCTGCACTTCACAGTCATCTCATGTATCATTTGATCCACTCTTTGCTACCGAGATCACCCATTTTAAGTACATCAGGTAGCAATGGATGACGTGATGTGAATGGGCATGTCTTCTGATGTCTATTTTTTATTCCTT
Source organism: Ursus americanus (assembly GCF_024610735.1). NCBI lineage: Eukaryota > Metazoa > Chordata > Mammalia > Carnivora > Ursidae > Ursus > Ursus americanus. Next base: position 42,783,137 of record NC_142146.1, read on the forward strand.
AAAATGGTGTCTTTTCCTGTAATTACTTTTTTAGTTGATTTCTTACCTCACCATCTTCTTTTTTTAAAAATAATTTTTATTTTGTTACATTAGTCACCATACGGTACATCCCCAGTTTTTGATGTGATGTTCCATGATTCATTATTTGCATATAACACCCAGTGCACCATGCAATATGTGCCCTCCTTAATACCCATCACTGGCCTATCCCAATTCCCCACTCTCCTCCCCTCTGAAGCCCTCAGTTTGTTTTTCAGAGTCCATAGTCTCTCATGGTTCATTCCCCCTTCTGTTAACCTCCCCTTTCTTTATCCCTTTCTTCTCCTACCGATCTTCCTATTTCTTATGTTCCATAAATGAGTGAAACCATATGATAATTGTCTTTCTCTGCTTGACTTATTTCACTTAGCATAATCTCCTCCAGTCCCGTCCATGTTGCTGCAAATGTTGGGTAATCGTTCTTTCTGATGGCTGAGTAATATTCCATTGTATATATGGACCACATCTTCTTAATCCAGTCACCTGTTGAAGGGCATCTCGGCTCTTTCCACAGTTTAGCTATTGTGGACAATGCTGTTATGAACATCGGGGTGCATATGGCCCTTTTCTTCACTATGTCTGTATCTTTGGGGTAAATACCCAGTAGTACAATTGCTGGATCATAGGGTAGCTCAATTTTTAACTTTTTAAGGGACCTCCACACTGTTTTCCACAGTGGCTGTACCAACTTGCATTCCCACCAACAGTGTAAGAGGGATCCCCTTTCTCCACATCCTCTCCAACATTTGTTGTTTCCTGCCTTGTCAATTTTTGCCATTCTAACTGGCGTAAGGTTCTTACCTCATCTTCTTTTGCTTTATAGAACTTTTCAGATTTTAGGCCGATGTAGCCATTTTATTTACACATCAAAATGGCTCTAAGAAAAGGGAAACTATTTCTTGCATTTGTTCAAATTGTTGAAATCAATATAAAGACAGACATTCTTAGACAAATTTTAGGTAAGTAATTTTGTGTGAACTAACATTATTTAAAGACTATTCAATCTGAAAAATATGTATTTTATTTTTCCAGACTTATTGAGGTATAATTGACAAATAACTTGTAATCTATCTGAAATAGTCAACATAACGATGATTTATATAAACCGTGAAATGATTACCTCTATCAAATTACTGAACACTTATATCACCTTGCAGTTATTATTTTTTTTAATGAGAATGCTTGAGGTTTATCGCTTAGCCAATTCAAAGTATACAATACAATATTAATTATAGTCACCAAGCCATACATTAGATTCTCAGAACTTACTCCTTTTATAACTTAAAGTTTGTGCCCTTGACCAACATCGCATTTCCTCTATCCCCCAAACCCTGGTAACCATCATTCTACTTTGTTTCTATGAGTTTGGCTTTTAAAAAAAATTCTACATATAAGTGATACCACTCAGTTTGTCTTTGTCTGGCTTATTTCACTCAGCACAATGCTCTCCAGGTTCATGCATGTTGTTGCAAATAGAACAAATGTATTTTAAATATTACATACTTAATTTAATAGATCTAGGCATTGTGTACAGGTAATCAATTTAAAAACTGTGATATTAATTTGCTACACATATCAGATGTAAACCATGCATACATTATTTAAAAATCATTGTTTCCTAGTTTTATTAAAGTAATTTATTGTTAGTGCAGAAATGTCCTGGTATTGTCATTCTCGAGAAAGGAAGAAGAGTAGGAGCAATTACGTAGATCCTATAAGTAGGACATCATTTATTCTATAAAAACACCAGTTAAGCTACTTGTGGCTGAAATATAAAAATGTGCTGATTTTAGGTATTAATTTTTTATTCAGGAAATTTACTAAATGTCTTATAAGTTACAATAATTTTTGTGTCAATTCTGTTGGATTTCTATGTAAATAATCATGATATCTTAGAACAATGATAGTCTTTGTTCCTTTTTACACCAGGACTTTTTTTTTTTTTGCGTTACTGCACTAGTTATAATTAAAATAAAATGTTGAATAGAAGTGTGGTAGACATCTTTGTCTTGTTCCCCAATTGAAAGTGAAAATTTGCAATGTTTCACCACTTAATGTTTGCTGTAGGCTTTTGTAGATATTCTTTTCCAGTATTTCAAAGTTTTCTTCTATTTTGGATGCCTAAAAGTTGTTTTTTTCTATATCTCTATGATATGAATTTTACCAAATGTATTTTCTACATCTATTTAGATGATTACAAAGTTGTTATTCTATAATATTTTATGTGGTAAATTACACTGAATAACTATTGTTAAATCAACTGTGCATTCCTGATTTTTTTATAATTTTGGTTTGAGTTTGCTAATATTTTCTTTAGAATTTTTCTAATTATATATATGAGTGAAATTAGCCTTTAATTTTTCTTTCTTGTGCTGTCCTTGTCCAGGATTTGCTAGGCTCATAAAATGAGTTAAGAAGAGTGTTTTTCTACTCTTGGAAAAGTTTTATAAGTTTAGAATTACTTCTGCCTTGGATATATGATAGAATTTACCAGTAAAGCCATCTAGGTCTGAATTTTCTTTGTGGGAAAATTATATATCACAAACTTGATTTTTTTTCTTTTTTAAGTTTTTATTTAAATTCCAGTAATATTAGTTTCAGGGATAAAATTTAGCGATTCATCACTTACATACACAACCCAGTGCTCATCACATGTGCCTACCTTAATACCCATCCCCCATTTAGCCCATCTCCCACCCACATCCGTCCATCAACCCTCAGTTTGTTCTCTGTAGTTAAGAGTCTGTTTTATGGACAAACTTGATTTCTTAAACAAATCAGATTCTTCCCAAACTTTTCTAGGACTTAGCTCATTTCATTGGCATCTTCAAATTTATTGCCATTAAGTTACTTGTCATATCTTCCTATAATACCTTCAATTACTTATGGAAGTAATCTATGGCCTAAGATCATTGCATCTTATTCAAGAAAGGACTTTCCTTTTCTGGGCTTATATCTCTGGGTTCTCAGGGTCTTCTATATTTTGGCCTGAAAATTCTTCATTCTCTAACCTGATGTTTTTAAGAACACGTTCTCAAATTCTCTTTCTGCCCTTTTAGATGTCATCAGTAAGAAAGTTAGATTGAATTATCTCATCTATCTTTACAAAAATTATATGTTCCTCTCCTTCAGGTGTTTACATTTTCAGTTCTTATGATTTTCTATCATCTCCCCTGCTTTATTTTATTTTCCTTAGCTGCTATCATTATCTAAAAAATGATATGTTTTACTTTTTAAAAAAATATTTATTTTGTTATATTAGTCACCATACAGTACATCCCCAGCTCTTGATGCAATGTTCCATGATTCATTACTTGCGTATAACACCCAGTGCACCATGCAATACGTGCCCTCCTTAGTACCCATCACCGGCCTATCCCAATCTCCCACCCCCCTCCCCTCTGAGGCCCTCAGTTTGTTTCCCAGAGTCCGCAGTCTCTCATGGTTCATTCCCCCTTCTGTTTACCTCCCTTCGTTCCTCCCCTCCCTCTCCCACCGATCCTCCTATCTCTCATGTTCCATAAATGATATGTTTTACTTATTATGTTATTTATTGCTTACCTTCCCTCTTCTCTACCTTCCTCCATATTGTGCGGGATTTTGGCTCTTCTGTTTACTACTGTTGCTTATTGTATTCTCAATCTCTAGAACAGTGCCTTGCCCAGATTAGATGCCCAATAAATTTTTCCTGAATTAACAAGAAGAACTGGTCTTGGCTGTTCAGAAGCTTTTAACTTAATGCTTTATACATGCTGGTTCTGTGACAGATCCTCAGAGTTATACTTTGCAATTCACTAAATCTTGGAGCTAGAAAGACATCAAAGATCAAACACTTTCTAGATTTTTTACATAAGGAAACAGTCCAGAGACAATAGAGCATATTTGTTTTAACTTTAAGAAAAAGGCTTCTAGGCAACATTTTCTTCTTTGAGCAAAGATTGACATTTCATCCATGTACAGAATCATGCAATAATTGCTGAAAGGTATTTTGAAGTCATTCATACTGGGGGTTATTTATTTATTTATTACTTTATTTTAGTTTTTAAGAGAGAGAGCCCGTGTATATGAGTGAGTGAGTGGGGAGGGGCAGAGAGAGAGCGCGTGCAAGGATCCGGAGCCACTGAGCGCTGAGCCTAACTTGCGGCTGGATTCCACCACCCTGAGATCGTGACCTAAAGTGAAACTGAGAGGCAGAGGGTTAATTGACTGAGCCACCAGGTGCCCCTGTACTAGGGAATTTTAGACATGGCATGCATGAAATTTAGACATCACAAATCTCCTAAAATTACTATAAATATATTGTTCGAATGCCGACTAGTCATTTTGCTGTGAAGCAGGCCTAGAGCTTCATCTGCATCTCAGGAGTGGTCCTGAGTCTGAGAAGGGTTTGTGCTGTTGATGAATGCTTCTGGCTTTCTGTCCTTTGAGGTTATTTATTTCTTTTTTAAATTTATGTCATATCAAGACTAGAAAACAGCGGTCCGTTTATGGATAAAAAGTGGTCCAGATGAAGGTCTCGGTGCATTCTGTACCTTTTCTTTTTGCTTAGTCCTCTCTTTTGGGAAGAAGGACTCTAACTGGTTATTGCAGACTTGGGGGATCCCTTGATGTAGAGACTGCTTGGAGTGGGAAGATCTCTGCCAAACCCTTTGGAGGCCTTTTGTTGATCAGGGCAGCTGGGTATCGGTAAGAAGCCTTATGATCCTTACAAACTTTAAATGTCAGGGGTGGAGAAGAGCTCCAGAGCATAATTGCAAAAATTCTCTGACCTTCTATCTCTGACATTTTTTTGTTTGTTTTGTTGTATGGATAACAAATCTCTTTCAAACATATTTGTACAAGGTCTTTCAAACACAATTATACCATCATGTCTCATATGTATCTTTAGACACATTACCTTGACACAGGGCATTCCAAGACACGTGCGTACTGTAGTAAGTTTAAGTTTCACTAGCACTGCATCATCACATTGCTATCTAAGGCCACTTAGGATACAAAGAGAGCACTTCAGGTCAACGGTAAAACAAACAGTGTGGCCTATGTGAAGCATGAGTGTTTTCCAAGATCATTTTTTCTTATGACAGCAATATATCAAATATGAGACATGATTTAATCCAACTCATTCACTTCTTTCTTTTTTCAAAGGCATATTTTATTTTTAAAACTGCTGTGAGTCGTTCCTTCCTACCGTGTCACAGATGCTTCACCTCTTCAAAGAGCAAACACTACATCGCGTTTTAGGAGTGGGACGCTGGCCCCAGGGCTTTGGCTGTTCTTTAGTAATTATCTCATCTCCCATTCCTTGCCCCATGTTGCTCCCAGCCCTGATGACTCTGCATTTGTGGTATTTCTTGGATGCTGATGGTGAGACTGGGCTTCACTTTTCAGTGACCCCTCTCTCATATTCATGTTATATCGCATCCAATTTTGAAATAAGGAAGTCAACCCAGACAGATCGTGGTTTGCCCCAAATAATCTATTGAATGTTCCATGTGTTTTAGGCAGAGCATATTTTATTTTATTTTAATTTAGTTGTTTTATTATTTTATTGTATATTTTGTTGTTTTGTTATTTCATTCTTTCCTTGCTTATTTGGTGTACATTATATGCCAGGTGATATACTCAGCATCAGAAATATAAAGATGATGAAGCCTTGTTTCAACCGAAGGTGGTTCCACTTGAGGTTGTAAAGGACTGTGTAATTATGCAAGGTGACATATGTTATGAAAGAAACAAGGGAAGGACTTGTTCTGCCCTGGGCATGGGCTGGGGGGAGTGGGCACCTGGGGGAGGAACCACTTCAAGACAGGCTTTGAAGTCTGAGGACACAATTATAAGACGAAAGAGGGAGAAGTCTTCCAGAAATGAAATGACATGTGCAATAGCATGTTCAGAAAATAGTAAGAGCTTCCATGGCATGGGAACAGGCAGGAAGGGACTAATTTAAAAGACATTTTGAAGGTAGAATTGAAAGCACTTGCTGTTCATTTGTATGTAAGAACTGACAAAAAGGCATTGCTAAAGATGACCCTGAGGTTTGGGCTTCCGGGTTAATCAAGGTAGGGAATATTTAGCTCTGAACATGATGAGCTCCTGAGGTAAGCATGTAAAATTTATCTGAAGGTATTGACTGGGCCACGAAAATTCTAGTCGGAGATGCAGAGTAGGGCTGCTAACAGGTATTTGTACAGTGTCATATGGTCATGGACCCCAACCAGGTACTCGCTGCCAAGTGACCCTGTCTGATAAGGAGAATGACGGAACACATTTGCTCTACATTAATTTTAAGTTTTTAAGAATAGACTTTCTTTTTTGCTTTGAGAATTATCATATTCAAGAGAATTCTGAGAGACAGAGAAAATTATAGTATATGTATTCTCCCTTGTTAAGTATAATTCAAATTGAAAAAAGGATTTTAAGTTAGAGTTTTTGAAAGGAAGAGAAATAGAATAATGAAAATAATTCAAGGCAGAGGTGGCATACACCACTGAATTCTTTTATCACCCCTGTATTTTTATAAAACTTCAATGAAGTAAAAAATAATTGGCATGATTTGGGGTAATGGTAATTGGTGATTTCCTTGATTGTTGAAGGAGAAAAGAGAATCGCCTGCAGCCCTACAGAAAAAAGATATCCTCATTAACTACAGGGGCCTTGATGTTATCCATATTGTTTACCAGAACTTTAATTATTTGCTTGATATCATTTAAATGGAGTTTTCCTATTGGTTAAAGATTCTAGTGTCAAATTTAAAAGCAATTGTATATGTTTCAGGGAGGTATAATGAGGGCTTCTTTGGCTCAGATAATGTCCTGCACTTGATCACGATTGTGTTCACTTTGCAAAATTCATCAAGCTGTACAATTAAGATCTCGGAATGTTTCAGGGTATATTTTATACATCAGTAAAATGTTAACTCAGAAAAGTAATGGTACACATTTCAGATGTGGATAATGTGGTTATTTCTTACACCTTTTACAAAAGTACATGTTGTGCAATGGAATAATTTGATAAGCGATCTTTATGCTGTTACTTGTTTGTGTCTGTTGGATTTGCATGTTTTCAGGTAGTCACATAAAAATTGCATTACAGAAAACCGGTTCAAAAAACCCAGAATGTGCTCTATGTGTGTCAGGTGATTTAAGGTTTTCCAAACAGTGTTCAGAGATTCCATTTATGTACCCAAATTGCAAACTAAAACTTAGAAAAATGCTTCCCTGAGGTGAAGTTAACTTGCCTAGGACAGAAGACTTTTTAAGGACGCCAGTTTGCCCACTGTATGGCCCAAGTGTTTATTCAGCTGAGGCTTGGATGAAAGCCACCACATCAATGTCACAGTCTCAGCACATGTGAGGAAAATACATGTGATACATAGCAAATTAGGTGTCATGCTCTGGGAAGGGCGGAATGGGATTGATTTGCCACTTTTAGCAATGCTCTTTTACTGTCAGCTGTGGCTTTGAGGAAAGCATTAGAGATTCTTGTCACAGATGTTTCTTTCATAAACTGTTGTGGGAGAATGACATTCTGCAAAAATGGTTTACTACTCTTCTTTCTTCTCTTGGGGAAACAAAGTACGCTCACGAGCCTGGCCAAATGGACTCAAGGAGCGCTCTTCATTTATACCACAATAGCATTAAGAATCATGACATTTACAAAGTTGATTTTAGAACTTTGTTGGCAAATGTAGTGTGTTGAGGTATTTACTCAATGTATGTGCCATTGAGGAGGTTTGTAAGACTTGTTATAGGGGAGGGTAGAAACCAGCCCTTGGGGGGTTTAAAACTGAAATTAAAACTGAAAAATGTTTGTACGGTTTTTATTTAATAGTTCACAATTGATTAAAGTAATTAATCTTTTTAGCATATTGTACTCCACACAAACTACTAAAATGGGAAGTTAAAAATTCTTTCTAGCTCAGCCATTTTTGTTTATAGCGTGATGAAGTTTATGAAGAACAATAATATTTGTATGAAAAAAACATGCTTGATAGAATTATTTGATGGTAATTTTAAAATTAAGGGGCAAGAACTGCTTATCCCCTTGAGAATTTTAATATATCACTTCCATTTGGTATAATTTTCGCTGAGAATTTGGTGAGTAAATTTAAGCATTCTGTACATAAGTATTTTCCTGCTGAACAAAAATTCAGTTACTATAGCAACTGCAACATCACATGGGATCTTAAGAAATAGAAAAATATTTTACAAAAAGTGTTATCCATGTGTCATATTAATTTTTCTACTTTATGTCATGTACAAGTCAGAATATTTCCTCTGATGCTATGTGGATATTCAGTGTTTAGTCATTCATTAAAGGTTTTCTGTTATTGTTTTCTTATTTTACTAAATGGTAGAGATTGCCTACAGAAAGTTTTCTCTTTTTTAAATATATGTGCAAACAAATTGGGGCATGCAAAATTTCACATGCAATTTAGACAATGAAGGTTAAAATAAGATAAACGCCTATTTTTAAAGTGAGTTGGTTTTCTTTTTAAATTCTTATGAAAAAATAATGCATTGTATTTCTTTGAAGTGTAAGAAAAGAAAACTGTATTAGGGCAGGTCATACTTGCTGATTAAAACACTTTTCTTCCTTCACCGGGTTGCAAATATAATGTCTTAAATATTTATTTTAAAAGATTCTCATTTCCTTTGCTGACAGGAAACGTAATTTTTTTTTATTGAGTGTAAATGAGTGAAAAACAAATGGTAAAATTTTATTTTTCATACAGACGAGTTTAAAAGTTATTCTTTTCCTAAACTGTTGTTGTTGTGTTAAACAAACACAAAGAACCTGGCAATTTACTCATTCTGAGGTCTGGATGGAATGTTCTATGAGATAGAAGCATGTCATGGATCTTTCTGTATAACTACATCCTAACCCTACGTTTTGAGGTATTCTTACTCACTTTGGAATCTGTTCGTACAGTGGAAAGGTTAAGAGTGTTTTCCACAGATCATCTTTACAACTGTTACTTTTGTGAAACAGGCTGTGTTCTCTGCAAGTTTTGCTAGATAACAGGCTCACTGAACTAGTGTGGAAGTAGCCTCAAAAAAATTTTTTTTTCTCTTATAAGCTTCTTTTGTGAATTCTGGATTCACATGGTTTATGGTCATGTCTTAAAACCTGAAGGTCACTGAAGAGAGACTGAGAGAGGTGTTTGGAGTGGCTCTTCTCTCTACCAACCATAAAAAACAAACAAACAAACCAAAAAAACCTGTAATATGTTATTCAATGAAGATTCAAACTGGAATTGTTGGAGCCAGAAAAGCCTTTTTTTTTTTTTTGAGACAAAGCCTATAACATAAACTGAGGATTATTTCTGATAAAAAGTGCCTCACAACTATAGGAAAATATTCAAAAAACTAAAAAAAAGCTTGTATGGTTATAACATTTGTTAAACTGAATTTATATGCATATTATTTAGGAAATATTGATTCATAGTCCCAAACTGTACTTTTACGTGGTCATTTCAACGTTTGTTTCTTCCAGGGTCTACATGAATAACAGCTCACAGTCAACTGCTTGTGTGCTAAAGGTTCACATAAAAGGAGCACCAAATCAGCATAGCTTTGTTCATCTCACAGTGGTGATATCTGAGCTCTTCATTTATAGGCCATTTCATTGTTGCAGGTAACTGTTTTCTTCCACCTTTCTTAAAGAAAAACCAAGTTAGCTTTAGAAATGTACACTTAAATACTCTCATCTTATTTTTATTAGTTTTGGTTATTTGTAATGAATCTTGAGTATAATTTCCATTTGAAATAGTGATAAAATAGCAAGAGCCTTGCCTTGCATAAGCTCCCTTTTCCCCACCATACCACACCATGAAGTTGATCAAAATTGGGTTGAATTGGGTGTCTGTGATAGATCGTATGTATTATTGCCATTCCAAATTGTGATAAAATAGCAGAAACTTATTACAAGCCCTTTCTCCCATACGACGTGCCATAATATTGATAAAAATATGATTGAATTAGCCAGACAAACAGGTCTGGGTATTCTCAGGTTTTTAGAGGCTAATCTTTTTTTTTTTAAATTTAGTTTTTAAAAATTTTAATTCCACTATAGTTCACGTACAATGTTATATTAGTTTCAGGTGTACAACATAGTGTTTCAAAAATTCTATACATTACTCAGTGCTCATCAGGATAAGCGTTCTCTTAATCCCCCTCACCTATTTCCCCCATCCCCTCACCCACCTCCCCTCTGGTAACCACCAGTTTGTTCTCTGTAGTTAAAAGTGTGCTTCTTGTCTTCTCTCTCTCTCTTTACCTTTGTTCATTGGTTTTGTTTCATAAATTCTACATATGAGTAAAATCACATGGTATTTGTCTTTCTCTGACTATTTTGCTTAGCATTATATTCTCTAGCTCTATTCATGTTGCAAATGGCAAGATTTCATTCTTTTTTATAGCTGGATAGTATTCCATTATATATGTACATACACCACCTCTTCTTTATCCATTCATCTATCGATCGACCCTTAGGTTTATTCCATAGTTTACTACTGTAAATAATGCTGCAATAAATATAGAGGTGCATATATCCTTTCAAATTAGTGTTTTCATATTATTTGGGTAAATACCCAGTACTGCAATTACAGTAGTTCTATTTTTTAATTTTCGGAGGAACCTCCATACTATTTTCCACAGTGGCTGCACCAGTTTGCATTCCCACCAGCAGTGCAAGAGAGTTTCTTTCTCTCCACATCCTCACTAATATGCGTTTCTTGTGTTTTTGATTTTAGTCATTCTGACAAGTATGAGATGATATCTCAATGTAGTTTTGATTTGCATTTCCCTGATGATGAGTGATGGTGAGCCTCTTTTCATATGTCTGTTGGCCAGCTGGATGTCTTCTTTGGAGAAACATCTGTTTACATCTTCTGTCCATTTTTAAATTGGATTATTTGCTCTTTTGGTGTTGAGTTGTATAAGTTCTTTATATATTTTGAATACTAACCCTTTATTGGATATGTCATTGCAAATATCTTCTTCCATTCGGTGGGTTGTTTTTTAGTTTTGTTGATTGTTTTCTTTGCCACGCAGAAGCTTTTTATTTTGGTCTTGTCTCACTAGTTTGTTTTTGCTTTTGTTTTCCTTGCCTCAAGAGACATATCCAGAAAAATGTTGCTATGGCCAATGTCAGAAATTGCTGCCTGTGCTCCCTTGTAGTATTTTAATGATTTCAGGTCCTACATTTAGGTCCTTAATCCATTTTGAGTTTATTTTTGTGTATGCTGTAAGAAAGTGGCCCAGTTTCATTCTTTTGCATGTAGCTGACCAGATTTCCCAACACCATTTGTTGAAGAGACTGTCTTTTTTTCACATTGCATATTCTTGGAGAGGCTAATCTTAACTTCCCCAAAGTCTTATGATCATCAGGGATGTGTGTGTGTGTGTGTGTGTGTGTGTGTGTGTGTGTTAACAATAACACTAATGAATGGAGTGAAGCTTATTCTGGTTGCAAAGGCACCAAACAAAAGATGGGAATGACCCTGATACTGGGTTTACTACTTTACTGCTGGGAATCATTCGGACCATGCATGGGTGGTGGTTATACAGCAGCCGTATGACTGTCACATGGATGACTGGAGCACATAGATCTTCAAGATTGGCTGACCTTGGAGATATGTTTACTTCTCTAAATGTCTTTTCTAGAAGTTAAGACAATGTCCCCTAGGTAATGGTGGTGCTATACTATGTCCCATATCCTTGTAATTTATGTCCTTCTCCAAACAGATGGATGAGATGCAGAAATCAGTTGATTAAAAAAGACATGCATGCTCTTTTCAGTAATATATTTTTACTAAAATAGAAATTATTAATTAAATAACTGCTCAATAGACAGTGGTTGATCATAAGAAAATACAAGATCTGAAGAAATAACAATCCCAGACATTAATTTTTCTCTTCTGATCTCCATCTGGAATAGCAAACTTACTCAAAACAAGTGCCAGCTCATAGAACCTTTCCATGGTTCTTCAGGATTTTTGCTGTGACCAACCAAAGGACTTGATGACTGTCAATGATCCCTTTAGAAACCTGCCCCATCTTCCATTTTGCCTAGTGCTTGCTGTCGTGTGGCAATCAGGACTTATCTTTCTTGGGTTGGGGCTGAGAATGCTACTACTAAACTATAATCACCAATAAGAGAATAGTGCTAATGCCACTAACAACTCAGTCAAGACTTCTTCCTTAATTAGAATAGATACCTGCTCTTCTCTATCCCTTCTGATCAACAGCTCAGGTCGATTAATATCCACTAAAGATTGCACCTAATGTAGAGACTCAGAAATGTTAAGACCCCCAGATATTAGTCATATTTTCTTTAGTACTATTTCTCACCCTCCTCTCTCTATATCTCCTCCTCCCAACCTGGTTTCTCAAAGGGACCAGCTTTTGAACAGTTTTGTATGTTCAGAAGAATTTGTAAACTGTTTAAAGAAGTAACTTTCTAACACGTACTTACCTTTTTAAAATAAATCGAGATTTTTCCAATTAACCTGACCCCACTTTAATCACTATTCTGCATTTAGGAACTCAATTCACATTGAAAATTTTTCTTTAGAAACAGAATTAGAAAGTTTTAGGGTGACAAGGCAATTTTGCTTTGAAATTCTTTCAGCTTTTTGTAAATTATTGAAACATTTTCTTACCAGCTCTGTTTTTTTTTTAAAGATTTTATTTATTTATTTGACAGAGATAGAGACAGCCAGCAAGAGAGGGAACACAAGCAGGGGGAGTGGGAGAGGAAGAAGCAGGCTCCTAGCGGAGGAGCCTGATGTGGGGCTTGATCCCATAACGCTGGGATCACGCCCTGAGCCGAAGGCAGACGCTTAACCACTGTGCCACCCAGGCACCCCCTTACCAACTCTGTGTTAAGCTGTTGAGAATGTACATGGTCTGTTAGTCTGCAAACAGTAAATTGCAACTTATATTTGTGAATTAAAAGATTTCTTCCCAATGAAGTCCTTTATATGTGTTTAGGAAATATGACACAATGAATACATGCTTGATGTAAAATGGTCAAACAATACAAGAATATTAAAGCAAAAATAAGGCACTCTTTACCCTTTCTCTCAATCCCACTCTGCTCACTGCAGAAAAGCAATATTAAATGGCTGATAAGTGTCCCACAAGTTTTTCCACTCATAGGTACACAAGCATATAGCTCCACAAAATATGCATATTTCTCTGGTCTTGAAGATCTTTCCGTGTCACCATATATAGATTTATCTCATTCTTTTTAACATGCATACAGCACAATAATTGAATTACTTTCTTATCATTATGTACTTATTGAAAAAACTTTAATATTATAAAAATACCATAAATAAACATTTTTGTCCTTATATGAGGATTTCTATGGGATAAACTAGTAGGAGTTGAAATGCAAATGCAGTTTTTGAAAGTATAAGTAACATGGTTAGATAATGATTCTCATATTTCTAGTGGACACAGAAACTCTTAGTAGAATTTTAATATATTCTGTTCAGTCACTGAATTTTAAGAAAGCTATAAGGGGGTTTAAGAAAGTGGTTTAGGGAAGATGACAACAGTAATTAAATAAATACAGAATGAGCTCTCTCGAGATAATTTGGGAGTAAAGGGCCGTCTAAAACAGAAGAGAAGGCTGTTTTAGGATACTGCTTAGTTGTTTGCCAATTCTGCAGAAATTCCTGTTGTGGACTTACATTCCAGTAATTGAAATCGGCCAGACATTGTGAGGACTTTTTTGGTATACATTTACCTGTGGTAGGACTGAGTATAAATGAAAATTTAAAACCTCTGATCTTTGGGGGCGCCTGGGTGGCAGAGCGGTTAAGCGTCTGCCTTTGGCTCAGGGCGTGATCCCGGCATCTGCCTTCGGCTCAGGGCGTGATCCTGGCGTTATGGGATCGAGCCCCACATCAGGCTCTTCCGCTATGAGCCTGCTTCTTCCTCTCCCCCTCCCCCTTCTTGTGTTCCCTCTCTCGCTGGCTGTCTCCATCTCTGTCGAATAAATAAATAAAATCTTAAAAAAACACAAACCTCTGATCTTTGAAGTCTGAAAACTGAATATTTATCTGTGTTTTTTAAGAGATCCTTGAGTTTATTTTTTTCCATTTATGTTTCCATTACTTAATTGGTTAGGTAATAGTGCTAATTTTGAACGTAAATCCCATCCATATAGGAGCTTACAGAGACAAATGTAAGACTCGATATACCCTCCCAGAAAAAATGATAGTTCTCCTCTAAAATCTTGTGGCTCTAGTTTCTCCAACTCGTGGCACATCTATCACAAATCACTTTGTTTGGAATTGATCTGGGCACTGTCTCATCTCCCTTAAGAGAGTTGAGGCTTCTTGATGGCAGAGAGAATGTTTTGTTTATCTTTGTGTCCTGCCCAACATAGTTTCTTATGCCATGAATGAAGCTCAACAAATAATCCTGTGAATAATGAGTGGATAAAAGGCATGTTTGTCACTGGGCACAGGGTCACTCAGGAAACCTAACACTGTTATAGATTTTATGTATTTATTTATTTATTTATGAGAGAAAAAGAGAGAGAGAGAGAAAGCAAGCGTGACTGTGGGGAGGAGCAGAGGGAGAGGGACAAGCAGACTCCCTGCTGAGCAAGGAGCCTGACTTGGGGCTGGATCTCATCACCTTGAAATCATGACCTGAGCTGAAACCAAGAGCTGGATGCTTAACTGACTGAGCCTCCCTGGTGCCCCAAAAAACCTAACACTGTTATGGGAAATATAATTTAAGGAACCATCCAAATGATAGGGAATCATAATCATCTTTCCCACTTCACGAAAATCATTTTTAGTGTGAAAAGACAAAGTGGCATAATAAATCACAAAAAAGGTAAAAAAAGCTTCTTCAGAAGTATTATTAATTCTATATACACAATATACACAAGTTATAGGATGTTACAGTAAAAATTCTGTAATTCTGTTTTTCTTCACTTTCTAATGTAAATTTTTGGTGTTTACCAAAATATTTTAAAAAAGTGATTATTTAGGAAAAAAATTTGAGTTATTATTCTCTAAAGAAAGAACATGTTGTCCTTTGAGCCCAAGTGAAGGCCATGAGCACAGGGGATGATATAACATAGAGTCTGTGTCTTACATCACCTAACGTGCTACCAAAAATAAAATGGGTACATTAGTATCAGGAGAATACAATAGGAGCACAGAGACCGAAATAGCGTTCAATAGACATTTACAGCAACATCTTTTCTTCATATCACAGTTATCTTTTTTCCTACCTATTGCGCTAATTCAAGAGTACTTTACTTTGAAAGAGTTTTGATGATATTGCAGCATTTTTTAAACACTATTACTCAAAGGTCTAAAAATAAAGTGTTTTCTGCTGCTTGTCTCCAAAATCAGGTGGATATTATTTTGACAGACGCCAGTTAAAAAGGAAAAACTCTGTTTTCCACCTTCTATATCTTTCTTTCCTGTATGTTTCCCTTACTTTCATGCTACCAACACACTCACACAGCACACTTCACTTGTGAAGTTTGGGTTTTCCCCACAAGAGCAAGCAAGTCTCAGACACCAGCTGGACATCCGACAATTAAACCCAGTTCTGACATGACACTGTGTACCCAGAGAGAGTGTCAGAGCTCATAGGGATGAGCTCAGTCCCACAACATTGCCCCTTCAGCTTCAGACACCAGTTTCAAGTCCAGGTTGTCACCCATGCTTCTGACCAACCACCTATAGATAGGAGGTTTCAGTGACCTTCTCCTCAGGTTCGATTTATTTGCTAGAGTGGCTCACAGAACTCAGGAAAACACTTAACATATGTTTACCAGTTTATTAAAGGACACAGTGAAGGATACATATGAACAGCCAGATAAAAGATACATAGGGGGAGTTTGGGAGAGTCCCAAGGACAGAAGCTTCTGTTCCCATGGAGTTGGGGTGCGTCACCCTCCTCTGTGGATGTGTTCACCAACCTGGAAGCTCTCCAAACACCCTACTTTTGGGATTTTATGGAGGGTTTATCATGTAGGCATGATTGATCATTAACTCCATTTTCAGCCCTCCCCTGTCTCAAGAAAATGGAATTAGGAATGAAAATACTAAGCTTCTAATCACAGGTTGGTCTTTCTGGTGACCAGCCCTTACCCAGGAACCATCTAGGAGCTCACCAAGAGTTGACACAATAGAACAAAAGACACACCTATCATCTAGAAAATGACAAGTCTTCTGGAGATCCAAGGCAGAGACCAATATGCATATTTTCTATTAGCACACACCAAGGAAAAGATTTATTAAGAGAAATCATCCTGTGATGTTGAAAAATATAATAATGCAGTTTAAAAACATTCTAAATAATGAGGACTTCTATTCTTTCAACAGTAGGTACAGTTTTACCATAATTTGCTTGTTTGACATAAATTAGTCATAGTCTAGGTCAGTCTTTGATTTCCTTCATGCTCTTTGGTAAATTAGACAGGGATGGCTCTTTGTTTAGTAGTGAAAATTCCTGTCTGTCCCTCAGGAAGGAGAGGAGGGCATGAGTATTGATCGTTACATACATCTCTGTAATCAGCTGCTGGGAGAAAGTTAAATAGTACTCTGCCTTGAGCCTCGGTCATGGCACATCTGTAAACCGTCTCTACAAATGGATGATGCAGGGATGGTGGGACTTCCAGGAGTCTTACTGGTCTCTTTACTCTATGCCTTTTATAAAATTATGGACCTGGGAGACACTGGGACCTGAGATTGAGCAGATTAGTTTCCAAAATTGATTGGTGAATTGTTTCAAATTTATTGGAAATTCTTATATAAATGATAAAGGGGATGGATTAACCATCAGGCATTAATTTTGAGAGAAGCCATATTTCTTTTGTTTCTCCTTATATCCATAAAGTTAATATTTTTCTTTGGCTATACTTATATGGAGACAGGATGTATTAGCAAAATAGAGATGAAATCCTCTTTAAACCATAGTTTTAGTAATATAATTTCTAATGAAACACCAATTGACATTAGGTAAGGGCAGAACCAATTTTGCAAATAGTGAAAGAGTCTCCCGTACAAAATCAAACAGATTTGGGCTTAGTCAAATAGATTTCTTAGAAAGGTAAGCCAGATACCATGCTTTAAACTAGGTAAGGGTAAAGTAATTCCCTGACTAGTGTAGTCTTTCTTTTGCTTAGTCTTGATAAACAACAAACATCATCTTATATACAAACAGGAGGATTTGGAGATTTAAAAAAATTAACAATGAAGAATAGAAATAACATCAAATTCATTTTTTGATTCATCTGGTTTTCCGTCAGGAGAAGAAAGACATAAGGCATTCTGTGTTGAGGTAGAAGTGTTTTCTGGGGGGTCTCTGACCTATATTTTTGGATGTGGGAGAAGTGGAATATATAACAACTGCAGTCTTTGTAATCTTCATTTCTTTCAAATGGAAAGGCCCAGATTGCATCCAATAAAAGCTTTCTTTCTAGCCAGGATTTGGTCAGATTTTTGGTGAACAGGATTTTCTCAAAGTGGGACGAGTAGCACTCAAGTTACAGTAATTTATTAGAATTTGATCTTATAAGACACACAGAATGATTTTCCAGAGCTACATTTATTTCCATCATCTCTTTCTTTGCCAACTATGAATCATTTAAGTTTTCAAAGTATAAATAGTATTCTCCCTAGAAATAATTGGATGGCCACATAGATGGGTCCTGTATTTTTGGAACCATTATGACATGGCTCTGGAAGAAATCAATTTTCTGGAGCCTTATTCTGGGTAACCAGTCTAGTGCTTACTGAAAGAACCAAACATCTTATTTACATAATATAGAAATACATTCATTCTCTAAATGAAACTAGTAGAAATGTAAATGGTAAAATGATCTACTTCTCAGTGACATTCAACATTGCACCTTTCTTTTTCTTAAAATACAAACTTTTCACTTGGAATTAGGAGAATTGCAAACTATTTTTTTTCCAAGGATAAATAAGTAAACAATAGACATCAGATTTAAGATTTCATGAAACTTGCAGTGATTTCATTAAAAAGGTCAGGTTCTGTCTGTTTCCTTGTTTGTTCATTTGCTTGTTAATGGGCATTTGACTTGTTCTCACTCTTTTGGCTATTATGAATAATCTTGCCATGAATATCGGATTGTGCGTAATGGTTGAATAGCTCTGTAAATTGACCAAAAGTCATTGGATTTTATACTTAAGATGGGTAAATTTAATAGTATGTAATACCCCAATAAAGCTGAGTTTCTTTAAGGCTAGTTATAAATATAGCTATATTTTACAGCTCTAGTTGATTATTTGCAAGATGTCAAGAAGGCTTTCTTGCCCCAATATGTCTTCCTCTCTTACCCTTATCACTATCTGACATTTCAACATTAGAAACTTGTCTTTTGGGGAGGGGGTGGAGGACTGGGATAGGCCGGTGATGGGTATTAAGGAGGGCACATATTGCATGGTGCACTGGGTGTTATATGCAAATAATGAATCATGGAACATTAGATCCCAAAGTAAGGATATACGGTATGGTGACTAACATAACATAATAAAAAATTATTATTAAAAAAAGAATTATAATTGCAAAATAAGAACACATTTTCATATAGTAAGGCTTATTACATCATATTAAGCAAAAAAATCCTGAAATGAGTATTCAATTTTAAATGTCATTCATTTGTCAAAATGGTAAAATAAACATGTTAAGGAGAAAAAAAGAAAAAAAGAGAAACTTGTCTTTTGGGTTATGAACTTGACTATCCTTAAATGCTATTGGTGGAGATAACATATGAAGGCTAATCACTTTGTTGTGGGAGACATGAAATCAATGATTTGTGAGTGAATTAAAAATATCCAAATGGTTATAGTTCAAGGGATAACTTTGGAGGATGTTGATTAGAACAGAACATAAAGCGATCGCAATAAGGTCCAGAGCAGGGGAACATCTCTGGAAGAAAAGATATAGATTGGGTACTACAGAGGAGGTCCAGGGGAAGCAGAAAGATCCTTGAAGCCCTGAGGCATTAAGCTTGTGGAGAAAACAATAAAAAGTGGTGGTGAGAGGTTGCTTTTCTTCCAGAACTTTGCCCTGCTATATAATTTAACTAAAACTTTTTCCTGGGCGTTAAAATCATGGTGTTTACATATATAAGTATTTAGAAAAGAATAATGGAATCTCACAGTGAAACAGTGGACTCTGCCGGTCTGCTGGTGATGGTCAGATTCACAAAGCCAAAAAGATGCAGAATGATTAGTGAACATTGTGGAAAAAGCTAGTTAGTGGATAATCTCAGATGAAAGGGTACAGAAAGTCTCAATGGAAAAGAATATCTTGGTACATTTTCAAGTTTTATGCAGCATGTTTGAATTCCTAAGGGTTTCTGTTGATTGGACATAGGACAAATATTCTAGTAGTATAATTCTATTGACTGTTTATTGAATTATATCCCAACAACAGTGTTTCTGATGACATCTGTCAATGACACTGATTGTGGGTTTGTTTTTTTTTTTTAAGGCCAAAATTTATGTTCAGGCCAATTTTTCACTGATGGAGTTGCCTTCTCACGGCCACCTGTTCTGTGATAGAGTATTTTCCCCCAGCACAAGGAAAGTCCTCTCTAAATGCTTAGCTGCAAGTCAAACTACCGGCTAAGTCTTTCTAGTCTTCTATATTTAACATATCTGGGTTTTGATTAATAATTCTAAAACAAGCATGAGAGATTGTAGCTGACAAAGAATTACTTTTATACAAGTCTCTCTGTTATTATTTCATTGGAACTAAATGAGGATGGGGCCAGTAGATGAGTTATTCAAGAAATGCAGGGAAGAATTGTCACTTTACTCCCTGGACCCCTGCAGAGTTCCACAGATTTCACCAAAATATTTTGTAGATTTCTATTTTTTTAACTTAAAAATATGGAAGACCTGAATGAAATGGATAGGTCTCCTTCAAGAGTCAAAAAAAAATTCAATTTCATTGCTCAGCATGTAACAGTTTTTTCTCTGTGTTTCAAATTATGTTGTGAAAGTAGATCTCCATATCTTTTTAATACAAAACTTAGAACTGTACGTTGAAAAAAAAATCATACAATAGATCAGCCTTACGTGATTATGCTTTCATATTTAAAATGTAAATTTTCTTAATGTTTTATTTGTAACACATTTTTAATTTATGTTGTAAGGAAAGCAGGATTTAAGATAATATTTATCCTTAACTACAAGGAGTAAAGAATATATGCAAATACAGAGAAATCATACTGTAGCCTTTTGGCCTCAGGTACCTAAATACCCTTTTGCAAAGAATGCTTTCAAGTAAATTCTAAAGGCATGTGACTGGCTGAAATATTTATCCAAGGCCTGACAAAAACCTTACTGGAAAATAGCAGCATGTCAGGAAGAAGGTCCCCCAACCATTTTGTTTATAGAAGATTTCTAGTAATGCATTGATTACTGTATTGTAGGTATGAAATAAGTGAAGAGTGTTTTTGCATTTGATGATAGAGAGTATCTGATAAATATGTCTAAGTCAATTTGTGGGGTCTAGAGCACTTAATCAGTTGCTGTGTCTGTACATATCCAGAATGTGCTTTCAAGTCTATATTACCATAATCTACTAATAGGCTGTCACAAAAAATACAGTTATATAATTATAATTTTTTTAATGAAAGTGCCTTTCAATACTTGCTAAAGCAAAGGCAGTTCAGTAGGCAGTTCAAGGTGAAAGGCTACTGTAGTATGTTTTATATGAATAGCGACATCAATAGCTAACATGATTGAGCCTTTGCTATGTGGTAGGACTGTGCTTAATATTTCACATATTTTTCCTAGTTAGTTATTACTAACACGGACTTTGAGATAGATACAACTTTATGAGGATACGTCTATTTTTACAGATGGGGCGGTTAAGCAAGAACATCACCTGAGAACACACAGCATGGTGAACACTAGTATTGCCCACCCAAAATAGATTTCTGCCACCAGGACCACTAGTGCTGTGATGCTCTCAGTGCATATAATGGATCATTATTGGTCTAAACCCAGTGGCAGAAAACTTTCTATAAAAGACCAGACAGTAAATATTTTAGACTTTGTGGGCCAGGAGATTTGTTTTGCAAGTACTCAACTTGGCTGTTGTAGCATGAAAACACCCTTACATAAAAAAGGTTGTGTGTTGCTGCATTCTAATAAACCTTTATTTGCAAAAACATTCACCAACATTTGAGCCTAAATTTTTGTGGTCATGAGCAGTAAATCATTCATCACGAATGCATCCTACAAGGTCCAGGGATATCCCGTGGTGCTTAAGGCCATACCTGCTGAAGCCGGAGGGTCTAGGTTCAAATGTTCCCCCAATCTGAGTGACCCTGAGTAAGTAACTTAACATCCCTGCACCTCAGTTTTTTCATCTGTAAAATAAGAATGCTTCTCACTTACCAATTCATAGGGATGTTGTGAGGTTTAAATGAATTAATAGATGTAAAGCAGTTAGAATAATGCATAATATACCCTTAGTAATGTTAGAAAATATTACATTTCTATAAACACAGATGTTGCATCCAGGTAGCTTGTAGGCCAAACAGGTAAATGCAAGTTGTATCCATTAGATATGTATAGCTTTTTATATGTCAATCATACCCCAATAAAGTGGGTAAAAGGGGCGCCTGGGTGGCACAGCGGTTAAGCTCAGGGCGTTATGGGATCGAGCCCCACATCAGGCTCCTCCGCTATGAGCCTGCTTCTTCCTCTCCCACTCCCCCTGCTTGTGTTCCCTCTCTCACTGGCTGTCTCTATCTCTGTCGAATAAATAAATAAAATCTTTAAAAAAAAAAGTTCGAGTTTGAATGTCTTAGATGGGAAATGTATTAACTACTTTCCCGAAGTCCCTACCCCTCTCTTTTAGTTGTCTCTGTATCTTTCACACATATATATTAAAGTCCTGGCCACTGAAGACTGAAAATTGTGACCTTCACTCACAAATTATTGTTATAATGTAATTAATTTTCAAAATATAATGGGAAAGTTGTTTGATGTTCATGCAGAAAAGGAGTTAATGAGAGCCAGGAATAAGTTAAAATATCCAAGATTCAGAGTACAAGTAGCCCAGCAAATGGGGTATTACAATGGCAAATTTTAGCGACAAGTCTTTAGTAGACTTTTCCTACATAGACTAATTAGCTAAGTCCCATCTGAATTGAAGCAGAGAAAGCGTAGGGTCCCAATGATAACTCCGGTTCTATCTTCTGGAGTCTATTACATTTCAGCTCCAGTATAACTTTTCAGCACCTCTTCCCTGCACATAGTTATTAGTTCAGTTAAACTGTGCGATTTTCTGTTTCTACAACTGGCATCTTTGCTCAAGAACATTCTTCCCACAGAGCCCCGTGTTGCCTTCTCCAAAGACCCTGTCAGAGGAACACTTCCTTGTCCCCTAAGATCTGAAGATTTTAGATGTTACTTACTGCTTCCCACTATGAGACCACACAGTACAGTGGAAAGGACATAGGCTTTCAAGACGGAGAGAACAAAGTTAGAATTATATCTCATATGTTTGTTGGATAACCTGTGAGGCAGTTTCCTTATCTATAATGGACATAATATCACCCCCCTTTCAGAGTTATAGTATCCATTGGAGATAATCTGTGGAACTAGAAGAAAGCTCTTCTCCCTGGTGACCCTAGTTTTGCTGCTGTTCTTTTGTCATGATCCAGACACTGAAAAGGCAAACAAAACTCAGGAATTGGATTCATGAAATGAGACACAGTGGCCCTTTAACACTGAGTTGTTCCAATGCTTGCTTTATTCTAACACCACAGTGTCAGCTCAAGGTAGAAGACTAACAGACTGCATGACAATCTGTAGCCCTCAAAAACACAATTCAGAGAGTTGCATTAAACACATGCCTTAAAGGTGCTTTCTGGTTGATTCTCTTATGGTCTCCCTCCAAGCAGCGCAGGAGGTCTGGCCTGAACTACAAATGGCCTTTAAACACATTTCTCTTCTATTCCCTCTTTTTCTGTATTGGGTGTCCCTGAAATGAAGATATTAGTAGGCAATGGGGAAATGTGAAGGTTAAGATGGGCTGGCTGCTGAGGGTGTGGTCTTTATGTGTATATATACACATAAATAATGATGATTGAAACATGTTAGGTATGCAATAGTTATCACCAATTATTATGTCATTCTTATGTCTTAATGGGAGTTACCATTATACATTTCTCTTTTCCTTATACATAACACAGTGTTTTGAGTGTAGCAGGGTCTTACCATATTTGTTAATTAACTAAGTGAAAATCTTTTCTTTTTTTTTAAAAGTAAACTCTGTCCCCAGTGTGGGGTTCAAATTATGACCCCAAAGTTGACTCTTAAGATCAAGAGTTGCATGCTCTACTGACTGAGCCAGACAGGCACCCCTAAGCGAAAATCTTGTAAGGAGTTGGGAATAAAAAAAGACACTGGGAATATGGAGGGCAGAGGATACAACTGGGGAGAAGAAAGAGCCAGAAAGGGAAAGAAGTGGATGGAAAGGCAAATTTTACTGACTTGCAGTAAAGAGGTTGAGGACAAAGGTATTTCAAGTTCTGCCATGGTTGTTAGGGTCACCAACAGTGCCCCCTTATTCAGTTTATTAAACTATTGATGAGAAGTATTTATTGAATGTCTGCCAAATATTTGTCAGGCCCAGTGCTAGGTTCTGGATGTATAACATGAGAAAAAATAGGTAAAAGACTTACTTGATTGGGGGCTATAATTTCTTAGGAGAGTTAGATATTAATTAAATAATTACATGAATAAATATAAAAGTTTATCCCTTTAAGTGCTAGAAGGAATTGCGTATTATACCATGAAAGTGAATATAAGAAGACCTGACATTATGTAGGATCAGAAATGGCTTTCCTATGGGAAGGATAATTGGAATGAGATGTAAAGAATGAGTAGGTGTTAACATTGGAAAAGGCTGGAGTAATGCAGAGAAGCATACATTTAGTTGGAGAAACATCATGTGCCAAGACTTTCTGAGGGAGTACACCATGACTGAGAAACAGGAAGTGAGCTGGACTGCTAACAGGAATTGAGATGGGATGGGCATTAGGGATTCCTCAGGGCCTTATAGACCTGGATTTTATTTTGAAATCGATGGGAAACCATTAAGAGATTTTAAGCATTGATATGATAAGATTAGCACTTAAAAAATTACTCTGGCTGCAGTGGAGGACAGACTGGAAGAAGTCAAGAGTGGATGGACTAAGATCAGCTAGGTTATTTGTTACTGTTCAGGTGAAGTGAAGACACCTTGTGGAGAAACAACGGGATGAATTTAGGGGATCTTAGGATGTAAAATTGAGAGGAACTGATGGATAGAATATGGGTTGGAGAGAGAGAAGTGTCATAGATGACTTGTGCAACTGGAGAGATGGTGACGCTCTATACTGAGGAAGGCAACACTGGGCAAGAACCAGGAATGGAAAAGATCATGAGTAAATCTGGGATGCAGGTGGTTTTAGTGAAAAGCTATGCTGCTTTGGCTTCCAAAATTCATTTTTTTATCACACATGGATTTTTTTTCTAGAGATGACTTGAGAACCAATTTTCCACTACCCTCAAAGAGCCATGCCCAATTCTATGGTGTGCAACCTTTAAACAGTGTTACATCTCTACAAGTCAAGTAACAGTAACACATACTGAAAAGTGAAGAGGCCCAAGTATGAATATACACTGTATGTAATTATGGACACCAAGTACATTCTTGACCATTAAGAAAAAAATGCCCAAAAAAAAAAAAAAAAAAGAAAAGAGAAGAAAAAGAACCTTATTATCTCAGCATATTGTTTTCATTTTTTCATGTTTTTCAAGTTCATGTCCTTATTAACGATCATATTTTTCTATAGCTTAATCGACATGTACATTCCATTTTGAGAAGCAGTGTGGAATAAAAGAAAATAATATACTTTGGCAAGATATGGACCCTGATGAAAATTCCGACACCATTCCTTTCAAGTTGCATAATCTTTAGCAAAAACCCTGAACCCAAGCTCCTTCATTTGGAAAATGGGGTGGGGGAAAGGGTAATCATCTTCTCCATTCATTGTTGGGGTAGTGATTAAATAAAGTAATATTTTATATAAAATATTTAGTGTCTGGCACATACTAAGTGCTTAATAAATGTTAGGCATTTATTTTCCTTTTTCTTTGTAGCCTGCCTTTTCCACATAACATTGTATTGTAAATGTTGAAAGATCAGCATAACGTTTATACTTATATTTTAGTTTCTTTCAAAAACACTTTATTGAATTTGTGTTCGTTAATTTTCCTTAACCTCTTTCCTGATGTTGGGTACTGTTTTTTCTGTTCTTGTCAATTTTAGATAATATTACATTAGTTCATATATTTTGAGATATTTCTTAGGATTAAACATTCAATATTATGGCTATGTTACGATGATTTGTTTATCATTTGGGTGCAAGTATTGCTCTTGTATTTATCTATAGAGTTACAAATGTAGGAATGTATCATATCAAAACTTTGCATTAGTATAACATGATTCAGGGAGCTGTGTGTTAGTTGGGAACAGTAATATCACAGTGAAGAAGGGCAAGGGTTCTGGTCAGTTTGTGTGGGTGGCAAATTCCTCCATTTAATGTATGATTTTGGGCAGTTACTTAATCTCTGCAAATGTCCATTTTCGTAACTCTAAAAATGGGAATAATAATAGTACCTTCTTCTAGGGTTTCTGTGATAAAGAAATCACATTTAACACAGTGTCTAAAAATAATAAATATAATAAATGTTAGCTTTTAATTGCTACTTATTGCAATAGCTAGTGTATCGATTAAGCTGCTATAAGAGATAGATGGTTTTAATATGGTGGAAATACCTGACTTGATGTAATAGAAATTTGTTTCCTTTTTATATAATAGTCCAGAGATAGAAAAATGCCTAGAACAGGTTGGTGGCTTTGTTGTATGGCATCTTCTGGGGACCCAGGTTCCTTCTATATTATTAATCTGCTATTCCATGAGGTGTTACTCTCATCTGCATGGTCAGAGCTGGCCAGCATCACACACCAGTACTGTGGAAAGGGAATAGAAAAGTGGAATAAAAGTGAAAGAGTATCAATTTCTTTTTTAAGAATGAGACTCAGAAGTTGGATATAATACTTATGTTCACATTCCAGAATTTACTTTACTGAAAATCTTTATATATGCTTAGGTTAATTAAATGACAACTCTGATTTATAATTGCTTGTATTTAAAATTTTGAACTATGTAAAGAACTCTTTAAGATCTATTTACTCAGAGTTTTAAAAATATCATGTATCATTTTTGTGCATTCATAAACAGAAAGTGCAAGACATTGATTAAGGTATTCTTGAAACTTCTTTACATTTGAATGTAGACGACTGAATCATTTTTGGTTCAGAACTGTTGATGTTTACATTAATTTGCACAATATTGCTCTCTGTGTTTTGTCATCATTGTCATTTGTGATAGGACATTTTAAAGAGAGTCCCCCTATTGTCTTTGGGATTATACTTCAAACCACTGACATCCATTCTTCAATGTGGACACATTCTTATTTGATGAAACTCATAAATTAATTTTTCCTCAGTAGAATGCCTCAATTGAATAGGATTTTTTTTTCTATCAAGGCCTTTGAACATGTTTTTAAGAGTTTAACTTTTCTGGTTTTTAGCAGTAGCTCAGGTTGAACTTACAGCTTTCCAGTTACTTTCAAAATTTGATCCAGTCCAGTCTAGAATAAAATTTAGATTTCAAATTTATTTCAGGCTTTACTCTCTCCTACCACCAGAAGAGCTCTTGGCTTGAGGGAGTCCTAACTCATTTTTCTCCACTGCTTCCCTTTCTGGGCACCTTTTCTCCCCCTTGTGTGCAGTGATGGGAAGGTGGGAGAGAGAAAGGGAAGCAAAAAGCTCTTTGCGTAACTATCCTGTCTTGATTTTGGATGCCTTCTTGATCGCTGTGGATGAGTTCACTTGGATATCGTGCTGGAGGTCCTCCTACTATACAGTTTCTGAACTTGAATGATTCCTCTGATGTTACCATTTCTTCCACGGCCTCCTTCAGCTTCTTCTCAAGGCAGTGAACTCATAGTCTTTAGCTCTTGAGCTTTCCTCTTCTGGAAGGAGCCATCTCCAGAAAGAATGGCAAAATGGTCCAAACCCAGCTGTCTCCTATGGTCCACTTGACACACAGAAAACGCACACAGCCTTGCCATGTCAGACAGACACAAACTATTCTGCCATGTCTCTCCAATGCTCTTTTCTCTTTACTTCAGTAGATATTGAGGAGAGCCATGCTAGTTTCCCTTATAAAGAAGAATTCAAATGGGAGACGAGGTGTCTGATTCCTCTGAGAGTCTTTAAGATGTCCTCTTAGAATTCTTCTCATCTGGCTCTAGGTGAAAGGAGAAAAGGTGCCATCACTATGTTGATCCTCCTTGATTCCTCTCACCTTATTATTATCATTATTATTTTAATTTTTGCTATGGTGTGGTAATGGTAGGAGTTGCCAAGAAGTTCTGCCTTCTCTTGGTGAGTTCTGTGGGGATGTACTTGATGATACGCTTTAGTTTGTGAGACCACTTAGATTCCATTGTTCATTTAGCATGGGAATTTTAGTGGCAATTCCATGAAAACAGGAAAGATTTTCATCCAATAGCATGTTAAAATAGATTGCGTGTTCCTTCTGGGATTACAGAATGTACATAGAGGAGTTTTTGTGATTCTTTTTATTAAAATAACCAAATCAATCAGAAGGGGGAATGAAACATGAGAGACTACGGACTCTGAGAAACAAACTGAGGGCCTCAGAGGGGAGGGAGGTGGGGGAATGGGATAGACCGGTGATGGGTAGTAAGGAGGGCACGTATTGCATGGTGCACTGGGTGTTATATGCAACTAATGAATCATCGAGCTTTACATCGGAAACTGGGGATGTACTGTATGGTGACTAACATAATATAATAAAAAATCTTAAAAAAAAATAAAATAAAATGACCAAATCAGTTATGGAAATACAGAAATAACTGTTCTAGTTCATATAGAACTTAATCTGTAAAAATGCTTTTTTGCTATGATAGTATTATCTATATATGCCCCAAATATATGACAGCTAATCATTAGCCTTTTAAGTCAGGTTTATCAACATAATTTACATACAGTAAAATTTTCTCTTTTTAGGTGTCTCAGTGATTTTTAACACAGATATACATACAGATGTATCTATATCTTCTAGTCTATTTATCTTTTCCTTTTATAAGAGCATCTTCCAAAAGGTGGATGTTTTGAATTTTAAATTAATTTTAATGAAAACACTTTACCTTCTTTTTTAAAGCTTCATGTATTTTGTGTCTTAAGAAATGTTTCCTTAATCTAATGACTTGATTTCTCTTTACTTTTCCTTAGAACTTAAAAAAAATTGTTTTAGGTTTTATAGGTAAGGCTATTATCCACACATACACCACAAACCTATATAGTTGTGTCCTGCTCTCTGCAATTTGTGACTTATTGGGCAGTGTCCATATTGTTTCATTAAGAAAGGATTAACAAAGACAGAAATAATTGACTTAGGACATAAAAGGTTTAAATAGAAGTATTAAGGAGGGCACGTATTGCATGGAGCACAGGGTGTTATATGCAAACAATGAATCATGGAACACTACATCAAAAACTAAAGATGTACTGTATGGTCACTAACATATAATAAAATAAATAAATAAATAAATAAATAAATAAATAAATAAATAAAAAAGTACAGCATTAGAACCTGAAAATCCAAAAAATATTCACACTCTTCTCAAAGATAGTATTTAGAAATCTAGATAATGTAAACAATATGGCAGTTCTCATTTTACCTTGTGGTACAATTGATACTCATTCAAGCCATGGAGGGACTTGATTCTTTGGGTTTGATTGGTTCGATGCTGAAAGGAACCTCTGATCAAATATCTTACACAGCCCACTAAAGCATTAACTCTTGCCATCCGTTCTCTTGTAGGAGTCAAGGAATCCTGTAAAAATAGAATGCAAATACAGTAAGTTGAAATTTTGTGGGTACATGATGTGCACCGAGCTTAGGGTTTCCTTCTTCAGATATATATTATTTATTATTATATTATAAAAGTTCTGTTTCTGTAGTCATAAAAACAAAACGACAACAAGCTCTGCATTGGTACTTCCTTCAGTGGTTTGGCAAAGGAAATAACACTAGTGAGTAGATTTTTCATTTTTGGATGCTCTGTTACTTTTTAACAAAAATTGAAGTTTAACTATTAATTTTAGATTTTTAACTTTATTTCTTTCAGCACTAAATACAGAAAATGAGGGTTTAATTGCAGCATGAGAGATTTAAGTTAAACACAAAAGAGGCTGAGAGAAAGAGGGTATATCTATTATGGATTACTTACTTTATACCAACATTATGCTAAATGCTTTTATATCTTACTTTATGTATCAGTGAGGGTTGCCATTAAAAATAATACTAAAAATGCTAACTAGTTCACTCTCTTATTTAGAAATAATTTGTTGAGCATCGCTTTTGTACAAAACATATGCCAGAAGGTAAAGAGGAGGGAAACAGATTTGTAAATGTACATCTTTTTTTTTTTTTGGTTATAAGAGAAATTAATTAATCACCTCAGATCATCTTCTTTGAGAGAGAATGAGTAGATGATTAGATTATGCCCCAAGTCACTTCTAACTCTATAAATCTGTGTAAGTCTTATTCCGCTGCAAATAGAGGAATCAATAAATAATTACAATAAAGTGCTTTTCAGTGTGTGGTTTTCAAGTACACCTTTATAAAAGGAACACTTTGCAACATTTTGTCCTCAAAAAATGACCTTAGCTAGCCTTTTGTCCAGCCTTCATAAAGCATCTGCTGACTTATTTTTTCATGTCTAAAATATTGTTAGGTAACACTGTAGGTTTTAACAAGATGCAATTCCTGCTCTCAAGGAGTTCAGTGTCTAAAGAAAAGAAGGCAGACTCTATGTATAATACAATTTGATAACTCTTAAATTAGAGCCTTATAAACAAGAAGAAAAAGACTCTAAGTCTACTTGAGAGTCAGGAAATGTCTTTCTTCAAAGAGAAGGAGAATAAGTTGAATTGAGGAATTTGCAGATGAGTTACCAGGTGAATCTATGGGAACACAGCCCAGACAGAGCAAACAACACATGCAAATATAAGAAAATGCTGATTTGTTCCAGGAACTCTTAAGTCAGCCAGCAGGGCTAGGGACAGAGATTGAATGTGAAGGATTAGCTGGAAGAGGAAGATGGTAGACAGATAATGAAGGGCTTGGCCTTTATCTTTAAGATAAGAACTTCTAAACAGTGTGCACAGGATTCACTTTGGAGGTCTTACTAAAATGCAGATTCTGGGGGCGTCTGGGTGGCTCAGTTGGTTAAGTGTCTGCCTTAGGCTCAGGTCATGATTTCAGGGTCCTGGAGCAAGTCCTGAGTCAGGCTCCCTGCTCAGTGGGGTGTCTGCTTCTCCCTCTCCCTCTATACCTTCCCCCCTATCCCCTCACCCCCCGCTTGTGCTCTCTCTCCCCTCCTCCCCAAATAAATAAATAAAATCTTAAAAAAAAAAAAGTAAGATGCAGATTCTGATTCAGTGGTGTGATTTAGCCTTTCTGAATAAGCTCCCAGCCATGCTGAGGCCCCCAATCTCAATTTAAGTACCAGGAAGATGGGTCCATGATAAAGATTCTGAAATAAGGTAGAGGCACGATTTGATTCATACTTTAGAAAGACAGCTCTGGACATAGGGTGAAATGCAAACAGATTGGAGGGCTGTCATTAAGATGCTTATTGCAGCAGAAACTTATTGGTTACTATCTGTATGAACAAATTTAGGAGCAATATAAAGGGTAGCTGAAAATAAGTTTCACCAAAGACATGCTATCTCAAAAGGGTTTTCTGATCACTGATACCTCATGATTTACAACAATTAGAAGATTATTTCTAATACTTTTACCATCTTAAATGATATAATTAAACATAGAGACACAAAACTAGTCTTTTTCTTACCCAAGTCTTTCTTCCTCTCACTTTTCTTTTTAACTGTTGGCCAAGCAACATTGAAATAGTAGTATGATGAATATTTACTTTAAAAATTGAACCAGTTCCTGGTCAAAAGAAGCACACATCAGAAGGGGAGGATGTTATTTCTATAAGGCCATAATAAGACATATAAAATTAGAAATACTATAATAATATCAACCCCATGAAATGATGACATTTTAGAAATGAGCATTCCCAAGAACAGCTGATCAATTCTGAAACATGTAGTGATTAGAAATCATAAGCACATTACCTAGGAAATGGTCAAACATAAACGCCTTTGTAAAATGTATATTGTTAGGAGTCTTATAGTTTTGGTTGTCCATTCATATGTGGTTATCTCAGTGGGAACCACCCCTTGGGAAAGGAAGAGAAATTTCTCAAGACACCATCTAGGTTAGTGGTTCTGGAGAGCTGGCTGAATGTTAGAGTCATGTGGGGAACTTTTAAAAAGTACCAATGCCCAAACCTCTATCCTCAGAGATTCTGAGTTAATTGGTATCGGATGGAGTCACAGCATTGATATTTTTAAATGTTTCTCAGTGAAATATAACGTACGCATCTGGAAAACTGCACATAAGCATGCAGCTTGATACATTTTCATGAACTGAAAACACCCATTATTTGACACCCAAATCAGAAATAGAATGTTACATGTCCTCACCATAGCAGCCAGGACTGAGAACCACTGATCTGACTGGTGACCCTAAGAATCTGTGGGATTCCAAAGAAAGAAGACATCCTTTCAGGATGGGGTGGAAAGATGAAGGACAATTTTTGTTCATTTCATGGAGGATGTGACATCTAAGATTGGACTTGAAAGATGGCAGAATTTGGAGATGTGGACTTTGGGGAAGTTTATAAATAGTTACACTATGCGAGTGAGGAAGATTGGCAAGAAATAAATGTGATGTTTGGGGAATAAGTAATGGTTGCACAGGAGAATGTGTGAGGTGAAATAGAAGAAAAATAGTGAGGAAAGTTGATTATTTGTAAATAGAGTCTATGTTATTGTGGCAAAGAACATCACACATGATAATTTCATTTAATTGAATCCTAGGATATTTATGATTTTAGGGATTTGTATTTATAAGTCTATTTAACAATACAAGAAAAAGCTATAATTAACAAAAAATATACATATGATCTTACACATTTGCTTGACCATATTTTATGTGGTTTTAAAGTTTTCATTCATTTAGTGATTCTGAATAATTTTCATCAAGGAATTATCAAAAAAAGTAAAAAGCTATTACATTTTAACTTTCTTTCTTTGAAAAAGATTCCTCAATCTTTACGCTGTATGCAGTATTTTTAGATCTACCAGTAGCACCATGAAGGAAGTGAAAATCATTATTGTAAGCAAAGATAATCTTTTCTTTCAGGTGTATACGTACTCTGAATATAAAATTCATCATAATATAAATAATTAGTCCTGTCATTTAAAAATGATAATTATCTCATTTACATGTCTATGACTTTTAAAATGCATCATACTACTTCAATAAATTACATTCTGGATCATATCAGTATCTCTTCAAGAAAATGAAGTTAAATCTTTGTTGTAACCAGCAGCTTAATTTTCATTAGGCCAGCTATTTGATAATTAGCCATGCACCATAAATCAAATCCCCAAGTCTTCTTCTGGTTTCTTAATTGAAAATTATTGTTTCTTGGCTCTCTGGTTGAAAGTGCAGCAAGTGTGAGCTTGATCGATGTGGAATTGGGCACAAACAGTTTGAGACAGTCAGAACTTGATAGATCATTGCCCTGAAGGGGCTTGTAATGGTAGGTAGGCAGATATCCCCAAATTAAAGATTTACTTTTAAAATTGTAAGTGCAAAGATAGCTCTGTTATACGAAATCCATCTTGACATTTTGGCCACCTTTCAATTTTCTTTTTTCCTTTTCTTTCTTTTTTTATAAAAGACAGAAACTACCCATTTGCACTAGCGATGATGGAAAGAATATAACATGATTGGAAAATCCAACTTTTTGTTTGGGATAAAAATGTGAAAATATTCCTCATTAATGTCATGAACAAATATTGAATTTGTTAGTATTTTAAAGTAATTTGAAAACATTGACTAAAAACACTCTACTCATCTGACAGCTAATCTGAGAGAACAGATGGCTACCCAAGTATTGCCCCCAGTCACAAAATCATTTCAAAAATGATACTGTTGAGGCAAATAAAAGACTTTGCAAGTAATAAGGAAAATATTGCTTCATTGAATGGCTACAGCTTGTTGCCATTTTTCTTCTGACAATCTAGGAGGATTTGCAGGGAACTTTGGTCATGTTTGCAGTTCTTTAGTTAAGAACAGCCACAGGGTTTTCCAGCATTCATTTCTTGTTTCCTCCTGGCCTGGCAGCCAGGACCTGATGAGGCCCACAGCAGGGAGCACCGTGAAATGCACCATAAATTTCAATGTGTGAAGTCAAAAGAGCCAAAAAAAAAAAAAAAAATAATAATAATGATAAAAAATCTGGGCACAAGAATCAGAGTTGAAATTTGAAAATTACCTGCACAAATGCACCCTGAAATAAATAAGGCATTTTACCAGTTCCATGTATAAAGTGAAGTGTGTGGTTGGGGGTGCCTTGCCCAATAGTACATAAAGAGTAATGTTGATATTATTTAATCCATAATAATAACACTATTGTTACATGTTTTTGTTACATAAATCCTTCTAGATGGAACATTGAAAAAATTTTGGTTGGTTTCATGAAAGGAATTAAATAAAGCTTTTTGTTTGATTATGGTTTGGATTGAAATAAAAATTACTTTGGAGATATGATACCTAGCCATTCATGACTTACATCTTAGAATTTAAGGAATCTTACCACCTGTCAAAGAAAATCCAAAAATAATTACATACATATAATTTACTCTCTTTAAGACCTGGAATAAGTTGTTAAGGCTATCTCATCTATAAAATAATGAGGTTCTCCAGTATTTCAGTATTCTTTCCTATTCTAACATTCTGTCATTTTGTGGACAATTGGCATGTGAGACTAAATTCCTCATTCTTGATGTACTGGGTCTTGGCCTAGGGGAATAACTAAAATCCATAACCAATTGTGTAAGGGTGTCTGTATTTGTGTATATATGTTAGGGTATGTGTAGACAGGTTCACAAATTAGCTGTATGAAGGCCTGATTTGCTTGATCAACACAGTATTTAAAAAAATCTTTTGTTGTTGTTGTACATGCAAATCTCCTGCATTCATGAAGCTTATACTTCAGTGGAGGAAAAGGGGGGCCAACAAATGGGATTAAAGCAGTGAAGTCAAAACATAGAGAGAGAGATGTAGGCTTGTGTAGGTAGCATGCATTTCCCACTGTTACCCACACTACCACTTGTATCTTGCTAATCTTCCAGCAGTAGGTACTGACCATGACCAGGACCATCCTCAAGCTGATGCAGATTTGTTTAGGCTGTGGGTAGGAAAACACCCTTCAAAACTAAAATATGAGGAATGGATGAGTCACAGAGTCTCAGAATCCCAGAGGTTATAAATGGTTTCAATTAAAAAAAAATCTTTTAATTTCCCAACATTTCAAGATTCAGAACTGTCATATAAGTATCTGATTTTTGACTTTTTCTAAAAAATAGAAAATAAAGAACTACATCTTTCTGCAAAAATATAGTCACCTAGAACTGAATAGCAGTTTCTCCCCTATATTATGGTCTCTCCAACTCTAGTTTTCCTGTCCCTGCAGAGGCTGGGTGTCAGTTGCCATTTATCAATGTTACACACTTCGTTCTACATATTCTTTTCACTCATTTATACTATATCTTGTGGTGGCCTATACAGGCCAAGTGAATGAAACCTCCAGCAGACCAACTGATAATACAAACTATTTTATGTAAAAATGTAAGTTAAATACATTATTATTTCCCCCCTTCTCTGGTAACAAAGTAAATCTCTGAATCCTGGCATGCTTCTCTTCCAACCCCAGCCCAGCCACTCAAAACAAAACAAAACAAAAAAAAGAAACAAAAAAAAGCCTGAGCTTGAGATTTCTAGGATTTTCTGTCTGGTTCTTCACTCCATTAGTGCTGCCAAGCCTATTTACATTTGAACAAAACTTTGAGGATCCAGGAAGTCGATGTGAGCTGTGTCTACTGAATTATATCCTTGATCTGACGATTATCTTTTGCACTCCATGTCTGCTGATCAGTAATAAACTGAAATTGGAAAAACTTCAATGGAGTTTACATCATGTTTCATGCTGATTTTTGAACCTAGACTAGCCATTGTAGACTAATCCAATTTACCTAGTTGGCTAGCGTTCTAGATACTATCTGGACTACTTCTGTTGCTGTACTAGAGAAGCTGATAATTTTCTCCAGATTTCCATGCTTCATTCTAAAAGAACCTTTCCAACTGTAGTAGTCTGAGAAGAGGCTGTTCTAACGTACTAAGTAATTCCCTCTTGGGCACTGACAACAAAAACTCACTTGACCAGGCCAATCAAGTTTACTCTCCCAGGAAATGGAATTTAGTCATGGAAACTGAGCCATTTGGTTGTGAGGAATCAAATTAAACGATCCCATAGATCCAAGGCTGATAGTGCCATTTTGGGAAAGTATTGATGTGACTATGGGAAAATTTAGGTAGTCACAGAGAAAGAAAGAAATCACAATACAACTCTGTGAAACTAAGTTGTCTTTTCAACAGCTGCGTTCTGGGAGATTTCCTGTGATCAATTTTCATTTGACCTGCAGCCAAATGTTCCTTGACTAGATAGGCATACTGAGATTTTCCTAGATATATATCTATAAATGTAATTAGTATCACAAAATATGCTTTTCTAGTTCTCTTCTCATATATTTCTAAATTGTTCTTTGGAAATGTTGAACTGATTTATGCACTTACAAGAGGGTGTAGGATAGCAACTATTTTCCTTTACTGAAAAACCGCTTCTGGGCTAGTGGACATGGAGTTGTTACTGCTACAAGTTACAGCACTGGACACTGAATTTTCCCAGTGATAAAGGCTTCAAGATCTTCATAGATGGTAAACATCTCTTTAGTTTATTTTCTGGAGATGAAAATTATATGAATGTTCCTGTAAATTCTGGACTTTCTTGCATACTTAATAAGAAATGATATATGTACATTCAGTTAAACACGGCAAACTAAAAATATTTAGGAAATACCATCCTCTCCTCAACTGCAGGGACAGGCATATAAAAATTATAAACTCATAAGGCAAAGAGTGAGGAAGAAGAAATAACAATGAAGATGTCAGCAGATATTTAGAAGGTGGAAAGCAGGTGGACAGGTAATAATGGACTCAGTAGAATGCAGAATAGAAACCCAAACATCTATGGAAGGAGATAATGAGACGTGTTCAGGGGCTCCAGATACACAAAGAAGGGACTGACACTTGGGATGCATTGATGTTGGGATTTTCCACAACAATTAAAAAAAAAAAAAGGCAGTTTCTAATCATTAACTCTTCCCACTCAGGCAGAGCTCCTAATCGACTTCTTGGTTACTCACTGTTAAATATGAGTGAAGAGCTAAGAATCTCTAGACACTTGAGGAGAAGCTTAATTAATGTAATACAGGAGTCAAACAAATAACTAGTGAACTATGAAGAAATAGAGACAATTCAGAAAACAGAAGAAAACAGAAGCTAATTGATAACATCAGCAAGAAAAACAAGCTACTGCTTCCTTGAAACAAGAACAGGATTTTTTTTTTTTAAAGGATCATGGAATAAAAAAGAGATCTTGGGAATTAAAAACAAAATTAAGAAAATAGTATAAAATAGTATAAATAGTATAAAATAGTATAAAAAAATAGTATAAAAAGACAAAGAATGGACATTGGGAAGTGAAAGAAAATTAAAAGATTTTCCAGGACATCCAACATCAAGATGATGGAAGAGTTCTAAAAAGAAAAAGCAGAGAAAGTAGAGATATAATACAAGAAAATCCCCAGAACTAAAGGATGCTAGCCAACTGATTAGAAAGGTCTACCAAATACTTAGCACTTGAAATTTGATTCAAATAATTGCAACTTCCAGATCTATATGCAGCCAGACTCTCTGTGAAAATAAAGGCATTTTCAAACATACAAGTTTTCAGTGAATTATCTTCTATATATTTAGTCTCAATAAGGTACTGTTATCCCAATATAGTAAATAACCAAGAAAGAGAAAAATGTGGCTTTGCTGTCGTAGGAGAGAGGCAAACAAGAACTCTGAAATAACAGTAAAAGGCTAACAGCAACCAGATTAGGTTTCTCAAGAAAGCAGAGGCCCCAAAGAAAATTTATGGTGGAAAATCATTTTGGTTTGATTTGATTTATTTTAGTGATGTGGGAGAATAGTATTGAGATAAGTATTAAAATTTTGTTGAAAATTTTAGGAGAAATTAACTATACACTAATAATAGAACAAGCAAAATAATATACTAACTTTTAAAAAGGCAAATATTAACTCTGTGAAACATAACAAATAATGTAAGAAAAATAGAAAAGAAAGAAAACATGAAACGTGATACTTGAGCATATAAATGGAAGTATAGTGTGAATGAAGCAAGAGGACTTCTCACACACACAAGAAAACATTAATCAAGCGTCTGTAACTAGATTCAATCCAATTCAACAGAATTTATGGAGTGTAATGTGCAAAGTTATGGTCTTTGCACTTGCAGACATGATATAATAATAATTTATTTAAAAAGTATATATAAATTGAAATGGGAAAATAAATGCTCGTTCTTACATAAAGGTTAAGGGCGTAAATGTAATTTATTAAAATTGCCTAAAGTTAAAAAATGTAGCTTCAATGAGACTGAAATTGTTTATTATGGAAAAGAGAAGACTAAGAATTGTTTTAAAATAATTTTATCTCTATACGTCAATTTCTGTATCCATACTCATATCTATTTCCTTATCCATATTTATATACAATTTTTATGCCAACTGACATGATATATTTTTTTATTCTTTAAATATTTTTTATTTGAGTACAGTTGACACACAATGTTACGTTTGAGTATACAATGTAATGATTAATACATATTATTTCTATACAATAATCTATGAATTTGATGCTACTCTTGTTTTCACTTTACTAGATAAACTGAAGGTTGGTAGAGAAAGTAACAAGATTACACTTAGTGAGTAATGGAGTTGGGACATTTTATCACTTTTCAAATATGCTTTAGAATAGTACTATCCATTAGGACTTTCTGCAATACTGGAAATGTTTGCCACATGTGACTAGAAGCACTTGCAGTGTGGCTAGTGCACCTGAAGAAGTGAATATTTTTAAAGAGAGCATGAGCAGGAGGGCCAGATGGAGAGGGAGAGGGAATCTCAAGTAGATTCCACGCTGAGCACTGGGCCTGATGCAGGGCTGGATCTCATGACCCTGAGATCACGACCTGCACCAAAACCAAGAGTTGGGTGCTTAACCAGCTGCACCACCCAGGTGCCCCTGAGGAAGCGAATTTTTAATTTTAATTCATTTAAGTTTAAGTAACTAGCTCCAGAACCTAGATAAGTAGACAGTGGAGATGCAGGAGATGAAAGGGAGAAATGGACAGAGCAAAGTTTTGAATCCGTGGAAAAGATAGTGCTTAAGGCTGCAGGAAAGAATTGGACTTAGTGAGGAGAAAGAACCCCTTCTCCGCTGTTAGAGGCGGAAAAGAGAAAAGATGGTTGCACACGGAGTAGAAAAAAAAATGTGAATGTGTGAGAGAATGAGGACCTTGTCATGGCAATGAAGTGTGAGGCAAATGTAAGGGTGAAGGATGGACAGCAGATGCATATTTCGGGAGGGGAGATAGTGACTGCTTG
Organism: Ursus americanus; assembly: GCF_024610735.1. NCBI lineage: Eukaryota > Metazoa > Chordata > Mammalia > Carnivora > Ursidae > Ursus > Ursus americanus. The sequence goes on from NC_142146.1 coordinate 42,822,079, forward strand.
TATTTCTTATACACACATAAAGACACTATGAAAGAATGCACAAAAATTACACAAATAAAGAATACATAAAATTATCTCTCTGGAGAGAGTGGGAAACTGGATGGATGGAGAGAGAGATAGGAAGAAGAATTTTTGCTTGTTCACAAAGTTATTCTTTATTTTGCATTTTGAGCTCATATAAATGTCTTACTCATTCAAAAGAGTAAATAAATAAAAATTTTAAATACTGGACCAGAAGACTTAGAAATAAATTTATCAGATAATAATAAATAGGACTGCTGGGAAGTGTTGAGGACTCTCCAGAAATTTCAACTTTATAAGAAACAATAACCATGTGTTTTGATTTTCTCTTCCTTAAAAAACATTTTCCAGTGCATATTATTATGGAAAATACTGATCCTAAGAACAACAACAAAATAGGTTTTTTTTTAAGATTTATTTATTTATTCATTTGACAGAGAGAGACAGCGAAAGAGGGAACACAAGCAAGGGGAGTGGGAGAGGGAGAAACAGGCTTCCCACCAAGCAGGGAGCCTGAAGTGGGGCTCGATCACAGGACCCTGGGATCATGACCTGAGTCGAAGGCAGACGCTTAATGGCTGAGCCACCCAGGCGCCTCAAAAGAGTTTTACCTGACAAGACAGTTTGACAAAGTGATACATAGATTTTATTTAATAGATCTACATATTTATTATAAATCTGCATATAGATTTATATAAATCTGTAGATTTGTAGCTATGTGGTCATTGAAGGGTATTGATGGTGATGGGATAACATAGTGATTGTTGGTGGGCCCAGTAACATTGGGCTGCAAGTTGGTTATGGTGGTTTAGAAATGAGTTTGAAAGTTTGAACCTAACAACTGGGCCCTACTGAAAGCTAAATATGTAGTAGGGGTATTTCATTGTATGCTTCGTATAAGGAGACATTGCCCATTTTTGGATAATGATAGCATACTACCAGAGAATTTTATGTCATCAAAAAAATCATTCAGATGAAATCTTAAAAGCAGGCTTTCTTCCGTGTTCCTGTTACCTTTTATAGGCTGAAGAATTTTGTTTTCCTGCTTCTTGAACCATCTTTCCTTCACTCCTGTCTTCTGACACTAAGGGCTCTTATTCTATGCAAAATAGCCCTGGTGAGCTCCCTCATACTTGAACTAGGACCTGGGAATCACATTGCTTTGATAGCAAGATAGCAAACATGGAGAGGGGACAATGGATTCTGCATAAGTTTGGACACATTTTGCCCCATTTTGAACAGAATGAGGCTTATGGGCATCACTTTGCCTTCCCTTAGCTACTTAATTCATCAACCACCCTTTCTTCTTCCTTCCAACTTTTTATGCAACTAAAATACATTGTCAGGCCCTTCACTATGAGTGCCAAATGTGAGGCTATATAAAAAAGGAAATATCTGAAAAGCAAGAAGGATGTAGAAAATCAAATGCCTTTGTGATCTCAATTCTATATTAATGTGTGGGACCTAGGGGTAAATATGTATATGATATCAAAGAACCTATTGCATATTAAAATTTTTTGTTAATATTAGATTTTATAGTGATCATTCTTCAAGTGCCTTCCACACAAAACCTCTGTGCTGAGCAATAAACATTGCTTATTAATGAAACCCATTGCTTAGCCTGTCATGATGCTGCGATCCTCTTCTGTAAATACTTTCCGCGTGGGTTTTCCTCAGCGTCAGTAGAGAAAGGTGTAGGGAAACATGCAGCAAGAACTGTGTCAGATTTTCACAGACAGATTGCTCGGTTGTTCTGGGAGGTCTACCTCGTTCCGAGGGAGAATCCTCCCCCAAACTCAGTGAGAGATTCTCTTCGCTTTCGTTCACAACTTCTAGAAGAGATGACATGACACCCTTTTGCCCTTAGACCAAAATAAACATATCGTGTTGAAATAGTAATTCCAAATAACCTATTGTTGTGAAGGTGAGGACATTTTTGTCATTTAATATTCAACCTCAAACATACCAGGGTATTAAGTAGAAATGAGCGGCATTTTAAGGACTTGCATTCTGCTGTATCCCAGGAGCAGAAGGGGGTCACTCTCCACTCTAGGCTGTTGGCAGAGGGCACTGACAGTGTGATTGAGAATGAAAATGAAACCTAACACCAGTGTCTCTTCGAACCACTCTGTATAATCTAATGTACTCAAACTCTTCCTGCAAAATCCTGCTGCTTTTCTGGTGTTTGATATTCTGACCATTTTTGAACCCTTGAACTCTGACAGAGAGGAGGGACTTGGAAAGGTTGTCATCCGATCGGTGTTAGAAGGCAAAAGGAATAGCTTTTTCCTTGATAGCACTTCTTTCTGCTTAACGGTTGGTGGGAGATTAAAATGATCTGGGTGGAGAAGACTGGCGCAAGGTCGGGGGACACCACTTTTGGGGGAGGGTTGGTCTGCATGTCAAAAAATGGACAGGGCTTGTTTTCCTCCCCCCTCTTCTTTCCTGCCACACCGCAATAAGATTTCACTGCTTATTTCTTCCTTTTTATGATTTACTCCAAGTCTTGAAGGAGACTGATTTCTGTTATGCTACTGTCCAGCCAGGATCGTGGTTAGACGCTGACGTTCTTAGTTCCAGCCATATTAATTGCTGGATAAAGGCTATAATCCTTCTCTCTTTGAAGCCCAAGGCTGATTTTTAGGCAACACTTCAAAAGCAGAGCACAACTGAAGAGGCATATTTCCTCCCAGCCCATGATTGACTCAGCTTGCGTTAGTCCACATGTGCCTTACGTATTTGGCGGCCCAACCAATTTGATTTTGATATTAGAGAGCAAAAGAAAATATCTTTTGTTATCTAACGGGTGATCTATAACTCCTTGTGAGATATTCTGATGGTTGTTTAAACCACCTTCGAAATAGAAACACCTAAATCATTCTTTCCTTATACTAGAAAACATCATGCTTGAAAGTTCTCACCTCTCTCTCCCCTTTCCGTGTTTTGCCGCAACATCATATAAAGCCATCAGTCTGAGTCCACTGTGATTAATGACAAAAGCCTACGTAAATAAGGCACTTCATACATTCTCAAATTAGTAGAACCCACGGAAGTCTTTTCGAAATAATTTTTCACATCAGCCGTTTAAAATTCAACCTAATATACGTAAAGCAACCTTTACAAGATTTTAAAAGAAGGAAGTATGGAATGTAAATATTCCATAAGAAAGACGAAACCAAAACAACCATCAAAACAACAACAGAAACAAAAAGCAAAAAAAAAAAAAAAAAAAAAAAAAGCCTCAAGTGAAATGGAAATTCATGACCAATATGGAACTTTTCACTGGTGTCTATTTCCCTTACAGCTTGTTTGTCTCTGGATCTGTGCTAGAGGGACTTTCGCATATAGGATTTGCCAAGTATACTTAGTGCACTATGTTTGAGAAAGATTAACAGTATTGCAGATCAAAGGAGGACCCTGCTGCATGGTCTTACGAGATTGTCATTCACTCCCATTATGGCTCATTTGCACAAGATTTTCATGTAATATGAGCCATTGTTTTGATGGCAGTGATTTGACATAAAGACAGGGCCGAACTGCATCTCTGCGTCCTCCTCACTCAGGCTGGGGGTATCTTGGTCCCAAAGAACTTGCCAATCATAAAAGGCAACTGTTACTCAGTTATGGATCAGCCCTCCCCCCTACTGTCCCCTGCCCCCACCGCCTTGTTTTTAAGGTGGAAAACTTCTTGAATGTGCATGGATGCCACAAAAATCAGACAATGCTTACTTGTGCTAGATTAGATACAGTTTAACCAGGCAAAGTTTCAGATACTCTATTCAAGAGAGCAAGTTATGAGCCATTTTAGTGAACTGCTTTTTCTTCTTGTGCTTTCCGCCATGCTTATTTTGATTTTAAAATAACTTGAAGTGGTGAAAAGTTATGTCTGAGCTACACTGAAAACTTTTCTTTAAGCTATATTTATGTTTTTCTAGTGATTTAGTTTCTTGGCTCTGCGTAGAATATATATTTACATATTTACATAGACTAGTCACTAACGTTCTCTCTTTCTTTCTGCAAGTTAGATTTAAAAGAAAAAGAGAGAGAGGGGTATTATTACTGCTTCAATGGTGCCTGACAATACAAATGAAGAAGAATATTCAATCGAAATCCGTATGATTTCAAATGTAATTTTATTTAACTAGAGAGGAGAGCCTCTTCTTAACTTTTTTCAGCACATACCACGATATAAAAAATGCCTTTTAGTTGTATTTATACAAACATGGCAAGAAAAATTTTGAAGTGGTTTCTTCTATTAAACTGAATGTAAAGAATTAAGAATGAAAACATTGGGATATAATCTCTTTTTAGTGTCTGGTGTGAGTTTTCTGAGTTAATGTGTTTTAAATCTGGAATCCTAACTCGTACACAGCACTCACTATTTCTGGGAATGTGCTGCTTACGTTATGCAGCCTTTATTCAGTGCTTTCTATACAAAGATTCATCTAAATTTTTAGAGTTTTAAAATTTGTTTTATGAGTTATAACAATGTCTTACTGAAGTTTTGTGTTTAGAATAATACTGACTGTAATTTGTTTGGGGTTTTGACTCCATTTTAAAATTCTTACAGCAACCATAATGTCATAGATCAAAAGAAGAGAGGTAAACTCATGATTTCATGATATTGGAGAAAATGTTTAAGAAATCAGAGAAATCACTATTGTATACTCACTTTTAAACATCTTTTAAAGATTTGTATTTTAAAATTATTTTTCCTTGCTCAGTTCATGAAAGAAATGATATTTCTTCATGTAATCCAGATAAACTTTTGTACTTTAAAACTGCATTGAAAGCTAACCGTAAAGAAGCCAGCATGCTTATTTTTAAAATCTCTATTTACTTGAAAAATAATTAACAAAAATAAGCATAAAATGGAGTTAACTAGTCAGAATGTTTTCTCTAGGTTCATAGTTTGAAAAATTTCAGACATAGAAAAAGTTGAAAACACAATACCATAAACAGTTGTGTATCCTCCCCCCCAATCAACAATTATTAGCATATTGGCCACATTTACTTTTTTTTTCTTGAAGCATTTGAAAATGATACCCCTAGGTTTTCCAGCATGCATCTCCAAAGCACAAGGCCACACACTGTACGTAATTATAATGCCAGAAAATTAAAGTATTCTATAAAATAATCAGAGTGTTTAAAATGAATTAAAGATTAGTTAGAACCTGGAGACAATTAAAAAGACATAAATCCTTAATGGTGAATATAACAACTTTCAATAATCTATTACATAAGCACTTTTCCAGTTACTTTAAATTTAAATTCAAGCACTACACGTACATACTTCCAACGGAATTTATAAGCAGCTTTTGAAAAACAAATACTCAACTATTAGCTGGATGTGTTTTGTTTTATGAAACACTTTCAAAATACATGAACAACAGCGCCCTCTACATTTGGATAGCACATGAGGAAAAAGATTTTACTGATTGAAAAAAAAAGAGCACTTGAACAATAATCACTTGTGGTTTGGGGGGACAAATGATGTGATTGTAATACATTACAAAATTACATGGTAATCTCTCATATGAGTTTCCAGTGTTTTAAACCATTGATTTAGTATGGGAAATCAAAATCTGGAAACTCAATATTGCACCATTCAGCAAACAAACTGACAGAAATAATAGTCAAGAGGAAAAAGGAGGCTCTCTAGGAAAATATATAGGCCTGTTTCAAAAATAAACTTAATCATATTATTTAATAGATTTTCTGAAATAAGTTGTGAGTAGTTAAAATTATGTCATTTTTCTTTCTTGCTTATATAAACAGGATGTTAGGATGTTTTCAAATTCTGAAATGCATTGGAAGCTTTTTAAAAATGCTTTACAGTTTTCAGGACCCAACTATTGAAGAAAACTTAGACTTTGAATCCAATATCTAGTATGTTTTCATGAGATGAAATAAAATTAATTCGTGTGTAAGTAAGTTCTTTTGAATATTATTTTTCAGATTAAGTCATAATGAAGTTTATGAAATTATAAAGACATATAAAAATACAATCAGTCATCTTAGCTGTAGACCCTCATGCCTGTAATTAACAAAACTATCCCCCAAACAATTAGAATATCATCCCTAAATAATTAAGAGGAAAATTATTTTTACATTTTTTAAAACTACAAGATTTTTATAGCAGAGAATAAAAATTTTAAATATATATTTGCAATTCTTTTTTCTAACTATAAATACTTATGACACCTAAATTTTAATTTCTCTCAACAGTCAGTTAAAAACGTGCTTAATAGCAACAAAATCAATCCAAAGTATTGGCATTTGAAAGATTTAGCTTTCTGTTTAGTGTTGTTTTTTCAGTACAACCTTTTCACATGAGAAAATGTTTATTTTAAAAATTATATTTTGCTTAAATATATTCCTTTACACACAAGTCTGATTCTGCTTCAGTCTTAAGTTCCGAGGACAACTTAAATACTGTAGGCTAAAGTCAAATTCTTTTAATAAATTATTTGTAAGCTGTGGGTTGGCAAGGAGTGTTTTAAGATGGTTAAAAACTGGAAACATGTTGTGTTATTCCTCATCCATTTCAACGTCTAAGTCACTTCATTTAAATGAAATACAACACAAAAATTAGAAATTAATAATTAGGAAACAAGCAAGTATTTTATGCTTTAAAAAGAGTGACGCAACTCAAAAATCTAAAATAAACTCCTGCAGCCTGCTCTGTACATTTTAAGTTACAGCAAACCTGAATAATAATATAACTTGAAAGAAAAAAAGAGAATGCCCTTTGAAATGATTCCTTTAGTCTTTTCCTTGCTTACAGTGCCATGAAAAATCCTAGCACATGCTCTAAATTTATAAAGACAAAATGCCAGTGACTCTGGGGATCATCTTGTTCATTTTAAGAGCAAATTAAAACAGTGAAAGAATGGTGCAAATAATTGTTTCATATGTTCTTTGCTTGTGACTGCTGTAATCATCGGGCCTGATTTACAAATGTAGACTTGAAGGTTTCTCAGCTTCCTGCAGGGTAGAAGACTGTTACTTTGGCACTCACCCTCTCGCCCTTGTAATCACCACTCAAAACTGTGCCCTGGTACTTCCAATTCCCAGTCTCTTGATTGAACACCTCATTCTGTGCTAACAAGGTGTCCAAGGTATTTGAACAGGGGCTCCAGTCGGAAAATTGTTAATGGTTTTGCTCATTAAGAGTTGCTGTTCTAGTTTTGGTAATTTGGTAACTGTCTAAATTGCAAGTTGATTTTTCCCCCCTTCAGCTTAAGGAAGGATGCTAGATTTAAGACAGTAATGGTAATGAAACTTCTGTTTCAAAATTGACGAGGGAAAGTTGAGTGCTGTCTGCGTTATTATGCAATAGTTTTCACAGAATTAATAAAATGATCTTGAATGTCTAGGTTTATTCTCCGGTTATTTTCAAGATGTGATTAACGAAGAACCAAATAAAGAGAACACATTTTCACAGGATCGGCCTATGAAATAGCTAAGCTTTCCTGAAAGTTTAAGGGATAAAGATAAATCAACAAAAGTGATTTCTTTAAAAGTGTAAGAAACAATAGAGTTATGACAGCGTTTCTAAATACTTTATGTTAAAGTAAAATTGATTACTTTTATTTTTGAAACTTGTTTCTATAAATATCCAAGTATGTCTTTTAAAAACACATAGGACCCATTTTATTCTAAAAAATTATTGATAATGTTGATTAACTTTATTTACTATTAGAACGACTTTTCATGATCACTAATTACAAAGTCCATTTTTATTTAAAGTTGGTATGTTTTTCTACTGACTAGTTTTTTTAAAAAATAATTTCAGATATGATCTGAATGCTCAAAACTGTCTTTTACAAATATACATAAAAATCCTGAGAACATTTTTCATGAGTTAAATGCATTCGCCTCCATGGAAATTGTCCTGACAATAACGAGCAATTTTACTTATATAATCTGTTTCTTTGTTTCTTTGCTCTTCAAAAGATATACCTCCCCAGAGGAATTAAGAAAAAAAATCTATCATCTATCATCTATCTATCTATCTATCTATCTATCTATCTATCTATCTCTTTTGGTTTAGTTTGAAACCTGTGATTTACTTTATCAATTCAGATTTAAAAGGGAGACTATTTCTGAAAAGCATTTTTCTTATACAGTCTCTATTTGTTTCTTTCTTAATCACGAAAAGCTTTACTAAGTTTGGCAGCAATCTCACCAGGGATTTATTTTAAATTATTTTTAGTGATTTGGACAGTTGCCATTTTATCATAGAGATGAAAAGGTGGGAGATGAGATTCATCTGAGGATGGAAGTTTCTCCCCTCTACCAAGCGAAGGGCTATTTTAAAGTGATTTATGTGGCAGTTTTCTTCTGTGTCACCATTATGTCCCTGCTGCCTGAGTGTGACAACTCGGTGCTTGCTAACATTTTGGTAATAATTTATTGGGATGAGATTTTTTTGCCTGGAGTTCAGCCTGCAATCCTTTTAACACTCTGCTAAAAGGCGTAAGTTCTCTACAGGCTTATTTATTTTTCACTTTGGAACTGTGCACTCACACAAAAACCTGCCTACATAAATCTGCAACTTTTCTTTTTGAATTGGAAGTTGAATACAGACCATGACTTGTGCATATAAAAAAATGCAGAAATAATGCCCCCCTACTGCGTAAGTATTTTTGTTTTTCATGAATCAAGCCCAAAGTTATTTAAATTAATTCTAGTCTCATCATGGTAATAGAATATCATTTTTTGCCTCTTAAAAATATTAATGCATAGATGTAATTTTACCGGTTATTTGACCAAGTTTCTCAGACATTTTTAAATTCTGTAACACAAAGAAAAAAAAACCCAGTGGCTACAGTTGCATGTTAACAGGCTTTAATCAATCAATGTGAAAATACAATTTTTGATGTTCACGAACCATTATATTTTTCATTATACCTTTGAAAATATAGAAAACAAAGAATTCACATTTTTTCCCCATGTGTTTACATTGAAAGCTATGCAATTGATTAATCAATCAGGGAATCTCTGAAATCTTGCTGTTTGATGTTGGGTGTTATGATTTAGAAATTCTATCATACATCTAAGCTGGACATATTTGCTTTAAAATAAAGGCTCTGACTTCCTCATTTTTGGCTATATGCACAAGCGGATTACAAATATAGTTTATTATGCTAGACCTAGCCTTGGTTGTAAGTGAAAAATAAATTAGTGTTGTTTTTTCTTTAATATTGAAATCTTCAACACCTTATTTGATTGATCTTTCCAGTTGTTTCGCGTGGAGAGTGACTTCAATATGCCCATGAATGTATTAGGGTGATTTTTGTTCATATTAGTGGCAAATAGTTGGAGGTTGGATTTTTTTTTTTTTTTAATCTTGGGGGTAATTCAACAGATTCCTGCTTAGAAAATACTACTGACTTTCATAGTCATGTACTTGTAACTCAGATATGATCAAGCTATACACTGAAAAGAAAAATATTAACAAATGGAGATTTGAAGCTTCTAAAATTACTTTTGGAATTTTCTGTTGGTGCTGTGACTTTTTTTTTTTTCACAAAACAAGGTATTGCCACTTCAAAGAAGATAAAATTGTTTTATAATGTTTTGGCTAAAAGATATCAATGTGTGTAGTCCATTTAGGTAATTAGTTTCTGTACCTAGTCCCGGGAATCACTCAGCATCTACCTATATTTCTAGCATGGATAAAATCCCTATGGAATACAGTAAGAGAAACTATGATTTAGTGTGTTGTTCTTAAATTTCATTCTTTAAAAAAATATTTTACCTAGGTATTTTAGCATTAGTTGTGACTAAATTATGTTGAATTTATTTTAACCGTTATAAAACAGGGTTGGCGCCACGAGAGGAAGGTCATTTTTTTTTTTTTTTGGAGGTGAAAGCCCGACTTTGCATTTAGTTCAGTGTTTAATGTATTATTTGTTTTTAATAGTTGCTGAAATGCATGCTCATAGTTCACACTCTAGTTTGTACAAAAAGGTCATGAATCTATGACTTTAAAGGCTAGTATCTCATAGTAAGAGAACAATGAGCATGTAAATACTTATTGTTATCAGCTCTGTTGATGTTATGGCAAATAATAATATAATTATTCCTCAAATGTCTTAGGTTTAACTCATGATTCCAGTAAGAAATCTAATGATGTAGCTCCAAAATCTAATTTATGGAGAAGACAAAAACTTCACTTTGGTATAATATTAATATTATGTTAATATTAATAATAGTATTAAGAATTGTCTAAGTGACTAAAACATATGCATTTCTAGGCCTGTAAATATTTTGTGTAGGGTGGACTTATTATAGTGTTGGAGAAAGCTGGTTTCCTGTTGATGGAATTGAGGGGAATTCACATCTGCGGTTTCTCACCTGTTAGTTATTCAAATGTAAAAACTGAGGCCAGCATTGTAAGCCCTGTTAAAGGTCAATTTGCAAAAAGGGCAAAATTCGATACAGAGTTAAGGTAAGCCTCCACATAATTTTCCTTTAGATACGTTGAATTTTGGAGTCAGAGTGACTTTTTAAATGAACTAATCCAAGGCTGCATTTTAAAGATGAGGTGGTTGAGGGCAGATGAAATTCAGATATTCAGGACTTTCCCAGAGTCCCACAGGCAGTTAGCAGTCCCGGGACTAGAACCTGAGTTCCCTGCTTACCAGGCCAGTATTCTTTCCTGCAGCCCCAGTCACATCAAAATTAATACCTATTTGAATGGCTGTCTCGAATAGAATAAGAGCAGTTGTGCTGAACCACTGAAGATGACTTGATCCTAGGCGTCGTGTTACTTGTTAAAACATATTTAAGTCATTCTTACTCACTAACTCATGCTCAAAGATCAGAAACAGGACCACAAGATGAAGTTTTGCTAAAATGACTAGCAAATTTAGAAAGCAGATTACTTGTGTTTTTCATTGAAGTTATCTTGAATATGGGAAATATTGAAGGGAAGAAGACATTTTTATAGGCTTGCTGTTGGGTTGGTGTTCATGGTATTTTTATGTCCCTGGAGATGATACATATTTTGGAGGAAAGATCTAAGTGTGTGTGTATGGGTATATGTGTAGTTGGGTAAGGGCTATGGTATTCATCGATCACTCTCTATGCTACTGTCCAGAAACAGACCACAGAAGCCATGATTAGGGAGGCAGGGACATAGTTGTAGAAAACAACCATCTGAGATTCAGCCAGGCAATTCATGCTCCTCTTTCTACCTAAAATATACTTGTTCTATGGACTACCTGGAAAATGCCCATTCGCCCTTTAAAACTTGGCAGGAGTGATATTACAGCTCTGTAGCTCTCCTGGACTTCTTGAGATTCAGACAAAATTTTAATGCTAGCATACTACACATCACTTTGCATTCTAAATTAATAAATGCTCATTTAGAAAAAAAAATATTCAGTATCATACCACCAGAGAAAACTGTTCACATTTTGATATCTTTGTTCTTACAAACAAAAACACACATATGCACATAAATACATACTATATACACATTGTGCATATATTTATATATAGTTGAAATGATACTATTTATACGTTTTAACCCAATTTACGTGATTGTTAAGTGTTTCTTTCACTTAATGTCATATTGTGAGCATTTTCCCTTAAAATTATATCTTCTTTATTCCAGTAACTCAAAAAATCCCGTTTTAATTGAACAGATGTGGGTTTTAGAAAGAAAACTGGAGGTGGTGGGGAAGACAGATTGGAGGGAAACCAGTTATTACAGTGTCCCAGCCAATAAAGGAATGAGCCAGGGCAAGGGGTGGAGAGCAGAGTGGGTAAGACTTGGTTGTGGTGAATGTGCTAGAGAAAGGTCAAGTGGGGTGAGGATCTTAAAGGCACCCCTGAACTTGGCAATTACGAAATTGTTAGTGATGTTGGTGAAGACCATTTAGGAGAAAAGAAGGGCGGGGCAAGATGGTCTTGATAAAGGAGTAGATGAAAGATGAGAAATTAGATGTGCAATATGGATTCTTCCCCAAGAATTTTAATAGAAAGAAAAGAGATAGGAAAGGAGCTTGAGGGGAAGGCAGGGACCAGAAACTCTTTATTGTTGGTCTTTAAGAAAACAATAAATACGTTTGGGTTCAAAGTTGGAAAAACCAATGGAGAGGAGAGAAATTAAAGAAACAAAGGAGATAGAAGGTAATTTGCAGAATGATACCCCAAGGACAAAGGAGGGATAGAAGACAGGAAATTTTCCCGCTTATAATCCAAGTCTTTTAAAGCTTGTAGCTAGGTATCTCAGAATTTTGAAATTGAACTTATGACAGAGATGTCTGTTATGGGGGAGTTTCAACTGATTATGAATAAGGACTGTGTGATTGGTTGAGAGGCCAACATGCAGGTTCTAGTGCCAATGCTCTGAGACTGGACCAGGCCTGGCATGTTGGAGGGAAAACCAGGCCTCCGGTGTGACCAAAGCCGTGAGTGAGAGGGTAATAGAAAGAGAAGAGAAGGCCACTTTCGGTGGTATTGTGGGGTTAATTTTCTCATACTGCATAGTGCACAGTTAAGGATGACATCTAAAGCTTTACAACAAGAAATAGAAGCTTATTACATTATTTAAAGTTTACTTACTAATTTATTATGTAAATAATATAAGGTTACAAAAGCAAACAAAAGAATTAAAATTAATATAACAAATATAACTCAGGAGGAGAAAGTTACAACTGAGTTTCTTATCTTTCAAAGCATTCTGTAAGTAGACGTAAAATAATAAAGTGTAAGCATTTTATTTAGATTCATGGTGTTAAAACAACTAAAAAAATGAATAAAATTTAAATAACCAAGTCTGAGGAGTGGAAGTGGGGGTACTAAAGGATACTTTTGCATTTCATTTAATAGTGTTGTTTAGAATTTAACTTATCATATGCATATATGACTTTTATAATAAGGACTCTGTAGAACAAACAAATGAGTTGAGCATAGGTAATAGAAGTCATAGTACGTTTTGGCTTTCAACTCTGTTCCTTGGAGCTCAGTTCAGATGCATCAAAGACTGTTCTGAATGTTCAGGGTGGCTGAGAAATCAGGGCGCTGTGCTCCTTACCCTCACTTTGCTCGAGCAGGGATGCTTTTAGCATTTTTTAGAATTGTTATACTAGATTTCATTTAAAGAAAGGATTCTGTTTCCCCTCCGTCTGTCTTCCTTCCTTCCTTCCTTCCTTCCTTCCTTCCTTCCTTCCTTCCTCTTTCTTTTCTTTCTTTCTTTCTTTCTTTCTTTCTTTCTTTCTTTCTTTCTTTCTTTCTTCTTTCTTTCTTTCTTTCTTTCTTTCTTTCTTTCTTTCTTTCTTTCTTTCTTTCTTTCTTTCTTTCTTCTCCTCTCCTCTCCTCTCCTCTCCTCTCCTCTCCTCTCCTCTCCTCTGTCTTCTTTTCTCTTCTCTTCTTTTCCTTCCTTCCATTTAAATCCAGAACAGGTTTATGTTTTTTTTTTTTTTTTTTTTTTTTGTGGCTTGTTAGTTGTATGACTTGGTGTAACTCTGAACTTCTCAGCAACCCGATTCTCCTATAGAAAATGAGATAATATTGATCTTATAGAGTTGTTTAAAGTGAGATAAGTCATATTAATCACTCAGAGGAGAAAAAATTATAATCATTTCAACAGATGTAAAGAAGACATGATTATAAAACTTAACATTTATCCTTGATATTAGTCTTTTAGTAATATAAAAGTAGATGGATCCTTCTTTAAAAAAGATAAAATACATAAAATATACATACTTCAATATGTATAAATAAAATACATAAAAAATATACTTCCACACTAAAGCCTAATGGTAAAACACAAATCATTGCTTGCATCATTATCATTTAAGTATTTTTCTGGAATTAATGACCAAGGCAATTAAGGAAATAAAGAATTAGAGAAGTTTTCATTGCTTACAGATAATGCGATGATATACTAAAAAAACTCTAGATAATAAGATGAGAACAATTGGAAAATAGAATGTCATATTGTTGTTTTGATTAAAATATATACGCTTTGGTTCTAGAATGTTTTTCTCTGTTAATGTTTCTTTTACCACTCTTCCTACCAAGGATGTAATTATGACTTATCCACTTAAAACTGCATTTTACATAAAATAACAGAATGTTTGGCCCCAGTGCATAGGGAAGAAAGGAAAGAAATAGTAATGGAGGTTGATTAAAAAGAAAAAAAAAGGGGGTGCCTGGGTGGCTCAGTTGGTTGCTTACATCTGCCCTCTGCTCAAGCCGTCGGGATCCTCAGGTCCTGGGATCGAGCCCCACGTGGGGCTCCCTGCTCAGCGGGGACCCTGCTTCTCCCTCTGCCTCTCCCTCTCCTGCTTGTACTTTCTCTCTCACTCTGCTCTCTCAAATAAATAAATAAAATCTTGAAAAAAAAGGAAAGGAAAAAAAAAGTGGCTTGATCCAACAAAAGAGAGAAGAAGGACCAGTCAGAGGAGTGGAAAGAGAGTCATAGAATGTAGGGCTATAGAAACCTAGATGACATTTTGAAGAAAGCACGGTCCATAGAGAAAAACAGCATGAAGAAGGCAAATGTAAAAAAGGCTGTGGAGAGTATTAAATGTGGCATTTAGAAGGCCAGGGGTCATGTTAGACAGAGTAATTTCAGTAGAGTGAAGAGGCTGAACTAGGATTGAAGTGAGTTATTGTATACTAAGAGAATTGAAGCAGAGAAAACTGCAACTTGAAGTGGCAAGGCCATTTATTTATTTATAATTTGAGAATTTCCAGAAGAGATTTACATTTTTTTCCGCGTCTTGTTAGTTGTGTGATTTGAAGTAACTCTGAACCTCTCAGCAGTGTAGTTGTAAGAAAGTAGGAGAGTTTTAAGATTGTGGAATATCTTAGAGAAAGCGAAGTAAAAGCAATCAATAGTAAAAATAGAGGAGTTAGCCTTGGTACCTGTTGAGAACAATTCTCTCTCAGAGACTGACATCGAGAAGGTGAGAAACAAAGGTAATGATTGAGAATGTTTGAGGTGAGGGACCAGTCAGATGGCTACAATCTTCAGTGCCAAATAAGAGAAAAGCTCATCTGCAGAGTGTTTTGGGGACAGCCTTGGGATTAGGTTAGATACTTAAAAAGGATGGAGGAAGTGTGGTGGACTTTTGCAAGTAATATTGTAGAATAACAAATGTAAGAAGGAGGAAAGAATTTTTGAGCAGGTAAGGACCCAGTAGAAGGTAAAAAAGAATGCAGTAGTATCAAAGAAACCTAATCAGCTCCCCACTGGGCTTCAAAGATGCTTAAGGTAATTAAGCTGCCCTTTTTGTTTGACTGCCTCTCACTGGACAGCAGAAAGTATGCCTTGAATCGCCGTTGGCAAGCTTACTTCCATTTTTTCAGCCAGTTCTAGTTTGGTTAAAATCAAGTAGGAAAGGGGCACCTGGGTGGCTTAGTCGGTTAAGCATCTGCCTTCTGCTCAGGTCATGATCTCAGGGTCCTGGGATCAAGCCCCACATGGGGCTCCCCACTGAAAGGGGAGCCTGCTTCTCCCTCTTCCTCTGTCTCACCCCCTTCCCCCTTGCTCATGCTCTCTCTCTCTCTCAAATAAATAAAATATTGAAAAAAAATAAAGTAGGAAAATTGTTTAGTATTTTTAAATAATTTCACTATCTCTCTTAGACATTCTCTTCCAGTTCCTAACACTGTTATGATTAAAATACACATGCTTAGGTTCTAACATGTTTTTTCTCCCTTAATGTTTATTTACAACACTCTTCCTACCAAGGATGCAATTATCGCTCATCCATTTAAAATTGCATTTTATATAAAAGCCTCTTCATCCTGAAAATGTCATTGTGTGTAGCTTTTTTTCAGTCAGATTTTGTCTCATTCAAGAACCACTCCAGTGTAAAACAGTAGTTTAAAAATTTTGGTATTTGGATTATCTTGAGGGTTACGCACAAAACTAAGATTCTTCATAGATTTCAAAACATTTCACTCTTATATAGAACTGAAAATATTTTAACTTAATTTTTCTTATTGCTTTGGTCATGGAAAGGACAATTTTCCACTTACCTTTGGACAGACTTCTCATTCTGCACTGAGATAGTCCCAAGCTCTTAGTAATACTGTAGGGGTAGGGATTAATGGTGAAGAAAGATCCCCATTTGAATTCTGGTTCTATCACTACGTAGCAGGGTGATTCTAAGGTTAAAATTATTGAACCGTTGTGAGTCTCAGTTGTTACTCTTCCCAGCCCGAAATGACTTTTCCTTTTCATTCAGAAATTCTTACTACTGGAGGCCTGTATTAGTTTCTATTGCTGTTCTAACAAATTACCACAAACAACACAAGATTACTGTTTTACAGTTCTGGAGGCCGGAAGTTGGAAATGGGTCTCACTGGGCTAATATCAAGGTGTTAGCAAGGCTGCATTCCTTTGGGAGGTTTTGGTGGTGGTGGTGGTGGGGTTATCTGTTCGCTTGCCTATTCCAGCTTCTAGAGGCCACCCAGTTCCTGCCTGTGCCCTCCCCCCGCCATCCTGAAGGTCTTCACTTGTATTACTCTGACCTCTGCTTCAGTTGCCACTACTCATTCTGACTGTGAATCTCCTACTTTTCTTGTTCACTTACAAGGACACTTGTGATTACATTTACCCGTCCTGCTCGCCCCCCAGATCATCTAGGACACTCTTCCAATTTCCTCAGTGTAATCGCATCTCTAAAGTCCATTTTGCCACGGAGGGTGACATATCAACAGAATACAGGGATTTGGATGTGAACATCTTTGGGGAAGGACGTGCATTTTTCTGCCCATCGCAAGGCCAGAAGGCATACTCTATAGATTCCACCTCTTTACCCCACCACCACCACCGCGGAAAAATATCGCTTTCAGACAATCCTCCACATGGATGAGGAAAATAACTGTTTTGTTTCTGAGTTTATTTGTATAATGAATTATCTCTCTAAAAATGCCAGTGTGTAAGGGTTCTATTAGTCTGCTTGAGCACTAATTAACAGGGACACTTGTTCTTATTTCATTTGACTTTCATAGGTTTTGTCCATCAATAACTACACTGTGAACTGATGATGCTTTCCCACTGCAGCATCTTACTTTTATTACCTATGGATGGCTTCATGCTAACCAAAAGGTGAGATGTTGCAATTACTTATGCTAATCTCAATTTGCTTCTGTGCTGTAGACAGTACAAATAAAGCGGCAGCAACTGATTACACATCACTGACAGCAGAAGGAACATACAGTTTCATCAATGAAAAAACTGAGTCATGTAACGGCTCAATAGTTATGTGCAGCCTCATGAGAATGACAATCAAAACCAGGTCGTAATGATATGAATATTTATCGGATACCTCATCCTGCTTGGTAATTTTAATAGTCTGTAAAAAAAATAAGTTTAAAGGAAACATTTCTGTTTCTCTTGAACACTCCTTTATAAAATACAATATATTCCTACTGGAGTTTTAAGTATTCTTACATTGATTTTCTTGTTTTTAAGTTTTATTATTCCATAGTCATTTGATTTAATCCTAAAAACGAATAAATATATTTAAATATCTATATTCATAAGTACATTTCTGTGCCTGACTCAGGTCCATTGTCTTATTTGGAGACTGCTTTAGTAAATTAGGCTGAGGAATAGTTAGAAATTATATAAATGTCTAAAAATGGTGTCTTTTTTGGGTAAAAATAGTGTCTTAAACAGTTAAAATAAATGTCTGCAAAATTTGTTCATCAGAATAGTTGTCTAAAGGCTGGTGATAAATTAGAATGCATAACTTCCAAACTGTCAAAGGGAAAGAAAAAGGAGAATAAAGAAAAGTCTATCAAGTCAATAGAAGCCTGTAAAGGAAAGGGGGAAAATCAGGAAAAAAAAAAAAAAAGACCAAATATTCAGCAAATATTAAATGAGCATCTGCTATAGATGAGGATTTTTTCTCTAAAAATGTTATCCAAACAAAATAGCAAGCACAATAAGTATAAATAGATTAAACTCTTCTATTATATGCCAAAGACTTTTAGGTTGGACACATTGTTTTTATATTTTAAACACTAGATATATATAAGTGAGACAACTAAATCAAAACATAGAGGAAGACAACAAAGGAATGGGAAAAGATACATAATATGAAGGTGTTTCACTTAATGACATAAACTTAATATATGTAAAGCCAAAGATACAACATTACAAGGTGAAACCTACAAATGCAATCATAGTGGGTGTTTTTTCAAAACATATATCAAAAATTAATCTATCATAACTAAACCTAGTAAGGATACAAAAAATCCTAATATGTAGAGTAGTTTTTAAAAATCAACGGTTACTGGGGCGCCTGGGTGGCACAGCGGTTGAGCGCCTGCCTTCGGCTCAGGGCGTGATCCCGGCGTTATGGGATCGAGCCCCACATCAGGCTCCTCCGCTATGAGCCTGCTTCTTCCTCTCCCACTCCCCCTGCTTGTGTTCCCTCTCTCGCTGGCTGTCTCTATCTCTGTCAAATAAATAAATAAAATCTTTAAAAAAAAATCAACGGTTATTTTAAAAATTAGCATAAAGCACATTATTTTTGTTTCTAGATGTTATTGACTAGATTGTCAGGCCATCTGTTTAATCTATTAAATTACAAAGGAAAATCTTAACAGAATCTTCTGATTCTGAAATCAAAATCCTTGTTAATCTGGCTAATAAGCATTAATAGATTTGCTTTCTGCCTCTGTTTGTCCTGTGCTTTTCCAGTGAAAAGTTACTAAAGAGTCTTATATCTTAGTCCTCAAGAAAAGGAGGACACTGGTAAGAAAATATCTACTTACTAAAGCATCCCCTAAGAGTGAAGGAAACCACACTACTGGGTCTAATTCTGTAGGAGACAGATACCCGTTGCATGTTTTAACACTCAGATTGCCTAAATGAATGAGGAAATATCATAAAAGTTTTGAATTTCACAACACTGCATTCTAGCTGCTAATAAGAAAATCACAAGATATGGGCATTCTAAATTTATTTTGGTAAGTAATCTTAATAGGGGAAATCTTGTTAATAATAAATAAAATGAGATGCAATATGAAAAAGTTATGATGTTCAAAATTGTATTTGGTTGTTTAAATTGGGCTACATTATTTTGTTCTGAAGCTTGGTAAGATAATGTGGTACTATGTCATGTGGATTTCTTTCTAGTGAAACACCGATAGAATATTTAAGCACAAAGAATGCCTGCAACACCCAGTTATATAATGTCCTCTTGACTCAGAGATGTTCTTTTTTAAAATATGGTAGCTAGTGAATACAGTCAGTCTGTATGACAATGAAATCAAACAGCAGCCTAACAGTCAGCGTATATCAATGTATAGGACCCTCTTTTTAAATGGGAATAACAAAATTGAACAGATCAATCAGAGGAGATAAAACTATGAAGTTAACTATTGTTTTTAGTTTTTGTTTGTTTTTTGTGTATATATATCTGTTTGGGTCTATGCTGTACTACTTACTACCTGGCTTTTCTGGCTGTTACACATCAACTTTCTACAAAGTATTAGTTAAAAATATGATGCTGTCTCTAAGGCAAGGTTAATCTCAGCAAAATTATTTTTTTGCCTCAAAAGGGCTGGTCTTCACTACATACCCATAAACATGGCTATACTTCACTAGTCTCAGGACTTTTTTAACACTTTTGGTGATATTTGATTATTCTAGAATAGGACAGGTCAGACTGGCCACAGATAAGAAGGGTGTCTTTAGATAATTCCAGAACTCTGATCTAAGGACTAAGAATAAAAACCAGAATTGCAATCCCTTTTCCCTATGTAGGAAATCTGGTATTCTATTTAATATTCTTTATTCCTATTTGTCATTCCTATTCTTTATTACTGTGTTTTTAAAAACACAATTAAAACTCTTTGATTACTGGTTTAATTATTTCTTTCTGAGTTGCCTTTAGTCTTTAACTTTATTCTATTACACAGATTACACAGCTGAAATAATAGGAAAGTTAAACTCTTTATCCAAGATAAGTTGAGGGAGAGTGGGATGAAATAAGCCATACTATTACTTTCACAATGAATTATTATTTGGTCCTCTTATTGTAACTGAATAAACTTGTTCAAATAAGTATGGATGTTTCAACTTTAGCTAGCTAGACCAACATTTTCTTGCCAGGTTAATATGAAAACTTTTGGTTATCTTCTCAATTTTAGTTGAAAATGTCCTGTAACTTTATCATTAAAAAAAAAGTCAATTTTTGCATCTGCAGCTTGTTAACCTAAAAGTATAAACTCTTCTTTAAAAATATTTTCTTATCAAAATACAATTTAAATAGAACATCCCATATGGTGTTTGTCCTTAAGCTCTTTCTTAATGTTATCATCATCATCATTTTTTTTCTTTTTACTGTGACTGTCTTTTAAAATATTGAAATAGATAGTCTGTAAAATTGTTTTTTCCTGTTGGTGCCTTTGTTTTTGGAGTAAGTTTCTGTAATTTTATGTACTTTGTGGACTGGAATTGTATTTTCCATTTTATGTAGAATAAATAAAACTTTTAAAATTATGTATAATAATCATGCAGTATAAATTGATCAAAACATTTCACAATCTTTGATGTGGCTTGGAAGAAAAAGACACCATGATAGATAATGACACAAGTGAACTGACAATTAAGTCAATTAATTGGGCTGCACTTAATAGAATTTCAGGTCCTAGAATCAAGAAGGTAATAAAGCAACTCTACCCTGCATGCTCATATTAGTGTGTTTCTGGTTCCCACCAAAAGTATTGTGGAATCGATCTGGTGGTGAGACAACAGAATGGAAAATGATTCTAGGGATCAGGGCACAGGAGGAACCATTGGAAGAAAAGAAAAACGAAAGACTTTGGGATTATATAATAATAATCTTTAATAATTTGTTGAATAAAAAAAGAGATTTTACATTTTCCCATGTACTCCAGGAAACAGTTTTAGGACCAAAATATGAGATTACCTGGTGAATAAAATTAGATGCAATAAGAAATAACTTAAGCTATATAAAGTTGGAATGAGGTTGTTCTTTCCCGTCATGGAAGCCCAAATAATTTATGAGACGTATTTTTAAAGCATCTTTTTACAGTTGAAAAGCTGAATTAGATTACATCTGAAATTTCTCTCATACTCAAAGCTTTACTTTTCTATATCTAAAGATAAAGAGTGGAGGAGATTTTTTCTACCAAAATTCATCCCGCGCATGTAGAACATTTATCTCCTGCTAAGTGTACTCTAATCATAGTAGCAATAATCATAATGAGAAATATATAGTATTATTGCTATCACTTTACAGATGAATAAACTGAGAGAAAGTGAAGTTCAGCAACTTACCCAGTTACAAAGCTAGTGAGTCTTGGAGCGAGGATTCTAACCCAGATGGATCTAATTCCTATGCCTGAGCTTTTAATGCATACATTCTACTGTTTATTTATGAAAAAAAGGATTAAGTCACCAACGTGACCTCGATCTGTGGGAAATAATTTTATTTAAAGAAGAATAAAATGACAGAACAGTGTCTTGAGATTTCTTATGTTAAAATTATGGAGGACATAATAATAATGATGATGATAATGAAATCTACAATATACTTTCAACTAAAACTATTGCCAGTATACTAATTGACTGGGACTTAATAAAGTCCTAGGCTCTGTGCTGAACGCTTTCAGGTAATATTTCATTTAATCCTTAAAACAGCCCTCCTTATAGATAGGTACAACTATTTCTGTTTTATAGCTGAAGGAGCTGAGGTCCAATTTCGTACTCCAGGCAATGAAAAATGCTGCATTAACTAGAACAACTATCTTGTATTCATTTAGCTTAGTCATTCTTTCTGTGGAGAATCATCTCCTATCTGGAAGTTTCTTCAAATGAAAGTGTGACATGCCCTCAAACCAGGATCCTAGATTACTCTTTTGAGCTCATATTAACAGCTCTTTATGAAAGAAAGAAAGAAAAAAAGAAAGAAAAAAGAAAAGAAGAATTCCTATGGTCTATGAAGGATAGTCTATCAATCAATTAGCAAATTAGTCAACAACCAATTAGCAATCAATTAACTAGACACTGTAAAGAAGCTTACACCTAGCCAAGGAGTCAGAATATATAGACCTAAACGATTAACAATAAAAGAAAGCCAAATGATTGGTATAAACAGTAAAAGATTTTGCAGTGAGAGAAAACAAAAATAAAAACAAGCATTCTGATGGACCATGAGTGCTAGGGAAAGCTTCATAGAATTCGTCCTGTGTGTGGATGAATGACTGATTTGGATGAGTGCAGAGGATCAGAAAGAACATCTGACGTAGAGAAAAGGAATAGAATGAACACGGACACACAGTTTGTAGTATGTAGGATATATTGGATTCCACGACTGGACCATGATGGCTTTTAGTTTACTTGATTATTTACAAGTATTTTAAATTTTTCAAAAATTTAGAAATGTACAAATGGAACAGTAATCAGTTCTATTTGGAAAGCATGACTTATTCAAGGATGCTTGTCTGTGGATTGGCTTCCTGCAAGACTACATAAAATTTGGCTCTGTGTCTATGGTTAAGTCAGTCAATCCTAGTCCTGTCATTTACAAATGTGGTCCAAACCTTTCCCATTTTTCCCCATCAGAGGTTTGGTTGGACCCATGACTGCTTTTACCAATAGACTAGAACAGATGTGACACCATGTGACTTCCAAGTTTGGGTCACTAAAAGCCATGCAGTTTTGTCCTTATTCCCTGGAACACTCACTCTTGGAGTCCCAAGCCATCATGTAAAGTACCTGTCAACCCTGAGGCTTCCATGTTTTCCTCATGAAGAGGCCATATTTAGATCCACTGGTTGACATTATCAGCTTAGCCATGCCTAGCCCTGACTTCCAGCTATCCTTGCCAAGAGACCAGATACGTGAGTGAAACCTTGTTAGATCCTCCAGATCAGCCCATCTGCCAGCTGAGTACAACTGACGCTCTGTCAATGTCACATTAAACAGACGAATCCCATAGCTGAAACTTACATGATTTCCTAACCCACAAAATCAGGAGCTATACCAAAATTGTTCTAAGATATTAAGTTTGGGGTTGTTATGCTGTCATAAATAAGAGAAACACTTGGTTAACTGTAAGCTTGAATCCCAGCCTGTAATCACCAACCCCTATCATCATGCCAGAGTGTAGCTTTTGCTTCCCTAGTTAGGAATCCTGATATGACAAATACCTACACAATCCGGCACCACAGTAGAATGCACTAGGCACTGAGGGAACTGCACCTCCACCATCACTCCTGTCTCTGTTTTTCCTGGTGAATATCCCCCTCACACACCTGGAAGATGTATCGCTCAACCACCAGTCCTAGTTTGCACAACACAGGGGTTTGTCAATGCTTCATAAGGTACTAAAGGACTATATAAGATCATCTAAAAGAAAGTTAGAGACCAAAGTACTGGAGAAAAAATTATTCAAAAGCAGAGTACAGATCATACTCTACGATGGTGAATTTTCTGGGACAGACCTGATTCTAAATGTTCTATCTCTACCACCAAAAATTATTGAAACATCTTAGAATTTCTTATATTTTTGGTGTCTGAATTATTTATTCCAGACTATATCTCTTTCACTAGGAGAGGCACAGAATCTTTTGTCAGACTATATGTCCCAATTTTGTGTTCAGAAAATAGGCCAATGTACTTTTAACTCAAAGTTACAGTGCAACAAATTTGGCACCTCTCATCAGAGTATAGAGGCTGAAGGCCTGCTGGACACAAAAAAAGGGGAAAGTAGAAGAAAAACAGTTTCTCTACAAAGTCTATATTTAGTTCATATATACAGATATTCTGAAAAAGTAATAATTTAGCCTGGTTTTTTAATAGTTGAAGAGGTCATTAGGAGTCAATTTGGTAGGTGTGCATTTCTCAACAATATTTTCTTGTGGATTTTTATAGATGTATTTTTAGTATCATAAGAGAAAAAAGAATTATCTCCACAAGAAGTTATTGCAATTAAGACATTTTTGTGTTTGTCTCTTTCCCTGGTGATTTACTAGACTTTTAAAATTTGCTATTATGCAAAGTGTACCTTCATATTCTGGCAGACTGAGAGTGAGAGGGAAGTCAACCAACCCCACCACTCCATAACTCACCTGGGTTCTGGTGATTGCACAAAGGGTACTTATGGGGCTAACACTGCTTTGCCCTGTAACTGTTTACCTTACAGAGCTAAACTTGCAGGAGGTAATTCTTCCCTAGGGATGGCCAACTGAGGCATCATGTACTAGTCTGATGGTAACCAAAAAGTAAAAGAGATTTAGATCAGTAGAAATAGTATCAGCCAACTAAGTTCTTTCCCTCTCCTCCACGATGTAAATGTCATCTAAGTAATTCCAACATTGTTGGTATATATAATTAAGATTTTTAAAAAAAGTGTAACCCTCATATTTCTAATGATATCTCTAATATGCCATGGAGTACCTTTGGCTGCCAGGTTACTCGGCCATCTTTCATCTAATCAGTGCTTATATTTTTCCTTACATTTTTTATTACTTCCATAAATTGGATTATCTTGTTGAACAGTAGTAGTCTACAAAATGAGAAGATATCTGTACCCTTCTCTATAAAAATGATAGGATGTTGTAATGGTTAAGAGCCATGGCTGTACTTAGGTAAAATTTTAATTTCACTTATAAAGAAACTGCATGGTAGCTGTACTTTAAAACTTTTTTGAGGAAGTGCTCACCTTTTCAAGAAAATATCTCTTGAAAAGAAAAAGAGAAAGAAAATACCTCTTAAAGGGAATAGCCACTTTAGGAAATAGGAAATGGTATCTGAAGAATGCAGGTAATACAAATGTGTGACTTGGTCAAAGAGTGATTCAAATAACTGTGAACATGTAAAGGAGAAAAGGGAGAATCAATTAAATGAATAGGTTATTTAGTTGCCTCCCTCCCTCATTAAAGTCACACCAGAGTTTGAATAAAAATTTCCATTGATTAGATACAGTTTGTTTCTCCATGTTTTCTAAATCTGTTGGAGAAATAAAAGATCTAGAAACAGAGAAGGGGGTAAAAGAGGCAGTTAGTTGGAGGCCTGCTTCAAGATTAGCAAGACAGTTCAGCTCAGGTCATGATCCCAGGGTCCTGGGATCGAGCCCCGCATCAGGCTCCCTGCTCGGCGGGAAGCCTGCTTCTCCCTCTCCCACTCCCCTTGTGTTCCCTCTCTCGCTGGCTCTCTCTGTCAGATAAATAAATGAAATCTTAAAAAAAAAAAAAAAAAAAAGATTAGCAAGGCAGCCCCTTTAATGGATCTCACCGTGTAATTAAAGCTAAGGGCCAGCACTGAAAAAGTTCAACTGTCAGCGATTCTAAATTAAAGCATCATGTTGGAGAAAGTACTCTCAGGCCTTTGGTAGCTCCAGCTGGAGGTGGCTTGACGAAAGTCTGGACAGGAAAACGCAATAAAGTATTTCAACTCCTGAGAACTCTGTGTGACAAGCAAAGGCATACCAGGAATGAAAGGAGTCCAACGTTTAGTTAGGAAGTGATTCACTAACAGCTTATTGAAGTGACGCTCTCTCTTTAAGTATTTGTGTTTATATTTAACTTGACTCTGGCTTACCCCACATACATTCATAATATGCATGTTGCAATGGAGAGCATGTGGGATCACAGCTGAATGACCTACGTAGAAATTTGAATATTGCGTCTTAGCAGCTGTGTGGTTTACAAATGAAGGTGATTAGCTATTGTAAGAAGAAAGTTCTCTACAACGGGCATAAAATGATAGATTTATATTCACTTTTATTATAATGTTGTTGAGTTAAAACATTAGAAAGGGAAGCATTTGCTTGGGTGTAGACTTTGTTTTAGAGTCTCACCTATTCATGCCTGAAAAGGAAGGAGCAGGGAAGGCAACTTACATTGTTTGGGTACTCTATACCAGCGATGAGCTAGTGCTTGACTACTCAATCTGAAGAGTCTGTGAGTTGGTTAATCTTGTCCTCATTTGATAGATGAAGAAACAAAGCTTCAGAGAGGTATTCGTCCAAGTTTATACGAGTGTAGTTTATGAAGTTTGATTGAGAGTTAATCATAGATCTGCATGTCTTTAAAGATCATGTTCTTTCTATTCTATCAACTTCCTAATGAAAATATGTGATTTAACAGGCTTCAGTGATGTGTCTTAGAATTGTAGACACAGGGTCGGGGAGGAAAAAACTGTTATTTGGTCACTAAAAGAAACATCTAACAAATGACAGGTAATAACAGTCATGAGGGATGGTTTTTCAATTCCTCCAGCATTTTGTTTTTTAATTGCTGTTTCAGGGGCCAAGGTTCTTACTCCTCCTGCTCTCTTGCATTTCCTAAATATTTGATACCATTAAACATTGGTTTAAATTTGACTTTCTTTGCTAACTCTTCCAGCAAGATTTTCATTTTCACTATTATTTCTGATCATTTTAACATGTATTAAGAGGCATCTGATAAAAGCATGTTGTGTGCGTCATTTCATTTAAACTTCATGATAGCCCATGAAGTGATTTACAATTGTCATTATATCTTACAGATATTGAAATCTAAGCTTGAGAGATTGCCCACATTCATACAGTTAGTTAGCAGGGGAGCTTGGATTTCTGATGACAAAGCCCTTGCTCCTGGGCACTGTGCTGTTCTGTGGGATGCCTATAGGCGATCAGTGTCTCTTAGCAGGACTGCTGATGCGGTGTTCAGGAAATGTGAGAAACATGTGAGGGGCCAGAACCTTTCTAGTGCTCTTGAAAATATTCACCTAATGTTGACTCTCAAGTGGTCACATAATGTAAATTCACACACACAGATTGCAATATTTAAGGAAAGAAGAGGTGAGCTAAGCAACTTCTAAAATCCATTTTGTGAAATAATTTTTAAGACTGATTGAACATGACTTAAATAGTTCCCATTCCCATGTGAGGTATATATTTTTAAACCATATCCTAACTCGAAAATCTAATTTCTGTTTCAGTGAGCTAAAGAACACCCTGTACAAACAGCCACAGCATCGAACTTAGGGGTAAGAGAATATCATTTCTGTTGACTCACTTAGAATGATGCCATGTGTAGGAGGGGACATTTCTGAATTCAAAATTCGGCATTATCTCTGAATTTTCTCCCCAAAGTCTGGCTTTGGATATCCAGCCATACTTACTCTAGGAAGAAACTCAGATTTTTGTTGTTGTTGTTAACAGAACATCTGGTATATATTGGCCGAAGGCATTAGTGATGCCTTTCAGTAAAACCAAAGCCAAAATCATGATGGAGTATGAGTTCATCTAGTTTATGTCATTCTTTCTATGACAAATCCAAAGCCCAAATACCGCTTCCTACCTATAGTGACATCTGAAAACATAATAGCCACGGTCATGGGATTTTAGAGATTTCAACTAAAGATTGTGCAAAGTATCAAGATGGAAATAGCAGGTTAGCAATTTGGCAATAACAACATACTATACTGTTAAGTGTATTTCTAAATATTTAGGAAAACCCACGGCAGAAAAATATACCTTTTCTCTTTTTGTATTCAGTGTAGTTCAATATAGTTGGAAAGAGGCATATCCTAATTCCATTTCTCAAAGCACAGGTACATTCCCTCCTGAACCAATCTTTCCTCAGCAGGCTGATTTAGATAATAAAACGGAAAAGAGGTAACTGAATGGATCCGCCAACCTTTTTCTTCAAGAATTGGAACGGGGAGCCCCTTGGGGCTGCAGGGCAATTCTGAGCTGCCGAAGCTCTCCGAACAGCTGTTTGGTAGTAGTCTCCACAGAGCTCGTTAGCACAACTAGTCAGGGCCATGTTAACTGGGTCCCTTTACTGTTGCCGCCACACTCCCTCTTATCATGTCCCTCCATTATCACCCGCCCGCCTCCCCAGCTTGCTCTGGTAGCACTTCCGCTCTCCTGAGAGAAAAAGAATTTTCTTTCATTTTCTCTCTCTCTCTCTCCCTTTCTCCTCCTTCCCCCTCTTTCTTCCTCCTTTTCCTCTTTCCCTCCTTCTCCCCACCTCCGTCTAACCAATTCTTTCTCATTTCTCTCACGTTTCTTCTTTAGCCGTCGCTTCCTCTTTCCCTCTCTTCCTCCTCTCTTGGCTGTTTCTCCCAAATGTGTGAGTTCTTTCTTTCCCGTCCTCAAGCACTATCCTTCATTAGTTTTCGTACCTTCAGTGGAAGGAACCGCTTGAACATCTTCAGTCGTCCGTCTAGACGTGTATTCTCTTTCTTTGCAAGGGAGGCAGTAAACAGAAGTGGTTGAGAACACAGGCTTTGAAATTGGACTAGAACCTGGCTGAAATCTCACTTCTGACCTGCTGTTGCCTGCAGCACACGGGACTAAATCACCCTTAGCTCCCATTTCCATATCCATTAAATGGCCGTAATAGTATCTTCCTAGAGTTAAGTATAGGGGGAAAGAAACCATTGTTAGACGCGCCCTTGGCGTGGTGACTGGCACAGAAGCAGCAGACAATAAAGAGCAGCGCCTGGTATTTATATACCACACCCGTTGATCCAATAGGACTGATCTCAAGTCTGGCTTTGTTCGCTGTCCATGCTGGTGAGCCTGCCCACGTACAGACGCCTCGTTCCCGTACTCACGGTTCCTGCAGGGGCCTGCTTAGAGGTTCTGTTACTTGCTATCCCTCCCCGTCCGCAGGTACTTCTGTTACTCTGCCACGGTCATAACATTAATCCTTGCGAAATTATTAGTTGATAAACTTTAAGGCATTCTTCCTTCCAGACCCTTTAATGATCTAGAGGTGAGGGAAGACGAAGGAGAAATGAGGGAGAGATAAGGGGGGATGGTAAGGAGTCCCTTTACCTTTGAGACGGTCTGTTATTCCTGGAGAGTAGGATTCCCAGTAATGGGTGGGCTGTGCGGGCAGGCGATGTACCCGGGGCCGCCACCTTCTCTTCCTCCTCCCTGGCAAACCTGTCTCTAGACTCTTGCTAGCTTCTTGGCTGCAGCGAACTGGGGTTTTTGTTGTGGATGTGTTGGTGGGTGGGGTATCAGAACAATTAATACCATCCGGACCCCGTGCTAAATAGATTTGATTCTTTGTAAATCCTCTGTAATCTCATTTGATTCTCACATTTCCGGGAGGCATTTTTATTCCTATTTTACAGAAAAGTAAGTTGACTTTTAGAGAAGTTTAACAACTGGCTTTTAACCGCTCAGCTAGTGGACGGCGGCGGTTTTTCTGCGGCGCGCACGCCGGCCGCCCGTGGTTCACCGCCTGCCAGTGGAGACGTCCCTAAGCACGACAGCTCTGTGTTCTCTCTCCCCCCAGTAACATTCGTGCTCAGAGACGGAGATTTTTTTAAAGTACCAGATAGACTATAATCCTCCTAAATAGTGCCTAGAACCACCATTTCCTCACTAGGAAGGAGGAAAAGCTCCAGACTGTACCAAATTATGACACCTTTTCTACCTCTTTCGTACCTTCAGTGGAAGGAACCGCTTGAATATCTTGGACAGTGGCGGACAGTGGTTTGGACAATGGTGCTCTGTTCTGGTCCTCATTTTGTTTAAATGAAGAAATGGGCGTATATGTTTTATTTTCTTTGTATTTACCATGTTTTTAGTACAATTTTTCTAGAATCTGCCTGATCTTTTAAGTTTTATTAGGTATAAATCCTCGGACAGAGTTTATATCAGAGTTTTATTAAGCAAGAAGCAAAATGAACATCAATTCATGTTCCTATAGAATAGTATACAGTTGTTGAACTTTTAAAAATGGGTGGGGGGAGGAATGAGTTACGACCTGTAACCTTAAAAGATTATGACTTTTTGCTTGGCCACATGAATGCCTACTATTTTAATTTGTGAAATGACTTCAACCCGCCCGATTACATTCAAGGATTACGATTCCACAACATTTTGTGTAATTGTGAATGGATGAAATTGCCAGGGTCATAAGAAGTAGATTTTTCTGCTTGCACTATTTAAGTCAAAAGAGAAGGCACAAGTTCACACCTCACCAGAAAAGAATGGAGATTCTAGGTCAGAGTTGCATGCTAATGGACTCAAGCTGAATCCCACTAACAGATATGTATGGTTTAGCTTTCTTGGTGTTTTGGTTTCGGGGAGCCTGGGTGGCTTGGTCCGTTAAGCATCTGACTTTTAATTTCGGCTCAGGTCACGATCTCAGGGTAGTATAATCGAGCCCTGAGTAGGACTGTGTGCTGGGCATGTTGCCTACTTAAGATTCTCTCTCTCTCCCTCCTCCTCTGCCTTCCCCCACCCCTCTCTCCCTCTCTAAAAAAAAGAAAGTAAAGAAGAAAAAAGCATAGACTTCACATACAAATCTAGATTTCTAATATCACTTGAAAGATCTGAAGACTTCGCATAATACTGGGTGTGGGACTAGCAACTTCCAGCTTCTATGAGTCATACACTCTCCAGTTTGCCACAGTCCTCTTCTGACCGACTTACTTTATTTGCTTAACTCCTACAGGCATTTGTGGTGTTGATCCTGGGCTTAAGGAATAGTTTTCAGATTACATTTTAAGCAAATTAATTTTTTTTGCAAATTAATTTTTGATCTGCTTCCAATTCACTGTTTTCTCTCCCACCATCTCTACCTTATACTCAGAATGGATACTCAAGATGTCAGATTAGTGATAATACTGGCTTGCAACCACCAAACACCAACCAACAGGGCAACCCTCACTGTCTCCTGCTGTGCTAACTTCAGCCTTCTTAGTTCATCCCTGAGGAGATCGGGGGAGGGAGCAGCCACGATGAGGGAGAGCACCCCAGGACAGAAGTGCTTCAACTTTTAAGCAAATAGGAACGTTGCATCGGTGCATCGGTGCCTGCCCACTGACGGTCAGCCCTGCCTGCAATTGAGGCAAAGTGGACACTGTCTTTGTCCTTGAATCCGCCCTCCACTAGTCTGATCCTGCTTTTGTCATGCGTCCTTCCATTAGCCATTTGTGTGCGTGCATGTGTATGTGTGTGTTTTTGTGTGTGGTGTACTTACTAGATCCAAACTTTACAAAGGTATCACAGCCCTGCTCAATGTAGACAGTCTATAAATGTATTTTAAAAGGAATGGATTGAATTATTTATTTATTCCACAGGCTCTATAATGTTCATGGCCATATGATACATGAAACCAAATGTGGTTTCCTTATGCATACCTGATTTTCACATACTTGCGTTTCATTCCATTAGGAAACCTGTTCAGCACTATTGCATTGAAACATCTCTGACCAACACATAAAACATCTTAAACAAACATGTAACCATTAAAATTGAAGTTTTAATAAGCAGGAGAAAATTTCATGGATTTACTAGTTGTCTTACCCTGCTATGGACTCTAGCAGGCGCTCTGTCTAGAGCTACTAACATGAATGCATATGATAATTAATACAGAGCCTAGGAAAATTAGTCTAAAAGCATAAGGTCATTTCTAGATTGTTAGATATTGACAGAGACTTTTATCTCATCCTCTCCTATAACTTTTTAAATTTTAATTCCAGTGTAGTTAACATACAGTGTTACATTCATTTCAGGTATACCATCCTCTACTATAATTTTAAGCTTTGGAAAAACTTAATACAG
This sequence comes from Ursus americanus, assembly GCF_024610735.1. Taxonomy (NCBI): domain Eukaryota; kingdom Metazoa; phylum Chordata; class Mammalia; order Carnivora; family Ursidae; genus Ursus; species Ursus americanus. The sequence continues at coordinate 42,853,641 of NC_142146.1, forward strand.
ATAGAAACAATGGGAAGAAATAATTGCTAGAAGAAATATTTCTATTAAAGTGGTGGATTAGGAAGAATGTAAAATTTTTCTGGCTGAATACAAATTTTCCGTGTATAATTATAGAAAGATCTTAAAATAATAGTGGAAGATTCTTCCAATAAAATCTGTTAAATGACTGTGCATTTGAAGATTTGGCTCAAACATTCCCTGCGTAATAGTGCATAATACTTTCTAACTGAAACTTTTCAAGAAGCCATTTCTGGCTTCAAGGAATTTCTTTCTGTTTAGACAGTTACTGTGAATAATAATTTATACTTACCAGGGTTTCAGAGACTATTTCTCTTTGAAACAATGGAGTTTCCTCTAACCCTTTTCTTAAAAGATGTCTTTGGAGATATTGGTATGACACACACAATTTCTGAATTGACTTTATTAAATGAATCTGCTCTGTTATTTTATACCAAAAAAAAAAAAAGTTTACATGCATTCTGGAAATTGATGACTTAAAAGTTAATTTTAAGAGAAAATGCTAACAATTGATGCAAAAAGTGTTTTCTTTCAAATCGGAGAAGATTTCATCTCTGGATAACTGTACACACAAACCATTTTACCATAATGTCAATAGGATTTATATATTTGTTAAAGAGATCTATAATGTCGAAGTCTAGGTTACATTAAAAAATGGACATTTAAGTTGTCTTAAAAACAACTATATAGTGGCACAAAGGTGTTAAAAAAAATTCTTAACCAAATTAGAATTTTATCAGTGAAGGATAGGGTGGTGTTCCAGCAGCTGTGGCCTGGCTCGGCTGCCTTTACTCATCATCCTCTCCCAAATGCGGGGCTGAGTCCAGGGTCTTCAGTTGGCAGAGGCGATCATGGGCTGCTTAGGGAAGAGATGCTAGCACCAAAATAATGGTAGCAGAGGTGAAATCGGAGGCTGTCCACAGCCAGACAGAGGTTGGATCACACAGCAGGGGATACTGGGATCTGGCAGACAGAGAGTTCAGGGGGATGAGTGAGTTCAGAATGTGTGTTTTCTGTTGTGGGATCAGTTTTTTTAAAGACCCAAGACTAGCCTAAGGACTAAGATTATGGCTTTGGCCAGTCTTAAAGGTATAGTACTTTGAAATTGGGACATGACAAAGAGCACCAGAAGTATGAGGTTTTTCTCTTCAGGGGAGACAAAAATGTTCTCTTTATGTCTCCATACCTTGCAAGCTGATTTGCCACAAATTCTCATGAGTTTTCATGACCATATCCAGTCTAGTATGACCATTTTGCTTTAGTTCGCTAAGACATCTGAGTTACGCTGATATTTCTGTTCTTTGAAATTTTTTTTATCTATTTTTTTTTGTAGTGCATGTTTGAATTTAAATTCCTTTTAGTTAACATACAGTATAGTAATAGTTTCAGGTATAGAATTTAATGATTGATCACTTATATATAACACCCAGTGCTCACCACAAGTACCCTCCTTGATACCCATCACCCATTTAGCCCATCCTCCTGCTCCCCTCCCCTCCAGCAACACTGTTTGTTCTCTATAATTACATTTCTTGGTTTGCCTCTCTCTCTTTTCTTTCCTGCTATGTTTATCTGTTTTGTTTCTTAAATTCCGCATATGCATGAAATCATATGGTATTTGTCTTTCTCTGACTGACTTATTTCACTTAACATAATACTATCTAGCTCCATCCATGTTGCTGCAAATGGCAAGATTTCATTCTTTTTTATGGCTGAGTAATATTTCATTATATATATAAACCACCTCCTCTTTATCCATTCATCAGTCAATGGACACATAGGCAGTTTCCATAATTTGACTCTTGTTGATAATGCTGCTATTAACATTGGGGTGTATGTATCCCTTCGAATCAGTATTTTTGTTTCCTTTGGGTAAATATCTAGTAGTGCAATTGTTGGGTGGCTCTATTTTTAAATTTTGGAGGACCCTCCATACTATTTTCTATAGTGGCTGCACCAATTTGCATTCCCACCAACAGCATAAGAGGGTTCCCCTTTCTCCACATCCTTGCCAACATCTGTTGCTTCCTGTGTTGTTAATTTTAGCCATTCTGACAGGTGTGAGGTGAAATGTTAAAGGGTCATTGTAATGCCATGGTGACTCTTCAACACATCCCCATAAGTCTTGTGACATAGTGTGTTATTGTTAACATGTTTTCTCAGCTTAAAAGCCCTTATCTATGCCATAGGACTAAACCCTAGAGAGGCAATGTTGGCAACTCCATGAGTCGCCTACATGAAAATCAGCTTAGTTTTTCAGAGAAGGCCAAGTTGTTTTGTATGAATGAAAGAGCTTTACCCCAAGAACCCTGAGTATAATTTTAGTGTAAGCAACTTGGGACTCAGAAGACCTGGGAACTTTTCCTTGGATGGGTTACTTAGGTTTTGAGCCTTCGTTTTTTCCTTTTTTTTTTTTTTTAAAGATTTTATTTATTTATTCGACAGAGATAGAGACAGCCAGCGAGAGAGGGAACACAAGCAGGGGGAGCGGGAGAGGAAGAAGCAGGCTCATAGCTGAAGAGCCTGATGTGGGGCTCGATCTCATAACGCCGGGATCATGCCCTGAGCCGAAGGCAGGCGCTTAACCGCTGTGCCACCCAGGCGCCCCTCGTTTTTTCCTTTTGAAAATAATTCCTACCTTATAGGTTTATTGTAAGAAGTGTAATAAGCTGGGTACATATGAAAAAACTTTATGTACAATAAAACACTGTATACAAATGTCAAGTGCTATTTTGTTAATTTTTTAGCTCTTTTTTTTTTTAGAGATGGGAAGAGAGAGAGCACATGTGAGTGAGTGTGAGTGGGGGAGGGGCAGAGGAAGAGGGAGAGAGAATCTTAAGCAGGCTCCACACTCAGCATGGAGTCCCATCAGGGCTCAATCTCCTGACCTTGAGATCATGACCTGAGCCAAAATCAAGAGTTGGATGCTCAACCGACTGAGCCACATAAGTGCCACACAAAGTGGAATTTTATTTAATTTTATTTTTATTGCTTTTTAAGATTTTATTTATTTCATGCAGAGAGGGAGAACACAAGGGGTGGGGCGGGGCAGAAGGAGAGGGAGAAGCAGACTACCTGCTTGGTGTGGAGCCAGACATGGGACTCCATCCCAGGACCCTGAGATCATGACCTGAGCTGAAGGCAGACGCTTAACCAAGTGAGCCATCCAGGATCCCCACAAGTGGAATTTCAAAAAATGCTTTGCTTATAGGTAAAATCAGGAGTCAGTGTGCAGCCAAATTTGGTGGTGAGAATATTTTATACCCTCTAAGAAAATTTATTTTCTTTCTATACTTCTATTCTGAACAATAGAAATACCTAACTATCTGAAACATATGCTTATTTTCTGAAGATTTCAAACTGTAGAAATGTTTCAGGATTTCTTTTCCTTTGGTGCTTGAGGTTCTTGGTCACACCGCTTTGAAGAATGAAGCGGTAGCCCAGAGAGAGTGGTCAGAAGCAAAGCAAAGGTTATTGAGTGATAGTACAAAATTCCCCAAAAAGGAGGGGACCTGAGAGGGTTGCCCCTGGAGTTTCTAAGTCTAGGGTTCTCTTTCTTTCTTTCTTTCTTTCTTTCTTTCTTTCTTTCTTTCTTTCTTTCTTTCTTTCTTTCTCCCTTCCTTCCTTCCTTCCTTCCTTCCTTCCTTCCTTCCTTCCTTCCTTCCTTTCCTCCATTTATTTATTTTTTTTTAAATTAACATATATTGTTTTATTTGTGTCAGGGGTACAGGTCTGTGATTCATCAGTCTTACACAATACACAGTGCTCACCATAGCACATGCCCTCTATGGGCTTGGCAGGCTTTTTAATCTGATTAACCCTCCATGCCCCTGTCACCCAATCAGGTTTTTGTCATTTACCTGTCACATGGGAAAGGGTGGAAGGCTCCGAATTCTTTTAAGGGTGGTTTCCTCTTAGGGTGGGGCCCCCTTGTCCCTGTCTGCCTTTCTTCCAACTATCCTGTATTAGAAAGAAACAAGGTAGGTGGATATACTTACAATATAAGTAATTTATCTCCTGGTTTTCGTCATGCTTCCATTTCTGTGCTCATTGCTTCTCTCTTTCCTGCCCAGAGTTCTTTTCCTTTCTTTTGATTCCTTCTTTTTCTCTTGGCTTGCTGGCTTTTTTTCATCATAACTTTGTCACACACCATGGACTTTAATGATTACTTATATACCAAATATTCCTTAAACTGCATTTTTAGCTAAGAAATTTCTCCTGAAATGTAGAGGAATGTACACCAGGGTATTCACAAATACCTGCGTTATGCCCTCCGTGCTCCTAAACCCCTAAATTTGTTCCTAGTTCTACGTTCCTATCTTTGGTCATACTCCATTTAAACCCATTCTCCATGGGAATTAGGGTGATCTTTCTTAAATGCAAATCTGATCATGCTATGCCCTTATTTATTAAACCCTTCTAATTGTTTTCCATCACTTTTAGAATTTGTATCTGTTTATCTCTCCAAACTCAACTCTCATTGGGCCTCACCTCACAGCGTTGACTTGTGGTTTCCCAAATGCATTAGGCAGCTTCCTGACTTCACATTACTGCTCGGGCTGCTCTCTCTGGAATGGCCTTTCTGCTCCTGTCTGCTTAGCAAGCTTCTATTTAACATTCAGTCAAAATATCTTCTGTAATATCTGTCACAGTGTCCCCTAAGAAATCTGCCCTGACTGCCAGCTCCTCCAAACAGGGTAAACTACTTCTATTATTGCACTTTGTACACTGTATTGAAATTATTTGTTTATGTAGCCTTCTCCTTTACAAGTCTAATTTGAATATAAAGTCCATGCCTTAGTCATCTTCCTATATGGCTCACAGCACAGTTCCATACACATGATAGGTGCTTAATAATGTTTGTGGACAGCAATTCAATGAAGACTGCAACATCATTATACAATTGATTGCTGGGTTGGTTTGGAGTTTATCTAGGCAGTGGGAAGATGTGACGTGGGGAGGATATTACTTTGTCTCTCACCTCTTCACATATGTTCCTCTGAAATTTATGTGCTGTGTTAGAAGGATTCCTTCCTGGGTGGGGGCAAAAAAAAAAACAAACAAACCCACTGTTTTTCAGTCAATATTGTCAATGGATTTTCTACAATCAAGAAGTAATACTTAGAAAAATATTCATTGGATGTTATTTACAGAGAAAAACACCATTTAATCATTCAATACATGTTCTCTAAACACCTACTATCTGATGAACACTGTTCTAAGCATTGGGAATACAGCAGTGAACAAGGCAGATCCAAATCTCTACCTTCATATAAATAGAAAGAAAGAAAGAAAGAAAGAAAGAAAGAAAGAAAGAAAGAAAGAGATGGAAAGAAAGAAAGAGATGGAAAGAAAGAAAGAGAAAGAAGAAAGAAAGAGAAAGAAGAAAGAAAGAAAGAAAGAAAGAAAGAAAGAAAGAAAGAAAGAAAGAAAGAAAAAGAAAAAGATGGAAAGAAAGAAAGAGATGGAAAGAAAGAAAGAGAAAGAAGAAAGAAAGAGAAAGAAGAAAGAGAAAGAAAGAAAGAAAGAAAGAAAGAAAGAAAGAAAGAAAGAAAGAGATGGAAAGAAAGAAAGAGATGGAAAGAAAGAAAGAGAAAGAAGAAAGAAAGAGAAAGAAGAAAGAAAGAAAAAGAAAGAAAGAAAGAAAAAGAAAAAGATGGAAAGAAAGAAAGAGATGGAAAGAAAGAAAGAGAAAGAAGAAAGAAAGAGAAAGAAGAAAGAGAAAGAAAGAAAGAAAGAAAGAAAGAAAGAAAGAAAGAAAGAAAGAAAGAAAGAAAAGAAAGGGCAAAGAGAGAGGAGAAAGAAAGAGTATATTTTATTAACAGAGAGAAAACACTTACCCTGTTTTTCCACAGATCTTAAATCATGCTTTCTTCCCCCCAAACCAACTTCCCCCTCCCTACTTTCTCACTTCAGAATGTTTTACAGGCTTAAAAGCAAAGGCAAATACAAAAATGGAAATGTTCTTGGAAGGGCTGGCTTAGAGGTCATGACAAATATTGGCAATGGCGTTTCCACACATACTTTGTAGAAAGAGTGAGAAAAGACTGCCATTTTGTTAAGGTTAATTGGGATGCCAAGCACAGAAAATCAGTGTGTTTTGCAATAAAGATACAACTACTAACCTTTGTTTTGGTCAAAGTAAGTTTTTAAAAATATGTTTTGCTAAATTATCATATCCTTGTCTCCTCAGTCAGAATGAGTATGTGTGTGGTTTGTGTAAATGCAGCCCTTCGAAGTGATGTTGATCTGATGATTCTTACACTGCTCAAGTGTGTGCTTTAGTAATTTTTCACTCGAATGGACAGCATGTAACATTCAGCCATCCCAGTACAGTAGTAACTTGTACTCTACGTTTTTTGACGATTCTTTCAAAACATTTTGACGAATCTGTATATTATATGGCCGTATGAGCTATGCCTGCCCAGTTTCCATTTTTTTCAATTAGACATAGTTTAGTTGCTTAACACCAAAGAGTTTACAGGACCTAACCACATTGGAGAATGGAAATAGAACTTTAACGGATGTTGACCAAGAAAAGCAGCATACATCCAGAGCAGAGGGCGCCACACTTCCCTTGAGTAATGATAGCACCATTTATATGGGTGTAAGCCAACTCTTTCTTCTTGGCTAGAAGTCAGTTTTTAATAGTGTATATCAAGGACACAAAATTAAGTTTTCCGTGTATGCTCACAGAGGAGTCTTACATTCCAGAAGTAACGATTAATGACGTTATGCAGTAGAATTTTAGTCATATGGATTTTATTTTCTCCTTCATTTAGTCACAGCTCTTCTGATTTCCCTTTATGGTCAGCTCCTGACTTTGGAAACTACACAAACCCACTTGGGCAAAAAGCATAAGAACAATAGTTCTGGAAAATGTAGGCCAATGTGGCTGAGAGCCCTTGCCAGAAACTAATTTTAGTTAAAGAGGTCTAACTATTTTCAAGCCATTTACTTTTCTCCCTTCCTACCCTCCCTGCAGCACCACAGTTAAAAGCGCCTCACTTTATGGGGTTTGGAATTTGTGCCTGTGACAAGTTTAAAGAGAGTTCTTTAAATTTTCTTTCATCATTTCATACCGGACTCAGAAGTGATGCTGGGTCAGGGATTGAGACCTTTGGCATACATGCCCAAAATGGACTGTTATGAGGGACCGTTTGGTTACATCCCTCCTTTCTGACAAACCCTCCTTTCCTCCTCCACATCTCCCTCTTATGTTCAGGAAGGCTGCACATCCACCGAAACCCTCATCCAGTTCCTTTCTCTTTTAGTCGGGTTTCTAGTTGCTAAGGTGTTTACTGCCAGGTAAAATTAGTGAGTTAGGGCAACCCCTCCCAAATCATTTGCATTTAAACAGAGCCACGAGGAGAGAGAAGAGCCTAAGGCAGCTTTAGTGCGGAAGGAGAAGCTGGGGCTGCTAATTTTAGACCAGGGCAGGTAGCCTCTCCGCTTTGTGTGACTGCCCCCTGCACCAACAGCCGTGATCGTAAGTAGATGGTTACAAAGAGGTCCTTCGGTCCAAACTCCATTTTTAAAATGATTTTTTTCTATTCATAGTTTCTTTCTTTCTTTCTTTCTTTTTTTTTTAAGATTTTATTTATTTATTTGAGATAGAGAGAGAAAGAGAGAGAGAAAGCCCACACGAGCAGGGGGAGGGGCAGAGGCAGAGGGAGAGGCAGAGGGAGAAGCAGGCTCTCCACCCAGCAGGGAGCCCGACATGGGGCTGGATCCGAGAACCCTGGGTTCATGACACAAGTTGAAGGCAGGCGCTTCGACTCAGCCGCCCAGGCGTCCCAAATAGTTTCAAGAAAAAGAATCTCAGATGCATTTTACAAACATCAAAATCCATACTGTGTTATTCTTCAGGTGTTCTGTTTTTCATTTTGAACACTTTTAATTCTTATTAAGATTTCTTTTTATCATCACCTAATTCTAATTATTTGACCAATGTCCCTGCTTTCGTCTGCATTACCTTCGAGTTATACTTTTTCTCTTAAATGTGCTGTCGATAACCAGATATATACCATGGAGACAGTGATTATCTGACATGCAGAGAAGTTTGAACAAATAATTCCTCCAGGTAATACTGTTGCTTTTTACTGTTTTATCTTCATTTTATTAATTTCAAGGATAAATTATTGGTGGATTTGAAACTTTTCCTTTGTATATGTTCAAGTTCAGCCAGATTCACAGTGACCTTTGGGGAACAAGAAAGCTGCAACAATTTGCAGCCCCAGTCTGAGAACTAGACCCTTAAAATTTATCTACAACTGTACCCAATGTGTTGTTATTTGACATCCCCAAAATTTAATTTACTTTAAAAGTTTACCATCCAATATTCATCTCTTGAGGTCACTCAAACTTTTCCTTATTACTTTTCCAAATTACTTAGGTTTTCTTGACTTTTATTCAAATATTCCAAAGGATAAGCAGCACCTCCTTCCAAGATTTCATCCTTAAAATGAATAAACAGGATTCCTATTTCATCATCCAAGTCATGGATAAAATGTGTAAAAGCCTTTGGCCTCAGTACCTTCTGGTGTGGACCACATTCAAGCAGTCCTTCTTAATTGGTGTCCCAGAATGTATAAATAAGAAATAATATTTCTCTAATGCTTAACCACAGCCACCACAGTCTGGGAAATGAGTACTGAATTTCCAACTTGTTTGCCCAGCTCAAACACTTTACACTACCGAGGCAGAGTTCAGTAGGCAGAGCACAGACGATGCCCTTGGCAATGTTGTAATGAGACATTACAAAATGTTTTTGGGGGTGAGGTGGCGTGGGTATAGGATGGGGAGAGGGACAATTTCTGAGCGCTAGAGCCCCGTTCCAGATAAAATGAACTCAGAATAGTCCATGCGTTAGCCCATGCTATATTTGAAGAGCTACTTAACATGAATTTGACAAATTTTGTATCACCGAGATGTTAGATGGTAATTTATTCTTCGTGACAAGTATCAGAATTGATTGAGAGAGAGAATGAGAGAGACCTTGAGATTCAATCAGATGATTGACTCTTGGCCCAACTGCAAGGCAATGTTAGTAGTCAGGAACCAGAAATAGCCCAGTGTCAACCCTGGTTGAGGGTGAGCTGGGGCTAAAACTCACATCTATCAAGTCCCAGGCCAGTGTCCTTTCCAAGACACCATTACCCACATTATAAATTTCCTAATCACTACCTATCAGTCTAGCAGTTTCTTTCAGTGACAATCATTTTCACTACAATTGAAATGTATCTCATTTGTATCTCTTTTGAGTGAACTACTACTTTTGCTATTTTATTAAAATTAGCAATATTAATTTCATTGCTCAACTTTATTACTTTTCATGAGTTTCATTGATTTTTATCTGACTTTTCTCAGTTTTTTATTAAATAAATTTAAAGAAGGCCAAAGAACATAACCTTCATAGTCATCCAAATCAGATCATTATAATTTTTCAGTTATTTTATTGAAAAATTCTCAATTGTTTCCAAATTGCAGTTGAAGTGTTGAATTCTAGCTTTATAAAATATGCCATTTCCATCAAGAAAGAAAAAATTTAAAAAAGGATGCTGCAGAGATTTTCCTTTACAGTTTTCCTTCTACTTTATAAATATTTGCCTTTCTAAATTAAGTAACTTTTTAAAAAAAGTATAGTACATTTGATTTTACCCGTTCTGACTGGTGTGAGGTGGTATCTCATTGTGGTTTTGATCTGTATTTCTCTGATGCAGAGTGATGTGGAGCATTTTTTTCATGTGTCTGTTGGCCATTTGTAGGTCTTCTTTGGAGAAATATATGCTCATATCTTCTGCCCATTTCTTGACTGGACTATTTGGTTTTTGGGTGTTAAGTTTGATAAGTTCCTTATAGATCTTAGATACTAGCCCTTTATCTGATAAGACATTTGTAAATATCTTCTTCCATTCTGTAGGTTGTCTTTTGGTTTTGTTGACTGTTTCCTTTGCTGTGGAAAAGCTTTTTATCTTGGTGAAGTTCCAATAGTTCATTTTTGCCTTTGTTTCCCTTGCCTTTTGAGACGTGTCTAGAAAGAAGTTACTGCAGCCAAGGTCGAAGATGTTGCTGCCTATGTTCTCCTCTAAGGTTTTGATGGATTCCTGTCTCACATTTAGGTCTTTCATCCATTTTGAGTTTATCTTTATGTATGGTGTAAGAAAATGGTCCAGTTTCATTCTTCTGCATGTGGCTGTCCAATTTTCCCAACACCATTTGTTGAAGAGACTGTCTTTTTTTCCACTGGATATTCTTTCCTGCTTTGTCGAAGATTAGTTGACCATGGAGTTGAGGGTCCATTTCTGGGCTCTCTCTTCTGTTCCTTTGATCTATTCATCTGTTTTTGTGCCAGTACCATACTGTCTTGATGATTACAGTTTTGTAATAGAGCTTGAAGTCTGGAATTGTGATGCCATCAGCTTTCGTTTTCTTTTCAACATTCCTCTGGGTATTCGGTTCTTTTCTGGTTCCATACAAACTTTAGGATTATTTGTTCCTTCTCTGTAAAAAATACTGATGGTGTTTTGATAAAGATTACGAGTCAGGAAATGGCAGATGTTGGCAAGAATGTGGAGAAAGGGGACTCCTCTTACAATGCTGGTGGGAATGTAAACTGGTACAGCCCTTCCAGAAAACACTATGGGGGGGTCCTCAAAAAGTTGAAAACAGAGCTACCCTATGACCCAGCAATTGTACTACTGGATGTTTACCCCAGAGATACAAATGTAGTGATCCGAAGGGGAACCTGCATCCCAATGTTTATAGCAACAATGTCCACAATAGCCAAACTATGGAAAGAGCCCAGATGTCCATCAACAGATGAATGGATGAAGAGGATGTGGTATATATATATACAATGGAATATTACTCAGCCATCAAAAAAATGAAATCTTGGGATACCTGGGTGGCTCAGTTGGTTAAGCGTCTGCCTTCAGCTCAGGTCATGATCCCAGGGTCCTGGGATAGAGTCCCACATCGGGCTCCTTGCTCAGTGGGGAGCCTATATCTCCCTCTGACTGCCGCTCCCTGGCTTGTGCTCTCTCTCTCTGACAAATGAATAAATAAAATCTTTAAAAAAAAATGAAATCTTGCCATTTCCAACTACATGGATGGAACTAGGGGGTATTACGCTAAGCGAAATAACTCAGTCAGAGAAAGACAATTATCTTATGATCTCACTCATATGTGGAATTTAAGAAACAAAACAGAAGATCATAGGGGAAGAGAGGAAAAAATAAAATAAGATGAAATCAGAGAAAGAGACAAACCATAAGAGACTCTTAATCATAGGAAACAAACTGAGGGTCGCTGGAGGGAAAGTGGGTGGGGGGATGAGATAACTGGGTGATGGGCATTAAGGAGGGCACATGATATAATGATTACTGTGTATCATATAAGACTGATGAATCACTGATCTCTGCCTCTGAAACTAATAATACATTATATGTTAATTAATTGAATTTAAATTAAAAAAATTAAATTAGGCATTTCCCAAGCCTAGAAAGGGTTTGAAAATAATGAATATCCAGCTAATATTTATTGAATTTGTTATTTCAAATAAAAAAAAAGCCATGTGGGACACAAACAAACACAAAAACAGTATGGTATGTTTATAATTATAAAACTTTACATTTTATGCATGTTCCTGACAGGGGAGAATTTTGGATTTTACTAGGTGTCAAGGGTCTCTTAATTCTCTGCTAATAATTTTCATGGTTGATAATTGGAGGAATTTTCCGCAGACTGACTTCTGGCTCTTGTTTCTTTCTTTTTTTTTTTTTTAATGATTTTTTATTATATTATGTTAGTCACCATACAGTACATCCCCGCTGGCTCTTGTTTCTTGACCACAGCCCACATACTTCCTGTGCCGGGCACCACAGGGTGTGTTCAGATCACAATACAACCTGCGGCCCTGCGCTTTTATGTCATCGTACTGAGTAAGTCAGCACCGTGAGCAGTTGAAATATTTATAGAAGCCTTTCCTAAATGTGTGTGGCTAACAGTCACTTAGCTATACACGGAAGTGACTGCAAACCTCATAAATACATCCCACTAAGCCAAAGGTAATGTATCTGCAGCTCAGCTTCTCCTTAGCTCGCGCTCAAATATGCCTTCGGTTCCTCCAAGACAGTGGTGTACGGTCAAGGTTTAACGACCAGTTCTCTGGGATAAAAGGTATGACTATATGTACATATGTTTACTGTAGATTTACTGATCTAAAGGGTTTATATACAACAGTAAATACTAATAGAGTATGTAACACTCCGTTGTAAATTCCTCATAGAGCCAATTGATTCTCATGGAAAGTTTCCCTTGATTTTCGCAGAAGTCTTGTATTGGTGACCAATCTGTGGCCTCGATTCAAGCCTGATTTGACAAATGCAATTATATCCCTTTTATTTTAAGAGAATGGAAGAAAATAAAAATGAAAACAAAAGCCAAAGCAGAAACTACATTTTAGAATGTTGCAACAGCTGGAAAGAGTAAGAGCCACTGACATCTTTATCCTCTTCTCCTGCCTTCATTTCCAGGCCCAGAGGCAATGCCTTACAGGCGTTTTGGAGACAGCGTGCTGTGGCGAAGGGGCTGCTGCCTGGGACCCAGTTTTGGCGCCATCACCTACTCTGTGTGACCGCAGGCGAGTTATTCCCTCTCAGTTTCTTCATTTGAAATTAGGGGCAATAATAGCACCTGCATCATAGGATTTGTATGAGGGTTAAATTAGTTAGCATGTAGAATTGGGGCACTTACCGAATAATTAAATAGGACTGAAATAATTAATCGATAAACCTTAGTACTTTGTACATAGAAGAGAGAGGGGGAGAGATACAAAGATAAAAGATGATGTAAACTTTGCATATAAATAAATCTACAAATTGAAAAAGAAAATATTGCAAACAAATTTGGACTTTGGAACTATACGTCTAGCATAATGCAGGCTGTTATTTGAGGTCATCACCCGCCTCAGTTCGCATTCGTTGTTTCAGACATTCATACATTAGCAAGTGTTTATTTAGCAGATAATGGGTATAAGATACTGTACTAAGCATCATGGATATATTTGCAGATGAATAATTGTATTCTATCCTCAAGCAGCTTGCATTATAGGAGTCAAAATACACACACACACACACACACACATGAACATTAAAGAAAGAGATATCTGTTAAGTGTATGGATAAATATAAACAATGTATCTGTGAGTTCAGAGATGGGAGAGGAAGCTTTTAACCAGTATAGTTGAGAAAAATAATATAGTCTAGGTAAAGGATTTGACCTGATCCATTAAAGCAGAAGGGATAAACTGTTAATTCAAAGACTGAGTTTGTCACCAAGCTAAGACATGCAAAGTATTTCAAAGGATCTTTGTGTGTGTGTGTGTGTGAGTGTGTGTGTTATTTTTCAATATTTAAACATTGGAAGTTTTCTTATAAATGTCTATATTTTTTGCTTTCATTGAAAAATTGGAAGATCTGGTGACAACCCTTAACTTTTGTTCCGACACTGCCACAATCATTTGGAGGCAAGTTGTCTTAGTCAGTCCAGGCTGGTATAACAAAATATTATAGACCTGGTTGCTTACAAACAACAGAAATGATTTCTCAGTCCCGGAGACTGGAAAGTCGAAGATCAAGGTGCCAACAGGTTCAGCGTCTCATGGGAGCCTGCTTCGTCTCCATAGTCACCACTGTCTTATCGTGTCCTCACATGGCAGAAGAGTGGGATAGGAAGCAAGCTTTCTTGCGACTTCCTTAAGGAGTCCCAACCATGAGGTCTTCACTAATTCTATTCCTGAGGGCTCTACCTTTGTGACCTCCTGCAATTCTAATTACCTCCCAAATGCCCCACCTCCTAATACCATCACATTGTGGGATAGGATTTCAACATATTAATGGGGGGTGGACATAAACATTCAGTCCACAACACAAGTAACGATTGCCCCTCTGGGGCATCCTCACTTTCCATTGCTATGACAGCAGGAGTCATATTTAAATCTGTGAATCAGATTCCAAACCTGAAGCCACTAGAGAATCACGGTACTCAGAAATTAAATATTCCAGATTTACGCACTGCTTGCTCCATGGTGCCTGCCAATCCCAGGCACTCTTCCGCCTGTTTGACTATGTTGAGAGCAAAAACGTACTCAACTAATGACATGTAACATAACTGAACTTTCCACCTCTCTCTTTATATAGATCAGTTGCATTTTGCACTGTTACAAAAGGGACTGGCCATACCTTTTCAGGGTGTGTACCATATTTGTGGGACAGTCCAAGACCAAACTAGCAAGGCCACCTCTGAGTTGTTGTTCTTTTCCCCACTTGCCCCATCTTTAGTATAGTCGTGTGTTCCTTTTCTTTTTTCTTGTGATGCGCAAGTGTACATTTCAGCGGTGTTAAGTACATTCACATTGCTACAACCGTCATCGCTACCCATCTCCAGAACACTTTTCGTCTTGCAGAACTGAAACTCTGTACCCATGAAACAATAACTCTCCATTTTCTCCTCCCCCAAACCCCTGGCAATCACCACTCCACTTTCTGTCTCCATGAACTTGATTATTCTAGAAGCCTCATATAAGTGGAATCATACAACTTTTGTCCTTTTGTCACTAGCTTGTTTCACTGAGCAGAACGTTCAAGGTTTAATCATATTGCAGCTTGCATCAGAATTTCCTTTCCTTTTAAGGCTGAATAATATTCCACCATATGTAGGAACCACATTTTGCTTACCCATTCATTGTTTTCACTTTTTGGCTATTGTGAATAGTGCTGCTGGGAACATGGGTGTTCAAATATCCAAGGCTCTACTTTCAGTTCTTTTAGGCCTATACCCAGAAGTGAAATTGCTGGATCATATGGTAATTTTATGTTTAGTTTTTTGAGGAAGCCCCATATAATTTTCTGCAGTGCTGCACCGTTTTACATTCCCACCGGCAATGCACAGAGGGTCCAATTTCTTCACTATAGTCATGGGTTCCTTTAGGCCAGCACACCTCCCTGAAACAAAAACTTCCTCCTGTGTGGCAAGTTTGAGGTCTACTTTAAGTATGGTGTGACCAAAGAAAAATAATAAGATAAGTGTCAGAATAAAATTCAACTTGCAAATTCCATGGGACTAAGAAAAGATCTGTGTAATATACACGTTTGCTAGGCACGTGGAGAGCCCTAATCCCCCTTCTTCCAAGAAGAAGTTTGATCCCTTCTAGCTGGAGAGATTTAATAGGTGTTAAAATGATTGAGACTTGAGCTTGAGGAATTACAGAATTTTAATACATAGCATAAAACATCCAACACAGACATACTTAAAGATTCTATACAACACAGGAGGAGGGAACTGGGATTAAACAGCCAGCTAAAATAAATCCCATGCATGGCATTAAAAAGAGGGCTGGGGAACTATTTCCAGGATGATGTGTGCCAAATCATACGGTAAGTGGGAATGGGGTTAGAAAGAGCTTCTAGGTGTATCTTTTAGTTCTTATTCTACTTGCACATGTAGTCTAGAAACTAGGGAATCTAAATTTAAGAAGAGGATGTGACTACTCTTGGTGAAGAATATGTTCTGAGACATCATAATTTACTCAGCTCAACGGACTGTGACAATGGGGAGAGTGGTTTGCAAAGCTTTATACCAGGTCCAACTATTACCCCAATAGAACCGAGCCTTCTGGAGATAGGGCAAGTGGCGCTGCATTTAGGGCGGGCTTAAGATAAAAACATTCTGATCTCAGATAAGGTACAGTAGAATCCAACTTCAAGACAGAGTGCCTAAAATGTCAGGCTGAAACTCATATCTATGGCTCGGAGTGAACTTCTTCCAGGAACTTTGGCCAAGTGTTCATACCCTCGTACAGAAAGCGTGAATGCTCTAATGTAACCTAACCTCGCGGAGCTGGGGCTCTAACGTCACCAAGACAGAGCTGGTGTCTCACCAGCCGGGCTCCACACAGCAAGCTTCACAGCCTGGGCTCATTTATCTGCCTGTTCCAGCGAGAGGAGGAACGATGACCCTGATTCTCCCGCTCCAGCGTTCTTAAGGCCCCTCTTCAGCATCGGGGCAGCGTCCTTTATAGCTCTTTTGTGTATCGCTCTCCTCTTTCTGGATGGGGATGGCTCGGTGCCTGATCCCTGTCATTTACGTATCTCAGTTAAATCTTTCTCCTATCAGCTTTTATTTCTATCGGCTTTCATACAAGTTCATTTTCCCAAAACGCAATGGACTCAGGTACTGCTCTTCTATCTCACGGCTTTGATTTGCGTTTTGTACTTTTTCAGAAGTAGCGTCCACCTAATCTTGTTGCTCAAAGGAGACAATTACTGTAGTGAACCCTCACAGTACCTGTTATTTAACCAAAGAAATTAACCTTTGGCACGAACAGCGTTCTCTTCAACCGGCAGGTCTCGGTGGCGGGCGCCCCCCCCCCCACATGTGCTGTGCTTTCAGAGCAGATTAAAGTTGACGACAATTAGTCACATGCCTGAATTTTTGATGGGAACTAAAAATGAGCTCCTGTGCACGGGAAGTCCCAAATTCATCTCTCTCTTGCCTAAGGTTTTCTTTCCTCAATATCAGTTATCAGTTAAATATAATATTGTTGACCTAACAATGATGTATTTCAAGCTGAAGGCAGAAATGAATTTTGCATTAATAAATTGTTTTGAGATGGATTCAAAGAGCATTTCATTATATAAGACGGGCAGCTATAAAACATGTTTGGTGGTCTTTCCATCATTGCTACCTGTGGCCCATTTGTGGAGATGACATTTATCAGTGTGACAGGGATTATTAAGCAAGTGATAGACAGTTATTAGCTGAAGTCCTGATATATTTACACCATGGGAAAATGCACTTGGTATTTTCTTTCTGGCAACTGGTCTGCTGTTCATAATTTGATGGAAAATTGATTAATCACACATTTAACTCAATGCAAGATCTTCTGCGCTGTAATAAATTATGGCCATTAATCAATAAGTACAAAGTAATTCCAAGAGTCTGGAGACATGCTGGTTTCTAATAGAAAAACTTGCACTTAGGCCTTCCTGCCAGTGACCACTTCATCTGAGGTATTTTGCACCTGCCTCAATCCAATTAGATGACATAATTAATGAACCACAATGCTCTTGATAATTTGTTATACAAAAGAAAGAATGTTTTGGCACATCCATTAAAACCTGATGTACAACACTTCGCAGAGAAGGAAAAAAAAATTGGCAAACCAAAGCAACAGAGGGGCTTACGCTGGGAACCTCGGAGTTCAAGTGTAAATGTGGGAAGCCACGGTCTTACTTTGTGTCGGGTGAAGATTCGGTTGCATTTGTTAAGAGATCCAATGGGGTCTTTTTTTTCCATTAGAAAAGTGAACTCGGCCTGTGTGCAAAGTTTCATGCCATCTTGTTTCTTTTATGACAAATTAAATGGTATGATTAGAATAAGTATTCAGGAAGTATTGTTTCAGAGGCAATCTAATAAATGTTTCCTTGGTTAAGTATCAGTTACAGTTTTACATATCACAGTCATTCTGCACCTGTTTTATGCAGCTAACAATAGGCCTCTCAATAGATTTTAGTGAGAGAAAGCCTGGGAAGATAAAAAGAAAACCAGTTTGCAGCTAATTCTGTCACTAGGAAACGCCAGGAGTAGATTGTGTTTAGAGACTTTGAAAAACAATTAGCTATGGATTATAGGACTAAAAGGCCTTTCCTAACTGTACCTGGAAAATACTTTGCCCGTTTAATGCCTTCTAAGCTGTCACTGAGCTTGAACTTCAGTCCCAGTGATTAATGAAAAGCTGCAGGGCACAGCTAGAAGCTAAAGTCTCAATTATGAAAAAGCAGTAACTAGTTTAATGTGCTGATGCTTTTATACGTAAAGTGACAGCTATGAAAAATGGCAATATTTCCAATCATGCTTTAATAATTTATCATTCATTTATTGGCATGTCCAATGTGCTTTACTCCCACTGTTCTTTTTCTCTTTCTGGGCTCGTGGTGTTACGACACTGAAGAACACGATGTGGTCTGGTTCCTTAAAAAGCAGACCTTCTTTTTTGGAAGCTCAGCCTATATCCATAAAAGTTTTTGTCTCTCTGTCTGTCCATCTATCTATCAATCGATCCATCGATGTAATTTCCAATTAATGCCACAATAGAGCAATTGAGTTTTTGGAAAGGGCATAGTCCAGTGACCCTGTCTCCTTCCAGGACAAATAGCCACCTTCATTCCTGACAGACACCTTGAATTATATGCCTTTGGTTGTAAGAGAAACTAGACAAGTGTGGGTGGAAGAATCGGTTTAAGGCTACCTGTGCCAGTGGGAAATCACTCCAGATGTGCAGGCAGTTACAGAGCAGTAAATGCGGCAGAGGGAAGACAGACCACATTTTTGCAGGCAACAGTGTTGATAGCTTGTAAAATCATTCAGTTTTAATTTCACATTTTTAATTTCCACAATGAAATGTTTAGTCAGAAGCTGTATTCATTCCCTTGATGTAGTTTCAGTGGATTATATGAGACTGTTTAGGGCAGTACGTGCAGAACTTAGCATAGAACCTGGGGCGGCCTCCGATGACTGGACAAAAAAAAAGAAAAGGATAAAGTGAAGCCACACACCTGGGCTGCTTATTAAATTTCAATTAAATTTCTGGAGTACTAGCTGAGTGTTCAGTCAAACATAAATGTACAAAACGAGTGAGACTTCAAGGAGCTTGTAAACCACAATTTTATTTATAAGTATTTCAAACTGAGTATCTGTGTGGATTGGGCGGTGTAGTATTTTTCACTCTTCTTAAATGGAATAAAGGCCCAAGTAAAAATATTGAGTAGTTCGTAAATTGCAACTAAGATCTTGTTGAATTTGGCTTTCAAAAAGAGAACAGATAATTGATATTCATGAAATACTCGTAAATTATATAGATAATATTTAAAAATTGCCTCAGGTTCATTTTCTGCCCAGAGATTTTCTTTTCCTTCTTAGGATTTTTTTTTCTGTAGCTATACAATATATCTTCCTATTTAAAGTATATATATATATATATATATATATATATATATATATATATATATCGTAAGAGTATATGTAACTTCTTAATAAAACAAACTGTTGGAACTATTTTAGGGAGAATAGGCAAAAATATTCAATTAAAAAATGTTTCTTATAGTTTTATAGTGAGCAACATATTTTGTTTTCTTTAATTACTATCATCAGTGGTGCTAGGTATCAGGCCTCCAAGGCTTCAGATCCCAAATTGGTAAATGAATATATCCACACGCGAGACCATAAAACTCAAGTTTCAAAGCAGGTGGCAGTTTTAGTAGTAAGATATTCAAGGAACCACATGTAACTAAAATGGGCTTAATGTACTTTCTACTTGTCTGCCAGGTAGAAGCTCTATTTTGACCAAGATAGCAGTGGTACCGCTTGCCAGACCTTATGTGTTTGTTTTTTGCTGAGCTGTTAGGATGCTATTTGAGTCCCGTGATAGGAGTGGTCTCCATTGTTATTTCTTTGGTAAATAAGGAAATGTGTTTGATCTGCTCCTGTAAACAACGTAGACAGATGCTAACTTATTCACAGGGCAGAGTGTTGGTTTTTTATTTTTTTATTATATTATGTTAGTCACCATACAGTACATCCCTGTTTCTCATGTAAAGTTCAATGATTCCTTAGTTGTGTATAACACCCGGTGCACCATGCAATACGTGCCCTCCTTACTACCCATCACCAGCCTATCCCATTCCCCCACCCCCTCCCCTCTGAAGCCCTCAGTTTGTTTCTCAGAGTCCATAGTCTCTCATGCTTCATTCCCCCTTCTGATTACCCCCCTTTCTTTATCCCTTTCTTCCCCTACCGATCTTCCTAGTTCTTATGTTCCATAGATGAGAGAAATCATATGATAATTGTCTTTCTCTGCTTGACTTATTTCACTTAGCATTATCTCCTCCAGTGACAGGGCAGAGCTTTTTAACCTAAAAGTGAAACTGGGGACTGGGTTGAAAATCCAGTTTTAAATCCAACAGGCTATAGATTTTTCTTTAGATAAAAGACCAAAACCAGAATTTTTATTTGGGGACAAGGATATTTAATGCATTTTGAAAAAAAATAATGCAACAATATAATTAAAAGAAAAAATCATGTCCCTTTTGGGCAATTTTATTCAGTCATATTTAGAAACCAATGGCATTGGTCAATTTTACATGGCACCGGTTCCTTGATTAATTTTCTTTTTGAAGTTTTTTCTCCATGAAATGTAGTTCAGAGAATATGAACTTGTGTTTATTCCATCCACCATGACTCTGAGTCTGTGTAAATAATTTGTTGGACTGTCTTTACTATGATCTTTTTAGTGTTTTAAACAGTACAATATCAGTCTCAATCCATCTTTTCATATCTAGACATGCTTCCCTGGATTTTCCTTTTTTCAGGACAAATTTCTTCTAATCTTATTGAGCTTATCTAGTAATTTTCTTTTCAAAATGCTTCAAATTACTTTCCAGGATTATTCTTTAGTTTGGAGCTGTTCATTCTCTTTAGGCCTTTATTTTAGTTCAGATCCATTCCTTGAGCAAAATTTACTGAGAGCTTTGCTAAAGTCCTATTTTTCTGCCCCTTTGTCCAAACATTTGCGAATCTGCGAGCATATTGAAATGCAACAGGGGTGCTGCCTGCTGTTCTCTGTAGAGCCTGACCCAGGCTTCTGTCCACTGACATTTTCTTACTTACGTGTGTGGGTTGACACACACACCACTCACACGCATACATAGAAACACATCCCATACATCTCACATATACACGTACATACACACACACAACCTACACTGTTTTGGATGTGAATAGAATTTCAGTTCTCTAATCAAAGCTATCAAACTTCCCCCCATATTCTAGTCTTATCCCGTACAGATTGTAAAGTTAAAAAAAAAGTTAAAAAAATATATATTTATGGTTCTTTAAATAGCTACATTGCTTCTCCTTTGAGGAAAGGGAAAAAAGAGTAGTTTCAACCCAGTTTTTTTGAGCACAGAAACTGGGTTTAAATATTCCTTGGGTGGCAAAAAACAGCTCTAGGCTCTTTGGGTGAGGATGACATGATCCCATCATGGAATTTTAGGAAGTTTTGGAATGTTCAATTACACTGCTCCATCTAGGAGTGGTTTCCCCAAAGCTATGGGGGCAGCTTACCCAGATCCTTTTTCTGCCAGGTCAGACAAGGTTAAGATGTGGGAGCAGTGCCAGGAGCTTGGGCTATTAGGTCCAGCTGTAAGATTTTTATCTTCTGCATCCGTCTTGTGGGGTCACTCCACCAACCCTTTATTTTGATAGATAGTTCCTAACAATTTTCCTCTGGGGACTATCTAAACAATCATCGTAGGCTTCAATTTTAGAACATTTTTAACTGACATTCTCTCAACATTTTAGGTGGTGTCTGTATGTGAACTTATGGTCTTCTTTTCGTAGTAATAATAGAGCAGTGATGTTGATGACCGTGATTAGGATTGGGACAATGGCTGACGTTTGTTGAACCCTGTCTAATACATCTGTCTATATTTAACTTGTTAAGCAGTATATTAACTTATTAAAATTTCACCACAACCCTGTGAATTAGTTATTATTAACCCCCTCATATAAGTGGGGAAACTGATGCATATGGAGTTTAAATATTAACTTTATATAACTGGTAAATGATAGACCCGGAGGATTTCATGTAGTTGGTCTTACTCTAATGTTTGCTTTAAATTGCTATGATATATGTATTCTAATTAGTATGAATAGCTTTCTATTTTATAGCATGGGCGAAACATAGGAGAAATGAGGTCGCTACAAAATAGTAGCTATGATGTGAGGTTTCTAGAAACTGAAAATTTTATACAAAACCCTTTTTCATCAGGGTGCCTGGCTGGCTCAGCTGGTAGAGCATGCGACTCTTGATCTTGGGGTCATGAGTTCGAGTGCCACACTGGGCGTACAGCTAACTTAAAATAAATAAATAATATTTTAAAAAATTAATAAATACTTACTTTAAAAAAGTCTTTCTATCTTAATCTCTCCTTTCCACACATAACCAATTTTGCATTGACCCCTTGTCTGTTGATCATAACTAATAAAGTGGAGAGAGGAAATTCATCTAGAGTTTCATGATGATGTCTCTTAGTATCTGGGAAACGCTGCTCCGACACTCTGGCGGCAACCATGTTTTCATTGCTGTACCAGCCCTTGTATTCCCCTCACTCTTCTTTATCCTGTTTCTATTGCATCAAACTGTATCAAAATTGCAAGCGAGCATAATTCTTTGGTCAGTAGCTGTTTGTACCTGTGCAAAAATGTTACTCCCTTCAGGGCACCTAATAGCTCAAATTTTTCATCAGCCACATACCAGACTTTCAGAAATTTTCCCATATGCTTGAGATTTATCTTTCCATTCTTGGTTCTGGTATAGCATTTTTTCCTTCTGTTTTTAGATCTCTGAACGAGACGTTAAATTTCCACAACTCCGTATATTGCATAATAGTGTAGTACGTATACGTCACAAGCTTTAATCTGTTAGTATTTTTTGAATATTTTATAGAGTTGTTTCATCAGCCAATTTTGTATGTTTCTTTCTTAAAAATATATCATCTTCACATTTTACCCCATTGTTTTAGTTTATTGTATGTGATAAATTTAAGACTCCAGCATCTAAGAAAACATTTTAAATGTTTTAAATATAGTATGTTAAGCTATTAGCAAATAGCTACCTTCCTAGAAATCCCGTATTTTCCAAATATTCTCTCATGAAAATGTACTCAGTTGGGAGGCAGGAATTAACAAAAGTGGAGGTTTCAGAAGGCTCTATTTCCTGTATGACTTAAAATAGTAAAATAGTTTTTATTATTGAAAACAAATAGTGATTCAGGGGCGCCTGGGTGGCTCAGTCATTAAGCATCTGCCTTCGGCTCAGGGTGTGATCCCAGGGTCCTGGGATCTTCCTCTCCCACTCCCCCTGCTTGTGTTCCCTCTCTCACTGGCTGTCTCTCTGTCAAATAAGTAAATAAAATCTTAAAAAAAGAAAGAAAGAAAGAAATAGTGAATTAGGTAATAAAATCTAGAAACTGAGTGAATGTTGAAGTACATTCGGACTGAATCAAAGTCAATTGGTTTATACACCATCAAAACAAAAACTGCCTCACTGCTCACAACTGTCAACAGCTGACCCAAAAAGGCCCTGCTAGGGAGGCACCTGCCACAATAAAGTAGGTGTTTATTCCTGTACTGGGGCAAAACAGCTTAAAAAAAAATGTTCTTAGTACTATTTGCTGATTCCACTACATTATAGCCAATTGTGGTCCATATTGCATGTCTTTTTTTTTTTTTTAAGATTTTATTTATTTATTTGACAGAGAGAGAGGGAGTACAAGCAGGGGGAGTGGAAGGCAGAGGGAGAAGCAGGCTGAGGAGAGAGTCCGACGTGGGACTCGATCCCAGGACCCCAGGATCATGACCTGAGCTGAAGGCAGACACTTAACTGAGTGAGCCACCCAAGTGCCCCTTAGTTCATATTGCATGTCTTAATGAATGGATTTATCATTTTAGAAAATGACTAAAACTGATCGGTGTTGGTTTTTCAATATTGTCGTAGACCTGGCCTGTATGACTTTGTAAGAGCTGACTGCTATATTTTCAGGAACTTTGAGAACTAGTTGTTAAATCCAGCCATTATTAAATTTAAATGATATGCTTACAAATAAATTGGGTAACAAATACTAAAAATTTACCACTTCCTAATTATTTGCTACATTTTACTATTACCTATGTCTTGAGTTTAGTTATGTCTATAGTATCTGAATGGTAGAAATACTGCATAATGGAGTGCTGTTGCGCATCTCTTTCCAACTCCATGCTCAGTGCTATCCCACTGCTCACTTGAAATTGGTTAGTGTAAGAATATTTATAATATAGGGGCGCCTGTGTGGCTCAGTTGGTTAAGCTTCTGCCTTCGGCTCAGGTCATGATCCCAGGGTCCTGGGACCGAGTCCCTCATCGGGCTCCCTGCTCAGCGGGGAGCCTGCTTCTCCCTTTCCCACTGCCTGCCGCTTGTGCTCTCTCTCTGTGTGTCAAATAAATAAATAAAATCTTAAAAAAAAAAGTATTTACAATATAGAAATCAACGAACTCTACAAAGTAAGGCACCATCCAACCCTCCCACCCCAACACCACCTAGAACTGGTTGTTAAAATTGACCGGCACACCACTGGTTTTCATACAAATTGGATTAATATAATGAGATTTTACCTTAGTTTGAAATTGATATTTTCAACATTCACAATAAATATTAACAGAAGATTAGTTGGACTCTATGGTCAACATATGTTTTAATTTCAAAATTAGAAACAATGATTAGACTTAATAGATAAACTTAATGCTTTCAGTCAATTAACAGGTGGCCAGTCAGCAAATATTGCTGATGTCCATGACCTTGGCTGCAGTGAAGAGTCCATTAGAAACAACTGAATGTTAAGTTTCCAATTGTACTTTTTAATACTTTTTAGGATATTGCCCATTATTTCACACAAAGAATCCATTCTGGGAAATTTTTCTCAAACTTAAATGCCCAAGACAATTTGCTTTTCCTTAGCTATTGGGTGGTTTTGTCTTAGAGAAGTGGTGAATTTTGAGCTGATTATGCCTTCACCTTTAGTTTGACTTTATACAGCTCAGAAACAAATATACAGCCCTCCTTAACAATTGCCTAAGATCTTCTGATCTGCAATTTTGTGTCTCAACTTAACACTGGCTTTATTCTACTATTCTGTCTTTATTTTCTGTTTTATACTCTTTATCTAGTTACAGCGGCTATATAAGAAACCGACTTGACCAGCATCCCTTAGGTGGAAATTTCCCTTTCCCACAGCCTCATGGATCTACTTAACCTGACATAACCTCGCTCTTGGCCACAGGTGACTGGGCCCTGACCTAACCTGGACCAAATGAGTCTCTTTTCTTTGGTTTAGACTTGGGGCAGAGAGAAGCAAGTCAATCTCTCTTCAGGGACCTCTAATAAAATTAAAACTTGCTGCACTTGATGACCTTGTGCTACCTTGTAGGTCAAGAACAAAGGAAGGCAGTCCACCGCGAGAGAGCAGGGTGAAGCAGATGCTGGGCAAGACCACTGGTGAACACTTAGGGAATGTGCCAGCCACATTTGGTTTCATGTCCGTTGGTCCTGAGGCAGAGCTGCATTCCGGTCCTTAAAGTCTCTGGGCCGTTCTCAAATCCTTATAATAAATTCCCTCGTAGGTTGTTACTTCTAGTTGCTTTCTGTACTCACAAGCAAAAGATCCCTGACAACACATTCAATTTTATTCTGTTATACATATTTTTGTTAGATAATTCTGTCTACTGGTAATGAGGGAGATGTAAATAAATAAAATATTTATAATCAGTGCTATATTATTCTAATATTTTATATTAACAAAGTTTTCTATGTGATATTAAGAGAAGTGCCTTGGGAAGACAAACCTAGGTACTTCCCAATTAAATACATGGAAAAATTCTGTATTTTCCTATTTACAATGAAGAGGAAAATGCTTTTGCAATTCTGCTTTGTGACTCAAAATTTTACTACTACCACCTGAGCCCCTTCTCTCATAATTTGCCTTCATCCTATGTTCTAACTCGGTGTGTTGGTCTTCTATTGCTGCTGTCACAAAATTACAGCAAACTCAGTGCATTAAAACAATGTAACTTAGTATTTTAAAGTGCTGTGAATCAGAAGTCTCTTATGGATCCCACTAGACTAAAATCAAAGTGGTGGCGAGCAGTGTTCCTTTCTGGAGGCTCTAAGAGAGAATCTGTTACCTGTTTATTCAGGTTGTTGGCAAATTCAGTTCATTGATTATATAGGCTTGAGATCCTAGTGTCCTTTCAAGCTGTCAGCTGAGGAGTGTTCCCAACTTCTAGAGGGCATCTGTATTCATTGTCTCGTGACTCCCTTCCCTCCATTTTCAAAGTCTGCAATGGCGAGTGAGGTCCTTCTTACATCCCACCTCTCTGGCCCACTCTCCTGCCTTCCTCTTCCATTTTTCAAGACTTGTGTGATTAGATTGAATCCACCTGGTATCTCCCCATCTCAAAGTCCTTAATCTTGATCACATGAGCAAAACATTTTTCCCATGCAAGCAACATATTCGCAGGTTCTGCGGATTTGGGCACGGACATCTTTGGTTTTATTCTGCCACACTTGTCACTGAAGCTCTACCTTCCCATACCCTTGGGTCATATATGGATTTCCTGATTTCAGCCATATATACGCATGAGTCACATTATACCCGATCCCGGCAGTCTATTGCTGACACAATGCATCATTTTGCTCAAAGAAGCTGATTCTAACAGTGTTATGCTTCTTTTATCTGCCCCTCGTTCTGATTTTCCATCAGTGGTTATTGGCACTAAAACCCACCCACTCACCCAACCTGGAGATTGCACTCACAAAACTTGCTAAGTCCTCTTGCTACTTCCTGCAGCATCTCTTTCAGATCTGTTCCTTCCTCCCCATGCTCTCTCAGTTGATTGCCTAGTCACCTCTCCCCTGAGGGACTGAAACATACATAATCGTTCTCTCCTCCTCATGTTTCTTTTCCATTCCTCTCCAATACATCCCAGCTATTTGTATTACAACTCTTATCACCTCTCTTCTTACTTGGTTGGTGGCTCTTTATAAGGAGTGAGAGTTGTCTATGACCTGACTCCTATCTATTTGCTTATCCTCATTTTCCTTGTTCCCTTTCTCATACCCTCAATCTACGTATATTCACTTCTTGCGTTTCTCTATTTTACCTGAGCACATATTGTTTCATTTCCCTCCAAATAGATTTTTTCTTCTTCCTCCTTTGGAAACCTGGTCATTCTCTTGATAAACTGCAGTTTGCTTGTTAAGACTTACTTTAACTTAATTTAAGCCTTCTCTGCACCTCTTGGTGGAGTCGCACATGTCCTCTGAGCTATCACTGTACTTCATAGGCACCTCCTTTTAGCATTCTTCAGACTGCAAGGGATATTTTACATTTTTGTTCTGTTTTTATTTATTTTTTTAACACGTGTGATTCTCCTTTCAGATTTCATCTCCTTGAAGTTAGTTACCATGTCCCTTTTATCTTTGTACACCGAAAAAGTCTAGCATAGTGCCTTGCACATAGATGATACACAGTAGTGGTAATTGCATGGACCTATGGAAGTAACAAGATATAGAACAAAATTGGGGGGAGTACACACTTTAAATTCAAACTTTTAGCTACTTAATCTCTACTGGTCTGGAAAAGAAATAAACCGAAAGTTCAGATTTTCTCAACAGTAGAACTTTAGCAATTGGCAAGATAGACACTATTCTTTTGGATAGAGTTTAACCCCCAAATGAGGTAAGGGTTCCTGAAGATCTTTAAATTACTGCAAAAACAAACTACCACCAGTAAAGGATTTAGATATTCACAGGAAGCCCATTTGGTAAGCTTGTTTCAAGATCATTTTTAATGCTTTTTCATTATATCACTTATAATTAAACTACTTCATATATGTAATTATGTGGCATAGTAATCGAGACAATATATTATGGAACTGTGTAAAACAAGTCCTACAGATTTGTACTTCTTCCGGGCTCTGTTAGTACTTAATCTGTTTCTGGCCACCCACTGAGCTGGCCTGGAAGAAGCTGCCTTTTGATCTCTTTTATGAAATGACCTTTGAGGGCAAAAATAGATGAGAATAAATCTTAAAAGGTTTGTTATAAATATTCTGTTTGGCATCATGTATCTTTCCAAAATGCCAGAATAAAACACTTAACTAAAAAGGGTAACTTTAATGTCTTAGACAAATAAGGCTAAGCCCACCATTACGGTCTGCTTATAATGTGTGCTGGTCAACAAATTTGCCACAGAGCAACCCCCGCTTCGCCCCTCAATTCCCTTGTCAGGGCCAGTGGCAAGCGAGGATGAACAAATTCCTTCTGCACTTGCTTACAATACCAGAGCTGGTCTTTTATTATTTTAGCATCCCTTTTGCCCCATAATCCTCAGTCTTTGCAGTCTGTGTAACCAGCCAATGCTCCCATCCGTCATTAGGAGCAACATATGTACTCAGAAGGGAGGAACAGTTCATATTAATGATGCCAACCTGGTCTGTCCTTCTTTAATCAGAAAAGGCTTATTTAAAGCCTGTGTAAAGCCTGCAGGTGGAAACAGTTTATGAGAGCCAAATGTGATGGTTTCTGAGACTATTAAAATATATTTATTAAGACCAGATACAAGAACAGTGACTGTGACAAAACAGTGTTAGATTTCTCTTGAAAAAACAGATGTAAGGAGGATTGATTGCTTCTTTCAGTGTTTAAATCTCTGAATCAGAGTGGCCAGCTCACACTCCATGACTTATTTATTTGTTCCCCAAAGACTTACTGATGACCTACTATGTGAGAGGCACAAGTGTCTAGAAATAGAACAAAGGTCTAGAAGTCTCCACACTGACTTATGCTTTGTATTCTTACTGGTAGAGGTCAAGGTTTCTATAATTCTTATTAATCATGCGTAACTACTGAATTTTCTTCACCTGTGTTTTTTTCATCTTTAACTTCTAGCACTGGCTTCCATTTTCGTTTATTTTTGACCAAATAATCTTCTTTTGTTGAAGAGAGGGAGGCCTACAAAATATAGATTCTCGGTAGGACCATCTCAGAGAAAGCTCCTTTCCTGATGGCTTAACAGAGAGAATCAGGTAACAGCTGACTAAATGGAAGAGACCAAAGAAATTGTGTTGGGATGTTCGTTTTGGGGTAATCTCATTCAGAATATGGGATGAAAATGAAAGAAGGAATTCTAAAGTACAGTGCAGATTTATAGAAATAATGAAGAGAAATGTAATATCTGGTCCAAGAAAAGATGACAGCAACTCCAAGGAAAGTCACAC
Source organism: Ursus americanus (assembly GCF_024610735.1). Classification (NCBI taxonomy): domain Eukaryota; kingdom Metazoa; phylum Chordata; class Mammalia; order Carnivora; family Ursidae; genus Ursus; species Ursus americanus. The sequence goes on from NC_142146.1 coordinate 42,882,591, forward strand.
ACGCACAAACCTTTTTTTCTCTCTCCATCTCAAGAAAATATACCAAGGAGGAAGGCTTATGTGATTGACTGTAGGAGTGAACAACAAAGTAGCCTGAAGAAGAAATGAAAGCAGAGAGCAAGAGGGAAGAATACGAGAACGTAATGCTCTGCTAGATGAATATAAAAATAAAGATACAAATTCCTATTTTTTAAAAAATTTTAAACTTTTCAACTATACAGTATCTTTCCATAGAGTGTAGCAATTAAGACAGTTATTTGACCTATCTAAAAAAGGCCTTAGAATTTCTTTTTAAAACACTCATACCCACCCACCCACCCCCACACACAAAAGCAGCAAATTTGGAGAAATCCTATTTGCAATTCACCTCATGTTTTTGTTTTAGATGAATAAATGATAGTTCGCCAACTTCTATAATGTTAGATTTAATATGTACAAAAATTTTAGAGACTTTAAAATGTTATAAATTCTAACTTGTAATAACATTCAAAATTTTGAAAAAAGGGGAAATAATTACTTATGATCTTAATCTGCTAACAATAAACATGGCATAAATGTTAACTTAATATTAACTTAAATTCATTTATCTTTGACATTATTGACACATTATTTATTGAATATCTATTAAATGCCAGAGACCTCATTCATATGTTATTATTCTATCATGCGTATGTTTACCTATAGCTGAATGGTTTGTGTTACCTACAAAAGTTAAGATATATCTGGGTTTTAATTTCTTGTGGCAGTAATCATATATTCCATAGAAGATTGAAGGTAGCTTCCAAGCATTTCTTTATTCAATGTGGTTACTAGGTAGAAAGAAAAGGGAATAGCAGAATGTTAACAGAAATCAGCACAGGCTATTTACAACCCATCACTCTGATTCACAGCAATAGTTATTGCTAGCATTCTAGTGTATACTCTTTTTTTTTAATGAACATGCATAGTTATATATTTGCATTTCTGAAAAAAAGCCCGCACTGTACAATATGTGCTGTTTGATCATTTCTTTTCTACTTAGTGCATAATAGAAATCCTTCAACGTCAGCAAATAAACTAATGGATAAATATGTTCTATATTTTTAAATGTGTCATAATTACTGAAGTATTGATGACCATTTGATTGTTACCGATTTTCTTCTTTCTCACCATCATCTTCTATATACATCCAATGCATCGTTAGGCATGCTGATCAATATTATTCATGTTTAATTATTTTTTTACATATTGTTAAAAGTTTCTCAAAAGATTGCACTCATAGCAACATAGGAGAGTTTTGTTTTCCTAAACTCTGAATAAGAAATTATTTCCATTATTTTTCATCTTTGTCAATCTGATGTTGGCAAAAAATGACACTCCCCATTAAAATTTCTAGTCTGTATTTTTAACTAGTGGAAAAGTTGAACTTTTTCCCCCCATATTTATTGGCCCATTATAGTCCTTCTTTTGTATAGTCTCTTCAATTTGAACTTTTTTTTTCTACTGAGGTGTTTCTCTAGTTTTTGTTGAGCTACAAGAAACTTTATATATGAGCAATTTTGTCTTTCTCATGTATTTCAAATGCCATTCCCCAGTTCCCCATACGAACAGAAAAAATGTTAAATCTCTGTTATCCGGTGAACAACATAATCCAACTCCTGAGCAATAGGGAAGTTCTTATTTTTCACTTTAAAGTGAAATGGAAGGAAAAACTTTGGAGCAGCTGTTTCCGCATTCTCTTTTAAAATAGATTTCTATGACAATTTAACTTAATTTATTTCTAAGATGGATTACCCATTTGAGGATGTTTGAAGCCCAGTATCAGCTTAATTACTTCTTGCCATTGTTAAATAATAAACTGTTTAAAATATTGGATATTTTACAAGAATTATAGAAACAAGGGATATAATCAAAATAACTGGAATTCGATCTTTGAAGACTGAATTTTCAACCTCATACATGACTTATTTGATTCTGGAGACAGAATGAAAATCTTGACCCTTAGAGACCAACCCACAGGTAGAAATGGCTACCAGTTGTCCTTTCCCCAGGACAGCTATCATCCATATCAATCAGATCATTGATGACTGTGTGGTTCCTGTGCAAGATTTTATTTTATTTCTTTCAATGAAGGGAGTCTTTCCACTCTGTTTTTATTTGCTGACAGCAGAAAATATGTCTACAGTTCATTCACATAATGAATGGGGTGGGAAATTAATTCTATGGGGACTGAGATTGTTTGGTTTGTCATGAGACATACCCGACATTTACGGCTTTTTCCCTTTTGTGCTACTCCAGTACACTGTTAAAAGATTGTGCAATAAATCCGAAAGCATGTTTTGCAAAGTTCATATCTGCATTTGCTACCTTTAATATTAATAGGAGTGTATCTTTAAAGTGAGTAAATTGAGAAAGTGGCTGAAACTATAGTTTATAAAAGAAGATTAGTGGGTTTAATATGCACTGGAGAGTAAAAGAAAAATCTTATTACTGTATGGAGAAATTACCTCATAAAGAAGCTAATACAGCAGGCTAGGGAGTAATTTTTAACAAGGTTTTTATGATGCACAAGTGTAGGCAAGTTAATGAACTTATCTTTCTAGTTATTTTCAGATTGGAACGATGCTCTTCTTTTCTAGTTCTTGTGCTTTAAAAAGTAAAATACATTTAATCACCCACAATAAAACTAATTCATTACTTTAATAAATCAAGTACAATCTTATACTGTACACTTAAATGTCTTTGCAATAATGCTGGAAACCAGATCAGGTGCTGATGTTTAGCATGGAATGGAGCAAAAGGTAACCATGGAGCTTATTTATTATTTAAATTAGTGTCAGCTATTGGAAGCAGGAAGTGGAGACAAAAGAATTAGAAAATACTTTGCTTTAATAATCGCACACCTCTTTGTACCATGACCATTTAGTCTTTCAAATTCACAGAAACAATTCTAAAGAATTGTACATTCAACAGAAGAATAACGTGGGCCAAGGGCGAGGGGGAGGGGATTAGGAAATCTGGGATGTTCGTCCGCCAGCACCAGGCATGGCACACTTAGGGATTATTTAGGAAGAGCGTGTTGGCATTTTTCTGCTCAAAGACAAAAGACAAACTGCTAAATCTTCATACCAGTCATTGAGAAGCTTTCTATAATGACAATGTGATGAATTTAGGAAAATAAAGTGAAGGAAAAGGTAAATGCATAAAGAAGTGGTCGGAAAAATAAATCCCTTTGTAATATCTAACCTAAATCAGATTTATGATAACAGGTTCACCTCCCATTACTCCAAATTATGGTGTACAAGGCAACACACACACACACACACACACATTTTAATTTAATTTTAACTTTTTTCAACATTAGAATACCAGAGAAAATAATCTGAATTAGAATGACCCGTGTAAAACCCTCTATGTACCACATTACAACTGGTATAGACTTAGATAAAATACTCTCTCTTTGAGAAAGTAGGTACCCACTCTCCCCTGATATTATCAACCTGATGACATAAACTTCCATAACGCCTTTTAGGGTTCTCGTGCCCTACAGCCGAACACTGGTTGCTGGGATTCCTTGTGGTAGCAGTGCTGAATGTCACTGTCTGTCAGACATTTCTTATCTCCTTTTACTATCCACTTGTCTCCCAATCAATACGTTTCTGTCTTATACTACTACTCCCTTGGCATTTTCCCTGCTAAATCACAGTGGCTCATACTGAGTTTAAGTAATTCATGCTGAAGTGCTAGCCACATGATATATTACCATTTACAGATAGTAAAATGCCAATTTCTTCATAGCTCTCTTGTATGATGCTGATCATAGTAAAGTCAGGCATGGAAGCAGACTGGTGGTGAGCCATATTTTCATCAGTGTTATTTAAATTACCGTAATTTACCATAAATTACCCCATATACGTAGCTGCCTACTCTGAGTTTTTGTGAAGTTGACTTCATCTGGCAATTAATGTTAGATAATAATAAAATATACCCGTATGTGAAAAAGTTGTTTGTTCCATGCAAAATAATTTACAAAACACTTTGTATAATTGAATATGTATTACTGAAACACATTGTATGTGTCTGTGTCTGGAATAAACAAAGGCAAGACAAGAATAAACACTTACTGCACCTAAGAATTCACTGTATGTGTTCTGCCTAGGGATTCGTTTCTGAATTGCAGAAAGTTAGATGTCTTAAGTGATTTCCAAATGACGTCATCCCAAACAACCCAGTTTTCAAAGGTAATAAGCGAATACAGTGGTAGAATTCTTGATGCCAAACTATTTTGGTTATGATGAAATAAGCATACACTGATGTATTTTTTCCATTTTGAGGGGTTTTATTCCCAAATTAATTCTTGGTTGTCGTAAAGAGTTTGATGGATTACATGTGCTTCATCCCAAAATCTTAGCAGATCAGTCACTGGTGGGGAAATGTCACAACAACCCAGAAGGCAGTCTGGAATGCTTGCTCTCACTCTGGAAATTTTGATTGTTGGATAGAGTCCCTTAGTCAGCTCTGAACTGAGCTCTTCATATATAATGACCATCTTTGTGCTCTAACTATTCATTCGTCTTGTCTCTGTGTCTCTCCAGGTGACTCCTCTGCAAATCTTCAAGACCATTGTCCATGTTGTTGTTTTTGTGTTCTAAAGGAATGGATACCTCTGGGATGTTCTTTCTCCTAAGCCAGACCCAGAAAATCCCTCAAAAGAGATAAGGTGTGTACAATGGGACAGTGGGAATCAGCTTGCTCTCCTTCTAGCAATATATGAGTCCCTATTTCTCCATTCCTTCACCTGTAGTAGATATTATCATCTAAGAATATTTTTGATAATTTGATAAATATAATCTTTGTATCAGGAAGAGTACTCATCAAAGCTCAATATCAGAAAAGACTCTCAGAATATGGACCAGAATGTCTATGATGAGTTACACGAGGGGCAACAATCTTTCTAAGGAATAATTTTACATTTAATTCCCTTGAATTATCTCTTTATATAGCAGTAGTTCCACAGGATTCCTTATTTCTTTATGTGACAAAAAAATCTCAATATAATAATTTCAATGTATTGGCTTTCAAGTCATTAAAAAAAATTCGAGTCTATGGTCACATTCTGGCCTTAAAATTAACCAATTGGTTTTAAGAACTCCCTTTTCGTTTATGCCCTTTCTGTAGAAAGTGGAGTCATCCTCTGATGACTAGATTTTTTTTGTTATCCTTACTTTTCTAGATGGTGTTCCATGAGCAGTCAATTTAAAAACTGGTCATGAGTTCACCTGGGTATAAAGACTGTGGTCAGTTAATATTTTTCAGTGGTTGTCCACAAAGACAGCAAAAATCTCAGAGGTAGTCTACATGTAATAATGGCCCTCTGGGCCCAATTGCACACATGCATATATGTAAGTAGGTTTGTATTTTTGCTGGGAGTGGAAGTGAGGGCATAGTGAATGCAAGTGAAATAATGAGTGTGTAAATGAAAGATTCAATATGAAGTGTTTCTCTTTAAAAAAGTATGTTATTACTTTGCAATATTAGAAAAAAAATAATCAGCAAAAAACTCATCCATGACATTTTCCCATTCTTTGGAAATGTGACTTTTAACAGATTCCATAGCTTCGTCATCTAGTCGTGCTTAACAAATCTGTCACATCTGCCCTCTGCTTCCAGGTCCACGATAGTCTCTTTGTCATAAAGCTCAGTTAGGAGTCTGCTGAACATATCATGCACATGTGGTGTATGTTACGTATCTGTGTTTGTTAATGTACTCCACATGCCCCTGGCCCATTTTATGAAATTGCTTCCTTTATCTATTCTATTTGTCTCTATTTCCTACTGTTTGGAATACAGCCATTCTCTTTCATGTTATTTGCCACTGAGAATATTTAATATAAAGGTTTACCATTCATAAATTTACTTTACATATAAATAATGATGCTTTCAATATAGTTCAGGACCACAGAGGGCTAATCCTCCCTCAACCATATGGTATAAATATCTAATTTTAAATATAGGCTTTAAAGACAGGTATTCCATTGGCAGGGAAAATGGTCTATTTAAAATCTGTTACTCATATAGACATCAAGTAACATCACACGTTCTCATGTGCTATTAGCTGTTTGTTATTTGGAAAACCTTTTACATGGATAGTCAACCATGTAAGAATTACAGAGCACCTTACAAATCCATTTATTAAAGCAGATTTGCCTAGAGTGTCTCTGGACAGAAGGGAAATGGAGAGTGGATGTATTTATTTATTTATTTATTTATTTATTTATTTTTAAAGATTTTATTTATTTATTTGATAGAGAGAGAAAGAGAGAGTGAGAGCACAAGCAGGGGGGAAGAGCAGAGAGGGAGAAGCAAACTCCCCACTGAGCGGGGAGCCCAATGTGGGGCTCGACCCCAGGAATCCAGCATCATGACCTGAACTGAAGGCAGACGCTTCACTGAGCCAGCCAGGCGTCCCAGGTGGATGTATTTATACACAAACATGGATACACCCGCCCTTCACTGGAATACAAACTGCAGCACACCTCTTGTCTGATAAATGAATGATTGTGCTGATCCGAAAGCTCTCCTGATTCATGATCTGGCCTGCAACATAACACCCCTTCTTAACATGGCAGGAGGGGAAGAGGAAGGACTATACACACTCCTTCCACAGGCTTCTTGGACTCAGAGGCGGATGTCTAACGAAGGCCAAGAAGCACTCGGCCAGAGCTGTCAGCCTCCACGGTCACTGAGGGAAGCCACTTCCCAAGCAGCTTTCAGTAACGCTGCGAAATCTGTCATTGAAGGTGCAGCTGAGGAGAATCCACTCACGAGCCTTGCTGGGCTCAGGACTAGTCACGAAAGTGTGTCTGGATTTCTGTGTTTGACTCCAATTCTCAGGGAATCCTTGCTCCCTTCCCATGCCCTGTGGCCCACAGTATGGCACAGAAAAATGTTCTGGCCTAGGAATTAGACAAGGCCCAGGGGTAGCATTGGATCTTGCCTTATCCATAAGGATATTGTGGGGATACAATTAGATAGTAGTCATACATATATTTTGGAAGTTTAAATGTTCTTCAACTTTGTGCCTTTCTCTATTTTCATTTTTCTGCAATAACTTTATACTACATTTTTAGTAAAAAAAAGAACCGATACATTCTACTTTTTTTTTTAAGTTACGCATGTATATGGCATGAAGAGGTTCTAGCGAATGTTTCCTGGACAATTAAAATAGCAATAATTAACAGTAGTAACTATTGCAACTATTGCGACTTGGTTGCAAACATACACAGAGTAGAACCCCAGCATGAGAGGAGTTTATTGTTAAAGATTTTGGAAATGAAGTGGTGCAAATGCATACTTTCTGAACCCTAACTACACACTCAAAGCAATCCAAAATAATAAATAGTGTTAGCACATCACACAGATGCTTGCCTGTGTCCTCACTCAGTGTTCTGGAAGAATGAGATCATCAGGACTTTGGCAGCCTCATACAAGGTCCTTCTCTGTACGGATGAAGATTTTACCAAGCAGAGTCACAAGGTCCTGCAACCCTTATATAATTGGGGGACTCCTTGTATAGTTCTTGGTTAGGCCTGTAAAAAGAGAAAGGACAGGAAGTAGGCATTGTCTCTCTCTTCCCAGAATTTGCTTTCCAGAACTATGCATAGTTAATTCCTTTCATTAGCGGTTCCCCAGCCCTCTCCTGCCCATCACAGCACTGGTCCTTTCTTGAAGTTGTCCGCGAGATGGTTCTATTTGCATATCTTGCCTTCATTGCACCCAACATTTCCAAAATCACATAACTATCACATCCTCATATTAGTACAAGTGGAGACACTTGCGAAATAATAATTGGCATCCTAAGAGAAATGATAGGAAACTTGCAGCTGTTGGAAAGCACGCTTAGGAGGAGAAAGAACCTGTCATCCTCTGGCCAAACATGAACCCATTTAAGTGGCATGTTGGTTACATTTCTAGGGATATGTTAAATTGGCCTTAAGTAACCAGGTCACAAGGTTAGTAGAGGCCAGTGTTAGTTGCGGAAGAGTTTTGAATCTCCTGAAGTGATAATCTCCTTCCTCCCCTCTAAAGGCAGTCAAGAAAGGTGCATATGCCTGTTGCGTAACTGAAAGAAATCTGAATTTAAAAAATTATGTGTTTTAGCCTCATTTTTGGACAATGATAGTTTCTCATGCTTTCACTTCAAGACTTACCTCAAATTCTGTTTATTTCTGAAGTTAAAACTACTTTAGGTCTTAGTGGCATTCGCTGGTACATTTCATTATTTAAAAGTTACCTTGAATTTTAGGTAGTGACAGATGTTTATTCATATCTTCAAATCAGGACTGCCAGAACCTAACCCCAAATTTGCCCAAGAGACTTGAAACAAAACATCAATACTTGTTCCCATTTCCTGCAACCCTCCTATCCAGCGTGGTTCAACATATCAGCAAAAATTTCTGATTTACATTCTATTTCCTCTCTCTAGCTAGTCATCAAGTTGCCTTGATTTTCTCTTTGAGATGTCTTGTTAACTATTCTTTATCATTCACTGACATTGATAAACCACTTCAGACTAAACCTGCCTCACTTCAAATATCAATTACTGAAATACTCTATTCTATTTATTTATTTAATCAAATAACCATGTGATGGTATAATATGTTGATCGACTATTGCTCTATTATGGAATAGAAATGCCAAAAGTAATCACAGACGATAAAATAATAATGTAATTATGAAAGAGAAACTGAAGCAAAGGTGCAAATAGAAATATTTCAAAATAAAACTACTCATTTCAGCAACTGTAATTTTCCCAGTAGATTAATGGGCCAGCTTATGAAACTGAGATGGATGTTTTCAGAATATTCCAGAAAGTGGTACATTTAGGCACTTTCTATGTCAATTATGATAAATGTTTGTGACCGATTTGGCTCACTTTGGACAGAGCCAGTGTAGTCTTAGTTATTCAATACACTCCATTTGTTATAAATATCGATACTACTACTAGTACTAAAATAAATTTTATTAATTGGGGAGCCTATATTCAATTCCTATCATCTCTATATTCAAATTCTATCATCTCTTCTTATGCTGCCTTAGTGCTGCCGTTTTACCACCAGGGTGGAAGTGTCAAGTGTGTGCATGATTTTGGAAGAAGTATATCGTATTTAGTTTTTTGTTGTTGTTGGCAGTTTTGGCAACTGGTAGATTTGTAAGAAGATGAAGAAATAAATAGCAAATATATAGTTGAGAAGAAAGTAGGTAAATTCCTATGAAATGGGTATTGTCTACATCATTTTAAAAAGGGAGAGCATTTGAAAATTATAAACTATTATTTTAGCTTTTTCTAAATATAAGGCTTCACTCTAGTTAGTTATGCATCCATCCGCCTGGGACTGAGTAAGTGTAGAGATTAGATAGGTTCAAGAAGGTACTCAAATAGAAGGAAAAAATGCAAAGTAGGATTATGCATCAAGACAATAGCTTCATAAACCAAGCTATGGCCTTGAAAGAGGACTTTCCAAATTCTTTATTCTCTTATTTAGCATATCAAAAGCTCAGCACTGAGCTCCTGAAATTTTTGGTATAGAGAGCTGCTCTTTTGGCCGCAAAGCCAAGCCAAGAGGCTTACTGGTACCTGGCAAAAGAAGGCTATGGTTTGGACAACTTGGAGAAGAACTTGTCTGCCTTGGAGGAAATGAGAAAAAAGAGATAAGAATGGAGAGAGTCAAGCAGTCATGAATCTGAGGCTTTGCCCCGGACAAGAAAAGGATGCTAAGTAAAGCATACTAAATGAGGAAAAAAGCACAATGGCAGAAATGTGCTGGCAAGACAGTCTCAAAGAAATCTCAGCTTATTTAATCTAACACAAAGAAAATATTGCTACCATTTTTTGTTTATGGCAATAGTGCTGTACTGTAGATTATTATAGAGATGTGTAAACAGACTTTGGTACCTAGCACAATCCCTGGTATTGAAGCCAGTGTCCCTGTTGTGAGTTCAGATGGAAAAATGAGTGGGGTCATATCAGCCCCAGGACCCGTCCAGACCAATCAGGGAACACATGGGCCTAGGCTCAAGGGACAGAAGTGCTTATCATCCACAGGGACCTGTAGGACAAGGAGTTTAATCAGCACTACCTTGGAGATGTAATCACGAGATACACATAATGAAATCTCTAACATAAAGAATAAAGATAAGTTTTAGATTCCAAGTCTCTTGAGATGGAATAGGCCTCCAGGGGACCAGGTGAAGGGGCACCAGAAGTTATTAAGTAACATCTGCTAGTATGACCTCACGGGCCTCCAACCCATGGTGTCTACCTACTTAGGAGACTTCTGTTAACATGACCTCATGGGCCTTCAATCAGCAGCGTCTACCTTCTCAGGGGACTCCTGCCCCAAATTTTGCTCTTATAACCCTCACTTGCAAGCCATTAGGGAGTTTGGGGCTCTTGAGCATTAGCTCTCTGTTCTCCTCACCAATAAATCATCCACCCTTCTTCACTGCAAAAGCTTGGTGTCTGTTTTTATTGCCTCGCTGCACACTGGGCGGACAACCTCTGATTGGTCCACACACTCACCTACCATATACATACGGTAGATACTAAAACAAAGTTTGATGCATTAGGAATAGTTAGTAATCTTAACTTGTGATACAATTCTTTTTCTATATCATTGGTACTTTACCTAAGTCACCAAAGAGAAAAAAAAAATGTAACGTAACTTTTGTTTTGCTGACTTGGTAATATTTGCCCTTAGAACAAAAAATTTGTAGTATAAACGTATTTATAAATCAGCTCTGAAGAATAAATGTGATGAAAATGTGGATCTTACAGGGAATTTTGGAAATTATTTTGAGAAAAAGGATGATTCTTTTTTTTTTTTTAAATTTTTTATTATGTTATGTTTGTTACCATACTAGGATGATTCTTTTCAAAGATAGGAAGTATTTGAAGGAAAAAAGCCCATGTTCAACATTTTGTTACTATCCTCAAGTGATGTTAATTTCCAAGCTCAGGCATTCATATCATTACAAAAAGCTGTGAGCATGGAGAATTCCATGAAACCCAGTGGGCATTGCACAGGTGTCTTATGAGTCCCTAATGACAGCCAGCTTCCCAAAGTGCAGGAAGAGGACAGAACAGAGCAGAATTATAATGAGATTCAGTGGTGCTGTGTATATAAGAATAAACAAAACAAAAAACAACACCACCAACAAAAACAAACCAAAAAAAACCCTACAAAGCAAAATACCTTCAAGAAGATTTTTAGGGGTTTCATTTAATTATAATCTACGAGAGGATGCTGGCAGCGTGAGTGCCCTTGGTCTACAAGTTTATTATGCTTTCTTTCTTCTGTCCCCTACCTCCTTCTGTTTACCTAGTTCTCATGCATCACGACCCAGACAGCAAGTGACACAGGGGACGGCACTGTAAAGTGAAGTCAGGCTAGAACAGAGTGAAGTGTTAAAGGTTTCTTTTTAAAATGCATCGGATATTCACACTCCACTTTACAAATCAGTGATCAGTGCGTGCACTACCGCAGTCATGGAAGTGAGGAAGTGCATTAATGGGTGTCAGAAAACAGATTAAAAGGGCATCACCCCAGAGCCAACAGTCCTGTGAAATGGCAAAATTCAACTGTGAAAGAGTTCTTGGGGATTCATGATGTCTGCTTCTAAGCGTTTTTCACCGCAGACTACTACATAAAATAATTGGCTTTCATTACAGATTCTTCAATTCATAATGTGTTATTATTGTTATTTTATTGTTATTTTGGGGACAGATCTAGAGGTAAATATTGAGATAAAGGAAAATTTGGGTTTTGATCGTTTTTCATTAAGTTCAAGGTGTCATTAGTAATAAGAAAGAAAGTCCTCATAAATAGAAAGAAATAAATGATATTGGAATAAATGGAATGGATTGAAGACAAGGATTGTTGCATTTAAATGATGCCTAGGTTTTCCATACAGAAGAAAGAGGATCTGGGAGTGGGAAACGCTATAGACCCCCAAAGGGGGGGAAATTATAGACCCCAAAGATCATGAATTGCATGGTCTGATTTCTTCCCACTTCTCCAGCTTCCTCTCCTCTCACGGAGGGCTGGCTTCGTGGGCCGGTGACACACAGGACCTTGTGTTTGGTTTAGTGATCTGCTGTTGCCATTCTGAAATTCTTAATTTTATCATTGAATTTGTTTTTTGTAAGTGAAATCCAATGAGACAACAGCATGCCACCAGTAAAAGAAATACGTGCAACTGTATGGATCCATCCTTCCTTGACGCCCAGTTCACTGTGCTCTGTCAGCACAAAATTCCACTGGACTCACGATTGTGGGAGTTTGGAGTACAAGGGGAGTGTGCTGTGTCTACAACTAAATAAGAGGAGGGTGCTGAAGCCCCCAGAAGCCACCTTTTCCTTTTGAACCAGACCTCGCTTCTAGTGTAGAAAGAAGGCAATAGCATTCGAAGAAACCCAAAGGACCAAGAAACCCTGCAATATCTTTCCTACTCTGCTGCCTTGGATCAGCCAGTAACTTCCACTGAGGGGGTGACGTAGATGAGAAGGGAAAGATGGGGCAGTCCACAGCTCCCTTTTCACTGAGTCCTTCCTTATCCATCAGCAAGCTAAAAGGGAAAGAGTGTCGGTAGATTGTATTCGTATCAAGAAGTGATATAAAACAGTCGACTCAGTTTTGTGCAGCATTTCCACTGTTTTGGTTAAGAATGAAATACGTGCGGATGTATGAGCTATGAAATACGCATTGTGTCATTTCGGTGATTCTGCAGATGAGGGAAATGTTCTTATATTCACATTTAAAAGTGACGTTGCCAAACATAAAGATGGATGAAAAAATTCGTGCTAATGATTTAAAATTCAAAAAAGATTTTTTTAACTTAGAATAATATTAAATAACAGGTTGAAAAAATCATAACAAAAGAAAAGCTGTTATAGTCTAAGACCTTTAAAGGCACTTTTTCTCCTGCTTTCTGAACTAGGCGCCACGGGCTGACTTTGCCATGGGCCCTGCGTATTGTGGAGCTGACTCTGCTTCCACTCGCCCCTTTGACCAGGAAACAACATCTTTTTGTTTTACAAACTCAATAGTTGTTTCTCACCTCCAGTTCTTGCACCCCACTCTTCCCACTGCTTGGAACGCTTTCCTTCCTGCCTTTCACCTGGCCTGGCTTCCTTCCCCCTTGAGCGAAATGTCACATTGTTCTCCAGCACAACTCCCTGCTTGTCTCCTAGCACTTACTAGTTATAATTATTTCTTAATTCTTTAATTTACTTTTCAAAAAAAAAATTCATCTTCTCAATTACATTGTAAGCTCCCCAGAGAAAGGGACCACGATCTGTTTACTCACTGATGTGTACTCAGGATGGACAGAGTAGACAGCCAATCAATATTTGTTGAACGAATAAATTAATTAATGGAATTTGAATTGAAGGAACTTTGTACCCAGATAATGAGGAATGTAAAGTGTCATCCCAGAGAAATGTTGTTTCACAGCGTGAATGTCTTTCAGCAGGGAAGCCAAATAAATTACAGGATGCCCAGTCAAACCTAAATTTTTATTTGCTAAATCCTGTATCTCATCTTGTGTTTTTATTACTAAATCTGGCAACTATGAGAAACAATTATAAGAAGATTTGAGTCTTTAAGTAAAGCGGGACTGTGATAATAGCACAGTGTAGTACTTTGCACGTTGTTTCGGTTGTGAACCCACTCTGATAAGAGCCATATATGATTTCCCCCAGAGACATGCGAGTAACCATCTGCATTTCCCTTCCTGGGGGAGGCACCGACTCTCTGAAGCCCACCCTTGATCCCTCCTGCTCTCACAGTCCCACATCTATTTGATCTTCAAATCTCCTAAGTATGCCAGGGCCATTTAGTCCAAGCCATCATTTCTCACTTGGATTAATATGGTGGCTTCTTAACTGGTCCTCCCGCTGTCCTTATAGCCTTTAATTTGCTTTCACATAGCATTTGACTAGAGGTTTCTCCCTAAAATACATTTTGTCATTCCTCTCCCCTATTTAGTATTATTGCAATATCTATGAAAAGGTCTTTCCAAGGGCATTTATGGAAGTGTTGTCTCTTGCCTACTTGGTGATAACTCCTCCCCTTCCGCTTCATTAGTGCTGGATTGTTTGCCCCTTCCCGATTCCACCATGTATTTCAGAGCTCTATTTGGCATACTTACTATTCCCTAAGCCTAGAATGTGCTCTCACCTCACTGTGTAGGGGAAGAAAAAAATTTTCTTTGGTTTTCTTAGGGTCCCTGGCTGTATCTGAAAATTAGATTGACAAAGGCAGATTCACAGGGAAAAAGCACACACGTTTATTTAATATCAATTTTATGTGATGACATGTGAGATTTCATGGGAAAATAAAAACCCAAAGAGACAGTAAGGACTGAGTATTTTTATGCTAGGTTTGATGAAGAGTGACAGTCATGTCGCAATAGGATAGATTTAGGAATATGAGGTGAGTATAGTAAATTCGGGGAAATTTAGCAAAGCCTGCTTGTTGGGATTCTTCCCAGATCTTTTTCTAAGGGGATAAGGGGATCTTTTCCTGAGGGTGTAGGGAGGGCTTCTCTCACATGAAGGGTTTATGATCTCAGTTTCACGGGAGAAGGATGAGAGGAAGGTCAAAGTGAACTTCCTGCTTCTTCCATTTTCTCAAACTCCTTCAGCTTAAAATATTCAATATACTAAGGTGCCATGTATTGGGGTAGCATGTCCTGAACCCCATCAGTCTGCCAAGCAGCTGTTTCTCTGTGAAGCTTTGCTGCATCTCCTCTCCACCGTTACCCCCACGTAAGACCGACGTGGTAACCTGTTTCCCCTTCCTCGTCAATGCGGCACACTCAAAGCCATTGCTTACTCATTAGTGGTTTCTAGTAGTGCCAGGAATTCTTGGAGCAGTAACTCTGTTATTGAACTTTGGATTCCTTGCACAATGGCTAAAATATAGTAGGTATTCAATAAAGTTTTGACACATGAATAAATAAATGTTTGCATGTGTTTAATAACTTGTCATTACACACACACACGCACACACACACATGCACACACATTGTACTTTTTTGTCGACAGATCAAAAAAGCAAAGGGAAGATTACAGTGGTATTTATGGTGGGCCAGGAGGCCCATTAAGGATTTATTTTAGAAAGAGATACCATAGCAAGAACAGTATGGGCAATTCTTAGTGCTTTGCTAAGTTCTAAACTTATTGATATCTGTGAAGATCTGATAGTCACGACCCACATGATTTCCTCATGTGAAAATAAATAGGTACAATTTCAGGGACCAAAGGGACGATTTTTGTAATGTATGAAAGAAATCATTAGGCAAATACATATTTTTCTTCTTCTTTTTTCCATCTTTTTGTTTTGTTTTCTACCTGCTAAATTCCACCAGACACATGCTAATCTACTAAAAATGGTTCTATTAGGCTTATCACAAAAAATAAATATAACGCAAACAAATTAGAACCGTATGTGAAGACAGTTATTTCTATCTATATCGAGGTTCATCAAATATGAATGTAATGACATCCTGTCAATATTGCCTGCCTTGTTGAAAAAGACTGTTCATTAAGTGAAGCTATAAACTTTCTGTCATAAGGGATATGTGTTGTTTTCTAATTAAAAATTGTTTTCAGCACACAAGTAATTTATGGCTACATTCTTATTATGAAATTCAAGCAATACATATATACGCAGGGTTAAGTGTGAACCTCTCCCCTTGGTGGGATTCTCACACCCTTAGTTTGCAGTGTCCTCCCAAGGGGTAACCACTGCTAGTGTTATACTGCCTGACTGGAAGTCCTTCTTCTGTTTCACATATATATAACCATTTCTTTCTAAAAACGGGTTTTTTTTTTTTTACACAAAACTTCACTATACATATTTATCTCTAAAATTCTCAGTGAGATCTGTAGTGAACGTTTGTGAGCTTACATTCAGAGTATACGCTCTCTTTTTCTGGCTAGAAGCACTGTGTTGGAGAATTCACTCCTTTGTCCTCCCCAACCCACACTCGACATAGGATTGACCAGCCCGTGTTTCCTGTGCGGAACTGAGTTGGTTTGGTTAATCGGCCGATCCCTCTTCCAGGTCACAGTGACTGGCTTCTGGGTGGGTTCCAAACCCATCTGAGCCAATGAGGAAGGGGAGACATGAGTGAGAACTGAGAGAAGCTGTATTAGATGCTTTGCAAAGTTAGAAAGTGAGGACTTTTTCCAGACCAGGAACCCGATTTTTATTTCTCAAAAAATAAGAAATTTCAGGGCATCATTGTTCAGATCAGTGAAAGTGTCACATGGCTGCCCAATATAACCTGTTCAAAATAATACAACACAACACTAAGGTATGCCACTCTAGGTTGAGTGTGCTGTATGTTAGGGTTTCTATTTTTGGGTATTTTCAAGCAGAACCAGTCTACGATGCACATACATACGTTTTGGCAAGAGGCTAGGCTTCTACTTTGAAGGAGGAGGGATATTCGGCCTCTCCCATGATGACTTTATGGTAAAAATGATTGGCAAGGGTGACATCTAATCAAAACTTTATTACCTCATTTGAGACTGTTTTCATAAATCAGATTCTTCTCTGGCCTTTATAACCAATATTAAACAACACGTGGAGACTACTTTTGGATGAATAGTTCCCATAGGAATGTTTGAATTATTACAAGCTTATGAATTGATTTTTTTCCAGAAAGGTATCCACAAATCTTGGGGTAACTTTCTTGAGAGTCACATTTTTCCCTTGCCTTTTAATCCAGCGAGAAGAAAAGCATTATTAAACATATGGAGAGTATAAAGGGAACTTCAGGCGCATACAAAATAGCATTAAGTGTTTCTCAGAAAAAAAAATAGAAAAGCCAGATTCTTTCATGAGAGCTTCCATTTCCATTGGAAATGATCAAGGTGAAGGGGGATGCCGTCTTGTTGCTGTTGGAGTCACATAAGACAACCCCTCCCTCACCCTCACCTGGTCTTAAAAATTCTTTTTAACTTCAGCAGTTTCAAGTGAGTTTTTGCCAGTTGCAGCTAAGAGTCTTAACAGAGAGCCTGTGTTACAGATATGAGATGATTTCTTGTTTTTAAGGAGTTTATAATAATAAAGACAGATGCTGGCATAGAGAACCATAATTCAGGGTTAGAGATCTGCAAGCAGAGTGGATGCCTGAAAGATGCATGAAGTCTTCACAGTGGTGCTAATGCCCGAGCCTGAATCTAAATCCCAAAAAGACATTAGTATTAGGCCAATAGAGGGCGAGAGGAAATTTCAAACAGAAAGCAGGATGGGAAATCGCATGGGAGCCAGAGAGGATATGGTGAGTTCAGGGATATTCAGAGAGTTCTTCATTCAAAGTATATCTGTTGAGGATGTATATCTGTGGGGCTGCCGTGATTAGAACAGATAAAGTTCTTGCTCTGAAGGATCGTACATTTTAGTGGTGGAAAACAGAAAATAATTTAGTAAGTAAACATATAATATATAAGGTATATTTTATAAGGTATATTTGTACAGGTGCTATAAAGAAAATAAAACAGATTAAAGGTGATTGTGGAGTGAAGAAAGAAGTGCTGTTTAATATACGTAGGTCAGGGAAAGCTTCTCTGATAAGGTAATAGGATGAAAGCTGCTAGTTGTCTCCCAATGTTCACGTTTTCTTTTTCCTTTGGTTATAGGACACTTGACTATTAACTGGCCACAGAATCACACTGCTAAGATTGCATGCCCCAGCCTTTCTTGCAGGTGGTGAGTAAGCACTGGTCAATGGGATATCACATGAAGTGATGTGTGCAACTGAGCTTTTTTTTTCTCTCCCAATGTCTGAGAGGTGAACACGGCGGCAGATGTCGTGGCTGTCCTTGGCTTTAAGATGGAAGCTGTGCTTTGGGAAGGGCTAAACAACATGGTTAAAGATGTATTGCATGGTGCACTGGGTGTTATACACAACTAATGAATCATCGAACTTTACATCAGAAACCAGGGATGTACTGTACGGTGACTAACATAATATAATAAAAAAACATTAAAATAAAAAAAATCTATTTTTCCATTACATGGTAAATATCTTGATAAAATATAAATGTGAGAAAATTAAAAAAAAAAAGATGTCTGAGTGTCTAATACTGTAGAGCCCTAGGAGCATTAATATTAGATTCATACGTGAAAGAGAGAGAAACTTCTATCTTCCATTTTTTAATATCATTGCTACGTTTTGCTGTGTGACAACAGCCAAATCCGTATTCAGATGACTAGAGGTAACATTGGAGCAGTACCTGAAATAGTGAGGAATCATGAAGGTTTATGGACAAAGAGCATTCCTGTGAAGGGAATAGCGAAAGTGAAGGTTCTGTGGTGAGTCATACTTGGAATGTTCCAACTACAGCAAGGAGACCAGGGTGAAAGGAGTACGGTAAGCAAGAAGGAGAGTGTTACTCTCTGAAGTCAAGGTATTGACAGGGGAACTGATCACCCAGGGCCATGTTAGTCTATTGTAAGGACTGTAAATTTTACTCTGAGTGACAAGGGATTTTACTCTGCTTTTGAGCAATGAGTAAGATGATCTAATTTGTGTTTCACAAGGTAATTCTGGTGGGGGGGTGGAGAATGTCTACTATGGCAAGAAAGCAACAGTGGGTAAGCTGGAGGGCGTGTGTGTGTTGGGACTTTTTGTGGATGGTCGTTATTAGGAATTATTTTTGATGGGAGTTAATAGTGGAATAGTTCATATTAAATTTTATTTTTATGCTAATGGAAAAACAATCTGATAGTGAGGAAAGTCTAATGTTGGGAAAAAGAGGAGACTGCTACAGGAGTGAGGTTCCTGAGTAAAGGAGTAGTGTTGGCAGTGGGTATACTTGTGGTAGAGATGGACTAGAACATGATGATGTTATTACTATGACATATTTATAACAGAAGGAAAGACAAAATGTATGGGTGCGGTTATAGGCGTGGTTTGTTGACTTGGTGATGAGCTCCCTGTGCAGCCAGGAATGGGACAAATCAAACAGGACATGGATGTTAAAATGCACCGAAAATGAGCAAAAGTGGACATGAAATATCCCTAGGATTTCACAGAAATCTTGGGAAAGCCACCAGATTTCCTTACCTGACATCTGTGTTGTGTTACACACACACACACACACCCCCTCCCTCTTACCGTGGGCAAAGGAACATTTGATCTAAAACACCAGATAATCTTTTTTTTTTAATGATTTTTTATTATATTATGTTAATCACCATACAGTACATCCCCGGTTTCCGATGTAAGGCTCGATGATTCATTAGTTGCGTATAACACCCAGTGCACCATGCAATACGTGCCCTCCTTACTACCCATCACCGGTCTATCCCATTCCCCCACCCCCCTCCCCTCTGAGGTCCTCAGTTTGTTTCTCATAGTCCATAGTCTCTCATGTTTCATTCCCCCTTCTGATTACCCCCCCTTCTTTATCCCTTTCTTCCCCTACCGATCTTCCTAGTTCTTATGTTCCATAGATGAGAGAAATCATATGATAGTTGTCTTTCTCTGCTTGACTTATTTCACTTAGCATTATCTCCTCCAGTGCCATCCATGTTGCAGCAAATGTTGAGAACTCGTTCTTTCTGATAGCTGAGTAATATTCCATTGTATATATGGACCACAACTTCTTAATCCAGTCATCTGTTGCAGGGCATCTTGGCTCCTTCCACGATTTAGCTATTGTGGACATTGCTGCTATGAACATTGGGGTGCATATGGCCCTTCTCTTCACTACGTCTGTATCTTTGGGGTAAACACCCAGTAGTAAAACACCAGATAATCTGATACCAATGTTGATTGACTGTGATACCTTGTGGAAAATTGAATCTTCTCTCTGAGCATTTGCAAAATAGAGATAATAATACGCTTACATATAACTTGTGAACACAGATCTGTCTATTCAAATCCCTTGAAGGTATCTCCGTTTGACTTCCCAGAGATATTCCAGTTATCAAAAATCAAAAGTGTTTCTCCTCTGATTTCTCCACCATATTTGAAAGAGTGGGCACTGGCACGGACCAAGTTACCCAACTCTTCCCCCCTCCAATAGTTAACCTAGACTTCTCCCCACTCTCCCACCATCCCAAATTTAACTAATTAACAAGTCCTAAAATTCTACCCCCTACATATGTCATCTTACCATTATTTCTGTTTCCAATATCTGAAGTCTAGTTCTTTGTGAATAAAATAGCATGAATTCCATTTTCTTTGGGTCTATTTTAATTGAATTCTTGTTTCCTCAGTTGTGTTTGTTGTCATTGTTGTGTTCTATTTTTTTTCCTTCTTCCACAAGGTTTTGCTTTTATTTTCTCAGACTTAAAAATGAATTCCTCAGCAATTTCAGCACTTCCATTTTTGTGTGTGTATTTAGTTTCTAACTTTTTAAGTAAAATGTTTATTGCTGAGTATTTACTAATCTATAGCAAATATCAAACATCTTAGATTTTACCGGAGTTGTAGAGTATTGACCTTCAACTTTGGAAAAGTGTTACTGCATCTGGATTTCCTGCTCACTCCGGCATTTGAATAATGAGTCCAATAGCCTTATGAGTAATTGGATCTTTTGTGCAATTAGAACTTTCCCCTGTATTATAATTTATAGTATAGTTGAACTGAACAACATGTAATGAGTCATTTTACTGAGGCTTTTAAGGAAGTTATTTCTGAAGGTCTGTCTAAGAGGCTAAAATATGTCTGAATTAAAAAGAATGACAGGCTGCAATCAGGACTATAAAATATAGGTGCTCAGTAAGCAGCCCTATTACAATCAGAAAGTGAAGGAAACGGATCTCTGTCTTGTGTGCAGAGGCAGAGGAAATGATGAATACCTTAGGTAACTCATTCTGTGCAAAATCAATCTTTCACTGTCAATTTTAAATGAACTAATTTGTTCACAAATCTGCTCAGTCAGTTTGGAAGCATACTCTGTTCCTTCATATTAGCAAATCCTTTAATCTTGACTAGTCCACTGAGTAAGAAATCTAGAAATGTGTTAATATGATTGGACGTATGTAGTAGGATAAGAATTGATTCTTTTAATTAGTGTCTGCTCAAGTTAGAGTCCCTCTCTGGGCTGAACTATTGACCTACTAATATATCAAGAGATTATGTTATGACTAACATGTATCCAAAGTTCAATTTAACTCTTTCTTCATCAGCAGACTTTCTGGAGACTCAATTCCTTTTTTTTTTTTTCCCCAAGGAATGTTTTGCTTTAAGTACTGTAATTTGGGAAATATAAAGGAAGAAATATCTGAACATGAATTCTTTGCACAGTAATGTTATCTATAGATCATGCATTGATACAGCTCTATGTGGAGAAGCCAAGTTCTTCATAAATTTAATTGTCATCTATTAAAATGAAAAGGTGCCCAATACCATTTTTTTTGCATGAGCCTCACTCTTAAATAATTGGAAGTGTACGCACATTTCCTCAGTGGTGTTGTGGAATAATATGAAAAAGAAATCCAAGAAGTATTATGTGAATATAAGATTTTGTAAAGAGACATGGAGTAAGATATTGTAAGTACATGGCTGTCTTTCTGTTATTTTACATATATTGGTAGTTACTGAACAAGCATGTACATTTTGATTGAGAAAACAAACAATATGAAACTTTGTGTGAAATGGATGGCTATAACACTTAGAGATACATTTCGAACTTATTGAAATTTTACTTAAATACAGTAAGAAATATATTCTTAAATGAATTACACCTGCCTATGTTAAATGAAAAACTATTAGTGGGTATGTTGAAAACTATTATATACATTTATATACACATTCTATGGTACTATTTTTAGATTATCTTTTATAAGTATTATCAGCTTGGCTATTTTACCAATTTTTTAAAAATTGTTCCATCACTTAAAATAGAGCACAAAATATTAGCAAGGAATTTGAGACAGGCTATATTCCTATATTTCACACACACTGTGGTGAGAAATTTGGAAGGACTGAGTGCCTTTACTTCATTCAGCAAATATTCCTCTTACACCTTCTGTGTGCGCAGTGTCCTGTACTAGGCATTTTGTGGGAACTGGGAAGCTGTCAGACGCAATTCCTAACTTAAAGGCAATTTTAATCTGAACTTTAATTTCAGAGGCCATGCATTATTTTAACACGGAAGTGGGGTTTACGCTTTGTGCTCAACTGATATCCTTATCCTCTCCCTCAAAACCGCTCCACAACTACTCTTTCCCATCTCACTGTGGCAACTCCATTCTTCCCGTTCATCAAACCAAAAACCTTTGAGATCGTCTTTAATTCCTCTCATTCCTTCTCACTCCACACTTAATTTGGTAGGAAATACTGTTGCCTCTATCTTAAACTTTACCCAGAATCAAAGTGTTTCACCTCTTCCAGAGCTTCCTCTCTGGTGTGAGTTACCACCATCTCTCTCTCCGGTATTGTATAACCTCCAAATTGTTCTCCTGACTTCTGTCTGTGCCCCTCCCCTACCCCACATTCTAGTTACACATTTCAGGGTGATCCTGTTAAAACTTAACTCAGATCCTATCATTCCTCTGTGAAAAACCTTTAATGTCTCTCCATTTCACTCATCACAAATAGCTAAGTACTTACAATGGCTTACAAGGTCCTTAAAGAACCTGCCCTCTCTTGTTTCTATGACCTCATCTCCTCTTTTTCCCTCTCATTCTGTTACAGTCACATTGGCCTTCTAGCTATTCCTCAAGCACCCCACTCACACTGCTGCCTTAGAACTTGGGCACCAGCTGTTTCCTCTGCCTGTGAGCCTCCTCACCCAGACAGCCACATGGTTACCACTTCCTCCTTCCAGGCTGCTCAAATGTCTCATTCTCCACGAGGCCGGCCATGACAACCATATTGAAAATCACAAACTTTGACCCTGCAAGCCAAATCCCCCTTGCCCCACTTTTTAATTTTTTTCTTAGGACTTTTCCATTTCTGACATTCTCCATAGTTGACTTATTTATTATGGCTATTGTTTATTGTCTCCCTAGAATGTTTGTTTTGTGTGCTGACGATAGTACTGTGAACATTTAAATTAATGCCTGGTACGTCGTAATATTCAATAAATATTTGTTGAATAAAAGAATGGTTAACAGTTATACTAGATTGTGGTTTGAGTATAAAATCTCTTCTGTTTTTGAGACTGTGGCCACTTGTGTTACGTTATTATGTTGCATTATTAACGGCACTCTAATTTATTGGTTACTGTTCTTTATACTGAGATAATTTATAGGTGCTTAAAAATGCTGCGAATTAATCGATTGACTTTAAGTTCTGTTTATCTTTTGGTGCTAATTAATTCATTCAATATGTTGAGAGAGATCAACTGGAAGACTGTGATTATCTGGTTATTGATAATCCCTAGAACCATTGGGCCAAACCCTTACAATTTATCAAGAAAACCTAGCATCTGATAGAAGATGTAATTAAACCCCAGGTGTTTTTTTAAGATCACGGCTTCTAATTATGTGAAACGGCTTACTTATTTTGAAAATTTCAAATTAAATTTGGCAACACATTCTGTTGGTAAGGATCTATAGAAACAGGCACTCTTGTGCCTTTTTACCAGGAATGTAGAATGATGCGTCCTGTGTGGAGGGAAACTTGGTAATATCTGGCAAAATTACGTATGCTCGGAATCTTGAGTCCAGTTTTCTAAAAGCAGACTCTGAAGAGAAGATTCACGCACAAATGGGTAGTTAGGGAAATGCTCCTAGGAGCTGCGAAGGGAGTGAGGGCAAGAATTCACTTTCAGGCAAAGTTTACAGAAAGAAGTTTCTGTCTGATTTCACAGGGATATCTGGGCTTTCACACTTTGATACCAATTCATCCTTTGCAAAAAGCCCCCCTGGAAGGAGGTAAATTCAGTGGTTGGTGCCTGCTGCTCAGTTAGGCTGAGGGCAGTCCTCTAGTTGCAGCTGAGGACCATAAGAAGTAGACTTGGGGCACCTGGGTGACTCAGCCGGCTAAGTGCCCAACTCTTGATTTCAGCTCAGGTCATGATCTCAGGGTTCTGAGATCAAGCCCCACATCAGGCTCTACATCTGGGCGTGGAGCCAGCTTAGAATTCTCCCTCTCCCTCTCCCTCTCCCCCAGCTCGTACTCTCTCTCTCTCTCAAATACATACATAAAATCTTAAAAAAAAAAAAAGAAGCAAAGACTCACAGAGGCTGAGGGAGGAGTGCACAGAACTGGGAAGAAGGGAGATTGCAAGAGAGCATAGACTGCATCCGCTGTATTCAGCAATCTCATCTTTAAGAATATAATCCCAATGTGTTGGATGTACCGGCAAAAATACAGAGTGAAGACTCCACGGGCTATTTAGAGGGATACTACTTATTATACCAAAGAATAGAATTAACTCAGACATCAATCAGTAGACTACTTGGCACATTGACATATTGGAGAACCTTAATCACAAAACGAATGAGGGTGATATCTTTTTACTGGTAGTTTTATCTAAGTTCTGTTATTAAGTGAAAAAAAGCAAGTATGTTAATTTTTATCTAAGAAAGTGATGGAAATATGTATTATTTGCTTATATTTTCAAAAATATGTAATGGAAAATAACCTCAAGATTAATAAAATTGGTTTCTTTCAGGCGGAGCAAAGGAACAAGATGAACGCGACAGGGATGGAAGCAAGGTTTTTGTGGTGCATCTTGTTACGGAGCTGTGTAACTATTTAACATGATTGAAAACGATCGTGAAACAGTCTAGAAAGCAATCAATACAATTGATTTGTATCTAGACAGAAATTTAAATATGAAAATTCCCTAAAAATTGAAAAACAACTGAAGTAGGTGAGCCTACCTTTGTATCAGTTGGATGAGTAACAAGAGAAAAGAGAATTACTTCGATTGACTTTGAAATGCAATACTTGATTGGATATCCTTAATGTAGTATATTCAAATGATAAAAAAATCTTAAACTTTATTCAATATTCTTAATTTTAATGGTAATATTAATATAATTTTGAAATTATTATAGGTATATTTTTAAATAAAATAAACAATTATATTAATATCTTTGGAAACCATAAATTTTTGCGGTAGAGAAAAAAATAAAATTATAAAATATAAAAGCTATGTAAATCTATATGAAACTACGTAACCTTAAAATAAAAACATCAATATTGATTCAAATTCACTGTGTGTGTGTGTGTGTGTGTGTGTGTGCATCGTTTGTTTCACTGTCCGCTGGAAAACAAGTCATGAGAATTCTGTAGCAATGTCACCCCTAGAACCCAGCTTGTGATATCTCAACGTGATTTGCCACTGAAAGGAACCAGGGTCCAGGGTTCCTCAGGGAAATCACTGATTTGCTACCTAAATGTAAGAGCTAAAATTATAAAACTCTTAGAAGAAAATGCAGGACTGAATCTTCATGATCTTTTTTTTTTTTTAAAGATTTTATTTATTTATTTGACAGAGACAGCCAGCGAGGGAGGGAACACAAGCAGGGGGAGTGGGAGAGGAAGAAGCAGGCTCCTAGCAGAGGAGCCTGATGTGGGGCTCGATCCCAGAACGCTGGGATCACGCCCTGAGCCGAAGGCAGACGTTTAATGACTGCACCACCCAGGCGCCCCTGAATCTTCATGATCTTGGGTTAGGTAATAACTTCCTAGATTCAACACCAAAAACCACAAGCAATACGAAGATCAATAAGTTGAACTTCATTAAAATTAAAAATTTTTGTGCTGCAAATGACATCCTCAAGAAAGTGAAAAGACATCCCACAGATGGGGAGAAAATATTTGAAAGTCATACCTCCGATAAAGTACTTGTATCCAGAATGTATAAAGAACTTTAAAAACGCAACAATAAAAAGACAACCCAACTATAAAAGTGGGCCAAAGATTTGAATAGACATTTCTTTAATGAAGATATATGAAATGGTAATAAGCACATACACACACACACAAAACACTCAACATCATTAATCATTTAGGAAAGGCAAATCAAAACCACAGCTATATCACTCACAAAGAAAGTGGTTTTAATAAAAAAGGCAGAGGAGTGCCTGGGTGGCTCAGTTGGTTAAGCATCTGCCTTTGGTTCAGTCATGATCCCAGGGTCCTGGGATCGAGCCCCACATTGGGCTCCCTGCTCAGTGGAGAACCTGTTTCTCCCTGCCCCTCTGCTGCTCTACCTGCTTGTGCTCTCTCTCTCAAATAAATAAAATCTTAAAATAAATAAATAAAAATGACAAACAATAGCCAATATCAGCAAGGACATAGAGAAATTGGAAACCTAATTCATTGCTAGTGGGAATACAAAATGGGCGGCCATTTCGGAAAACCACTTGGCAGTTATTCAAAATGTTGAACACAGAGTTATATGACAGGAATTCCAAAACTAGTTTTGTACCCTAGATAAATATCCATACAGTAACTAGTATATGGACATTCATAGCAGCGTTATTCATAATAGCCAAAAAAGCATTTGAATGACTATCTACGCATGAACGGATAAACGAAATGGGCATACCCACACAGTGAAATATTATTCAGCAATATAAAAGAATGAAGCATACTTTAAAAAAATATCTATGAGCTTGTAATGGTACCTAACACACACACAGAGGCACGCACAACCAGTTACCATTGGTAGTCGTTTACTCACCATCTTACCATTCTGAAAATTGATAAAACAAAATGACAAAACATAACATTTTTCAAATTGTCCATTTAGCCTAACAATATTTATTTATAATGCCGTTTCAATGAGATGCAACTTAAAGATATTTGATACTAATCCTAAAATATTAAAACCTGTAGGTTATAAATTTGACAGTTACATCGCTAATATTGAAGATAACATTAAAACTTCATAAGTTTATTTTTTCTTTCTCTCAACTTTTTGCTTTGGTTTCTTTGCTTTGTACACCATGGGTTCAACCACTCTAAGGAAATACTACTTCTACTGAAAAAAAACTTTGAGTGCTAAATGAAAACACATTTTTCACACATACATGGATATGACTTGTGGAACAGTTTCTTCTCTTTGTGAATAGAATTAATTTTATTTTATTTTTAAATATTTTTTATTTTTTTGCTTTGTCATTTTATTTTTTCTTTATTTTTTTATTTAAATTCAATTAGCCAACTTAGAGTACACCATTAACTTCAAATGTAGTGGTCAATAATTTATCAGTTGAGTATAACACCCAGCGCTCATCACATCACATGCCCTCCTTAATGCCCTCACCCAATTACCCCATCCCCCACCCAACTCCCCTCCAGCACCCCTCAGTTTGTTTCCTATAGTTAAGAGTCTCTCGTGGTTTTTCTCCCTCTTTCATGACTTCCCATTCAGTTTTCCCTCCCTTCCCCTATAATCCTCTGCCCTGTTTCTCATATTCCACATATAAATGAAGCCATATGACAATTGTCTCTCTCTGATTGACTTATTTCGATAGCATTAATTTTAAACCTGAAGTTTTCAGCAAGATGTTTTCTACAGGTTCTGAAAGTCAATCAACACCAGCAAAAGATTATCATGTCATTAACAAAGACATCTATTAAATGAAAACAAAGATTTCAATTTATACGAAAATTAGGGAAAAAAGCCTGATAAAACAGTGATCTTGTGATTGCTCGACACTGAATGAAAATGAACAGAAATTAGAACCACTCACCCTTAAATTTTGTTTACAGATATAATAGCTTTAACAATGTATTATCTTTTTGCAAGAAAACATATATATATGCACATACATGTAGATATTTTTAAATATGAGACTATTTAAGGCTCCCATTTGACTTACAGAACCAATCATAAAATCGACATCCCAAGGCTGTGAAAAACCCATTTCCGTTTTGTTTTTATAGAGAAATAGCACAAGGGAAAGACCAGCAAGTAGTGGAAGCGGTCAGGGCATCTGCCATCCCCAGGTGCTGTCTTGGTGAGATTTGTCAGTCCTCTCCGCCGTGTGCACTGATGCTGAAGATTCCCCCCTGACCAGAGCCTAGTCATTTGCCAGATCTCCCCATCATGGGGAGTTACACAGCAACTGATCCTCGTGCTCACCCTGCTTTCAAAGCATTCCAATTTTTAATCGCTACATGACTTGTCAGATTCAATATGAACCACATGGTTACAATTAAAACCTCTCTAATAACGAGAATGCCAAAAAAGGGGGGGGGGTTAAGCATGTTTCCTGTCACTGCCTACAGTCCGAAATGAAGTTGAAGAAAGTTCTTCAACTAAAATTTATGTTTGCACTTTGAGAAACTAAATTGTCACGTCCTTAATTCTTACCATAAACCACTAGAACATTGAAAGCATGTGCCTGCCCTTACTGAGTATGTCTGAGGTTCTGGCTGACGCTCACAGAGTGCATTTCCACTACGGAAAAGAATCCATCTCCCATGATGAGGAAAGAAAGCAGCCAAACTCCGGTTCCAGATCTGTACACCACACCTGTCACTTCCTTACCTACTGGGAGACATTTTCTTCTTGGCTGTATTGAGCTGGAAATGCTAAAGCATATTTTAAGAACTCTTCTTAAGCTCAAAAGAATGAACTTTATTTTCCTGAGAATGCTACTTGAATCACAGCCTCAGTTATTTCTCCGCTAGAGTTCGAAATTTTGAATTTCCTTAGGATTGAGGATTAAAATGAAAATAGAAAGCATATCTTATTAATTAAACATTGAAATTAATTTACTTGCAGCTGTTTGTAGATATTGATCCTATGTTTTAGAACATGTTTAAAAGAGATGTGCCAAGTACTGTCGTTTACTGGATCCTGACAAGGTTTTTCTGTGCAAATGAAAGTCACATCAGCTAAGAGACACATCAGGTTCTTGTGGAAAAGATACAATGGTGTATATGATAGCTGCAGACCGCCCGTTCTAATTCTACAGCATGCCCCCAGTGCTTACTGAGATTTGGTACCGGAGAAAATAGCCTTAGATCACCTATGTGGAGTAAATAACTTAGAAATTAGACATTTCTATATTTGACTTAATTCATCAAAAAACCCCACAAAACTTCTATCCCGATACCTCAGGATTCTTCCCCGGAACGTTTATTTCAGTGTCCTTTTAGGTATTTATTTTCTGAATGACATCAAACAGCAAAAAATTCTGATGTTAATCCATAGTTCTGCTTTCTTCTTTTTTTATATATTTTATTTTATTGTGGTAAGAACACAACATGAGATCTACCCTCCTAACAATTTTTCTAACTTTTTTTTTTAAGATTATTTATTTATTTATTCGACAGAGACAGCCAGCGAGAGAGGGAACACAAGCAGGGGGAGTGGGAGAGGAAGAAGCAGGCTCATAGCGGAGGAGCCTGATGTGGGGCTCAATCCCACAACGCCAGGATCACGCCCTGAGCCGAAGGCAGACGCTTAACCGCTGTGCCACCCAGGTGCCCCCTAACTTTTTATTTGAATTCCAGTTAGTTAACATACAGTGTAATGTTAGTTTAAGGTGTCCGATACAGTGATTCAAACACTACCATACAACACCCAGTGCTCATCAAAACAAGTGCCCTCCTTTTTCTCTGTCGCCTATTTAACCTATAGTTAAGAGTCTGTTTTCTTGGTTTGCCTCTCTTTCTTTTTTTGTCCCTTTGCTCATTTGTTTTATTTCTTAAATTCCACATATAAGTGAAATCATCTGGTATTTGTCTTTCTCTGACTGACTTATTTCACTTAATATAATACCCTCTAGCTCGATCCAAGTTGTTGCAAGTGGCAAGATTTCGTTCTTTTTTATGGCTGAGTAATATTCCATTGCATATACATACCACCTCTTCTTTATCCATTCATCAGTGGATCGATAACTTGGGCTGTTTCCATAATTTGGCTATTGTAGATAATGCTGCTATAAACATTGGGCTGCATGTATCCCTTTGAATTAGTTTTTTTGTATTGTTTCAGTGAATACTTGGTGTTACAATTGCTGGATCACAAGGTAGGTCTATTTTTAGCTTTCTGAGGAACCTCCATACTGTTTTCCAGAGTGACTGCACCAGTTTGCATTCCCACCAACATTTCAAGAGGGTTCCTCTTTTTCCACATCCTTGCCAATATCTGTTGTTTCTTTTTTCTTTTTTGTAACTTATTTTATTTAAATTCAATTAGTTAATATTTGGTGCATCATTAGTTTCAGATGTAGAGTTCAGTAATTCATCAGTTGCATGTAGTCACATCAGTGCTCATTATATCATGTGTCCTCTTTAATGCCCATCACTCAGTTACCCCATCTGCCCCACCTCCCCTCTAACAACCCTCAGTTTGTTTCCCATGGTTAAGAGTCTCTTATGGTTTGTCTCCCTTTCTGATTTCATCTTGTTTTATTTTTCCCTCCCTTCCCCTATGATCCTGGTTTTGTTCCCTTAAATTCCATATATGAGTGAAGCCATTTGATAATTGTATTTCTCTGATTGACTTATTTTGCTCAGCATAATATCCTCCAGTTCCATCCACATCAATATAAATGGTAAGATCTCATCCTTTTTGATGGCTGAGTAATATTCCATTCTGTATACATACCACATCTTCTTCATCCATTCATTTGTCGATGGACATTGGGGCTCTTTACATAGTTTGGCTATTGTGGACATTGCTGCTATAAATATTGGTGTGCAGGTGTCCCTTTGGATCACACTGTTTGTATTTTTTGGGTAAATACCTAGTAGTGCAATTGCTGGGTTGTAGGGTAGCTCTATTTTCAACTTCTTGAGGAATTTCCGTACTGTTTTCCAGAGTGACTCTACCAGCTTGCATTCCCACCAACAGTGTAAGAGGGTTCCCCTTTCTCTGCATCCTTGCCAACATTTGTTGTTTCCTGACTAGTTAATTTTAACTATTCTGACTGGTGTGAGGTGGTATCTCATTATGGTTTTGATTTGAATTCCCTGATGCCCAGTGATGTTGAGCATTGTTTCATGTGTCTTTTAGTTCTTTTTGTTGTCTGATTGTTGTGGCTAGGACTATGTTAAATATCTTCTTAACAAATTTTTAAGTGCACAAAACATTACTGCTGACTATGGGTACAATGTTATATAGTAGCTCTCTAGAGCTTATTCATCTTGCTTAACTGAGACTTTATGCTCATTGAATAGTAATTCCCCATCAAGAACTTTGTTATGGAAAGTGTGGGCTAAATAGTAAAATCCTAGAGAATTTACTAAATGAGTAAGATACCCCATTGCTAGATCTTATTGTTGCCATGTGTCACAGTCTCTTAAACTGGAAAACATTTTAATGATTTATGGAATCCAGATTTCCATTAATCTTCTTCAGAATTGTCAAGCATGTCTCCTCTACATAAAAAAGCTCAACTCTTCATTTATCATTTAATAAAAAAATATCAGGGAGCGAAACCTACTTACCACTTTCCTTTTCACTTGCTATAGGCTAGTCCTGTGCCAAGGAACATCTTGAAAGAGGAAATCTAAGCACATCTTTTTAAATACCAAAGTTCATATACAACTTCAGGGTTTCTTGAGTGGAAATATTTACAAAATCTCTATCTCATTTACCAACACAGTATATAGCTTCCATTCCATAGACCTAGGCTTTTTGGGGCCAACACCATGCCTTTGTATCCACAATAGGATTACAGTTCTTAATCGTGCATGCAGTAGATGCTAACTAAATGGTTAGTAAGGTAGACCTCTTACAAAGGTAAAAGTTAATTTCTATTAGTCAATAAAGAATCCTCATCCCAACAAATTGCTATCTATAATCAATATATGTTGAGAGAATCATATCCCTAGAGTTTTTTCTTTTTTCTTTTTTTTTTTTTTTTTACTATTTTTCTTTCTTCTCTGTTATAAACTGGAATTGAATATCATATAGTATTAGGAGTCTTAAACTTTCTACCCACTACTCTAGTACAAGCCATATAAACTGGCAATGGTAATGTTCTATGCCCAGTGAACTAAAAACTTAGAGTATTTCTCATTTAAATTGGTCACTGAAATTGACAGCTTTAACATTAGACTCTATTCTTTTTTTTTTTTTTTTAGATTTTATTTATTTCTTTGACAGAGAGAGAGAGACAGCCAGCGAGAGAGGGAACACAAGCAGAGGGAGTGGGAGGGAAAGAAAGAGGCTCCCGGCAGAGCAGGGAACCCAACGCAGGGCTCAATCCCAGCTCCCTGGGATCAGGCCCTGAGCCAAAGGCAGACGCTCAATGACTGAGCCACCCAGGTGCCCCATAGACTCTATTCTTTTTAATTCAACTCAAGCATATTCCAGTAAAAAGTAGAGTTTGTTGAGATTGTACTGAAGTTCTCACTTCTAGTATGACCATTAAAATCTTAGACACATTTGAATCAATTTGTTATTTTTCTCTACTTTGATAGTAAAACAAATGAACAGTATCACACTGTTCATCCACACCCATGAGTACAGCCACTTGAATGTTTACTGCAAAAATTCTCATGCTTGAATTTAGGGTTATGTACTGAAGGAATTAAATGACATCCATTGTTTGTACTTTCCACTGTTTTGTCTTTCAGTGTGGTTTTGCTATTTACCTAACAGAGTTTTCTGCTCTCTCCAGATCTTTTTGTATACTTGGGAAGCAAAAGTCTTCCCTATGGGTGCTGACTTGGAGCATTGGTGCTGACTTGAGGTCATCCTGCACTCACTACTTTGTATCCTCCACAAATCACGTTCTGCTTTATATCATGTGACATAACCCATTTCACTCACCATCGCTACACGATGTTGCGACATCATCACAGTGATGAACTGTGCTTCAATGTACTTGTTTATATATATATTTAAAAAACGTTTTAAATTTAAATTAAATTATAATTCAGAGGCATCCTCATGAAATGTCCAAAGTATACCAGTCAGGAAAATGGGATCTTTTTTTTTCTCATTTCTTTCTGTAATAACAATTGATTCGTTTTCAATATAATTTTATTTTTACTTTGAGATAATGAGAGCGCCTTACATCACTTCATATGTTATATCCTATTAAATATGTTATATCCTTTTAAATATTTATAATCTAATGACTGGGCTATCGGATTTCGTATTAAAAATATAGGCCACCCAGTTAAATTTGGATTTCAGATAAATCATGGAATTTTAAAACTTATTTGGGACATAGTTTTCTAAAAAATTACTCATTGTTTACCTGAAATTTGAATTTAATTTGCTGTCCTGTATTTTATTTTACAATCTTATTTGTTGAATTTGTTAAAATTTTCTAATAAAAATAATTCTAAAATTAAGAAAAAGGCCATAATAGGAACCCATTCTGACATGATGAATTATTACACGTAGTTAGATACATTGAAAGCTAGAGAAAATCTGTCAAAGTAGAATATGCAAAGAGTAAAACACAATTTGGGCTGGCTTAATCCCTATCCATCATCATAAAGGTGTTCATTGATATCTATGATTTTAGGAACTAACTATACTAACTACAAACATAACCAGGGCAGCAGAAGTTACTTTGAAGTTGGGTGGGAAGCTCTGATACTCAGGAGCTAAATGCAGCCATGGAAGCGACGCAGTTATTAAGGTGCAAAGAGAAGAGGCCAAGAACAGAAGCATCAAGAACCCTGTATGTAAGGGGTGGCAGAATACTTTAGAAAGAGACTGAGAAAGGGCATCAAGTGGAGGAAGAGAGAAGGAAGCATTCTCCACTGAACATTCTCCACTGAAATAAACCACAGTCCCTTGAGAAGATGGCCACTTCTATGACGAGGGAGGGGAAGAGTCAAGATAAGCCTGAAATATTGGTGTTACCAGAAATAAGTACGGAAAAAATGATGTAGAAATGTCACAAGGATCCAGCATCCAACATGAAGGGCCTCCTATACGGCCAAACAATAGTAATATACTAGAATTCATTAAATAAAATTTGATTCCATGAGTCTCTACAGATAATAATGAAAGATAAATGATGATAGATAGATAGATAGATAGATAGATAGATAGATAGATAGATAGATAGATAATAGATAGATAGGGAAGAAAAGAAGGGAAAATTTTCCCTTACAGTGACATGCTGACTAATAAATATAGAAAGAATGATGGAATCACCATTGTGCCATCATAATTGTAAAAATTGATTCAAGAAAGAATCGGGGTGAAGGTGGAGGTTAAATGAGGTTCACACTATTTACATAATATTAAGTATCCTTCCACAAATTACTATTATAGCTCATCTTCATTATTCACGCTGCTCCTTAAAATTCGTTGGTAACCCCAAGTTCAATACTCACAGCATTTTCTCAGTCATTATCCATGGATATACACAGAAGGGTGAAAATCTGAGCCATTCAATGTGCACGTGCTCGGCTGAGGTTGAACAAGGCAATGCTCTGCTTTCTAATTTCAGCTGCCATTCTGTAGACCAGAGTGTTTTTCAAGGTATATTGTCAGGTTTTTGCATTTTTGTGCTTTTTATTGGTTATTTTGCTGTTTAACTTGTCTCCAAAGTGTAGTGATAAAGTCCTTTCCCATGTTCCTAAGGGTGAGAACATTCTGTTGTGTCTTATGGAGAAAATACCATGTTAGACAAGCTTCTTCAGGCATGAATTACAATGTTGTAGTCTGTGGGTTTCATTAACGTTAATGAGTTGACAACATATATTAAATAAAATGTCTTTAAACAAACGGAAACCCACACAAAACAAGGTTATATACTGATTGGTTGATGAAGATATTGTGACTAGCTGCTCTCAGGAAATTAACCCTGTATTTTCTTTGGAAGCGACGCTCAGTACTTCCTAATTCAGTGTTCACAGAAAGTCTGTAGAACATAACTATTTTGAATAATGGCAAACAACTGTAATTACAAAGGGAGAAAGAATAAACACACAGTGAAGATATTGCACAAAACTTTAACCAAGTGCTCCCAATTAGTAACACTCATAAGGGGCAAATGGATATTATGGTCCACCAGACCTGATACTCTGAAAAGTATACAACATTCCCTATGAAGTATTCCAGCCCAAAATGTTTAAAAGCTGAATTGAACATTGAAGAAACACCAGAGAACTCTCACAAAGTGAAAAGCATTCTATAAAGCAATTAGCTTATGTTCTTAAAAAATGTCAGTGGCCTAAAAATCAAAGAAAGATTGCGGAACTTGTCCATATTAAATAGACTGACAGAAGCATATACACACATCACGCAATTCTTCATAAGCGTCTGTACCAAAAAAGAAGCTATAGGCTACATTAGGAAAATGGACTGTATTAGGTAACAGTTTTATATCAATATTTAGTTTCCTGAATTTGATCATTGTACGTGGGTATGTCAGAGAATGTTTCTGTCCTTAGGAAATACACGTAGAAGTGACATGGGGTAAAGAAAAGGAAGTATGTAACTTACAGGAAAAAGCTTAGCATATAATTATCTATCATCTATTCAGAAGAAAGAGAGAGAGCACAAAAGTAGCAAAATATTACAGATAGGTGAATCTGGGTAAAGAGAATTATTTGTGCAATTCTTGCAGCTTTTGTTTGTTCAGAATGATTTCAAGATACGCAGTTTTTGAAGGGAGGAGAAGGAAGCTCCGGAGGGTGTGCTGTCAGAGGAGTCCAGAGAAAAGGAAGTTGTCCGCAGTGTGAAATGCTACAGAGGTGAGTGAGGTTGGGGATGTAGATTAGATTTAGCCGCGGGGAGTTGCTGGTGAAGCCCATTTCTGTAGTTTTGTAGAGCTAGAAGCCTGCTTGTCATGGGTGCAAATGAAGTGGTGTGTGGAAATACAGACACCAAATTCTAGAATTTTAGCTGTTAAAAGAGCTATGGTAAAAGGTGGAATGAGTGAAGGAATTGTGCTTTTTTTGTTTGAAATAATTGGAGAGGTGTGAGCATTTTTAAATGGGGATAAGGACCCACGTTTGGCCAGTGAGAGGGAGAACTTGAAGCCAAGTGGAAGGGAGGTAATGATCGAGAAGGGGGGGCTCTAATGAAAAGTAGAAGGCAATGTTGGATTCAACTTAATTAATTGGAAAATGGATCTTTTTAAAAATTGGAATGGTATTATGAGATCTTTCAGGTTTCTTTGAGAAGAGTCAGTTTATGGAATCCCTTAGATTATAATAAGGGAGGAAGCAAATTCATATAGCGAACATGTTTTCAAGTTATGGTATGTTTTCAAATCTGGAAAAAGCAATAATTTATCTTTTATATTGTGATCTCTCAAAAAAACATAGGGATATGAATTGCAATCATTACGTCCTAGCATCTTTTCTTTTTTTTCTCTAAAGTATCTCCCTTTTGAACATGGCCATTCTCCCGTTACCGGCTCCACTTCCAGGCCTACATCTCTAACTGCCTTCAGAAGTGCGATATTTGGATCTTTCACCTTAAACTCCATAATCTTCTTCCCCAAACCTGTTTTTTTGTATTTTTTTTTTTTTAGTATCTAATTGAGGTGAAAAATAGCACAGCTCATTTGAAAATATTTTGATAGACATAGTTTATTTTCAATGAATGAGTAATTGCATAATGCATTCACCCAGGGACCAGGGCAGGAATCATGCATTCCAAAAGAAGAGTATCACATTTAATTTATTTTTGGCTATAGACCTAATCGAGGAGGTAATGATTTAGCATCTATGGAGTAGCCTAAGAAACAAACAACACTAATTGTGAAGTCTACCT
This sequence comes from Ursus americanus, assembly GCF_024610735.1. Taxonomy (NCBI): domain Eukaryota; kingdom Metazoa; phylum Chordata; class Mammalia; order Carnivora; family Ursidae; genus Ursus; species Ursus americanus. Next base: position 42,919,222 of record NC_142146.1, read on the forward strand.
TAAAGTCTCATTAAATGCTAAGGGAACTGTTATAATTTCCACCTCATAATTAAAGCATTCGACTTTGATGCTTGTGCTTGGACCTGGGCTGAAGTTGAGCAAAGGGAACTCCTGCGGCTGCATGCGACGCTAGATTTGCTAGCACCAGCTCTGTAAGAAGCCCAAGGAACTTTTTAAGATGTTTAGCTAGATCCTGGAATGTCCGGGCTCCCCAGTGAAACCACTCCAACTGAAAATGGCGAACTTGAGTTCCATAGTTTTGTTCGCCTGGGAACAGGAGGAAGTGATTGAGGAAAATACAAAAGAGAAAGGGAATGCAGGGACAAGTGTTTCTCTAGGAAAAATAGAAAAGCAGGATCTTTTTTTCTCCCTGGTACTCTGTACCAAAATGTTAGCGGACTATTAACTCTCTGCTTATTCTTGTCTGAATTGTTGGAACCATAGCCACGTGACATTTACTCCACAGCTTTTTTGTGTGTTACGTTTTTATTTTCTTTGGACAAAAGGCCATGGCAACTTACTTGATTGGGGCCACAAATACACAAGCTTTTCGAATCTCAGAATCTATCCAATGTAAAGGGACCAGATTATTTCAGCATTAAATTAGATCAAGGTGTGTTTTTACAAAAAGCCACATTTATCATTTTTGCTAACAGGATTATTTGAATGCGCAGTTGTATGAGAAATTACTATAATTTTTGTTACTTCTACAAGATTGTCAGAACATACAGAGATAATGTTAATCTTGTTCCTCTAGAGTTGGGACACTTTTTCTTAACATCCTTCTAACATTTGTGAAATCTCTTCGAGAAGACGTTAACTCGAAGAGACAAAACAGCTACGGTTTAAATACGCAAGCAGATCTGCCCAAAAAATCTCATTCACAAAATAATGGTGTTTTGCAACAAGTTCATTTGACTGTGGAAATGTGAAAAATGTGTTATTGCTTGGGTCATTTCAAAAACCATGATTTGAAAAAATATGGTGCGAGTTGTAATTCTTTCTAATTAAAAACCAGGCAAGCCCTTAGGTGGGAGTCACAGTGAGCTGCCCTGAGTTTTTCCCAAGCCTAACAAAAGAAAGAAGGACTGGCCACTGCTTGTGCCTGCCAACTGTGCATTGTTCAAGGAATCAAAATAAAGAGGCAAAGGGGTCAAGGGTTAGGAGCTCATATTTCCACTCTACATGACCCCGTCTCGGGCTGGGGTGCTCTTGTCATCTGTTTCTGAAGGTCTCTCAACACAAGCGTCTCCTCCACCCCTTTTGGGAAACTCCTGTGTAGACTATGCTGGTGATTAATGAAAAGGGCTCACAGGAGACCTTCTTAAAATGCTTTGGACAAAAGGGTCCTCAGCACGAAGGCTTCAGAAGAATACCTGCAGACATTACTGTCTTGAGAATACAGTGGAAATATCTGTGTTTTCCACCCATTCTACCTTCTTACAACGTATCAAGTAACGTGATTAATGGTGTGCCACTTTCTATTCTTCTTAAAGGCTGTCACCAGAATACTTAAACTTTCACAGCTCGTGTGTTGCAGAATATTTGGTTGATTTTCATGTTATGTTCATTATTTTAAGGTCATATTAGGTGATGACTGGGTTGAATTCTGAAATTCCGCTTTGTCTACAAATAGTGGAAAATTACACTCATGTTCTAGCAAATAACGCTTAGATGTATAAGACAATTTTTACCAAAATCTGAAAAAAGAGAACATAAATTATGAACGCTATCCTTGTGTCATAGTAAGCACCTGAATACAAAGCACAGGAAAACATACTTCATTCAAATCCAAACCTTGTAATTATCACATTTTCACTGGTCGCTTTGCTAGAAATTTCTCAAGAGATTCTGAGACATATTAATGAAAATCCAAAAGTGATTTTAAAAGATCCATTCCTCCCCCCACCCAAATACTTACAAGACAGTGAAATTAAGCATGCTGTGGCTATTATTTTTTCCAGTGGTTTAGGACAGTGAAATAAGACAGAGGCTCTAGTTCTAAGAGCTATCAGGGGTCCAATTTCTGGAAACCCTAACGTCTAATGCCTAACCCACAACTGTACTGATTAGGACAGTGTTTCACCAATTCCGCACTGTTAGCGCTAATGAGCCTGCAGAAAACTAGGAATTATCAGTTAAAGCTGCTGTTGAGCTGCTCCCCTCACAGTATATCAGCTCCACGACTTTCTTACTATCCTACAATTCAATAGAGCATCCCTCGAAACAGTCGGCTTCTAGTTAACATAGAAATTTGTTGTGGAAGAGGGCAGGCAGGGAGGGAGGCCATATTTGTCTACGACCATGAGTGTAAAATGCCTTCAACGGAAAGTTGCTGCTTCAGAAAGGGCGTTCTATCAAATAGCAGACCTGTACTCTGTCGCATGGAATTTTATAGGAATCTACTTTGGACCAAATGCATCCTTCCCTTTTATTTTCTGTGCTTACTCGCTTTCAGAGCAAAAGAAATTCGGATTTCCTAACCGCTGAAGTGTAAATCGCAACTATGGGACTATTGAGGTGATTTTGACCAAACTGCAGAGAAGCAAGAAAAAGAGTAGAAACCCCTCTTTTCATTAAATTTAAATTTAGATAACTAGGGGCAAGGCAGCTTTTCCTTGTTTTATGGAAGTATTTAACCTCCAAAATAGCCATGGCTATGGCGAAGTAATGTCTGAGTTTTGAGGAGTACAGTCCCACTTTCCAGATAAACTAAATTATGATTACAGGATAGATTTGATGCTGAGAGCTACACTGCATATTTTCAGGTTGCTGAAAACCCGACGCAAAGGGAAGGGTCAACACAGTACGTACATACGAGGAGAGGGAAATAAATGAAAAAAAAATTTTTTTTCAAAACTGGTACAAGGCCTCTTTGCTTATTTCCAGGAACAGTCAGCCAGATTTAAAGTTTCAGCTTCCTCTGAAACGATTCTTTGATCGCAGCCAGCCAAATGGTCTTCATGCCTTCTCTGCAGCACTCCCTCCCTCACCCCCATCTGTATCTCTCACCGTCTTCTCTTTCCACTGTGGGTTAAGTAAGTGGCAGGGTGGTATGAGGGGTAAGAGCCTGACCTCAGGCCTCCCAGTCTAAAATTTGGCTCTCTCACTTACCAGCTGTGTGAGCGCAAATTCCTTAACCTCTCTGTGCTCCATTTCTTCACATGTAAAATGGAGATCAGAATAGCAACAGGGCCCCTGGGTGGCTCAGGGCGTGATCTCCCGGTCCTGGAATTGAGCCCCACCTCAGGCTCCTCTGCTGGGAGCCTGCTTCTTCCTCTCCCACTCCCCCTGCCGTGTTCCCTCTCTCACTGGCTGTCTTTCTCTCTGTCAAATAAATAAATAAAATCTTAAAAAAAAAAGAAGAAGAAGAATAGCACCTACATGAAAGTGTTGATAAGCAGGTTAAATTGTGCATTTATGTCAAGTATGGAACCTGGTAAGCACTGAATAATTCCTAGAGCCATTCGCGTGCAGGCGTCTCCCACAGACACTCCTTGAAGGCAGGGGCCAAGTCTTTCTTCTTAAAGAATCCCTGAGTTGCCTTGTTTTTCGTGTTCGGTAGTCACAGCTCTTGAATGAGCACCGAATGAAGGAAAGAATAAAGCGGAATAGACTGCAAAGGTTAACGTTCTGCCATCTGATGACATTTGATGCTGTCTCAGTCGGACAGAACTATTGCTCTGCTCTCTTATCTTTGTTTCCGTTTCTTCACGCCTTCCACCCGGAATTCACTCAGAGACCTGTCCGCAGCCTGAACCTGCAGGTGGAGCACAACTTTCGAAGTCAATAGGTCCTTCCAGAAAGAGGAGAGGGATGATAGGTGGGAATTCACATCAAGAATATATATTCCAGTATGTTTTTATGTGAATTTCAATTTGAAAACCTACAACGTTTTCAAGATCTTGGAACTGATACTCTGTGATATTTATGTCAGGACAAAGAATTTTACTTCAAATATAAACTTTAAATTTGGAAACTAAATCACTTGTTTCAAGGAGATAAAACTTTGCAGAGAGAGAGGGCCAACTGCTTTTCACCTCAAGAGATGATCTCTAATACTGCCAGAAATGTGATTATATGGATAAGTTTAACTTTAAAAATAGACATAATACCAGGCCCAGATCTTTATGCCGGGGCTTCTGTTGGCAACCCCTTACCGCACCTTTATCAGGGAACCCTATCGTAGTTGCCTGTTATAATCACTGCCTTGACAGAATTAGAGAAGCACCTGTAGAAATTTTTAAAACCCATTTGCTCCCTTTATCTGCAAAGTGTCAGCACCTTTGTTTTTAAGCACACTTGCCTTACACAATATAGGTTATTGGTTTGAAGATTTGAATTAGCAGGATGTTAAAAGTGCCGGTAACTAAAGTGAAGAAATGCACCATTTTCACTGCACCACCTCGGGCTGGTTGCCATTGGCCACAGGAGTTAATAAACAAATGTGTTCCTAGAGACGGCCTTCAATTTTAAAATGCTGGCCCCAGAAAATTCCCAGCTTCATGTATTCATGGCAATTGATGTCAACAATTAAGAAAGACCATGATAATTATTTGACCAGCGACCGGGCTTATTTGAGGTGTAAACAAAATACCTTTCATGAACTCCAAGTTGACTTCCCACTTTGCAAACATTAGCCCCTGTTTACTTGCTAGCCTTTATAACATAAACATTGCGGTATCATACTATTAAAAGGAGCTCTCTGCTCGGGAAACTCAAGGTAATATCATCTAGCATGTTGGCATTCTCCCGAAGAATTAGTGCCTAGGGAAGGCAAAACAGGACATTAGTGAGGATTAATAGAATTTTTGAGTGAGCCTTCCTTTTCCCTCCTCTCTCTGTCCCGGCTTTTATGTGTTAACCTTCAAATTATTTTAGCATGTCTTTGTGTGTTGAATTATTAAAAGTGGTGTATTTTTCAGTATCTAGCCAGTAGATTGTTTATGATAGTTTCACATTTTTTCCCAACAGCCACACTATATTTAAATTTCTATACTTTAATATTGCTATGCTCTAAACTTGGTTTAAATTCCAAGCAGGTATGAAATAATATGTCTTCTTAAAAAAATGTGTTCTCTCCAGGTACATTGACTTAGTAGTTTTGCTGACTCTCTCTGAGGGCACTTAAACCATCATCAAACATCTCTGGGATTTGATAAGAGATAGATTAAGAAACCCTTATAAAGAAGTTTTCTTTTACCTCACAAATGGTGTGATGTTTTGCGAGTAACTTGCCCGTGTCTGCATCTAAAAAATCATGGATGTGAGCCAGGTGATTCTGTGAGATGCTTCCATGCCAGAGTCACATTAGACACTGAAGTGGGTGGGAAGTCCGAGGTCCTACCGCTTGCGGTTTGACTGGAGCTCCATAATTGAAACTGGAGGAAGGATGGGCTGGAGGGTGAAGCATTTTACGTGGCATAAAGCTCTCTGCATAAAAAGCATCAGATATAAAATAAAGCCTATAAACCACACAGTTCCAATGAGGTTTCCCTCTCCAACAGTAATAGCTATTTCTTAAACCTCAAACGGTAATCTCAGGCACACTCCAATTCCAGACCTTATGCAAAGTGGCCATAAAGTGGATTGAATAAACATGCTTCTGAAGCATTTTTAAGAATTACGTAAGGTGAAATCATTGTCATGGTCTCTGCTTTCATTAAAATAAAAATGCTGTTATTTTTTGTTTATTAATATGGTCACATTCTGAAGGTCCTTTTTTGGGTTGCAAATTGCTTAGAAAACCAGCAAAATTCTAAAATATTTTTTAAAAATTTTTGTCTGAGATAATCAACTCTTGCCCTTAGTTAACAGTTCTATCAGGTATCTCCCGACTCTTTCTCACACTAATGAGACTGTTGGAATTGTTTTCCTAATTTAATTCAGCCCAGCCACACCAATGCAATTGTCTGATTCCCAGGTCTTTCAGTTAGCTGCGGAACTGAAGTTCTTGGTTAAGTCGAAACTATTATACACATAAGTTGCCATAAATAATGATTCATTGAGAAGAATGTGGGTCATAAACATAAAGAATATAATATAAAAGACAGTTTCAAACATATGTTGCTTCATTTCTGTTCAAATAGTCTGGATAGCCTGTTAAGATGCTCCAACTTCCTGTAATAGAGAGTGAAATGAACATTTTTCTACAAAATGTGTCCCTCTTGGTTATTTAATGTAGCAGAACAATAGCAAAATAAAATACCAGCAGAATATCTGATAATTTTTTATTGAGGAAACAGGGAAGTTAGGATGAAATGTAGGACTCTTCCAGTTAACAGGAAAATACACTTACAGCTTTCAGGCCCACCTCAAGATCCTCTACCATTTATCAAAAAATCTCTTCAATTTTCAAAGGCCCTCTAAAGACCTCCTGGGACTATAAACAAAGGCTATATTGTATCCTTGGCTGAAGCTTGTTAAGTGGCTCATGAATAATACTAAATGCATCCTCCCCGTAAATCTCCTTGATGTAGGACCACTGTTATCCAGCCACAAACTTTACTGACGTCCATCATAAACTCGGAGATGGGAGATTTGCCATAGGCATCCAAACACCTGCTTCCAATGTCCCATCCATGTGGTTCTCTTGAACACATGAAGTCAGTGACGAGAAATACTGACACTGTTTCTAGTGCAATGTATCAAAAACACTTCTAATATTCTTTGCACTAATCTTTCAGAACAATAATTCAAGGTGATGAGTCATCAGAACTTACATTTGCAATAGCACTTCATTCAGAGTAACTGGAAAGAATTGAGTGTTGTGAAGACTATTTTAGATTCTAGACATTTATTTTTTAAACTTAAAAAAAAAAAGAAACGCACAAATAATGTCTTTAGATATCTATGTAAGTTGGCAACAACTTGGAGGTGTTCTCCTAATGAGCGACCTATTTTTGACGATCTATTTGTGACACAAAACAAAAAAACCAAAGAAGAAGAAATGATGCCAGGTAGACCCAGACGCATCTCAGTGATGTTTCCTGTAGAGAGGAAGCGGAAGTCTAGAAAGAAATCACCTGTTTGGAGTCCTTCTATGGTTAGAGGACTTAGTGGGAAGTTCGCTGTCCCTTGAAGGAGCGTAACTCTCCTTTTTTCTTAAAAGTATACTTACCATGTAAAACTACAGCATTTCAACAAGGAAGGGATTTATATTATATCTCACAATGGACTTTTGACTCTCATGGATGAGCATCAGCGACCTCGTACACTTTCAACAGGTCGGAGAAGTGAAAAGACCACGTAAAATGTGTTTCATCCACTGTCCTGTGATTTAGATCTACTAGGAAGATATTGTAATTTCTACAGTAATGATTTAGTGATGTCATTGTTCTTTCCAGGAACTATGGATAAAATAAATTTGCTCTTCAGTTTGTTAATGCTTGCATGGAGCACGTGACTTTCTGAATGCCTCGGTCTTAGTACCTCTTCACAGTGACTGTAAATCAAGCTATGGTTATTTATGTAGACAGTTGCATGTCAGCCTCCAGTTATATATGCATATAAATTTTAGTTCTTCTGGAAGTCAGACAGTGTAGTTCGTCTGCTTGTCCATGTACTATAGGCTAATTATATGTAACCTTATAATATAACTATAATAAAAAAGCCTTCAACACTTAGTAGGTTCTTATTGTAACAACTGAAAATGACAATTAAGATGCTTGCTAGTGTGAAAAGAAAAGAAAAGAAAAGAAAAGAAAAGAAAAGAAAAGAAAAAGAGAGGAAGGAAGGAAGGAAGGAAGGAAGGAAGGAAGGAAGGAAGGAAGGAGCCCAAAATAGAGTCAGCTGTGCTAAACCCCACCTTAGCAGATCAAGACTTGGTACTTAACATAATTGGAGTTTCAGCCTCTCCCAGGAATATTATCTTAAACCAGTCAATCTGAAATTTCCTGGTCAAAAGTAGTGAGGTAAACTGCCTGACAGACCCCTTCTGTCCCTCCAAAAGATGAAGCTTACCTGGTCCTGCCCCCTTCTGCTTATTAAAGTCTTCTACTTTGGACAGCTCTTTGGATCTCCTCTCAGTTTGCTAGATGGGATGCTACCCAATTCATGAATTGTTGAATAAAGCCAATTTGATCTTGAAATTTACTCAGGTAAAATATGTTTTTTGATACTAGTATAGACCAAGAATATTAGATTAACCAACTGAAAGTTATTTTGTTGCTGGTAAGTATATCTACACCTGGAGTTTGGGAGATTTAGGTGGACCAATATAAGAACAAGGAAATATTATTGAAACATGGAAATATTATTATTGTTGTTGTTATTGTTATTGTTTATTGTTCACTAAGAGAATTTATGAATGCTAAAAGCCAAAACAGTGTTTATAGTTGAATGCTAGAAGAATATTCTTAGTTCAATGGCAAATAATTCCTAGATATTTTCCCACATATTGGCCACAGGTAGTGATTAGTACTTAGTTCAAATTACAAATCTGTAGTGTTTATATAACTCTATATAAGGAATATATGTTGTAGAAGATTGAATACATTTAATCAAATACTTCATAGAATTATAAATTGAATAAACTAAATAATAGTCCTAAAATAAGGACCCATAATTATACCCACTTCCTCCAAAAAATAAAAATAAAAAAAAAAAAATAAATAAATAAACAAACAAAATGCAGGGGAAGTCTTCCAAACTTATGCTCATGGGCAATGGAGGTCGTATTTTGCATCATTGGCCAAGTATGTCAAACTTGACGTGCAATGTCAACTGCATTCCAAAAGAAAAGAATATTCTGTTGATACAGGTGTAGCAGGATATGCTTTTCTTCCTATAGAAGCAGTTGTCTCTTTATTGAAAATAATGAACCTATGGAAGATAATGTCCCCAACATACTTGAGGTTTATCCAGCATGTATCTAAATATTAGCAAAATTAAGTAAACTATTTGCTTACTACATTTGTCCTTTTAATATTTTGTGTGAATTCATATACATGCCTGAGTACATGACATTTGCCTTGTAGCCTTTGGTTAATTATTTGCCTGGAAGTGGTGATGATGTCATTAAGAGCTCTACAACTGCATAGCGTTTATTTCCCATTAATAATAGCTAAGATTGGCACTTAGAAAGTTTTCACTGTGCTAGAGCAGGGAATGGTAATTTTTTCTGCAAAGGTCCAGATAGTAAATATTGTAGGCTCTGAGGGCCATCTAGTCTCTATGGCAACTATAACTGCTGTTGTAGCATAAGGGCGGTCATAGACAATGCATATATGTAGGAGTGTGACCCTACTCCATAAACCCTTATTTATGGACATTGAAATTTATATCTCACACAATTTTCACATGCCACAAAATATTATTCTTCCTTCAGTTTTTTTCCCAACCATTTGAAAATGCGAAAACCAGTTACAGCTGGGGGCTGGATTTGGCCGGTGGGTCACAGTTTGCCAATCCCTATTCTAGAGGAATGTTTGGGCAGACATTTACTCCACAATTCGGTTCATTGCATGCTATTTTTGGTGCAATATTTTGTTCCTCTTTAAGAATCAGGTTTATATATTTCTCCATGCTGAACGTCAGAGATTCATATATATTTTTTGAAGATAGGGAATGGAGAAGACAAGCAGTGAAGAAGTGAGGAGCTAAGCTCTTTGGACTAAAAAACCACGAAGGCAAAATCACTTAAATTTTGTTTTTCCAAAGGAAAGCTGTTTTGTGATATTTGACAGTCTCTCAATAATGATGTTGCAACCTTGAGACTCTCTGGAGAAATGCAAAGTGACACCTTCTCTAATATGTTCGTTGCTGTGTTACTTTTGCTAAGTAAATTAACATAATCTGAATAAATGAAGACTAGCAGTCAGCATATAATTTCTGAAAGTGTAAAATTGAAGTATAAGTTTATGTTCTCAAATGCTGTTAAAAGTTGATAAATATGTTGATATGAAAGAGGTTCTTAATAATTATATACAGTTATCATAAGCATTGATATTTGCATTAACTCTAGAAGGAATTTTTAATTCTGTGACCTTAGGCAAGTTACTTAACTTCATTAAGCCTCAGTTTATTCTTACAGAAAATGGGCATAATTTTACTTACCATCTAGGGTTTTTTCTAAAGTTTAATTGGATAATGCAGTTAAAATGCTTAGTCTAGTTGTAACTTAGAAAGAATAAATGTTCACTAAATGTTAGTAACTACTATAAATACAAATGTTTATTTTATTTTTTAATTTTATTTTTTAATTTACTTTTTAATTTTTAGCATTGTATTAGAAAATAATGCATGGGAATCATAAAACTGTTATATATAATCTTATAATATTTGCCTATCCTTCACACCAAAAGTCTTAGCCTGTAGAGGAAGCTACTTGTAACAATTGTAACTGTTTTTCAGTGATAAATTCTTTTTCTCTAAATGATGTGATGGTATTACTATTTATTGATTTATTAATCTTGTGTAATATCTATAAACCTCATATTGAAATAGGTAAGGATCTAACTCATTTAAACAACTCTCATGTACTCTTTTCCTGATTTTAAAACATCAACTACCAGGGCGCCTGGGTGGCTCAGTTGTTAAGCGTCTGCCTTTGATTTGGCTCAGGGCGTGATCCCAGTGTTCTGGGATCGAGCCCCACATCGGGCTCCTCTGCTGGGAGCCTGCTTCTTCCTCTCCCACTCCCCCTGCTTGTGTTCCCTCTCTCACTGGCTGTCTCTCTCTGTCAAATAAATAAATAAAATCTTTAAAAAAAAATCAACTACCATTCCCTTCTTTCTTTCCTTTCCTCCTCCATTTTCTCCTTCTCCTCCTACTTCTTTCACTTTTTTTTAAGAAACTATCTAGATATGTACTTATTCTTCTCTATAACAAGTACACTTAGAAGAATCATTGTCAACCTAAGAATGCATATCAGAATCTCTTCTGAAGCATTTAAAAAATACAGTTATCAATCAATCAGAATCTTCAGGGATTGAGCATAGGTATGTCTACTTTTACAAAAAAGTAGATTGATTAAATCATTTATTTTAAACTTATTAATACTTTTTAATCTATAGAATGAAATATTTCCTTAGCTCAGGAAAGTTTTCTTCTATTATGTCATTAATTATTTTGTCTGTTTCCATATTTTTTTTCACTCTGAAATAATTTTAAGCTTGTCCCTCCATTCTCTCTCCTCCAAATCTTCTTTCTTAGTGTTCTGATTTCTGTACTTTTCTTTAATTTTACCAATGACAGTACACTCAACTATATACTTTTTTACTTGAAGATGATGACACTTATAGGATTGTTCTCTATTTGTGAAAAGATAAATTATACTTTACAGTATATGACTAATATTAAATTATATTTAAGGTTTGTTTTGTTACGGTACCTACCATATAATAGTCCCATATTTGATTGAGACTCTATTGATAAAACCTGTAGTATCTGAAACCTTTTTACATAGAGGAGTGGAGGTGGTATGACGGTATCTTATGTCTCATCGTGAGTTAGTATATGTAGAAGTAACTGGGGAGGCTTGAGGACAAGACTGCCAGGAAGTTAAACTTTTCAGGGATTCGTGAGGCTCCTTTGGAAGGAGTTCATCTTGTGGAAAGAGAGAGACCAAGCTTACAATGGATTTGTCACGGAAGGCTGTGGAAAATGGTGGTATTTAGTTTATACTGTCTTCCTTTACTGACTATCCCAATTGATATCCTCATGTGTTTCCTTCTTCCCCAATATTCACACCATTGCCACTATGGCAATTCAGCTAAAACCATAATAAATGGAGGCTGTAACTATAAACTTTTAAAGATTTTTAAAGCACAGAACTCAAAGTGTTCAATGCACTGAAATTCAAATGGGGGAAAGAATGATTGAGGTCACTTTGGTTTGAAACACAGCATTGTAGGTTTCAGAAAACATAGGTAGGTTACAGAATACAAAATACGGCCTTGGCATATGAGTGGCTTATTAGAGCTTTTATGGCCTTGGGACCCAGACTCCAAGGCTCTCTCTGTGATGGTACTCTGTGGTCAAACCAGAGCTATTATAGCTTTTGTAGAGGCAGTCCTTTCAGCAATAAACCTGGGTAGCTTCAGTGTAGACCTCGGCATCACCAACTTCCAGAGCAGCTTTGTCGCCTTGACCATCCTTGGCAACAGATCATGAATCCGTGTTCAGATTTAACTAAGAACAGATCATAACATCATCTGAAGCACAGGAGACAAAGAACTTCACAAATAAATGAATGAAGATTCGAATGGAGAGTGGGAACTTCCTTCAAAAGAGGTAGGACGCATAGTCAGAGCAACAGTATTTATTTTCTCATTAATATGAGATCCCACTTCTTTGTATTTAAGATTGGCCTACTTAATGCATGTGGAAGATGTCAGATTTGGAATGAGGACAGTAAAGACCAAAAAAGGCATAAGCATGTGAAATTCATGATGCTCTCTGTTTAAGGAAATAATCATCAATAATCAATAAGTCAATTTTCCAGATACAAACCCTGTGCTTACTGTAGCTTACAAAAACAACTGAAATTTTCCACAGTTCAGACTCAGAGCCTAATTCTACTTATACTAGAAGCAGACAGGGGAGTCCTGCAGGAAGCCTGGGGACTGGTAGCCCATAAAGGTTTGGCTGGTTTTGATGAAAATTAGTGTGATATGATACACAGATGAAAGAGCAAATGGGTTTTCTTTACTTGATGAAAGCAGTGAATTCTGAAATTATGCACAGCAGGTACAGATGGAAGATACTGCACAGATATCACACATAGTTTTTATGCTGAAACATTTGTTTTATCCTTTTACCTCACAGCCTTTTTGCGGGGAGAGGAAGAGCAAAAAGTGAGCATATTAATCTAAATAAGGAGGCTACTTTTACAGGGAAAAGTAAATGATAAAAAAGACAATGACAGGGGCGCCCGGGTGGCTCAGTCATTAAGCGTCTGCCTTCGGCTCAGGGCGTGATCCCGGCGTTCTGGGATCGAGCCCCACATCAGGCTCCTCCGTTGGAAGCCTGCTTCTTCCTCTCCCACTCCCCCTGCTTGTGTTCCCTCTCTCACTGGCTGTCTCTATCTCTGTCAAATAAATAAATAAATAATCTTTAAAAAAAAATAGACAATGATAAATCACACTGCTTATTCTTCCTTCGTCCATTCGTTTAAGAAATATTCATTGAGTCCCTACTATGTGCTGGCTGGCCATTGTGCCACAGCAGTTTTCTAAGCTTCCTCCATTGACTAAAACAGAATTGTGTGACCCAGGTCATTTCTAGGTAATATCGTGAAGCCAGTGCATTTTCTACAGACCTTGCTTTTCCCTCTCCTGAGACTCTGCCTCTTCCATTCCCAGAATTATCATTCATCGATTCCACCTGCTAGCACTTTACTCTCTTCTTTCAGTTATAATTTCTTTTAAGCATAGCATAGTAAGGTTTAGTCAGAAATCCAATGCTAACATAAAGCAGTAAGTCAATGTGTGTGTGTGTGTGTGTGCGTGTGTGTGTGTGTGTGTGTGTGTGTGTAGAAAGGTGGTTTGCAGTGAGAGTTCTACTTGAAGGCCCACAGATCACACAATGTTGGCACCATTTTCTTTACCTCCAAAACCAAATTTGTGTTCCCTTTCTTTGAATTCCTTGGGGACAGAACCCATTTGTATTTCCTTGGTCTCTCCACAGTAGATAATAAATCTTTTCTAGAATGAGTTAGACACTTTAATTTATTTTTTCATTCAACATTTGAGTACTTTATGTTGTTCTAGGGGTTCGGAATATTGGAATGAACAAATTAGACAACAACAACAACAACAACAACAACAAAAACCCCTGTTCTCATAGAGCTTACATTCTAGTGGGGGGCAGGGAGATGACAGTAAGAATAAATATCATAAAAAAGTAAGTTATAGCATTTGTAGTAATGTCATAATTTTCAAGTTAAAAAAAATAGAACAGCAAAAGTAAATTTGGGAATGCTGAGGGGTAGGAAAACTGCCATTTTAAGTAGGATGAGGAATAGACCTCATTGAAAATGCAATGTTTGAGCAAACACTTGAAGGAAGTGAGGAAATTAGTCACTTGGCCATTTAGGGAAGAGTGTTCTAGATAGAGATAGAATATGTGCAATGGCCTGAGGTTGAAAGTATGTGGCTATTCCAGGAACAACAAAGAGGCCAGTAGATAAGGAGCAGAATAAGCAAAGGGAAGAGAAGTCGGTGTTGAGCTCAGAGGGACCATAGTGTGTGGGGCCTTGTGAGACATCATAAAACTTCAGTTCTTATTCTGATTAAAATGGAGAGTCATTGAAGGGCTTTGAGTGACATGATTTAATTATCGCTTTAAGAGATCCCTCTGGCTGCGGGGGCAAGAGTGAGAGCAGAGGCCCAGGAGAGACAAATTCAGTAACCGAAGAGTAAGTTTCATTGTTTTGTTTGCATTAAATGGATAGCTCTGATTGTCTCCTATAGAATCTTCCCATCTCAATTAGCCTCTACAGTGAGACTATCCTTACTTCTCTGTAGGCATAGATTTGATGAACCCTGTGCTTGAGGGCAGTGAGGGCATCCATCTCAAGGGAAGGGAGGAGGACAGAGGGCAAATTAGGTAGTAAGCATTTACTGCACTGGACTCTGCTTCTTGCTTTAGTACCACTAGGGAATCCATAACAACAATAGCACCATAATAATATTCCTGAGCCTCAAACCAAAATAATTAAATCGGAATCCTGTGTTTGAGGCTCAGCCATTAGTCCATTTAGAAGCTCCCCATGTGATTCCCACATGCAGTCCAGACTTCTCGTCACTGAGCTACACCTTTGAAACTAGAAATCCATCTTCTATGTATGATTTCCAAGATTACTCCAGCCATTTCTATTCATTTTCAACCAATGGGAAGGAAAAAGGAACAGCATGTCCAGGGCTAGTTAGCCTTTTAAGCAGAAGTTCTGCTTACTTCTTTTTCACATTTCATCAATGAATTTTTTGCTCATACCTAATCAGAGGGGAGGCTGGGAAATATAGTTGAATCAGGCATCCATGTGGGGACAGTCGTGTGTTGTGTGTGGGGGGGACATAAGTGTTTGCCGTATTATCAATATCACAAAGGGGAAGATAAATTTGGCAACTACTTGATATGGGCCATTTTTTTAAGCCAGCCAGTTATAGATAAAAACTGAAGCTTGTAAAAGCTGAGAAACTGAAGCACTTGAATTCTAAAAGGTTTTCCTTTCTTATCTATTCAAAGTAGTATTTGAGGGGGATGGAGTTGACTATGAACATAAGCATAACAATATAAGAATTTCCTCAGCGGATTGTTTCCATAGTTTCTATAACTGACACTGAGAAGAAAAAAAAGAAAAAGCCTGGGGTAAGGGAGGAAAAGTGGGGAGGTCATAGGATGGTGTCCTGTTGTACTGATAACTTCCGCTTGTTAAATACATAACCTGTTCAATTTCCCCTCTACTAGAGATCCACCTTTGTGGGTTTTCTTAAATGTAGTGCATTAGAAATAGAGAATCATGGTCTGACTCTGCTGTTTCAATTGTCTATTAGAAACAGTAATTGTTAGGTGGGAGGCTGGAGGTTTCATGCAGTCATTGGACGTCCTGACAGTCAGTGGTAGCAAGACAATTGGATATTGGCATAGGGAATGCTATGCTGGGTGAGTAACATCCTGCCTGTGTTTGCCTAGCATACCACAAGCACAAAGCAACCCCCTGGAAGCAAGTGAAGAAAGAGAAGAAAGAGAGAAAGAGAAAAATAATTTTCCATTTTGGAATAGCCAACTTGAGGTATGAGGATCTGAAAAAAGCCTGCTCGTATCAGTTCAGGGTGATTATACAATTAGGAGCAAACAAGTCTCACAATCCAAAACTCACAGCTGCTTCTTTTGAACCTATGATTGTAACAATCGCTCTCTTAATGAGACAGATAAATTAACTTTCGCAAGGTCGCATAGATTCATATCTAAGACTGGCAACTTCGTCAGACTTTGTCTTTTAATCTTGCTTGATTGGTTTTATTGTCTCACTTTCTCTGGTTCCCCAAGTTCTCTTTCCTACCAGACATTAAGTTGCATTGACTGCAAGGACGTGAGCATTGCTGCTCACAATTCTTTTTGTATAATGAAGCCAAATAATGTTTTTCAAATAAATGCATGAAAATGAAATAATATATAAGAAGTTCCTCTCATCTTCATACAAACCAGAATATATCCTTTTATAACACTCTATTCTTACAAAATAGCGTATCGGACTGTGGGAAATTTTAGAAAATGTTTCCCCCAGGAGTAGTCAGGTTATCTCTTTCGGGTTCATTGCTTCAGCAAATATTTTCCCATTGATTCAGAACCTTTAAACGTAACTTTTTTTCAGCTGGGTGAAAAATGGCTTGATTAGAACTAAATGGGTGCAATTCTCCCTAATGTAACTGGGTATAACATCTGCTGTCATTTATTTTTCTTACTAAATTGTAACAGGTGAGGCAGGCTGGAAGCTTAGTGGTAACATTACTGCACAGAGACAGGCCAATTCCCAGTCTAAGGCCAAACTACATCGGGTGTAGAACAGCTAAATTAAGCTTTAGGATTTCAAATGGATATCACGGTAGTCTATGACACTGGTCATCTCAAGGACTACTGAAACATAGCTATGATGTTCTAGAATATTTTCTGGCGTTTAAGGTATAGACTTTTATGGGAGCTGTTCTAGTTCAAATGGATTCGGGTAGGGCTAGGGGAGAGGGTTTTTGTTCATTTTTTTTTTCAGTGTTATATCCCTAATACGCAGAATAGTGTCAGGGATGTAGTAGGTGCTCCAAAAATATCATCTGTTGATTTAATGCCTAAATCACACATGATCACTTCTACCTCCCTGGAAGGGTCGTGGAAGGTGGAGGTGGAAAGGGGCAGCAAGGTTATCTGCAGTTTAGCTTAGGACCTAAAATTTAAATATGCCCAGGCCACACCTTCTATCTGAAATTGGTGGCCTCCTTTTAATATCCACTCTTCCCTAACCCACTGACAACTATCCATCCTTCTAGGTCCAGATAAAATCCCTCATAATTCTACTGATGCCATTCCAGTTTCTTCATCAGAATGTGCGTGTAACATCTTTTCTTCTTGGCCTCATTTTTGGTATCTTTCAGCCTTATTGCCCTAGCGTGACACAGTGCCTGGCCCCACCCCTTAGTGTACCAACATTAATGTAACCCTCAGCGTACCAAGCAGGAAGTTATTAGGATTTTATTGATGATTGACCAAACTATATTACTCACTGTAGAAAATAAATTTTTAATGTGTGTTTTTTCATTTGTGGGCAGAAGAATATATGTAATGGAATAATGGAAATTTCAGCGCTCTTAAAACTTAAGACTATTACTCTAAGTTAGAAGGCAGAAATATCCATTATTTAAAAAATTACTCCGAGAAAAGAGACTATAGGTTCAAGGAGAAAATGTTGGGAAGTAAAAGGTTGTTTTATATCCTATATCCTGTGTGGTGAATTGAGAAAGCCAGTAATAAGAAGTGAATAAGATAGAGGGGAAGACAGAAAAGAAGAGAAGGGCAGGATTGGGGAGGGAAGAGAGAGAGAGAGAGAGAAAGTGAGAGAGAGAAAGGGAGGGAGAGAAGAGAAGAGGCAGAAAGTAAAGCTATTGTGGTATTTTTGGAATGAGAATGCTGCTCGATGATACAGGAATTTAAATATATATATATCATTTTAAGTAATAGAATATGGAGGTTTTTGAATTTTGTTAAATTAGTTGATATCTTTCTTTTTTAAAGGAGGAACAAGCAATGCCATTCCTATAGCAGCAAAGCATTTCAGCAATTTTATCTTCTAGTCTCTCTGAAGGTACAAAAAAAAATCACCTCTTACTACAAACTTGTCTGGATGGCATGTTAATTTAAAAATACTCCTTAGCATTCTACTTCTACCGAAATTGATTTATGAAGTTGGAGTAATGCTATATGAAATCTGCAGGCTCAAAGATGAAATGTTGGGGGTGCCTGGGTGGCTCAGTCAGGTAAGCATCTGCCTTCAGGTCAGGTCATGATCCCAGGGTCCTGGGATGGAGCCCCATGTCGGGCTCCCTGCTCAGTGGGGAGTCTGCTTCTCCCTTTCCCTCTCCCCTCTGCTTGTGCTCTCTCTCTCTCTCCAATGAATAAATAAAATCTTAAAAAAAAAAAGATGAAATGTTAAATGCCACCTACAAGGGCTCAGTGTTTCTGGATTAGGGGAGCCCCCTTTCACTGACAATTACTCTCTACTCATCATAATATATAGACACGTACCAGGAGCGGAAGGTAATTAATCAGAAAGTTACCAGTCCTCTTTAGAAATATTTGACTTTTAAATTATTAGCCAACAACTTTACATGCACAACTAATTTCTTATATCAACATTTTAATCTAATTTCTTAGATCAGGCACTTTACATTAGGAAACAAAATATTCTATCAGACAAATCTAGTGTATCTTAGAAGCATGAGTCCTGCCCATTAGGATAGCTCTTGAGTGATGCCACGCTGAATCCCTGACAAAATTACTATCCGATATCAGTAATTTTTCCATCGCCAATCTAAGTACATTCTGTATTAATTTAAAACTACAGCTGGACATTTAAAGTATTAAAATAAATATATCTTTAAGATTTGCTTAATGATATCTGGATTAGTGATCTGAAAACTTTTTATTGTATATCCTTCTTATTATAAACGTTTATGTGTATATTGCCAATATATTTTTTAAGTTAAAATACAAGTACTCTTAGCCAAAATATGGAAAGAGCCCAGATGTCCATGGACAGATGAATGGATAGAGAAGATGTGGAATATATATCTACAATGGAATATTATGCAGCCATCAAAAGAAATAAAGAAATCTTGCCATTTGCAACGACGTGGATGGAGCTAGAGGGTATTATGCTAAGTGAAATAAGTCGGTCAGAGAAAGACAAATACCATATGATTTCACTCATGTGGAATTTAAGAAACAAAACAGATGAACATAGGGGAAGGGAAGGAAAAATAACATAAGATGAAAACAGAGGGAGGCAAACCATAAGAAACTCTTAACTCTAGGAAACAAACAGGTTTGCTGGAGGGGAGGCGGGTGGGGAAAAGAGTAACTGGGTGACGGGCATTAAGGAGGGCACTTGATGGAATGAGCGCTGGGTGTTATATGCAACTGATACATCGCTGAATTCTACCTCTGAAACATAATACAGTATGTGTTAATGAAATCAAATTTAAATAAAAAACTTTTAAAAACACAAAAAACCTAAAATATAAAATAAAAAATGCAAGTATTTTTATATGTAATATACCATTTACTTTATAAAGCATAAACAAAAATAAAAATGATGAAGTATGTCTATATACACTTTTACTTAGAGAACTGACTTGCATGGATGCTAAGTTGCATGTACCTTACTTTGGAAACCACTGATCTAAAGACTATCATATTCATAAAGGTCAACATACAGAAGGCACAAAAGGCATAGTTCAGGAACTATCGTGAGAAGGGACCTTTTAGCAATATCTATGGAGAAAACATGAAATACTTCAATGATGAGTGGTGACAGGAGCCGCTCTGAAACAATGGGGACATGCCAGCAGTGTAGTTGTTAACAAGGCATGAGTCTAAGAAGTACTTTCAAGATTTCTTATCCTTCTTTATCAACGATAACCTGATTCTACAGGACGTGGATATGTGTTTTCAAAACTGTAGAATGAACAAAAAGCCATTACGTAATAAATGTGTAAAGGTCAACTAATGTAAAAGTTTAGTTTGAAAAGAGCCAAGTTTTTTTTTTTTTTTAAAGATTTTATTTATTCATTCAACAGAGAGAGAGAGAGAGAGAGAGCCAGCGAGAGAGGGAACACAAGCAGAGGGAGCGGGAGAAGAAGAAGCAGGCTCCCAGCGGAGGAGCCTGACATGGGGCTCGATCCCAGAACGCCGGGATCACGCCCTGAGCCAAAGGCAGACGCTTAACAACTGAGCCACCCAGGCGCCCCGAGAGCCAAGTTTTTATGATAAAGGCTGCTTCTCCTCTACTGAGACCAGGAAACACAACGAGTTCCAGCTTCATTTTGCCTTTTGTGCCTTTCTGGTGCTTCATGCTGTATCATAACACCATAATTTAAGTGCAGCCTTGGCTGAAATTCTCCTCATTTATTTTTCAAAAGTAATGCTGTAAAAATCACTTCCAGGAACATTATAAATCACATGTTACTATAACTGAGATACTTAACTAAATACAGAGGCAATCTTGCTTTTCAAATAAATATGAATTCTGTCTTGTTTAAAGATATACCCAGAATTAGTACTATAAATTATTTTGCATTTCATCACTAAATATGCATGCATATAATACACACACATTTCAATATAAATATTATTTTAGAAATTGACTGTAACTAAATACTTAGGCACTTGAAAAGATTTTTTTTAAATAAATAGATCATATGAATTTCTTTTAGGCCTTTAAGTCCACACTATGAATACAACACCGAGTGGGAAACAGTGTTTCGTACACACTTTGGAATGGCAAAATAAATGTATTTTTAAAATAAAATGGAATACTTTTAGTTTTTGAAGACTAATAACAAGTGACTTCTCCATTACTGACAAACAGCCATACACATTCCCATTTAGAAATAGAGGCCCAACAGCAGACGTAAGTGACTATTTGGATACCTCACATTTAATTATCTTCAGGGGTAGCACATTATTGCTCCTGAGAAGAGAGTTCTGAAACAGGTCAATCCCCAGCAGGCACCTGGACATTATGGGGGTACCAGAGTGTCGCTCCATCACTGAAAAATGTCCTAGGAATATCTGAACACCAGGGGAGAGAGATTTTTTTTAATGTGACTTTAAAAAAAATTCCTCTTCTTAAGCTCCCTGATCCTCCTATATCATCATCCCAATGACATGACCAGTTGTCATTTTACTTTCTGTCTACGTAACCTCATGCACAGCTAGGAAATAATGATTTAGGACTTGAAATTCAAAACATAATGGTGTTCCTTTTTTTTTTTTCATTCCTCATTTTACTCAACACCCCTGCAGAGTTGATGCAAGTACTGAGCGCCCTTTGAAGTCA
Organism: Ursus americanus; assembly: GCF_024610735.1. Classification (NCBI taxonomy): domain Eukaryota; kingdom Metazoa; phylum Chordata; class Mammalia; order Carnivora; family Ursidae; genus Ursus; species Ursus americanus. Next base: position 42,940,274 of record NC_142146.1, read on the forward strand.
GCTTGCATCATCTTTGATGGAGTATAAAGCAATAGGAGATACTGCAGTTTTGAGCATCTCCATTCCCATCTCAGATGATGCCGATACATTTGTCATTACATGCATGGCATGAGTAAATCCTTGGAAGAATTGCCAAGCAGGTAAAATTGGCAGGTATAGACCACACATCTCAACTATAAAAGAATAGAAAAGGAAAATATCAACCTGTTTCTAAAGCGTTTTATCTCATATTCCTCTTAGGTTATTCTTACTGTGGGTGATTTTGTAACATATTCTTGTTACTTGGTTCACTCTTTCTAATACTTTCAATGCTTTGTGAGAAGTTACATTAAACAGATATACTTAGATGCCAAAAACATTTGCGACCTCGAAGGATGATGTTCTTTGTTTAAGTCATGGTAAAATAAATCAGTATCTGTGGATGAACGCCAGTAGTGTTAGCTTTTTAATACACTTTGCTCTTGGCAATAATTATAAGCCACAGAGGGAAGATGAGAGTTCTTTGGAGATAAAAGAAGAGAGAGGCTTTTGACTGAGAGATCGTCTGCATTTCTGGTCCGCGTTCCTACTGATCACCGATCTCTGGTTCTCATCTTCTATGAGGCACGTGGGAAAATCGCACTTCTCTGCCTCCATGATGGTGCGTTTTAGCCATGGGACATGATTGGCCAATGAAACATCAGCAGAGGGGCTGGGTGGAATATTTGATTACTGAGTTCTCTTCGGGCTCTTCTTCTGCAGAGCTGTGTGTGCTACGGGAGCGAAGTGTGCTGGAATGCCAAGTAAGCGGGCGGAGTACAGGTGCTGTGGAAAGTGACCGACGAGACTGCAGTGGATCTGCCCGATCAAAAATTTAATTTTCATTGTGTTAAACCATTGACGGTTTAACATCGCTCCTTACCACAGCACAACGCAGCCTCTCCCGACCGACAGGTATATGTTTGGGTGTGCATATATATCTAAATATACGTACAAAAATTTAAAGAAAAATAAATTTACTAATCAAAACAATTCCAAGTAGAAGACAGCAAAAATCCGTTGGTGAAATATTCCACAACATATTTGTGATTCCCACTGGCCTCAGGGGGATCTGCTATGTGGAGTTCTGCAGTGAATGTCTCTAAGGCTTTTCTAAGCACTCACATTCTACTCTTGTTAGGATAATCACATTAATTTCTATTGCCTTATACCCTCCTATGGAGGGAGTGTTCAAAATCATTTGATTTTTATAAAAATTTAGAATAAATTTTGACTGTGAGTGAAAAAAGAATTTCAAAGGAGAAGGACTAGCAGGTAATAACTTTATAAGAGTTTTAAAGAACGCAGTTTATTTTAGAGAATGTCTGGTTGATTTGGGTGGCTAGATCATAGGTTTTAAGAAGGCTGGGAGTAGAGAGGGGGATTATGGCAGAAAATATGTGTGGATAATTTTTTCCTGTGTTGCCTTAAGTCTATATATCACAAGATATTACATTCCATTAAGTTCTACAACGTTTCCATTAAAAATACAATCTGAATCCTAAGAGGAAAATACTGACTACCAGAAACATAAGATTCTCAGAGGGCTTAGCAAACTGTATGCTAAATTGCAGACAGACATGTTAGTTTCCTTTGAATCAGTAATTTCAATCTTTCCCCTTATTTTTCCATCTAATTTTCAGTAGGTCACTCTCAAGTCAAAATTTAATTTTATGTGGTTGAAGTGGTAGAGCCAAAATGAAATTGCATGCTGTAGGGGGAAAAATTTAACCTACTTTTAATAGCCCCTTTGAAAGATACTTTGAAGACATGACTTACTCTCATAGTATGTTGACTATCTGAAGAATGAATTATTATATCCTTGTCAAATTTTAAATAGCATGCTGTTAAAAATATTAGTCACACAGGGGGCTGTTTGACAGTAATGTCACAGGAAAGCTCTGGTCTATATGAACAGGCAGAGTCTGCAACTTAATATCATGGTTGCATGGAGCTCTGTCTTCCACGGGCATCCACCGAGGGGTGGGGGTGGGAACTCGCTTTAGGTTTCCTTGGAACGGTGGCAGGATTCTGCCAACTGATGCATTTTACTTGCTGTTCCAGCCAGCTGAGGGGGCCTTGTGTCTTTCTCCCTTCCGTCCATTCCTGGCAGAGCTTAGACCAGAGCCTAAAAGAAATGAAAAAGCTATCATTTCAAGTGAGGAAGAGTTTTTTTTTTTTTTTTTTTTTTTTTAAATACATCCAAGAAATGTGAGTTGAGATCTAGACTAGAGGTTGTAAAGAAAATGATCCAAAGAATTTCTTTTAAAAGACAGGGTTTTTTTTTCTTTTTCTTTTTCTTTTTCTTTTTTTTTTTTTAGCCTAAAAAAATAAGATTAGAAACTGGCTTGGATGAGCCCAACTGTGATTAAAAAAATAAATCCTTTCTAGTTAAGTCAAGAATTTCTCCCCTTTTTGTTCTTTGACTTTTCCTGCAGGGAAAGGGGCAATCTTTACCTAATCAGAGCAAAGCAAGAATCACTGAGGCAGCGGAAGCATCATGCAGGTGAAGGTCAGGCCAATTTTCCCCAAGTAATGCTGTTTTATCACTCATCGAACAAAGATCGAGGCCTTTCTTGCCTTGATCCTTTGTGCCTTTCCCTATTACTTTAACAGATCTGAACAAACCAGAGATTCTTCATCCAAAAGTTCCATTTAGCTACATTTATTTCAAATCCTCCAAATTTCGTGTCTCAATATTATAGCAACTTAAGGATGATACAAAACCCACGTGTTAGGCAGGGAGGCAAAGCTACCTTGAGACAGACTTGACACAGGACACAGTGATTGTTTCCATTGGTCCTTTGCCGTTTAGTGCTGGGCTGCATGTCAGCCCCATTAATCCAGGCACCTTTTAGTTTCAAAGATTTCTGTCTTCTGTGTGTCTACAAAACAGGAATCTTGTTGGTGAAACACTGAGTTACAAATTGAATGATGTTTCTTTTGGCAACCTGGATAGGGGTCAGGTTGAGAAGCCAAGACTATAAAACAAACACGCACCCGAGGGAAATGTGGTGTCCTAAATAGATGTATTCTGCAGTTGCCTCGGAGTAACCGTGACAGGGCTGGAACACTCCGGGTCATGTGCTGTGCCCGTTTACCCTTGTGAGGAGATCTGGCGCTGAGGAAATGGGAAAAGTGCCATGATGCCAAGATGAAATAAAAAATTAGTTGAATGATTTTTGAAAAAAAAATCATCTTACTTTAAAAACAGGGCATTTTGATTTATAAGTAGCCCTGTGGCACTGCTGGGTCCTGAGAGCTTTGCCTCAGTTTTCCCACATCGGAGGAATTGAAGTTATCCTGATTTGCTTGCTCACCCGCTCCTCTCTCTTTTTTTCTCCTTTCTCATTGATCTTTCTTTTCTTGTATCTTTACTTGCCAGTTATTTCTCTCTCCTTTTTTCCCCCTCTCTTCCTTGCCCAGAGCCCAGGTGAGGGAATGGTTGTTTTCAAACTGAGGGATCCATCTGGACCCTTCCTCCCCTCTCAAAGTGGCTTGAAGTAAGTTTTTAAAGCTAGAAATGTCATAGCTTCATAGACATATTGAAAATGTTATTTTGAGGTTAGTATAATGAATCTCTAAATACTAGTGATCTGAATTCTTTACAGATGAGTAGATTCGAGACTCTGAGAGGATTAAAATATTAATATTTAATCATAAATACCTTGTATTCATTAGGAAAGATCCAGAATTATTTGGTGGCATTTTATCAGCAAGTCAGTTCTCTACCTTGAAGGGAAAAGAATTTGAAATATCACCAGTTTTTCCTTTATTTTGAGATATACTTTCTACCACCCATTTCAAATCATGAACTTTCACAATGTATTTGCTTCCCATTCTCCAGAGTTCTATTCATCTTCAAATGGACGCATTTCAAACCATGATTTTTTATTATTATTAAAAGAATTCAGTGACTTCGAGTTCTATCACAAATATGGTGAAAATAAAAATGCTTACTTGGTAGCTTTTTACTTGATTCACAAAGCAGTTTCCAGAAACCAATAGTGTGTGATTCCCTGTGTGGCACAGTGAGCGACAGAGGATTTTCTATCTGCTCAGCTGATGTTTATGTGCTCAGTTAACCAGGCCTTGCATGCTCTGTCTATTCTAAGGGCTGCAGTATTCAGATACAGTCAATGCTCTATGACAGTGCTGATGTGGAGTCAATTCATTTCCTTGTGTACAGGATCAGTGCACAATTACTTCAGGGCAGTCCGTACAGGGCATCGTAGTTGGCCATTAATTAAGCAATAAGACATGACAGGCAATACATTTCTGGGCCATTTAACATATCTCTTGAGAGATTTTTAAAGCAAGAGGCTAAAGGTCAAGTGACTTTAACCACTTGAGAAGTTCACTGCCAGGATTTTTTTATGACTACAAGAAAATTTAATATGAATTATGGAAACTAAGACAAACATGGGGATTTTTTAGCGTAGAGTTAGGAAATCAAATCAAAACAAAATTCAAAACGAATGTATGCAGTGCTGTACATTGTACTGTGGTTTACTATATATCATCTAATTTAATTTCCCCAATGATCTTGTGAAGTGTCCATTATCTCTATTATACAGTTGAGGCATGTGAGGCTCAGAGCAATTTTATGGCTAAAATGCTCTGCACTATGACTTGGAATTCTGAAATTAAATATTATTGGATTATAAGCTCCTGAATTTGCCAGTCTTAAAGCATTGTTCTCCCCAAACCAAACTCTACCTTCTTTTGCTGAAAGCAAAGATCTTTTTAGAAAACATGGCTATCCCGTGGGCTGCTGGAAAACCACTTTTTCAGACTTCATGGCTCCTTTTCGTGAGTCTTGCAAAAATTAATAACCGAGCTTATTAAATAAATTATTAATCCCATAAATCAAGAATAAATATAATGGCAGACATGTTAGGGAAACCATCTGGAAGAAATTTTTGAGCTTCACTGGGCAATATTTGAGGTTTGTCTATGCCCCACCGTGCTGAGATTCTTTCTGGATAACAGTGTCCTATTTATGCACCTTATTGCATCTCCTCTGGCTCAGACATTTGTCTATATCCGTCTCCTAGATGTCATGCTCAACCCCAATCCTGTTGTATGCATAGGTACATTCTGTTAATTTCTTATTGTGGAAGGAACATGATCAGCTCTCTTTTAGAACCAATTGTTTAATTTTCCCTAAGTTATTCCTGATCCCTCACTCAGCCTTTGGTATTCCTTGAACTTGACCTCTCAAGTCTAACAAACCCTCTTTGAGTTTCTCCTACTCTATTGATGCCCACCTTGTTGTTGTCCATAGGGATACCCTGATAAGCAGATACCTAATTTCATTTTTTTAAAAGATTTTATTTATTTATTTGACAGAGAGAGAGACAGCCAGTGAGAGAGGGAACACAAGCAGGGGGAGTGGGAGAGGAAGAAGCAGGCTGCCAGTGGAGGAGCCTGACGCGGGGCTTGATCCCAGAACACCGGGATCACGCCCTGAGCCGAAGGCAGACGTTTAACAGCTGAGCCACCCAGGCACCCCTAATTTCATTTTTTAAAAGATTTTATTTAGTTATTTGAGAGAGAGCAAGAGCACAAGCAGGGGGAGCAGTAGAGGGAGGAGGAGAAGCAGGCTCTGCACTAAGCAGGGAGCCTGATGCAGGGGCTTGATCCGAGGACCCCGGGATCATGACCTGAGCCAAAGGCAGACACTTAACCAACGGAGCCACCCAGGTGCTCCCTAATTTCATTTTACATCCCAAGTGCGTATCATGATGCTCCATAATTGTTTCATTTGCTAAATTGATGTATGAATTATTTTACAGATTTAAAATTTTCAAACCATAACTAAATGTTAATCAGGACAGAAGTTATTTAATATCTAATCTGATTCTTTCATCCAGGCATTTTTTGCTTCCCAAACTCCTTTTCACTTTTTTAAAAAAAATGAGACAGAAAGAATTTTATTCAAAGTCCTTAAAATTTATACTCAATATGTTAATTGTTTCTAAAATGTACGTCACCCTTTATATAATGGTTTTTTATTTCATCTTTATTTTATAGTTTTTTCAGCTTGTCTTTATACAGTTCTTCAGTAGAAGCCAGAGGGCTGAGTTGTCCAGTTAGGAGCCTCTGACCTACTCTTTTGATTAAGTTTCTTCTCAGTATTCATGGCCAACATCTGGCTTCTAAATGAAAGGCTTTTGGTCTTTTCAATTACTTGCTGATAGGGTGAGACTGCTTTGTTACCCATAACCACATGACCTAATTTAGAATCAATCTCAGCATCCAATCTTGCATTTGTAGTCAAATTTATAATCCACCTTTCAGCTTCTACTGGAGTCCTGTTCAGTTTGTCTGCCAACACGTCAATGCTGATACACTGGTGGAATAGACAAAGTCTCAAATATGAAGGGAGGTGCATTTTCAATAAAATCTTCAAAACAAGCCACCAAGAAGACGTCATTCTCAAGTACTGATCCACATTCCCGCAGTTTTTTCAGAGCCCCATCAAAGCCAAAGTGAACAGATAAGTGCTCAACAAATTCTGTACTTGGGTCTATGTGTAAGGCTCCTGTTGAATACCTTTAACCGGATATTTTAGCACCTGTTGGCCTCTTCAAATATCTTTGTTTGTTATGATGGGTGTAGTCAAATAGTGCAGAACCCATGGGCACCTTATCTGAATTGCATTAAGATACTGTGGCTGGTTAAGGAAGAGAGAAGTTATGCGATCACGCTCTTTGGGGTGGTTGAAGAAAACAATCCGAGACCCATGGATGAGCCATGTCTTCTGCTGAAGAGTCTGAAATGGAGAACCCACAGAATTACCTTCTGTGGTCTCTCGTAACCCTGTAAGGTCTTCCATAGGGCCATCCCAATTCTACGATAAGATTTTAGGGGCCAGTTTCCCCCAGTGTGAACTCAAAGCATTTCTATGTTGCTGGAACCAACACTCTCAAGAAGTACAGACACTCCGCTGCTCCAGGGTGATTCCCACATTCATGTTGGACTTTTGCTTTCCTGTGGAGTGTATCTAAATATTCCTGCCTAAAATCATGCTTGTCCACCAGGTAGTCAAACAGCATCCGGCCATCTTTGGTTGACCACATCTGCCTTGCGCTTTCTGGATCAAGCTTCTTCCCAATTGGTTCGGTTTCTGCTTGAAACTGTTTCGGTGGCACAACGGCCATGGTTCTTTTTTCTCTCAAAGCACGTGGAATATCATCAGAATAAAGGTCTTTGCGTACGTCTCTAGCAAAGCCTACCACGTCGGTATCACTAGGAAGATCTCATTGTGATAATTTTGTTTCATTATCTATCTCTCCTACAGAGAGAAACACGAGCAACGGGAAGACCAGATGCGGATCCAAAAATGGCACAACTCAAGCAGCCAAGTCATCCTCCGCCATCTCGCCGAGCCGGAGCCGTGTTTACTTCTTTTTTTTTTTTTTAATGTTTTTTTATTATATTATGTTAGTCACCATACAGTACATCCCTGGTTTCTGATGTAAAGTTCGATGATTCATTAGTTGCGTATAACACCCAGTGCACCATGCAATACGTGCCCTCCTTACTACCCATCACCAGCCTATCCCATTCCCCCACCCCCCTCGAGGCCCTCTGAAGCCCTCAGTTTGTTTCTCATAGTCCATAGTCTCTCATGCTTCATTCCCCCTTCTGTTTACCCCCCCCTTTCTTTACACCCAGAATGTCAGCTAGATTTTCTTTGCCTTCATTGAAGCAGTTACTTCTGTCGGCTTCCAAGACATGCCACTCACCTTGTTTTTCTTCTAATGACTTCATTCATTCATTTATTCCTGTTTATTGAGGATTGGCTATGCTTCTACTTTTTTTATGTTATCAAGATCATATTTTTTAGCAGGACTCAGTAGCTTTATACTTAGTTAAAATTGTTTCCAGATTCTGACCCTACATTATTGCTCAGTCTTGGTTTCCAAACTTGTATGATTTTGTTGTGTATATGCGTGTTTGTGTGTCTGTGTGTGTATGTGCATGGGTATGCACATGTGTATCCCTAGATATTCTCTAGGTCAGAATTTATTGAGTCAATCGTTGTTATGCACGAGACAGTTGAAGTCCTTTGGTGACTCTTTTGGTCAAACTCATAAGAAATATACACGATTTTCTTTTATCTCCGTTGGCTAAAATCAAAGGAAATCCCTGTACATTTTATCATTTAAACCTAGGCCAGTTCAACGAACAATAATTGAGGCTTGAGTTTTCGAGAGAGGGTTTTGATTTACAACGTTGTGGGGAATAGCTGTTTCCATAGGACATGTGTTTGTGAGGATGTGTGCAATCCTAAAGGGGTTGGCAGCCTTCCTGTGGGACTGAGAGGGATGCTTGCCTGAGAGAAAAGCCAACCGAAAGAGAAGACCACCTGAGAGGCAGGGAGAAGTAGGCTGACTTCTGATGTCATCCTTCAAATTTTTGGATCCAGCTTTGCTCCCAAACCAGTTCTTATCATTAACCACGAAAGCCAACATTCTGTCTATGTCTGTTCTTTAAACCAGCTGAACTTTTAAATTTTATTCATTTTTTTGTCACTTGAAGCTAATATAATGAAGATAAGATGTTCATAAAACTTTGGGGTGAATTGTAGGTGTCAAATAAATTACTTTCTCCGAAGGCTATGACCTGAAATGTTGACCCAGTGCTCAGATTTATTCTGTAGGAAATATAATTTACTTTTGAAAGGTCTGTTTATATGTTGGGTCACTCATATTTTGGAATCTCTGCCCAAATTTGGAATTATGTAGATTCCGGTAGGTGCCAGAGAAGTAGATACAATGAAACTGGTGAAGAAGGAAGTATTTTCAAAATTCAATATGATTCTGTCCTCAATGATGTTCCCAGGGAGAGTGATGTGAATTACCGCAAATATGTGGAACCAAATCAAGCCTAGCTCTTCATATATAAATTTATGGTAGGAGTAGATTTCTAATAGTTTCCTCAGAGTTCTTTTGTAAGGTGAATTAGATAGAATGTTTACCACATGTCTTTCATGGTTTCACTGTTAAGGAGGACTTTCAGCAGTCAAATTATGGTATCATATAAAAATTTACTCAACAAAGTCTTCTTGTGGAAATCTCAAGCAAAGTAGTGTCTTTATTGAGGAACTGTTTGAGTGCTACTTCCTGTTTAAATGAAGTTCCATGGAAACCATGCATTTTGAGGTCCAACATCGAGGCCAAACTTCAAAGTGTATTTTGTTCATCTTTTCTAGGCATCTGACGTCTGCACAAATATTAAGCTTTTATCCTTCGAATGCTTTTTCAGGTCATTTCCAGGAAGACCTGATCTGCTGTATTACTGCAGATGGCTGTCTCTAATACACCAATAGTTATTAAAGGCTCAAATCATGGGTTCTTAGATTTCCTCCACATTTTTTCCTTTTTTTTATTTGTAAAAGGCTTCTATACGAATTACTGTACATGCACAAAAAGGCCCCATTTAGAAAATAGTTTGTGAATCCCCATTCTGTCCAGTAATGGTCCATATAACTGTATTAAGTCAGTTCCTTTAATAGGGAGAGTGCCTTTTTAGTTTGTGAGAAATCTGCCCCTGCTGAGATTTGAACCAGGTACCCTTGGATCTAAAAGCATGTGCTTTACTCTTTAGATAAAGTGAAATCTTCTTGAAAGTGGGGGGAGGGGAAGAGGGCGAGATGGGAGTTCTCTTTGACTTTGGAGCCATTTCTTTGACAATTTTATTTTTCTTTCTGAGTTACTTTCTTAGTCTCTGTCCTTTGTTTTACCTGTTCTAGGGTCTTTTTTATTTGATCATTTGGCTAACGTTGACCTTTAAAAATATGAATATGACCCTCTGCATCTAAGACCAGCATTTAGTATCTAATAATGGCACTGTTGTTCAACTAAAGACTCTATACATGCCCGGTCCCAGACGTGGGCCAGAGAATCTCTAATATTCTCCCACTTCTAAGAATTCATGAGCATAAGTTATTTGTGTCAAGTTAAAAAGGGAACCTTTTTTTTACCCGTGGAAGAAAAATGATTGGGTGGTCCTTTGTATTTGCTGCTTTCTGTGTATTGCCTATTGGTGACCATTTTACCAACAGGGCTTCTCGAATCCCCTTCTTAAAAACATATTATGGTAATGAAAGAAAAGTTTAATTCTCTATATTTCCTGAGTCTCATTATACACGTGCTAGTCAAATTCTAATGGTCCTGCCATGTGTCGCGTAACATTCCTTCATCCCTCGCAGATCTCATCATGTTCAATAAGCTTTAATGAGAGAATTATAGATACTTAAGAGCTTTTACAAGATAAACTTATTTTACTCTCAAAACTAGATTGTGTTCCAAGTGTTTTTTAAAGCAAAATAGAGTGTGGGGATTTCTAATACACAGATCAGATGGGATAATAGGCTATAACATTGCAGTAACCAAAGCCATGTTTCCTCCTCCTTTGTCATAGCAGAGTTGCACTGAGATTACAATAGCCACAGGAAACCAAGGTTTAGATTCTTAGTTGCCATTGTTGCATCCTTAAACACTTCTTAAATGCTCACAATATGCCAGGTGCTTTATGGAACATATAAAGACTAGCTCTTGCATAGGAGAAAAAGGTTTATTCAAGGATGACATTGGACACATTGTAATTACTCCCACTGGAGCCATATGTATAACAAAAAGGGCTTGGGTACAAAAAAGAAAATTTAGCAAGGCATGTTTTCTTTTTGTTGTCATGCCAGCCCTGACTGTTCACCCGTAACTCTCTGAGGCCGGACTGGTAACAATCCAGATCTGGATTCAGTAGTAATTTATTCAAGGTGAGAAGATGATAAAATTTTGTTATTTTAGGATCTTTGAAAACCGGTGAAGCTCGTGTGGATTCTTTCTTGGATAGTCAACATCAGTCCAGATCTAAATTCCTGTAGTCACTATGTATCTGTCCTTGAATGAAGTCACCAGCAATCACTAGGAACTTGAAGTTCAAAACTGACCCGAAATCAGGCTGAGTCCATTGGAAAGTTTTTGTATTAGAAAGTAATATCACTTCTCCACTAGACCGGGAGACGAAATATAAACCTCAATACTGTTTAATTACCTATAGTCTCCTTAGTGTCAGACCCAGTTAACCACACAACATGGGTATGAATGTCCAGCAAAGTGCTTGCAATATAACAATCATTCAATAAATATTTGTGCAACAAAGGAATTTCCAAGAACCGTGATAAGAAATTATGAATCATGATGCCTTACCACAAGAAAATGGAAATTAACATTTGTAAACCAATTAGATTGAGAATTGTAAAGCGTGGGGTCTGAATTTCTATTTCCCTGACATCCCCTTTTACATGCTATTAAATGCCAAAAATAATTTTTCTCTCAGGGTCAACATGGACACCATTAAGTTTTAGGGGCAATAAGAAGTTTCCACAGACACTCCCCAAGTGATTGCTTCCTTCTGAACTGTTTTCTGAAAGCAATTTTTTTTTTTAAAGGACAGAATTCACAATTTCAGTTATAGAGATAAAGAGTTTCAGTGCTTTATTTCACTCATTGGAAAAGTTAAGGTAAAAAGGTTTGTTAGTTTCTTTCTTGTTCCTCCGGGACCTGGATATTAGAAAGTAGGAAGGCACTGGATGCCTAAAAGAGGTAAAATAAATATCACTGAAATGTTGCAGGAGTAAATACAAAGGAAACATTAAATTTTAGACTTCTTGCTTCTGCTTGAAAAGGTAAATGGAAAAGTCGTGTACAGTTATTTCAAATAATCACGAGCAGTCCAGTTAAGAATTTTGGTCACTTTGGGGCACCTGGGTGGTTCAGTCGGCAGTGTTCATTGAGTGTCTGACTCTTGATTTTGGCTCAGGTCTTGATCTCTGGGTTGTGGGTTTGAGCCCTGCATGGGACTCCATGCTCATCACCAGGGTGGAATCTCCCTGTCCCTCTCCCTCCCCTCTACCCCTCTTCCTGCTCACACATACTTGCAGGTGTGTGCGCATGCTCTCTCCCTCTCTCTCTCTCTCTCCTAAATAAATAAAATCTTTAAAAAATTTTTTTTGGTCATTTTTTTATGATTGCACTTGCCTGTTAGTAGCATAAATATCAAGGAGCACAATTTTCTCCAGGCAGGGTTTACTATCTCACCAAATATGACTAATGTAATCAATAATTTTTTTCCACCTTAAACTCTTTATTAAGGAAACATAATTATCAGTAAACGTGTTCTATAGAAAGAAACAGAGAGACGAAATTGCAGCTTAAAATTGTACAAATGATTGCCTTCCACTGGACATTCCTTTGAATTATTGGCCTGTTGTTTCCTGCGGTATAACTAGCGCCTTGAAAAAGGGAGAATCCATACGGTGCACAGGACTACAACTCTCCCTTCTCCTTATTAGCTCCACTCCCCACCATCCTCAACTTACTCTTTCAAACCTCTTCTCCAGACTTGTTCTCTGCTTCTTGGATGAGATCTCAAGCAAGTTCCATAACTTCCCTGGACATCCTTAGATAATAAGTCCTACAGTCAGTTTTGGTAGAAACAAGTTCTCACAGGCATTATGGAAATGTCCCATTCATAGTTAACATTAAAAATAACATGAATTTCACATAAATTCAAAGTTTGGTAGTGGTCTTCCAGCTTGGTATTTCTTTCGGCACAGGGAGAGGGAGACGAAGAGCTCTGTTGCCTCCATCTTTGTTCCTTATCCTAGATGCCTCCACCCTGTATCTACTTCCCTTGCTAGCTGAAGTTTCTAATCCTTCTTACAGATGGATCGTGGAAGAGGAGAAGTCAGATAGAGATCTTATTTGAAGATATCAACTTAATCCAGTGATGTTTTTCTTAGGAAGGGCACCCCAGGTTCCTAATTCTGATTCTCCCAGAGGGTGAATTAATGGATTATTTTGAGACTACCTTGTTGAGATGCTCTTGTTGCAATGATCTCATATGGTGAGTCCTCCATTTGACAAGCTGCTTACAACTTCAGTCCTCAGGGTGTGGGAGGTCCACACCACACAGACTCTCACAGATGAGGCTCCACCCTTACTCCAGGAATCTGTCTTGGGAAAGTCCTTTTCAGGCTGGCTTGAGTCTGGCTCCCTCTCACATGGTCCACATTTGGTCCGTGGGTAAACTCATGCCTTTCCTTCTGCCAAGTGAAGCTTTCTCTCAGTGTCGTCATTTCTCTTTGGTCTCCTGCTACACAGACATTTCCAGTCACAGTCTTTAGCCTTTTAATCTCCCATGTGCAGGTCAAATGCCACCTGATAGGAGAAGACACATTGTAAGCTCTCTGCAAGTGGTCCCTTCTACCCAGAACCTTTTTTCACAGGCAAGGGAAAATTCAATAATTTTTCCCAAAGAAATTCTTTCTCCAGAAATAGTCATTTTTTTCTTGGTTTCTTCAACCTGTAACTATCCTCAAGGATAGTGTTAAAGTAAGAATTAAAAGACTGGTTCTTAACCACCTTCTTTTGCATGTCTTGCATAAATGGTCTAGTCCCTCATTTAAGAGTTCTCGGCACCCATTATATTTATTCTCCATGTTTGGAGTCTTAGCTAAAACTAAAAAGGAAAGATTTTTAACATCCTGTTCTGATGGTTGGTAATTAACTTACCTTTCTTTTCTTACTGGAAACAAGCACAAGACTAGAGCTCCTGTCTCTCTGAGGTTAGAAACATCGAGGGGAAAGGATGAGGCCAACTAGGGGAGGAAATGTTACCAAATATACTCCATCTCTATTTATTCATATTTCCAGATGAAGACTCTCCTCAACTGAGATGATGTTAAACCACATTGTTTGTTCTTCATCCAATTTCACATAAATTCAGAGACAAAGACCATGCCATTCTCCAGCCCTAGGTTTCTGGGTCTATTCTTTGCCCAGGCAGAGGTCGTGCCTTGTGTCTGGCCTACGTGTGGGTGCACAATACACAGCAGCAGATTGCCACAGACTCTTAATCTCTGACTAAACCATTTGCTGTGAGACAGAAGTGGTCCCTCACCTCTCCTTTTGGTCGGTTCTTGCCAGGTTAGTCCACTTGGGAAGTTGTTTTGTCATCCTTTCTGCTTCTACTGGGGAGTATTGGCTGTACAAGACTTAATTACTACACATTCATGCTCTAATGAATCCATTCAGCAATTCTTTAATTTTATTTCTGAGGAATGTTAGGGACTTTAAGATAAACAGGAAGAAGTAAGACAACTACAAAAATTTAATGTAGTATATAATCTATGGGGTGTTATAAATATATTCAAGGAAAAGTGTTGTGAATATTGAGAGGAAAGAGGTTCACTTTTAGTTGAGAGTGGTGAGACCCTAGGGAGGGCTTCTGAGAAGGAATTTTATTTCATCTGGGCCTTGAAAATTCTGGGCCTTGAAAATAAGGTAGCAGATTTCAATAGGAGAAATGTTATGCCGAGTTGAGAAAACAGTATGGATACAGTTAAAATATTGGGGCATGTTTTCGGTAAAATCTTTTCATTGTATATAATAGGGGAAAGTGAAAAAACTAAAAAGGAAGACTTCTGCCAGACTTGGGAGAATCATAAATGTCAGCATTAGAGAGATTGGATTTTATTCAATAAGGAAAGCATGTGAAAGATGGTGTTGAAATTTCTGAGGAAGAAAATTAGACAATTTCTAAATAATAATTTAGACAGGTTAAATTGGTAACAAAAAAGTCAAAACTAATAAATAGAATGTGTGAAAATGGAAAACAGAAAGTAAACATGAATTTACGACAAGGATCTAGTCAAGAAGGAATGGATTCATGCGTGAGTGAGTATGGCGAGAAGAGAAGAGAGAGGAGAGAAGGTGGGAGGTTTGTAAATGGTAGAATGGACAAGACCTGAATATTGATTGGACATGCGATTAGAAAGGGAGAGTAGTCGGTATGACCGCAGGTTTATACCTAGAAGGTGCAATAAAGCAAAATTCAGGAGAAAACATTCTAGTGAAAGAAGTAACTGATGACGGGGCACCTGGCTGGCTCAGTCAGGAGAGCACACGACTCTTGGTCTCTGGGTTGTGAGTTTGAGACCCATGTCAGGTGTAGAGATTACCTAAATAAATAAAACTTAAAAAAAAAAGCTGTTGACATAAAATCAAGTGTTATCTGAGGTTCAGAGAAGAGAGCAATCAGATGTTGGAGTAGTTGAGGAAAGACTTCACTGGAAGCTTTGAAAGTTGAGCAAGAATTCCTAGTAAAAATGTGAGAGAATGAAAAGGTAATGTATGAATAAAGGACTCTGACTCTTTTCAATTTGCGTTTAGGTTTTCTAATAAAAATGCCTTACTATGGATTATTGTGTCCTTTAGATAGTCCCCAAGTTGATCAAGAATAGAAATAATACTTTTAGAATCACTTAGGATGATATTTAAGGTAGATCAGTCTTAGAAGGAAGAGACTTCTTTTTATTTCATTTATTTTTTTTTTCAATTTATCTTTTAAATGAACAAACAGTAAAATTCACTATTTTTGGTGAACAGTTCAAAGAGTATTGAGAAATTCAGGAACTCAGGTAGCCACCACCAAAATCAAGATATGGAACATTTTCATTCACTCCAAAACTGGTCTCTTACAGTAACTTTGTAGCCAGTCCCTCCTCCCACATTTAACCCTTTGCAACCACAGATCTATTCTCTTTCCCTATAATTTTGTCTTTTCCAGGAAATTGTTGCGGGAGGCATGATTTTAAAATAGTATTTAACCCTGGCCATAAAAACTACCATAATTACGCTGCATGATATGGGTGGGCCTAACACAATCACACAGGCTTTTTTAAAAGCAGAAAATTTTTTTGCCAGCTGATAACAGAAAAGGAATCACAGATTTGAAGCAGAAAGGAGAGTCAAGGTGCCCCTTGTGGCTTTCTGATAAAGGAGGCCATGTGGCAAGGACCTGAGCATGGCTCCTAGAAGTTGAGAGCAATCCCTGACCAGAAGCAGCAGGGAAACAAGGACCTGAGTCCTATAGTCATTAGGAACTGAGTTCTGCCAACAACCTGAATGAACTTAGAAATTACTTCTTCCTCCGCACCTCTATGTAAGAGCCCAGCCCAACTGACACCTTGATTTTGTCTTTGGGAGGTCCTAAGCAGGGAACCCTCTGACCCTGCCCTGACTGCTGACATACAGAAGTGTGAGCTAATAAATGGATGTGCTCTTAAGCTGTTGGGTTTGTGGTAATGTGTTATGCAGCAATAGAAAATACAGTCATAGACATGAAATCGTAGAATGTGTAGCCTTTTGGAACTGGCTTCTTTCATTCAACATAATGCATTTGAGATTCATTCATATTGTTACAGGGATCACTGAGTTCCACTGAACGGATTATCACAATTTGTTTATCTGTTCAGCCCTTGGAGGACGTGTGGGTGGCTTCTAGTTTTTGGTGATCAGAGGAATGCTGCTCTAATCATTAGTGTACAGGTTTTATGTGAAAATAAGTTTTCATTTCTCTTGTGTAGCTATCTAGGAGTGGGATTTCTGCATCTGTGAGTAAGTATATGTTAAAATTTTTAAGAAAGTGCCCAACTTCTCTGAAGGAGCTGTTCCATTTTGCCTTTCAACCAGCAGCATACGGGAGTCTGAGTGGGTATTATCAGACAAATAGCCATGCTACTACGTGTATAGCAATGTATCATTTCGAATCTGATTTTAAACACATTTACCACAAACTTTAGAGGTTCTGCAAAAAGTATTATTTTCATAAAATTGTGATACAAACATAAGAATGTTTTAGAATCTTCATTGGGAAATTACATTTTGAAAATATGTCATTGGTAAAGACCAGATGTTTTTAGATGATAGTTTTCTACTGAGATGCTAAGAAAGTGATTTGAACTGACATTTGTTCATTTATTCAACATTATTTACTTTTGTCAGCTACTATGTTCCAGACGTGATACTAGGTGATAGAGATGGAAGATGAGTAATAGATGGCCCTGCCCTCAAGAAGTCCATGCTGTCTGAGGAAACAGACACATAATGTGTGATTGTCACGGAGTCCGGAAGTTGTCACGATGCAGGTATTAGGTCAGTGCAACTAGGTCACACGTGAGGAGCAATAAATTCTGCCCGAGGGAGCAGGCTAGCAAGGTGTTAAAAACTGGACTATAGGGGCGCCTGGGTGGCTCAGTCATTAAGCGTCTGCCTTCGGCTCAGGGCGTGATCCCGGGTTCTGGGATTGAGCCCCGCATCAGGCTCTTCCTCTGGGAGCCTGCTTCTTCCTCTCCCACTCCCCCTGCTTGTGTTCCCTCTCTCGCTGGCTGTCTCTCTCTCTCTGTTGAATGAATAAATAAAATCTTTAAAAAAACCCAAAAACTGAACTGTAGATACACAATACCTGAGACTGAAGACTTTTTAGCAGTCAATACTAGCGGTGAAGATTTAGGCAAAATAGATCACTTTTGTCCAACTGGAGTCACTTTGAACATCACAGTTTAAGAATTGAGAGAAGTTTTTTCTCAAATCCTTTCAGATTTTTGAAATCCTTCCCAAATAACTGTGTTGGCTATATAATTAAGGATCATACACAACATAATTGTGTGGATTCCCATAGGAGAGATTCTCATTCTCACAGATGTGTTTTCATGGTAGAAGCACAAAACTGGGCAGAAGAAAGATGTCTTCGATGTTTTTGTGTGTGTATGCGTCACCAATAAACACACTAAACAGGACGTCTTGGCAGAATCTTTCTCACTTTGACGTTGCCTTTGTTTTGAAGTTAGTCATGTATGCATCACGTGTGTGTATGTGTGTATATCAATAAAACAGTTAGTTGGGAATCATTAGAAATAAGTCTTCATGAAGGCCAGTGCTGTGCTTGTAAATGGCTACCTCTGCTAGTGGTAGTGATGTGATCGTGGAATCTCATTTTCAAGAACAATTCGCCTATATCCTAACAGGTCTAGTACGGTGCACGTAAAAGGTAATAAAAGGAGCATCTGTCGTTCTGTTTTTCGAGCACATCCAGTATTTCCCGTAGCCAGGGCCAAAGCGTATGTGGCAGGAATGTACGTGTGAAGATAAACTGAGAGGCAGCAAGCCTGTGTCAAACAACGAGGGATTGCACATAATTGAGTAAACATAGGGTTAATGATCCAATCACCATAAAATCATTGTTTAAAAAAAAAAAAACCACACATTCTCACGTGCAATGCCTGAGTTCTAAAGAAACCATTTGGACATTTTGAGTTTTATTTGATTTTAAATTTCAGGAGAGTTTTCACCGAGGTAACATTGACTTTGAGGTGTGTAATCTAGGCTCAGCAGGTTGTAATGCTACCGTCTTTGATGTGCACGTTTGTTTATGAACTGTGCGAGAGACGGCAATCCACTGTCTTCCACAAAAATTCAGAAACAAACACAGGACATCTTTTTCTATTCTATTCATAATAGTGTCCTTACTGCCCGAATGTAACCTAAGATCTGTTAGAAATGTAAACAAGATTGTCTCTGTGCACCAAAGAGAATGTGATTGGTATACTGATATCAGAAGCCAGTGCATTTTAGACGATTGTAACATGTGCTGTATCGTGTGCAATATCCTGAAACATTTCTTAAGCTTCCTGAAGCAAACTAGAGGCACTGAGTCTACAGAATATGAGTGATCTGTGTGCCTCAGTGTATTTTGAAAATATTAAGTAGGTTTTCTTTGTTTGTTTTTGACTTTTTGCAACCCATCAGCTTGAGCTGGGTTGTGTGAGAGCTACCGAGACACCATATTGCAATTTTTGAGAGCTCTGCCTTTGATGGCTTGTAATAAATCGCATACGATATTCCCATTGGGGGGAAAGAAGTTGTAAACTGTCACGAATATTACAATTTACATGATTTGGAGCTTGGGGATCTCTTGTTCAGATTTCTAACTCCAGCTAATCACAGATTTTTCTGTTTTGAAAACAATGATTTGAATGTAAACCAACTCAAAGAGGTACAATAAGGCAGTTTCAACAAGCTAATTAATTTCTTTAAAAAAGAAAGAAATTTCGCATATTCTGAATTTTTTTTTTTTTGGAAGATGGCTCAAAAACATGCACTTCATTTACAGAATCAGTCAAAACCAGTTCTACTGGTAAACAGAAAGTAGAGCTCAAGCGTCTGTGTCTAAGGATGACATCCAGCCAGGTAGCACTGTGAAAATATATTAACACTCATCCAAAAGAAGTAATTAGGAAGTGTCAGATAAAAACACTAAAAATAAAAATAAATTAAAAAAAACACCTCTAGTACAGAGAGGAAAAGGATCTTCATTTTCATAAAACTATTAATTTAGAATTTTAAACGATTGATTTATCATCTCTGTTATGTTCAAAGCAGACAGAATAACAGCAGGTCTCAAACTTTTTTTATTTGTTTTTCCTTCCAAACAAAAATATTCTTGAATTTTCTACAAATGCCACCATCTTGTCGGAATTACTTTCAAAGGGAAATGTAGGCCTTAAGGGTAAATAAAACAGATGAATAATCCATTTGGCATCTTGTAAAAGTAAATGTAACCTGTCTATGAATAAATATTCTGTGAATTTATATTAACAAAACTGGAAATGTATACTTCTGGACGTTTAAAAAGAATATCTATCTCTCTAATTTCAAAATCTTTGTACACGTCTTTTGTTCAGTTTATGAACAGGCTACATTATATTTTTAAATGAAGTGTTAGCCATCATTGTTGAGGTGGAAAAACTTTTACTACTCATTGGTTTAACAAGTATTTATCAAGGACCAGAGCCAATCATTTCCCCCATCTCACTGCTATGCCTCCTTTGGAAGCCACCCTCATCTCTCACCTGAGTCATCGCAGCAGGCTCTCAATAGATGGCTCTGCTTCTGCCCTTGGATAAGTCATCTCATAGCTCTTTTCTGTGTAAAATCTCCCTGTCATTTTCCATTGCACTAAAAGTAAAAGCCAAAATCTTTGGGTTGGCCTCAAAGACCCTGAATTATCTGTTCTCACTGTCAGCTCCCACTTTTCCTCTCTGACGGCATCTCCTACCTCTTTTCCCCCTTCCTCATGCTGTTTCAGACCCTTAGCAAATTGGACCATTGCTAGAGGGCTCCAGGTGCCCTCCTGCCTCGGGATATTTGCAGTAGCTGTTTCCTCTGCTTGAAACGCTCTTCCCAGCTATCTATGAGAGACTCACTCTCCAGCTTCCTTTAGGTTTTAGCTCCAATGTCACCTTCTCATTGAGGACTTCCTTGCCCATCCTGATAGTGGCACCTTCTCACTTCCCACAAATGTGCAGATCCTGTCTGTCTTGCTTTGCATGATTATTTTCCTTCCTTAACACTTAACTACTATCTAATAGACTACATATTATCCTTCTTAATCTTATGTATTGTGGGTCTCTTTCACTGGAATATAAAATTCATGAGGCAGTTACCTTTGTCATTTTATTTATTTCTTTATTCCTAGCATTTGGAACAGTTCCCAACACAAAATGATACTCTAGGGTGGGCACTATTGTAAGGGCTGGGGTCCAAGAAGTGGTAAGCTCTGCTTTCCTGATGTGAACTTTCCAATGAGTAAAACAGATAATAAACAAGGAAACAAGTAAATTCGATAGCATCAGATTAAGTATAAATGCTACAAAGAGTAAATAACAAAAACACATGGTAGAGAATGGGGTCGGGGGTAGTGGATACTTGTGCCTGAGTCATCAGAGAAGGCATTCCTGAGCAGTAACATTTAAGCTGAGGCCGAAGGACAAGAGGCAGTACAGTGCCAAAAGCCGACTGGCAAACATATGAGAGAACAGAATTGATATTTCACAGCATTCACCATTAATCAGCAAGGCTTTACTTCTCTAATGTGGCTAGTTGGGGTGTGGTTTCTGAAAAACTTAGGACAGTTACTTACTATATACCTGGGGACACAATACTCATCAATATGAAGCAACAAATAATGAAAGATGGAATTTCAGTAAGGAGATGCAAGCTATGAATGTGAACTGTAATGAATAGTACTAGAGAATGTGGAAGAGTGGTGACTGGAAACCTTCTGGGCAAAGTGACAATGAGCCCTCTATGTGGCAAGAACAAGGAAGAACTGCAACTGGGGTTTTGTAGAGCTGAGAGGGGAACTCAGGGTGTAGAGAAAGAGGGCACTTGCTTTGAAAGTTAGACAATTGGGGTTAGGACCCATCTGCTGGAAACCATGGGAGCCATGCTTGATTCTTCCATTTTCTTTCTTTCATTACCTTCAATTTATCAACAAGATATGTAGGCTCTGCCTCCAGGGTATATCCTGAAACATCCACCTTTCCAGCTACTCCCTTAACCAATCTACTGTCCTTTCTTGCCTGGATTATAAGAATTCAAACCATTCTCCCTGTTTCTACTCTTGGATCCCTGCATTACATTCTCCACGCAACATGTGTTCAAACCATTTCAGTAACTTCCTTTTGAACTTAGGATAAAGTTCAAACTCCTTACCATGTCCTACAAGTCCTGTATAGTTTACCCTGCCCACCGATCTCGTACAAGAACTCCTCCATCTCACCATGCTCCAGCCATGCCTTCTTTATCTTCTTCATTTTCTAGAAACTATGTGGGGTTAATAGGCTTTAGGAACCTTGCTTTTGGTATTCCTTAAATATTTTTTGCTCATCTTCACATAGATTTCTCCTTCTCATTGAGATTCACCTTAAACGTCAAATCCTCATGGAAGAACTCCCTGACCATCTTATCTAAAATATCGCCCCTGTCATTCTCTGTACATTACTCAGTTGCACCTTCTGCCTCGTTTTTAATCATTATGTAATACTACATAAAGTATTTGTTTACCTGTTTATTAGTTGTCTTCCTCTATCAAGATGTAAGCTCTGTGAGGGCGCAGATTCTGTTTGTCTTATTCCTCACCATGTTTCCAGACCTAAAAACCATTTTCTAGGCATTCCTGAGATGTAGTCGGTAGCAAATGAGTTTAATTGAGTGAATGAAAATAGTGAACCATTGAAGCCTTTTAATCTATTTCTATAAAATGGAAAAAGCATATTTCAGAGTGGCCTAGCCAGGAGATCCTGAGTATCTCTACTGAAAATGAAGAGGAATTGACAGCTATAAGACATTTTGCAAAAGAAATCAATGGGGCCTCCTCAATGACAAGAGACAGAATTGCAGTGAAATAAAAGGAGAATATATCAAGGATGTTTCATCCTATAATCACCAATGAATGAGTCAAAAATAATTTTAAGAAAGATTACAATAACTAGATTATATAGTTAATATAGGATATTAGTAATTAGCAAAGGTTTCTTTATGGTTGGGGAGAATTCTGTGTACAAGTTTGTTCTTTTGTAGTTATCCTGGCATATTTTGCAATATTATTGTTGCTCTCATTATCATGCATTTATTTGCAATTGTAGGCCCATAATGAGGTGTGAACTACTCCCCTGGAGTAAATTAGGCATTTTTGGAAAGTTTGTATCATGTCTTTGAAGCCATCAGGGTACTATTGAATAAGCGGCTACTCTCCCAAACCCTACCCCATTTCCCTACACAAGCTTTTCTCGTGATACTCTAGCCTAAGAGGAAAACTCTTTTTATTTTATTATTTATTTGACAGAGAGAGAGATAGCCAGCAAGAGAGGGAACACAAGCAGGGCGAGTGGGAGAGGAGGAAGCAGGCTCCCAGCGGAGGAGCCTGATGTGGGGCTCGATCCCAGAACCCTGGGATCACGCCCTGAGCTGAAGGCAGACGTTTAACAACTGAGCCACCCAGGCGCCCCAAAGAGGAAAACTCTTAATGAATCTTTCCATTGTGCTTCTCTTCCCTATGAGAATACATGTTAGCCATCACATTTCCCTACCTCTGGTCTATCTTGAATAGTTTGGAGAATTGACTTATCAGTATGCCTCACAACCACTTTTTATTCTTAAAAATTATTAAGAACTGGGGCACCTGGGTGGCTCAGTTGGTCAAGTGTCTGCCTTCAGCTCAGGTTATGTTCCTGGAGTTCCAGGATAGAGCCCAGCATCAGGCTCCCTGCTCAGCAGGGAGTCTGCTTCTCCCTCTCCCTCTCCCTCTGCTCCTCCCGCTGCTCATGCTCTCTGTCATGCTCTCTCGCTCACTCTCTCTCTCTCTCAACTATATAAATAAAATCTTTAAAAAAAATTAAGAACCCTCCAAGTTTTGTTTACATAGGTTCTATCTATCAATACTCACCATATTAGAAATTGAAACTGTACGCATGCAAGAAAATGAGAATGGAAAATTGAATAATATTGCTATTAAACAGTATTTCTTTGAAGTTTTGACCTCTCAGACTCCTTGAAAGGGTGGATGGAACCCTGAGGTCCTCAAACTGAACTGGAGAAACACTAGTATACAATAACTAGCTCTTATATATATCTGGTCGATCTGTCGTCTTTCTTAGATGCCATAAATTTGTACATGCATGTAAGAACAAATTTTAGAGCTATTAATTTTATTATCAATTAAAAACTTCGGTTTTGAAAATCTGACATTTTTCATTGACTTCTGAATTTTTCTGCATTCTAGCTTTGTGAACTATAGATAACAATCTTATTTTAAAAATCACATCTAGGTCCATTTTGTTTGGCTCAGAACATGAAATAATTTGGCATCTTTACTAATAAAACCTATGAATTTTTGCTTAGAGCACTGTACTTCATGCTTTATTTTCAGAACCAAGTTCTATATTATGGTATATCAAAAATGCCAACTTCATGACTTCTTCATAAATACTAATAGCATAGTTAATGCCAAATACAAAATTGAGAGTGCAATCAATTCAATGGAATATTCTTTAAAGAAGTGTGAGGGCAAGAAGGACTAATACTCCTAGGAGTTATAATATTTAAAAATTTTGCGGTGTTTTCAATTTACAATGCTCTCTTCACATTCATGGTATCTTTTTGTCTCTGCAACAATCTATGAGACTATGTGTTATTTTCTGTACCTTTTGTTTCACACAAGAAAAAAAAAGAGGCTTAGGGAGTGATTAGTTTTCTGAGGCTGCTGTAACAAGTTACCACAGACACAGTGACTTGAAACAACACAGATGTATTATTTTACAGTTCTTCATTTCAGAAATCCATTGTTGGATTCAAATCAAGGTACCAGCAGGGCTGCATTCTTTCCTGGAGGCTCTAGAGGACACTCCATTTCTTTGCCGTTTCCAGCTTCTTGAGACTGCACACGTTTTTTATTTCGGGGCTTCTTTGCTCTGTCCTTAAAACCAGCAACATGGGACTGAGTCCTTCTCACACTGCCATGTCTCTGGGTCTGTCTTCTGTCTCCCTCTTCAACTTTTAAAGACCCTCTGATTATATTGCGCCCATCTGGGTAATCCAGGATAGTCTTTCTACTTTCAGGTCATCTGATGAGCAAACTTAATTCTACCTGCAACTTAATTGTCCTTCGCTGGGTAGCCTAATACAGTCATAAATTCCACGATTTGAACATAGACCTCTTTGGGGGTGAGGGATGCTGTTCTGCCTACCTCACGGAGGATAAGCCATTTATCAAGTTCACCAAGCTAAAAAAAGGTGAGATTGGGACTCAGATCTGGCCCTCTGATTTTCTTGTTCTTTCCGGGCAAACCGTTCTTGCTTTTGAAAGACTTACCATGAAAGACAGCTAACACTGCTCGAGAAGGATGGATGGTAGAGAGAATTGAAAGATGAAATCTGAACCTATCGTGAGGAATTCAGGGCCTTTAAAGAAGAGGTTGTAAGGAAGACTTGTTTGTTGAAGAAAACAAGAAATTAGATCATTTATTTTTTTCTCTTTACATTTGTGTCTTTATGGATCTGTACTCTTCATCTTCCTTTTATTTCCTTAAATCATCCTTATAGGGAGACGACATATAACCACGATGTTGTTATATTTTTATTTTTAAATAAATTTTTTATATTTTTATTTTAAATTCATTGTTATAACACCTGTCGTCAATTTATATTTTCCCATTTTTTAAATTAAAAAAACCACAAATCTAAAACAAACTCTGTTCTAATTCTGTAACCCAATATCTGTTTTAGACAAATAAACTTTTGTTGGTGGTATGTAAAATGATTTTTACTTCTGTGAGTTGGTGAATTTTGATAGGAAAAAAAACAGCTATTACAAACCTCCCTCTTTTATTTGATACAAAAATGTTATCTTGGAAATAGGACACATTGGGCTAACTAACTTGGCCTGAATCTACTTAGTCAATGAGTTCTATGGTTAGATTCTGGGGACACAGGACACATACATTTTGATAAAGGCAAGAAGAAATGTGAAAAGAGATAGGCCACAGGCCATGAAAGTAGTGACAATCCTGAGAGACAACCTAAGTAGTTTTGACAGTGGACAATTTGGGAAAATTACTTCTATGGTTTCTCTCCATAAAATTGGTATTATAATACTATCTTATTTTAAGTGTCGTGAAAATCAAATGAGTCAATTTAGATTAAGTGCTTAGAACACTGCTTAGAGTTTTACATATGTTAAATTTACTTATTTTAATATGTGCAGCTGTTATAAATGTCGTTGCTTTTTTTGTTAGGTAAATAGCCCTAGAAGAGAGTAAAAGCATACAAAGTAAAGTGTTAAAAGAAAAACCACTCTTGTCCTAATTCACAATTTTCTCTATAGCTGAGCCTCTTCAAACATTTAGACTCAAGATTTCTATATCTTTGTTAACATGACAAAAATCCCTCCTAAATGTTTCCTACTTTCTGTAGAGAAACATGCCTCTAAATATACAGATCTCTAGCCCAAATTTTAAAAACTTCCTCTTGAACCTGGGGCCTCCTGTAAACGCTATTTTTCTCCTTCTAACTTCTGATGCCAAATAGCTCCATCCAGAGGATAGCTCTTACTGGCCTTGTGTCCTCAGCACCTCCTCTCTTCTCAATCCCCTAAAATCTAGCCTTAAGTGCTACCACATCAATATCAGTTCTTTTTTTTCCCCACATCTATATCAGTTCTTGCATCACCATCAAACCCTTCTCAAAAGGGCGCTACATTCGGAAATAGTGGCAGAATAAAAGCAAACTCTGGAATCCACAAAGTTAGGTTACAGCTCTCTCAAGTTGCTTAACCCAACTGGATCTCAATTTCCTTATCTCTAAAATGGGAATAATCAAGGATAAGCATCACTCAACGTAGTACCTATCGCATAGTCCCTGTCAGTGAGTGGCTTTTATTGTATAGGTCATTTTATTGAAACAAGTGAATTGCAAAAAGCATGAAAAAGATCAGTCTCATTTTGCACACCAAATTTGAAAAATGGTCAAGAATTGTGTGGTTTTAAAGAGGTAGGCGAAGTAAAATGGAAATCGTATTTATACTATTATCCCTTAGCAGTATCACTTTCTGACATACAGAAATGCAAAATAGGCAATATCACTGGTCATGCTGTATATGTATCAGAACTTTTCTGAGTAATTTTGGTAATGATTGTAGTATTAGTTTTTGAATCATCAATATTAAAATTTCTTTTAAACCCTAAAACTATGTAGCTTGAGTTCTCCTCAGGTTGTCGTGTTAAAACATGCTGAAAATATGAAAGACTTTGGAAAGATGTTTAGATGTGATTAAAAAAAACACTTTGAAGAAGATCTAAATTCCCACAATATCTTGTGCTCTTTTAAATTTAAGAGAGAGTACTTGGAGTAGTTTTAGAGAAAGTGTTAAGAAAAATAAGGCACCTTTGATTTATATATTTCATATAACTGGGCAAAAATAATTTTAAAAAAGGAGGAAAAAAGAATATGTGACATGACTTGGCTGCAAGATTAAAAAAACCAAAACAAAAACAAGGTCAAGTGTCCCTAAGCCACCTTGGCTGGAAATTTATGCATATCGAAAATAAAACCTGTATATTTATTCCCATGGGAAAGTCCATCTTAAATCATGTGCAGATCAAATGATGTGAGGTCTTAAGAAACACATCCCTTTCATAATATTAGACCACCCTGTATCTTTAAGCTCAAGTCTGGATTCAGTCCACTGGGCTGGTGGAGTGTTTAAACAATTTGTTTAAATAAATACTCCTTGTAAAGCTTGCATTTATAAACTGGGGACTTATTCTTAAAACTACCTCTGCTTTGTCTTTCTAAATGAACAAAGAAATGTATCCAGCAGTGACGAATCACATTTCCACCTCTGCAAGCTCAGGGATGGTCTTCGGTTCTATTCTCCTTGTCGAGCTGCAGGAAATTCCCTTACCTGTCGTTCACACATCTGGCCTGTGTCAGAGATGCTGTTTTGGCAGAGTCCAACGGCTTGTCTGATACTTCTCAGGTGTACGTGACAGGTCAGGGCCTTGATGTCTAGCTCAGTTGTGACATTTGTGAGGCCAGGGACACTTCTTGTTTTCTAATAGAACCTGCTAAAGGATTCTTCCTACTCCCATCAATTCTCTATGACCATGACCCCCCGGACACCTCCACCAGAGGTAGCAAATTCTATTTAGTGCTTTCCAAAAGCACTAAATAGATTGGAAAATTGAGGTTGGAGATTGGAAAATGTGTCCATGACACTACTGTCCACTTGTTTGTGACCCTGAGCATTACGTGACTGCTCTGGGAATCCTCTGCTCATGGTCCCCAAAGTTAGCGGGGGTGGGGACTCTTGGGAGAGCTGGACAGGGAACCCACCTGAAGTCACAGAGCTCATCAGAGCCTGTACACAGCTCATTCATTGTCAGCGTATTTACCGATGAAGTCATTGCTCTGCCTAATAGACTCTATGTCAATACACTTGCAACAATGACACAAAATGAAAAAACCAAATGACAAAAAGCCAGTGTGGACCGTGATTTGCTCTTACTTTAAAAATAAGCTACCACAATTCTTGAAAAATTGAAAATGATGACTATTCCAAATGGGAGATTTTTCTGCCAAATGCCACATAGTGTGTGAGAAAGGTTTTCTCAGATTGTTCAGTATATATGCTCAGCCTATACGACCTTTTCTCAAGGCTGCCAGTCTAGCTGTCTAAATAAATACTGGCTGGATTGCTTATATGAATAAGAACTTTATTACCTAAGCTGCTTATTTTACGAAGTGCATCTCCTTCTCAAGGCTTCCTTCAAATATATACCTTCTTCCTTTTTTTCCAGCTCTGGCCACCAGGATTGTGAATCACATTTACAGACATCAAAATGTAACAATTTTGTTACACTTATATCTACATTTCAGTTCATCAGATCCATTTGAATGTACAAATTAATGAAAACTATGGACATGTGAAAAAACGTTTCTCTCTCTGATTTTATATGTACTCTTAGAATTATGCGTGTCTTCCTTATAACAACAAGGAAGCTATTGTCCCCACAAGAATGCACAGAATAGTTTTTTAAGGTGCATTGCAAAAAATAACTTACTTTTTTTCTATAAAACTTCTAAATAGGAACTGATTTATGATAACAACAGCTTAATGTCCTTAGAATCATGAGTGATATTTAAATATATAATAATTCTTAAAGGCATGGGTGCCGATCAAACAGAAGGGGTATTGGCCAATCAGAACTGTCCCTTACAAATAATGTGATACCAGCTCCGATATAGCCATTCTGGTTGCTCCTTATTGTGATTTACATGGCTTTTTTTTTTCCCTAGATGAGAAAAAGACAAGAAAGAGGATGATAGACAGCTTTTGCTTTTCATCTGCCTCCTGTTGGACAAAGTACTTAGTTATAAATTGGGACCTGCAATGCAACTAAAAAGACTTTGTAAGAGTATCAATTTTAAGTTAAATCAACCAAGAAATGTTTGCTGAATATATGAATTTCTTCAAATTCTTCTAGTGTATGAGATACCATTTATAAGTTATTTTGCTGGTCAGAGCACAGTGACATACAAGAACAAGCTTGAAAAGTGCACAATTGCACAAGGAAGTGCATTGTCCGTGGACGTTCGGATTGCGACAGCCTGATACACTGGCTCAGGGTTCACTCCCTGAATGACGATCCCCCTCCCCCCCCCTTTTTTTTCCCTGAAGGAGAAAATAACCATGTTCATCATCTACAGTCTGTCAGGCACCGCTGGGGGCATTTGACATACCTTATATTAGCGCTGCACCTTCTGCGGGCTTATACCTTACAGAGCCAAATTCATTAATATCAAAATTATTCCTGGAAATCTCTTAAACCAACATCACCATGGAGACTGAAACGCCATCTCTTAATAAATCCAGAACCACTTTTTTCTAACAGCTTTGGGACAGACTGTTCTTTCTTGTTTTAATTCACAGATTAAATAGTTAACTTGTACTTAAAGAGAAATGCTTATCTTAAAACACCATAAAAATAACTCAAGACGGCAAGACGCTTACACCACGAGCCTGAGACCAAGGGAAGGAAGTCTGGATTCACACCTCCCAGCTAACGCTCACTCACACTGGCACCTGAGTTCTTTGAATATGTCAGTGGGTGGAATCGCGTACATTTTTGAGAAGTGCTATTTCTCTTTCTTTCTTTTCCACGCCCCTTGTGAGGCCCAAGAGTGTAAATTTGAATTTGCTTTAACGCTAATTGAATGTGCACATCACGGTACTCTATCCATAAGACTTGCAACAGTCCCGCAAGGTAGGGTAATTATTCTCATTTAAAAGACCAAACACTTAGACTAGGGGAGGTTAAATGACATGTTACAGATCTCCCAGCTGGCCAAGCTCCAAGAACATTATGTTCTCACCCACTCATAGAAGCCTGGAAGCTAGCGCTGTGCTGCTGTATTGTTTACAGACGCTCCACTGGGCTCCTTCCGATCCTGGAAAGACTCTTCTTCAGACATCTCGTCCTTAAAGTCTGTTTGTGGACTAGACCTACTACTCAGGAGTCTCTCTGACCTATGGAGCGAGATTTTTCAACCAGATCCAGAGTCTTTAAAATAAATAAATAAATAAATAAATAAATAAATAAATAAATAAATAAAAGCTGGGTCTTAGAGAATTCAGGCTTGGGGTACTTATGAATTTAAAATAAAGTATTAATTTAAAAATCATAGCTCTTGAAATTCTGTCTGCTATGAGTTCTCAGGGTTATCAGCTATTAGGTTGAACCATATGAAATTGCCATTTTTATGGGGGAAAATGTTGATTATAAGCGATTGCATGGGGTCCAATGTAAATTTATCACCATGACTTTTATAGCAGAAAAGGGCCTTGAAACGATGTAAAGTATTTTCTGGTCGCCTTATGAAATACAGCCTTCTGGTGACTCCTTAT
Source organism: Ursus americanus (assembly GCF_024610735.1). Taxonomy (NCBI): domain Eukaryota; kingdom Metazoa; phylum Chordata; class Mammalia; order Carnivora; family Ursidae; genus Ursus; species Ursus americanus. The sequence continues at coordinate 42,970,454 of NC_142146.1, forward strand.
TCTATCAACCTGACTTGCTTTTTGGTTTTTGTTTTTTTCTCTTTTTCATAACCATTATCAAAATGTGGAGTTGCCTTGTCTTTTTTTTTTTCTTTTCTTTATTTGTTTATCCTCTGTTTCCCTTTCCCCAGTAGAGTTTCCTCTCATCTCCTAGAAAAGTACCTGGAACATAGGAAGCGCTCAATAAACATTTGTTGAATAAAATAAACTTGATGGGTTGAAACATCCACCTAAAATGTTGAATTATTAGATATATTTTCTATTTGGAGTGTTGCTATAAAGCATACATTTCCAATTCCCCAATGTGCCTTTGAAAAAGATAAATTAATTCATTTCGTTAGTGATATTGTATTGCCTGTGGCATGACTTGTCAGTGTGGCTACGATAGACTAACGATTAGGTAACGAGAGTTTATTTATCATAGAACCAATTTTTGCTTCTGAACTGAAGTATAAATAATGGTATATCAGTATTTACATTATAAATACCGTTTTAGGGTTTGTTAGTTGGTCATAAAAATTCTCCCTAGGCTGAAACAGCTAGTGGGTAAACATTGCATATACCACATATAATATATCAAAATAAGAGTGTAGTGCTCCTTTGTTAGGCAAAGAACAAACATTGCATACAAATTATTTTTGTACAATGAGAGTGAAGCTGAAGAACCCCAATTTCTTGAAGACTCTCAGGATCTTGGAAAAATGATGGGATTAAAATAATCTTGAGGAGACGAAGTATTTACCAACCAGAAGAAATGTAGTTCTACAAGAATGTTCGTTCAGAAGAGAAAATTTATTTTTTAGATACTATCAAGGGGAAAGACAGGTTTAATAATTGTGGCAAAAAAAAAAAAAAATGAGGGGACCAAAAAGAGTTGCCAAGAAATACAACTCTGGCCGCTGGTATTTCATCATGCCAGCCCTCTTGACGCTGATGTGCAATCCGACCTCTCACGAATGTAAGAGACTGATTTTCATGAACCTTCTGTGTAAGTCATTACTTTTTGGGAAAATACAATTCGGCTAAGAAAATCTCTCTCATGTCCAAAAATCTTATTCTGTAAAGCATAGTATTTTGGCCAATTGAGAATACTCAAAAATCCTCCCTGTCTTACATCCTCAGACCATGGAGGTGCCAATCAAGTGACTTCTCCACTGGGAGTTACGTGGTTCAAGATGTCACCGTTACAGAACAACTTCGAGAGCTGCCCAGGGATGGAAGGCCATCCTGGAGCTTCTAGTTTTCTGGGAGCTAGGGATAGGCAGATTTTGCAACAGCCAGCCACAAGAAATAATGGTGACATGTTTTGGAACCAATAAGCAATGAGAATTGCCGTTCTAATGGCTTACCGAAAATATTTCAAATTTCCTCTGACTTGACAAGATTTTGCCATGTTTCAGAGGATTTGTACCTATAGTTTTATCTGCCTAGATTGTTCTCTTGATCATTGCCTACTTATCCTTCCAGGGTTCTGTCTGTATCTTATTTTCTCAGAAAAATCTTCCTTACCACCCAGTCAACACTTATCTTACCAGCCACAGCTATGCACACACTCGCGCGCGTGCACACACACACACACACATGAAGGGCTTCCTAATACACCTTCTCATAGCCCTTCTCCATCCTCCAATGCACCTTCATATGTGTGTGACCGTTAGCTCCAGAAGGGCAGGCACGTCTTTTCAGCTTTGTGCTGCACCCGCAGAATTTCGCAGAGTACCTGGCACATAGTGGTTACTTAATAAATATTGCTGAATACTTGACTCTTTGAAGTTGTTTTTATTCTGTTCTGCTGTGCTTTTCTTTGAACTAGAGTTTATAATAGATACAGAGGGTGCATTCCTTTGTGGGACGGCCTTGTTTTGTTTCCAGCCTTAACTCCACACTCCTGCCAAACCAACCATTTGTCATCTCCCGTTGATCTCTCCATGGCTGCCAACTGCAGCTGCTACTCTAAGATTGGCTCTCCGAGAAGATTCGTGGCTGAGGCAAGTTTCTTTGGCATCAAAGTTTTAGTTCTAGTCAATGAACATTTATTGAACATCTGGAATTTGCCAGACACTGTGTGAGGACCTTAGATATAAAAATGAAAAAGATCGTTTTGATCTCTGAGGATCTTTGAGTCCGGGGTATGGGGGAGAAACACACTGATAAATCAATGCAATGAAATGTGCTAAGTGTCACAGTTGGGGTGCTATAGGATTTAGCCTAAACTGAAGGAAAGGAGGCATCCTCATTGCCGGAACTTGCTGACACGTGAGGGTCCCTGTACTTGTATATTCACAGATTCTCTCACGAGAAGCAAGTGTTCTATGTGTTGAGTCATGAGAGTATCAGATCGTGGTACAAGTTCTTAAAAACATAAAAATGTTGTCCGGGACAGGAACTTCATAGATCTCCTTCTTAGTTTGGATTTCTTTTTACTTATTTACTTATTTATTTATAATTACAATATTATTTTTAAGATTTACTTATTTGTTTAGATAAAGAGAGCACAAGCGGGGGGGGGGGGGGCGCAGAGGGAGGAGAGAGAATCTCAAGCCTGACTCGGGGATCGATCTCATGACTCTGAAATCATGACCTGAGCCGAAACCTAGATTTGGACGCTTAACTGACTGCACCATCCAGGCGCCCTTGGGTTTCTTTTAAATGCAGTGTTCCAGGCTCTAACCTCTCATCAGAGTTATTGCTTTAGTACATTTGTTTCTAATGAGCATTCAAGATATTTCTGCTGCTGCAGGGCCACAGACGTAGCCCTTCCTTCACAAACAGCAACATTAACCTTCTGGGTTGTACAAACTGTCTTCCTCCTGGCAGCAACCTTCTCTTTCACCCTTTCCTCACTCCTTTACAGCAAATGTATCTTCCTAGAAATCATTCTAATTTTGAAGATATTCTCCCTTTAAACAACAGGAAGATGGGATTGTATTTTGTAGGAAGTACAGCCTCCAAGCACACATGTCCTTCACTCTCTCGTTCCAGAAGAAGGAGGGAAACCGAAGCGAGCTCTAGGTGTCAGTGCGTTGCATCCCACTCCCTCATGTGTTCAGGACCAATCTCTTTGAAATGCTCACACACCGTGGATTGGAGTTGTGAATGGAAATCCTAGGAAAGTGTTCACTGGTTTTTAGGCATTTATACCAGTATAAAGCATCCCATTGTGGGAATCTGTGCCATTTCCATTAGGTACACTTTAGCTCTAATTGAGAAGACTTCTGCTGTTGCCCCAGTTGGATATGATCCTTTATTCCTCGGGGCTTTATTTATTTACTTTTGGCACTTCCTCTTACCTATTACACTTAATTCTTTCTTGCAATACAGTCTGTTGGAAGACAGATTCTGAGCTCTGAAAGAGACCTCGTCTCGGAAAATACAGAGCAAGATCAAGTTAGGAGTGCAAACTAGAAACCATGGGCCCCCCTGCCTGCCTCCTGCCAAATTATAACTAACTTCTGTAGAGCACCTCCTACATTCAAAATGCATTTTTCACACATTATATCATTTAATTCTTACACCTTCCCCTCTGAGTTAGTTATCCATAAATATTTTACAGACAGAAAAATAGGGTTCAGGAGAAGTCAAATGAGTGGCCAACGATCACAGAGTGAGCAGAGGTAAAAAAGCCATCAAAAGCAGGCCTTCAGCCTTCAAATTTCATGATTTTCCTGCATTTTCCAAATGCACAGTGTCCGTCTGTACAGGCTGTGTCCGTTTCCTCACGGCCTAAGATTTAGTCATCATTACAGCCACACCCCCAAAGGCTCTTTTCCCCGGAGTAAGTGGAGTGCAATGTGTTTATTATTTGGTTGAGTTGTATTTTTCTTTTTGGGCAAGAGTTTGTTTAGTAGCTATTTTCCTTAAAAAAATAAGTATTACAAACTTATTTTCAAAGTTCAGAAGTAAGCAAAGAACAACAGAAAAACAAAACAAACAAAACAACAAAAACAAACCAGCATTTCCTTTAAAAAGAATGCAATGACATTTAAGCTTCAATTACATTTCTTGCTGCCCTGGGAGCAGCCACGCCAGGGCCCAAGGCCTCTTGCTGATTGAGAGCACATTTTGAGTTCCCCCCATTGTTCCTGGCAACACGGCTTCTGTGTAGCAAGCAGGATATTCAACTTGACAAGGCTCTTTCTTTCTGGATCAGGGAGGGAGCAAGGTTCTTGTCATTTTGAATCATGAGCCCACACTTGGCAGAGCCGACTGGACAGGCACAGTGGGGGAAGGTGCCATGTGCACGCCATCCGAGCGCCCGTCATGTGGGCCTCTCTCCCCATCTCCCAAATAACTCAACTGGCTTCAAGATCTCCTGCTCCGAGAGGGCCTCTTTGCTATTTGGCCAGTTGATTTGCTTCTGACACTAAATCTCCTCGTTATCCAGTGTCTAAAATTTTACTTTCAGGCTTCATCTCTCTACCCATATTTTTTTTAGAGCTGCAGCTGAGAATATCCAGTTCTACAATTCTCAAGGTTTTAATGTTTTAAAACACATTCCTAAGGAAAAAAATGCGTTTTTTGGAGTCCATATCAGAAGGCTTTTAGAAGTCATCAAAAAAAAAAAAAATCCCCAAACTGAAAACCTAGTGTATGTTACTCTTAAAATATTTTGTCTTTATTATTAGTTTTAAAAACTGAGTTTTTTAAAAAAAGGACATAGAATTAATGAAAGATAAAATCTGGAAATTTTGGTTATGTAATATAAAACAACAAAAGTATTCTTATTTATCCCTAAAACCTCACACTTCAGTTGTGTTTGTTGTAAGAGGAAAGAAGAAGAAAATTTTATTGGTTAAGAGTCCTAACATATGTCTGAAAAGTAAGTTATCTTGTCCCATATTTCTTTTCATAGACATTGACAACAATATTTTTGATTATTATATGAATGTGAAATTTCACCCTTTGCTATTTTTGTTTCTTAATGGCGAAATAGCAATAATGTTTTTTCTTAAAAATACACGCAAATGTTTCTTTAGAATATTTTTATAGCAACAGAATCTATCACTAGCTATTTGTGACTTAATTATAGAATTTTGTGATACTATCCAATCAACTTGCCAAATAGATCAACAAACCAGGTAATTAAGGGAGGGGAGAAGAGAAAATCACTGATAATGTTGAATTCAGTTAAAAGAATTGTCCTGTGCTTTTTGTAATCCTCTTCAATATGATTTTCAGCTGAAACTAAAACTCAAATAATAAACCGAACACTTTGCATAACAAACTCAATTTTTTGTCTAGTTACCTAATAGTGAATGAAATTTGACCACACTTGGCATGTATACCTGAAGCTAAGTTTGCCCTAAAACTTTGTAACAGGTAATAACTATAAAAACATTGTTCTTTGGGACTTTTGGCCATATTCTTTTTCACTTTTTAGTTCCCTTGTTTTAGTTACATTCTGTTGTCCCCTTTACCAGAAACTTATAGGGGGCAACATGTCAGTAGTATTCTATTACCAACTTAGCAACACGTTGGATATAGCTTTTTCTAGCTAGGGTTACCTTTTTGGATTTCTCTGATGCACGAACTCATTATTGCCATCATCGCTGATAACTATTTTTTGAGTATTTGCTAACCTAACCAGGACCCTATGATACTACATATTTTTCAATTATAATTATAGTTCCCATCCTAAAAGATTTCATAGTCTAAAACCACTAATACAGAGGTTAATGATTATTCATAAAATTTGGGGAAAAAACCTCAATATATATGTATATGCAACTTATCCCATAAAATTGTGGCTACACGTGTTTAGGATAAAGGTCAGTTGAGAGCTAAGCCCATAGGTAAGATCCAGAACAGTCAAGCAGAGATTAAAGTGCAAAGCAGAACAATTTAGAGAGCAGGATTTTCTCCCCCTTGGTGGTCTTTGGGATAGTGAGGATGTCTCTTGTTGTAAACAGATGTGCAAAAAAGTTGTTATTAAATTACTTAGAGTTGAAGAAGTGTGTGTGCCCAGTAGAGGTATGAGGCTTTCAAATTCATCATGAAAACAACTATTGGTTAAAGCCTCCGTTGGTCACTAACCTTGGTGTATGTAATCTGAGCATTTGAGTCTCACTGTCTCAGCTTTTGAGAGGAAATGGAGAAAGGGTTCTTACTATGGTATCATTTGATAGCACTGAAAACAAACATTAGGTGGCAGGAACCACCAGGGTATTCAAGCAGCCCCACGTCCCTGAATGACAGGAGTATAGCTCAGGGATGGGTGGGGGAGGCAATGATAGGGAAATGAGGGCAAGTCACAATTAGGGAAATCTCATTCCCTAATCCAGTTAATAGTTTTCCCAAGTGCAAGTCGATGCAACACAAAGGTTAACTAAAATTTGATCTGACTTTTCTTTGTGGTGTGTTTGTTTAGTTGTAATATGTAGCTCTGCATTCTATTAAAAAAATGTTCAAAAAGTAAAAATAGTTCTGAGATGATCAGATGAACTCTTTTCAGTGGAGGCAATAAAGAACATTTTAAAATGGAACATAAAATCATCTGTAAAAAACTAGATTTTGAACTAACCGGGCATATTCACATGTGTTATGAGTTAGTGGTCTTGTGATTTTCGAATTATGCCACTGTTCATAATAGAGTGTTGTTTGATAGACCTCACTAAGTGGCCTGGCACTACACCAGATCTGTCATCTAGAGGAGAAGGAGGCAATGCCAATTTCATCGAAATAAGCTCATATTAAAAATAAGGAAAAACAAATGTGACACAGCTGTAGTAGCTTGGCCAAGTTAAAATGCTTACAAATATTTTATGTCTGTAATATAAGACTGCTTACTAATGGGAGAATCTTATGTGTAAAGAGTGCCAGATTGCCTTTGATATAAGTTGGTAATAAAAATGCTATAGAGTTAGTATTTATGATCCCTGTAGGTTATAATAACATGCTTCCTGTGTTATTACTTTAACAGACACTAAGAAAAAATTATCTATACAATGTGGTCACTTTCCTTATATAGCTTTATGACACGTGCACAATCAGCTAGGACATTGAATCAACAATTTATCGGAACTTGTTACACATCTTGCAAGTAATAGTTTATCTAAACATGTGCCCTTTCTCTCCTGAAGAGAACATCATGTGTGGTCTGGATCATGCTATGCTCCACTGACATACAGACAGGAAAATATGTAGAATTAATAAATGTCATCTTTTAGTCAATACCTGCGATGTTTTTTAGTAGAAGGGGAAAAAGACTATAGCTAAGCTAAACCAATACAATAAATGATGAAGTTCTGAGATTTAATACAGATAACCTTATTTATTATACAAAGTTAAGAAATTTTCCCTGGGGAAAAGAAAATGTAGCATAACTCTACTGATGTATTTGAAACAAAAAAATAGGCTCCTAGAGGGAATTGTGCAGTTCCTATCATTTCAATCTGCATTGGTAACTAGGAAATATAGGAATAACATAAAGGAAAATAACCCCAACAATATTGCAGATCATTAAGCAAAGGGGGAGATTATTGTGATATTTTGGCTTTGAAGTCAACATAGGATTTTAAGTGTGATTATGTTTTGAATATTATGCTAGAAGACATATGTATGGATGCTTGTAATGTCAGTCCAGAAGGACTGAGGTGTTCTTGTAAAAGAGTATCATCAACATTAAATTTGAATCACCCATTGGACCCATCCTAGCCAACTTGACCTCTTGACTTCTAACTGGGTATATTTCTGGAGCATAGATTGCACAGAGTGGCTCTACTGAAGGTGAGGTTGGGTTTTACTACAAGCCTGGGAAGACACTTTTAGGCAGGTGTGGTCATATGGCATCCCTTCAGCCATGCAGGTGCTGACCGTTCTATCTCCATGACGGGCTAGCCCATCCACAAGCTTTCTCTTGAGAAAATGTTCTGTAAGTACTTTTGATAGGAATGAATGAGATTTTCATCTACTCCATAGTTAGGGTGAGACTCAGCGATGAAGTAGAAAGTGATAGAGTTTGGAGTCAGATATGCAAAAATTCAGATTGTGGGGTAGGCGGAATTCCAAGATGGTCTCAAAGAGTCCTGCGCTTTTCACATACGTGACCTGTATAACCCTCTCCCTTTTAGTGTGGGTGGGACTGTGAATATCATTGGATCTTACTCCAGTGATTCTATTACACTAAAGGACAAAGTGAAGTAATTTTAAGATGTGATTAGTCCTTAATTAGTTGGTTTTGAAATAATCAAAAAAGGGATTATCCTGTGTGGGCCTGAATTAATCAGGTGAGCCATTTCAAAGAGTGTGTCGAGGGAAGAGAAAAGGAGCAGCAGTAGACTTTCCTGTTCACCCTGAAGAGGCAACTGGCCCTGTGTGGAGAGGGCCATGTGCCAGAGAAGGGGGCCCCCATCCACACAGCTGCAAGAAACTGAATTGTGCCAACAACCAGTGAGCTTGGAAGACGACTCAGATCATGGGATTACACCTCTAGCCAACACCTTGAGGTAAATTTCGTGAGACCCTGATCAAAGGACCCAGCTAAACCATGATCAGACTCCAGACCCACAAAAATGGTAAAATAATAGATAGTGAATGTGTATTGCTTTAAGCTACTAAGTCTGGGTACAGACTTTGTTGTACAACCAGTACAGGTGGCCTAACCTTCTCTTTGTCAGCACTTAGCAGCTCTTACTCTCAGGAAGGTCTTTTACAGAGTTGAAGTCCATGTCCTTCAGTTCTGTGTTCTAAGGGAACAGAGAACTGTGGGAAAACCCCCTCCTTGTAATAACTTACTTTTTCCTAGCACTCTAATCTATACATCAAGAAATTGGGAGTCTCTTAATTTTTATACACAAACACTTTTATATGCAAACACATATAACTTCCCCATGAGATTAACATTCCTGTAATACATATTTTCAGTTCTTAGGATGTTTCTTTCTGAACACACTTCAGTTTTCTCACATATCCTGTGTTGACTTGAAGAGATTTAAGATCCCATAATGAACTTGCCTCTAGTAGCGGAATGGAGGCATTAGTCCTTGACCTTACACATCATGAATCTTTGCATGCTATATATAGGAAACCGTCTCATTTGTTTGTCTTCCTGTCCATTTGTTTGTTTGTTACAATTTGTAATGCCAGCTGGAAATTGTTGATTCAAATTCAGTTTGGGTGTCCATTCCAACTCATGTCTCTTCTCTTTGTCATTGAAGCCATAGCAGACATTTCCCAATTTTAACTCTGCAGTTTGTTTCAGAATAGAACCAGGCAAGTATTTTTTTTAAAGGTGTTATTCCTTTATTTGAGAGAAAGAGAGAGAGAGCAAGCACAAGTGGGTGGAGGGTCAGAGAGAGAGAGAGGGAGAAGCAGACTCCGCGCTGAGCAAGGAGCCCGATGTGGGGCTTGATCCCAGGACCCTGGGATCAAGACCCGAGCTGAAGGCAGACACTCAACTGACTGAACCACCCAGGCATCCCATAACCAGGCAAGTATTGACAGCTTGTCATTGTTTTCTGTTTTGCTTTATTTTGTTTTAATTGTAGTAAAAGACACAAAACATAAAACTAACCATCTTAACCTTTCGTAAGTGTACAGGACACTAGTGCCAAGTATATTCACATTGTTGTACAACCAATCTCTGGAAATTTTTCATTTTGCACAACAGCTATACCCATTAAACAATTTACCATTTCCCCCTCCCCCCAGGCCCCAGCCATTCCCCTTTATGTTTCTATGAATTTGAATATTCTGAATACATCATATAAATGGAATCATAGAGTATTTGTCTTTTTGTGACTGGCTTAGCATAATGTCCTCAAGTTTCATGCATTTATTACTCAGAGTTCTATATTAGAGTTCTCCAGAGAAACAGAATCAATAGGAGATACATGGGATACACACACACACACACACACACACACACACATATATAGATATAAAGATAGATATAGATATATAGATATAGATAGATAGATTTTAAGGAATTGGCTCACACAGTTATGGGAGGTGGCAGGTCCAAAATCCACAGAAATGGCAGGCTAAAGCCCCCAGGGAAAAACCAACGTTGTGGTTCAAATCCAAAGCCTGTCAGTCTGAAGACCCTCCAAGAAGAGCTGTCGTACTTCAAGCCCGAAGGCCCTCTGATAGCAGAATTTTCTCCTTTTTTAAAGCTGAATAATATTTTCTTGTGTGTATATACTACATTTTGTTTATCCATTCTTCTGTGGCTAGATGCTTGGATTCTTTTAATCTCTGGGCTATTGTAAACAGTGTTGCTATAAACATAGGTGTGAAAATACCCCTTCAAGATCCTGCACTTTTTTTTTTAATTTACCTATTTATTTGAGAGGGGTGGGGCAGAGGGAGAGAGAGTCTTAAGCAGACTCTGAGCTGAGTGTGGAGCCTAACATGGGGCTTGATATCACAACCCCGATATCATGACCTGAGCCGAAAACAAAACTCAAATGTTTAACCAACTGCACCACACAGGTGCCCCAAAGATCCTGCTTTCAATTCTTATGGATATATACCCAGAAGTGGAAGCGTTAAATCATATGATAGTTCTATTTTTAATTTTTTGGGAAACCATCATACTGTTTTCTATGGTGACTATACCATGTTACCTTCCCACCAACAGTGTGCCAAGGGTTCGTTTATCCCCATCCTCACCAACACTTGTTATTTTCTGTTTTGTTTTTGTTATTTTAACAGTAGTCATTCTAACAAGTGTGAGGGAATATTTCTTTCTGGTTCTGACTTGCATTTCCTAATGATTAATGATGTTGAGTATCTTTTCCTCTGCCTGTTGGCCATTTGTATCTCCTCTTTGGAGAAATGTCTATTCAAGTTCTTTGTACATTTTCTCATTGGGTTATTTACTTTTTGTTGTTGTTGAGTTTTAGGAGTTCTTATATATTCTGGATATCAGCCCTTACTAGATATATGACTTGCAAATATTTTCTCCCATTGTGTAGGTTGCCTTCACACCAATTGTGATCTTTGATGTGCAGAAGTTTTTATGTTTGATGTGGTTCCATCAGTTTTTTTGTTTCTGTTCTTGCCTTTGCTTTGGTGTCCTATTAAAAAATCCTTGCCAAATCCAACGTAATGAATGTTTTTCTCTGTGTGCTTCTGGAGTTTTATAGGTCTTACATTTAGGTCTTTGATCCATTTTGAGCTAATTTTTGAATAGCCATGATCCAATTGCATTCTTTTGCATGAGGATATCTAGTTTTCCTGATGCCATTTGCTGAAGAGACTGTTCTTTCTCTCATTGGATGGTCTTGGAACCCTTGTGGAAAATCATTTAACTGTATATGTGAGGGTTTGTTTCTGGACTCTCTATTCTATTCTATTGGTCTCTAAGTCTGCCATTATGCCAGCATCACACTGTTTTGATTACTACAGCTTTGCATTAAGTCTTGAAATCAGGAAGTGTAAGATCTACAACTTTGTTCCTCTTTTTCAAGATTGTTCTGGTTATTCAGTGTCTTTTGAGAATCCACATGAATTTTATGATGGATTTCTCTGTTTCTTCAAAAACACCATTGAGACTTTGATAGGGATTGCATTCAATCTGTAGACCACTTTGAGTAGTACTGACCTCATAACAATGTTAAGTTTTCCAATCCATAAACATGGGGTGTCTTTCCATTTCTTTGTGTTTTCCTTAATTTCCTTCAGTTTTCAGTGTACAAGATTTTCACCTCCATGATTAAGTTTATTCCTGGATATTTATTCTTTCTGATGTCATTGTAAATAAAACTGTTTTTTAAATTACCTTTTTGAATCCTTGTTGTTAATGAATAGAAACACAACTGATTTTAGTGTATTGATTTTGTAACCTGCAACTTTGCTAAATTCATTTATTAGTTCTGACAGTATTTCTGTGGCATCTTTATAGGTTTTTTTACGTAAGGTCATTTTGTCTTTAATAGAGATAATATTATTTTTTCCTTTCGATTTAGACTTTTTTTTAATTCTTGGCTAATTGCTCTGGATAGGACTGCCAGCACTATGTTGAAGAGAAGTGGCAAAAGCAGACACACTTCTCTTATTCCTGATGTTAGAGGAAAAACTTTTAGTCTTTCATCATTGAATATGGTGTCAGCTGGCCTTTGTTATGTTTAATTAGTTTTTTCTATTCTTCATTTGTTGAGTGTTTTTATCATGAAAGTTACTGAGTTTTGTCAGATATTTTTATGGATCAGTTAAGATAATCATGGTTTGGCTCTTCATTCTGTTAACGTGATTGTATTAAATTGATTTTTATATGTTGAACTATCCTTTCATTCCAGGAATAAATCCTAGAATCCTTGGTTATTGTCTATAAATGTGCTGTTGAATTCTATTTGCTGGTATTTTGTTGAGAATTTTTGCATCAGTATCCGTCAGGGATACAACATTGGTCAATAGTTTTCCTATTGTGTATTGTCTTGATCTGGGTTTGGTATCAGGGTAATTTTGGCCTCATAGAATGAGTTTGGAATTATTCTATTCAATTTTTGGAGGAGTTTGAGAAAGATTGGTGTGAATTCTTCTTTAAATATTTGGTAGAATTCACCAGTGAAGCCATCTGGTCCTGGGCTTCTTTTGTTGTTTTTGGCAGGTTTTTGATAACTGATTCAATTGGTTTACTAGTGAAAGGTCTGCTCAGACTTCCTCTTTCTTCATAATTTAGTTTTGGTAGGTTGTGTTTCTAGGAATTTATCCATTTTATCTAGGTTATCAAATTTGTTAGCATATAATTGTAGTATTCTCTTACAATTCTTATGTTTCTGCAAGATTGATTATAATGCCTCCTCTTTCATTTCTGATTTAGTCAAGTCTCCTTTCTTTTTTACATAATTTAGCCAACGTTTTTTTTATTTGGTTGATCTTTTCAAAAATATAATTTTTGGTTTTATTGATTTTCTCTACTGTTTTTCCAAAATACTGTTCAAGGGTTCTACTTATTGATTTTCCATCTGGTTGTTTTGTTGTTTTTTAATTGTGAAGTTTACTTCTGTACAATTTATTCAATCATCTTCTCTAATTCCCTAATTTGTTTCTGAGTAAATATTTTTTCTTTCTTTCTTTTTAAAATATTTTTCCTTTCTTTCTTTTTAAAATATTCTTTCTTTCTTTCTTTCTTTCTTTCTTTCTTTCTTTCTTTCTTTCTTTCTTTCTTTCTTTCTTTTGTGGAGATTGGGAGAAGGGATGGAGAGAATAATAGCATTACATAGACTGTTACAGAAACAAGGAAATGATTGAGCTATGGAATGGTACGCTTAGCACCTTCCTTCAGAACTTTCTTAGTCATTGACTCAAACATTCATCATCTGGCTAAAGCTGTGCATATTACTCTCTAAAGTAGGAGGGCAGAGACCTGAGATTCCCAGGTGAGTCCTGGGGCTGGAGAAATGGGGAAAGGAGTCCATATAGCATAGAGCTTCTGTGAGGGATAAGTACTTTCGTATTTAGTGGACATTCTGCATACTTTAAAGCAGAGCCTCCTCTTCTACAGGTGTTCACTTCTCTCTCTGTGGACCCCCGACTTTTGCAATCATGGTGCCTTCATCAGACATTGTATTTACTGCCGGCACATAGACACTCCTCTTTTGGGTTAATGAAATGAATTTAGATTCTATACTTGTGGATCCACATCTCACCTACAAATACGAGTAGAGGGAAAAAAAGAAGCATCGAGGTATAAAAAGGGAAAACTGGTTCAAATAGAAGAGGATTAGTATAGGAAAAAGAAGAAAATATTAAAATCGTTCTGATTAGTACGGAGATTTTGTTTATTTTTAGGTACTCTCCACACGCAACATGGGCTCTAACACAGGACCCCAAGGTCAAGTGTCACGTGTTCTTCAGACTAAGCCAGCCAGGCGCCCCTCGCCAAGGAGATTTTAAATAATAGCACATTTACCAGAAGAATTCGACAATCGGTAAAATCGGCAGCTCTGAAGAAATTCCTGGAAGTTAAACTTAATTTTCCATGTGTCACTTTCCATCTTTCATGTATTAAGCTGATTTTCTAAACCAATGACTTAGATTTCAAAGTGTGGTCCCTGGACCAACAACATTAGTAGCAACTGAGAACTTATTAGAAATGCAAATTCTTGAGCCCCAACGTAGAACTACTGAATTAGGAGTTTGGGGTATGGAGTCCGGCAGTCTGTTTTATTGAACCCTGCGGGTGATTCCGATGCGTGTAAGTCTGAGACCCACAGCCTGACTGCATATTGGAATCATCTACTACGGAACTTTAAAAACTACTGGTGACTGGCTGCTACCCCAAGCAATTCTGACTTAATAGACTTGGGGTGCAGCTTGGGCTTTCGGAGTTTTAAGAGCTCCCCAGGTGATTCTAATGTGCAGCTAAAGATGAGACCCAACGATCTATATCTACTGGGCTCAAACAATTAGATCCCTTTCCACATCTGGTTAAAGCGGTGGTTTCCAAACACGTCTGCTCCTTGGAATCACTTGGTCAACTTCACAGATAACTGACCTAGTGGAACACCCCAGAGATGGTGAGTTAATTGGGGTGTGGCCTGAGCTTTTGAAAACAAAAATCAGGTGATTCTAATGTGCAGACAAGTTTGGGAAACCGTGGATTAAAGACTAAATTCCCAGTTCCAAAAGCTAAATTCCTAGATTTAAAGTAGACGCTAAATTTATGACGTTTATGACAACTAATTATATATAATTATATATAGTATAACTATATTCAGTATAACTGAACTAAGGTTTAACTGCCTCCCAACATCCCTAAACAAAATGGAGATTAAAAAAAAAAAAAAAGAAAGATGATTCGTAGCCTAAGGTAAGGTAAAGGGGGCAGTGCTTCTTAACCTTGGCAGTGCTTTAAAATCTCATGGGAACTTTTAAAACTTCTAATACCTAGGCCTCACCTCACACCAATTAAATCCAATTAAATTCAAACTTCTGGGTGTAACCGGTATCAGTATTGTTTAAATTAAACCAGAACATTGCAGAGTAATCAAAGTTTCAGTATTATTTAAATCACCTCAGAAGGTTCCACGGGGCCCCTGAGGTTGAGAACCATGGGTCCCCTGAGGTTGAGAACCATGGGTCAGGGTGTAGCACCGCTCCAGGAAAGAAGATTTCTACATCCCAGTTTTCTAACGGGTCACAGAGGAGCTGGGCCTGTCTTGTGTGCTCAGGCAAGGAATGACAATGTCACAAAGCAGGGGTTATGATGCTGGCACCAGTATAGGATGCTTTCTGGATATGTGTCTATCCGGTATATTTGTGGCTTTTATTGTGAGTGATTTGGCATTTGGTGGCTGGATACTACGTACACAAGTCACCCAATAATCTTTCAATATTATATTATTACTGAAAGTAAAACATTCTAGCCCATTCACACTGCTGCAATAGAACTCAGTTGTAAATAACTTATGTTAGTGCAGTGGTTTTCAGCCAGCGGTGATTCTGTCCCCCAGAGGATATATTACGATGTCTGGAGACATTTCGGTTTTCACAACTGTTGTGGGGGGTGGGGGAGGGGCTCTTCCATTGACCAGTGAGTAAAGGCCAGGGAAGCTTCTAAACATCCTTATAATGCACAGGACAGCTCCCCAAACCAACAAAGAATTATCTAGTCTTAAAGGTCAGTAGTGTTGAAGCTGGGAACCCCTGCTTTTGTGGAAAGCCTACAAGCTTCAACTATTGCAGGGCAAAATGTAGACCAAAGGCAGAAAGAACATTATGAAGAAAAATTTGCTTGGGGAAGGTCCCCAGAACTTCTTGATAGAAGCAAATAATCTGAAGACTATATCTTGTTCCTAAGGAAAAAAACCACATCCACATACTGGTTTTGAACTGACAAATAGTTATTATCACAATATCTTTTTCAGGTTTGCTCCTGTGCTTCTCATAAATTCAAACTTACAATATCAAATAGATTTCGATGATAGAACCCCATCTCTGTGATATTTAGACCAACCGACAAATCGCCTAGAGTATTTCTTTTTTTTTTTTAAGATTTTATTTATTTATTTGGGAGAGAGAGAGAGAGAACAAGTGGGGTGGGGGGAAGGGGCAGAGGGAGAAGCAGACTCCCTGCTGAGCAGGGAGCAAGATGGGGGGATTCTATCCCAGGACCCTGGGATCACAACTTGAGCCGAAACCTAGAGTATTTCTTACATCCATGCTTTTGCTCCATCAGCCCTGAGTGCCCTTTGCTTTCTTCTACACAGGCTAGCCCAAATAAATTTTTGAAGTAACCGTTGAGGAGTCAAATCCTCCAGAAAACCTTGTTTGGCCTAGGACCCTCCAATGAGACGAGGTGTTTCTTCATGTTCTCAGAACACTCTTGCACATTTGTGTCACGGTACTCACGTAAATATTTTTTCTAAGATTTTATTTCTAAGTAATCTCTACACCCAACATGGGCCTGAACTCACGACCCCAAGATCAAGTGTCCCATGCTCTACCGACTGAGCAGCCAGGTGTCCCTCATATAAATACTTTAAAATATGCATCCGGCTCCTCCAATAACCTGTTTCTTGAAGGTAGAATATTTGTTCTCTAGCTCCAGGATCTAGCAAAAGCTGTGGCACATTGTATGCACTCAATTTTTTGTTAAATGAACAAATGAATGATGGTACATTTGCATTCTTACTTGATCCTTATGCAATACTAGGAAAACAACTATTTTGGATTAACTCTTATGTAGGTAACAGATCTCTCATATCGAAAACAGTTTTGAAGTTCACGCACACACAAAAGTCCACATTTATATTTAGACTCGATTATGGGTTTTGCTTCCTGCCTCTCCTAGTCACTTTCAACCCTCATTTTTTAGAGTTCACAAATAAGAAGCTGTTTCTCTTCTCCATGTAAAATACTGTAAAAACCCAACCTAAAAGGATTAGCAAAAAGCCACGGAATTTCAGGTTTGTTTGTTTGTTTGTTTTTTCCGGCCTCATTATTAAAAAAAAGAAAACTTCATGGAAATACATTTTGATTGTCTAAAAATATTGGTACCAAAAAAAAAAAAAAAGGAGTTTGAAACTTTGACCTTCTGAGAATATGTTTTCCAGCTCTTTCTAGCTGCATCTTTCCAGGTCCCAGTTCTAGGTACTCGTAAGATATTTTTAATCATTTGTGCCTCGTCATTTTGATAAAGGAATTGGGGGGAAGAAGAGAAAGAAAGTTTGCCCTTCCAGAAAGGGCTGTAGAAAGTATGTCATTAACATTTTTCTTTTTTCTTTTTTTTAAAGATTTTATTTATTTATTTGACAGAGAGAGAGACAGCCAGAGACAGAGGGAACACAAGCAGAGGGAGTGGGAGAGGAAGAAGCAGGCTACCAGCCGAGGAGCCTGATGCGGGGCTCGAACCCAGAACACCGGGATCACGCCCTGAGCCAAAGGCAGACGCTTAACTTAACGACTGCGCCACCCAGGCGCCCCATCATTAACATTTTTCTAACGCCAAATTTAGTCATCAACTTAATTGCTGAGATTTAATTGTTCTCATGAGGCTTTCACAGTGACTGCTTCATTGACCATCTTGTTCTACAAAGACAATATATGTACAGACTCTGAAATTCTATATGATTACTGGGAAAGTATCAGCATTTAGTTGCTCGAGAAAGCAACTATATCTAGTTCAAAATATGGATTTGTGAGGTTTGTGGAGAATAGCCATGCAAATCTAAGAATACTTCCCTTTCCATCTGTACCTGACAGCTGAAGGTCTCCATGCACATGTAAGGCATATCTGGGTGAGCAGCTAGTCAACAAACCTCTACTAAAACCCTCTTCCCCTTCACTTATATTTAACAAAAATAGAAAGGCCATTGAAATGCCGACTTACGAAAAAACAAGACTATAAACTTCAAGTCTGACTCACTAAGGACTTTTTATGTCTTCCTTGGTGCTGAATTTCAATTGTTTATGTACTTTTGCTGCATTTCTGTGAGTTCTCTTCCTGTTCTCCCAAGATAATTTTGTATTGAGGAGGAGGCCGGAATGGAGGTATTTGTTCTGGAGCTAAGAGACTAGATGCCTATATATGTACCTTCACTTTGCTACTGACTTGTACTGTACAATTAACATCTGCACAGCATTCTATTCTTTGTATTTCCCATAAATCATCGCCGGATATAGGTTAATTCTAAGTAAAAGACCCTTAAGTCTTATTTCATGTCATTATACCCACCACAATTATATTTGTATGTGTGTATAAATATACAGATTTATGTGTATTGTTCCAGAAGCAAAGTGGAATGGTTCTAGAAACCACTAATTGTGCAATGTGATGTCATAGAAAGAAAAATATAAGATACATTTTTCAAAGTTATATATACACACATACACATACGCATGTGGGGGTGTGCTTACTGGATATAGAAAAGTGGGAAGCATGAAGGCTTCGTTGAGAGTGAAATTTGCTCACATGTTTTGGGTGAGGGGCAAAGACACATAGGCATGAGGAAATGCATAAATATATATATTTTAACCCCCTCCTCACGATGGAGGTTAATCAGTTACCTCTAATTAGGTTGTTGAACTGGATCATGTAGATTTCTTATTTCTATAAACTTTACGATTCTATGAAGGAGATTTTTTTTTAATGCAATATCCCCACTAAATTTTTCATCTGATGGTGAAAGCCGGAATTACTATCTTTGTGATCCTTCCAAGTGCGTTCAGATTTTTTAAAACAGAAAGTGGTACCTGGTCCGTCTATTTCATTTTTTCTGATCACTTGACAGCTCTTTCTTCAGATTCTCTATGAATCATCCCTTGAACCATTAGAAGTTGTGTTTAGAGGGTTAGTAAGGGAAGAAAATTACATGGAATGTTTCACAAAGAATAGGAAAATCTTGGTGATAACTGCTCTATATCTTTCAAGGGGCGGCACCAGCATTTTCTTCCAATTTTCTAATTTGCAACAAATTAGCTTACTTTAAAACATCTTGTTACTTAAAATTATTTCAGAGATGTATATGCTGCATGAGGAGAATGACTTGCCCAATTATTTTTAACAGTTTCTTCTAACATGTAATTCAGTCCTGGATACTCAGTAGCAGTCAAGCAGTATTATCTGTCCACGCAGAAATGTTACTTCATGAAAGGAGGAGTCTCCAATATATGTTTTTTTTTCTTTAAAATGAAATAATAGATACTAGATGTACACTTTAAATTATGATTCTCTACTCCAGCATGCATACTTGGTTGGAGATAACACAATCTATTCTAGTTAGTTTAAGCAGTAGGAGATAATTGAAAAACACTAGAAATGTAACAGAACTTTTAGAAGGACTGAGGGAATAGAGTCTAGGTTCAGCTTACAGTAATAATTTCAATTATCGCACTGCAGAACTGCCAATGCCCACATTAGAACCACAGTGCGTTTACTGAAGTCAGGCTTTTCCTTTGCAGAGCCCAGAACCACACTTGGTTCCATGACAGAAAACTGCCACAGTCACTGACAACCTCAGATATTCTCCATCTCTGCCACTCCACACCCGCCTTCTCCTCACATTTCTTGCTTCCAAATTAAACCTCATACAAGTACATCTGATTAGTGAAAAAGGCGCTTAGCACAGAGGAGGAAAACAGAGATTTAAAAAATTCTACCTTGGAAAAGCTTATCTTGTAGGGGGTTACCAAATGTGAGAATGAGGTTCAGAAGCTTGGAGACAACGGGTGACAGATTCCTACTCTATGAACTCTTCAGTAAGCAAACCCCTCCATATTGTGGTGTTACCGTCATACTGGTTTATCATTGTTGCGCTTCCAATTTGGAATCTAAGAGTCAGGATGAGGAAAACCAGGAAGTTAACTGGCTGTCCAGCCTTGAAATATGCAACAAAAAATTCAGGACCGGTTGGCAGCACTGTGCTTGATTATCTAACCTAGCAAGTATTTAGGCTTCTTTGATATGGCCTCAAATTCAATGTCAATACAGAAAGCCTGATTTATCATTTCAGGACCATTTTTTAAAAGATTTTATTTATTTATTTATTTATTTATTTATTTATTTATTTATTGGGGAGGAGGGGCCAAGGGAGAAGGAGAGAATCTCAAGAAGACTCCACACTGAGGGTGAAGCCTGACATGGGGCTCGATATCAGACCCTAAGATCATGACCTGAGCCGAAACCAAGAGTTGGATGCTTAATCAACCAAGCCACCCAGGTGCCCCTCATTTCAGGACCATTTTTACAAAGATTATTTCTGTATTGCAAATGAATAATCAGGCCATGAGGTCTAGATGAAGCCAATAGAAATTCAAAGGTTTCAGTTTAGATGGTTTTTGGACTGTTGACATTTCCAATTTACTTTTATTTATTTATTTATTTATTTACTTACTTATTTGAGAATAAAGTATACATTTTACTTAATAATAACATATCAATATTGGTTCATTAATCATGACAAATGTACCATACTAGTACAAGATGTGAATAGAGGAAACTGGGTGCAGGGTGTAGGGTTTTTGTTTTTTGTTACTATCTTCATTTTTTTTTTTAATTTAGAACTATTCTAAAAAAGTTTATTTTTATTTATTCATTTTTATTATGTTCAATAGTTGTATAGAGAGAGCACATGTTGGCATGATTAAATCAGAATGACTTCCCCATAAACACAGTCTTAATTTTCGTTAGGTAATGGCTACCTGGATATTCTCTTGAAACTGAGGCAGCTCCTTCTATATGGATATGGAAGAATTCAGAGTAAGACGAATGTAAGAAAGATATAAATACAATATATATAAATATATAAACATAATGTATATAATATCTAAATACATACAAGTAAACAAATGTAAGTAATAAGAATATAGTCTAAAGTATTGGGTGTAAAGTAAAATGTATTTTTGCACTTCATATATGAAAAATATCATCTATATTTGTGCTTTTCAGAGTATGAAAGCATTATAACGGAATATTTGAGGACCTAACTCAATTTTTTAAAAGACATATTTATTTATTGGGGGGGAGGGGCAGAGAGAGAGAATCTCAAGCCGACTCCATGCTGAGCACAGAACCCTATTTGGAGCTCAATCTCACTACACTGAGATCATGACATGAGTCAAAATCAAGAGTTGGACGCTTAACCGACTGAGCCACCCAGGAGCCCCAAGGACCTAACTCAATTTTAACAGCTTTCTTTGCTTTGGACCAAGCATCTGTGGTAAACATTTCATCCAAATAACAGCATGTGCTCAAGGTTCAGGCAAGCACATAATTGCTTAATGAAAACAATTAGTAGCATTAGAAAACACTTATCTTGATGTTTTCTTTCTCCATGCCCATGAATGGATCTAGGTGAGAAACACTCACATGAATTTTCAGTTATTTTAATAGCGCCTTCACAATTTATGTCCCTCAAAATATTTTCTAGGGCTTAGTTCATCTGTATCCCAAGGAAAATCTCTATATTAAATCTTTTTCCCCAATTCATGCCAATCTCTCCCATTTTCACTTTCCCCAGGGCTATAACCCCTTCTATCTCTTGTTCTTTGTTGTTACTGCTGCCCAATCTCTCCCTGTACTGCTCTCTGTTTCTGGGTTTTGGTCTATTTGTTTATGTTCCTTTTAAATAATTTTTATAAGGGTTTCCTTGTATATACTAGCTAGCCCATATAAACACAACGGGCTGTCACCAAATGGGCTTATAGTAGGGTCAGTCCCTTAAGTGGCAGTGACAGCACAGAAAATGTTACCCAGGCAATGCCAGGATACTGGTCCCTACATGGCTACAATGGGCATGTCTTTACGTCTTCATGGGCTGGGACCTTTGACTTGAAGTGTTGTTAAGAGATGAAGTTTTTAAGCCTAAATTTCAGACTATCATCTAATAACACTGAAGAGGAAAAAAAGGAAGAAAACTATGATATTTAAAAACATTTTCAGGGCAGGGAAATGACAGAGACCTTTACCAAATCAAATATGTGCAATCTCACACTCAGACACTTTAAAGGAAAGAGTAGAGCTAAAGGATAAAAACATAGCCAAAGCAGTATTTAGGAGGTGGTCGAAGGCCATACATAGTGTGAAGGTTGTTTTTCAGCCAGGAAAAGAATGTTCATGTTCTCTAAGGACAATTTCATTTCTTAATCATTTTTATTTCCTTATTTACAAGACTAAGGGCTTAGTGGACAAAATGATTTTTCTTGATGGGTTGATTTTTGTTGGGATGGTTTCTGGCTGTCCAGCTCATCTGGCAAAGAACACAATATTACCATTGGCTCCAGAGGGTTTTCCCAAAAATTTCAGGAGCAGGAGAGAGCAGGAGACAAAGAGACGGAGACAGAGAGAGAGAAGGGCAGTGAGAAACAGTGTGTGTGTGTGTGTGTGTGTGTGTGTGTGTGTGTGTGTGTGTGAGAGAGAGAGAGAGAGAGAAAGAGAGAGAGAGACAGACAGACAAGGGCAGTGAGAAATGTGTGTGTGTGTGAGAGAGAGAGACAGACAGACAAGGGCAGTGAGAAACAGTGTGTGTGTGTGTGTGTGTGTGTGTGTGAGAGAGAGAGAGACAGACAGACAGACAGATAAGAGCAGTGAGAAACTGTGTGTGTGTGCGTGTATGAGAGAGAGAGAGAGAGAGACAGACAGACAGACAAGGGCAGTGAGAAACTGTGTGTGTGTGTGTGTGTGTGTGTGTGTGTGTGTGTGAGAGAGAGAGAGAGACAGACAGACAGACAGACAAGGGCAGTGAGAAACAGTGTGTGTGTGTGTGAGAGAGAGACAGACAGACAGACAAGGGCAGTGAGAAACAGTGTGTGTGTGTGTGTGTGTGTGTGAGAGAGAGAGAGAGAGGGAGACACAGACAGGCAGACAGACAGAGAGACAGACAAGGGCAGTGAGAAACTGTGTGTGTGTGTGTGTGAGAGAGAGAGAGAGAGACAGACAGACAGACACAGACAAGGGCAGTGAGAAACTGTGTGTGTGTGTGTGTGAGAGAGAGAGAGACAGACAGACAGACAAAGGCAGTGAGAAACTGTGTGTGTGTGTGTGTGTGAGAGAGAGAGAGAGACAGACAGACAGACAAGGGCAGTGAGAAACTGTGTGTGTGTGTGTGTGTGTGTGTGTGAGAGAGAGAGAGAGAGAGACAGACAGACAGACAAGGGCAGTGAGAAACTGTGTGTGTGTGTGTGAGAGAGAGAGAGAGAGAGAGGGCACCTACATACAAATTTGGCTAGGTGTCTGAGTTTGCAAAGGCAAATACGGCATGGCTGTTTTCAGGGCTTTTATTCTAGCAGGAAATCAATCCCATGAAGGGAGTGATTTATTCTGTCTGAAGGATCAAGGAATTCTTCACAGAAGGATTGTTTTCTGACCATGGATTTTAAAGCAGCGTTTTCAAAGTTCAGTGTTTCTCAGTGGTTTCTTGTGGAACATTAGAAGTCCCACGGGCAGTATTTACATCACACTTTGTCCAGACATCTCCTGAGTGCCTTCCCACCTTTCTTCCAGACCCTGGGTTATTCTAATGTGCAGTCTGGGTAGAAAATCACTGGTGCAGTGCCCATTATTTGTATCAGAAATATCTAGGTTCTTGGGGTCTCAAGGTGAGAGGCACTTGGAACAAGTACCCTAAGTGATTCTTGTACACCTGGAAGTCTGAAAACTTTAAATGACTGACAACGTTTTGCTAGGATGACTGCGGGGAGTGGGAGAAAAGGGCATCTTAGGGAGGGGTGGCAAGCCCTGCAGACCCACACGGGTGTGAAGTGGGATGGAGGACGAGGAGGCTGGAGGGTAAAAGGGAGTGTAGTACGCCAGCTGAGAACTTGACGCTTAGCAGACAGATGAGGAGAGCCATGGAAGGTTTTAAAGGCCCAAGTGATATCTTCAGGGATGGATTTAGAAGGACCAATCTGGTGGGAGTGTGTGGGAAGGCCTGAAGAAAGGAAGGCCAACGTGGAAGCTATTGAAAAGGTCCAGGGGATGAACAGAAAGGATGAGAAAATGAAAGAGCCTACATCCCTTAAAAGAATAATGCGCAGAATTTGGAGATGTACTGGGAATAAGAAGAGTCTAGAAGGATTTCTGTGTTTGTTTGCCTGTTTTTGCTGGAGTGGCAGCAGTGCCGCCTGTGTTTTCTACTTGACATGCAATTAAAGGGAATGACACATACCCAATCCATGTTCTCTAGGAACGTGAAATAAAAATACAGGAGAATGCAGAGAGACGCACCATGTTGGCAGGTAGAAAAATGGAAACACTATCGATCAATAAATGAACTTCCTTTAGGTGCTCACAAGAAATCTAGCTCACTGGGAGAAGTTTGGAAGTCAGAGATGCATGCAATAGCAACTAAATACAGTTTCGAAAAAATCAGACGTAGTGTGGCAAGACTCAAAGGTAAAATCAGTTCTTTTTCTGACCATGTCAGTCTTTCTTAAGCGGACTTAGAACTGGTGGAAACAGCTCGGATCTGGAACTGGACCTCCCGTGGCTCTACCGGTTCTACCGGATTCTCTCCGGAGCTCGAACTAGACGTCAGTTTATTTTTGAGTATTTTTGTTTGGTTGGATTATATCTCATAATTTAATAACAATATGTGAGAAATAACTACTAAAATCGTTTTGAGGAGTGCTGTGAATGTAAAACAGGAGAACACACATTATAATGTGCTTAATGAACTATAAAAATAAAAGGGTAGATTAATGTCCTATGAAACTTCGGCAGGTTAATTACAATACAGCGAGAGGCAGAAGCAGACGTATTGTACTTAGCGCTGCACGGGAAGGAAATTTTACCGATCCCTGGTTCGTAGGTGATCACTGGTGTGCTGCATCACAGAAAGAAAGAAGGCATGATATTCATTAAGGACAGAGTGGGGAAATTAAACATGAAGCGATTATGGCAAATGCATGTATTGTTTTCAAATTCCAATCATTTATTTAAATATTTTAATGGCTGCCAAGTGGTATGGGAAATAAAGCTACTTAGAAATGAATAAAGTCATTTTTTTAAGAGAGTTACAAGTAAAATGATGAAGTCACTGGAAATTGGAAAACTTCCGTGACCCTGACAAAATAAAAAGCGTGTGAAGGTAAATCAATACGTAAGAGGATTAGCTCATTCATTACCTAGTTAGTTAAATAAGATTCTTTTAATGAAAATAGCCATGTTGTCTTTTCTAATTTTAAGAAAAACTCATACTCATGGCACGCTTTTCAGAAAATTGTGAAGAAAATAAAGAAAATAAAACCCAAAGATAACTGCTACTGATGTTTCTGGTTATGCATCCTTAGAAAATAGACTTGGAGGCTATCTGCCTTAAGCTGTTTGCATAACCTGCTCTTTTTCTCTTAATAACTGTGGTGTGTAAACTTTTTAATGTCAACTATCTTAAATGGTCGTAAACCCCCCATCATTGGACATTAAGTTTTTATCATTTTAAGAAATATAAACAAAATCACAATAAGCACCCTTGTACAATATACCCTCACACACTTATCTAATTACTTTCTTAGGATAACTATCTAAGTTAATAACCTCAAATTATATTACTAAATTGATGTCTGGAAAGGTATCAGTGCACAATTCGCACTCATATTGATACTAAAAATGTTAATGTTTTAGACCAAATCAATTTCGTGTCTGAAAAATAACTGCCTACACAACTTTTCCTATGTTTTTTTGGACACTTATATATTATTTTATGCATGACCCTGGTCTTTACTACATTTTCTATTGGTTTATTGGTCATTTAAATTTTTATGTAATTCAAACTATTAGTCTTTTCCTTAGGAAGTTGTTCCTACCTTAAAATTACAAAAATAACTTTATAATATTCTTTTTATTTTGTGATTATTTTCTTCTGTTAAATCATTAATTCATTTCAGACTTTTGGCATTAATTCATTTGAGGGTTTTGGTATGAGGAAAGGATACAATTTTTTAATCAAAATCAAATTGTGCCAGTGCCATTTATTCTTTCTTTCTTTTATTTTTATTTTTTAAGATTTTATTTATTTATTTGAGAGAGAGAGAGAGAGAGGGAGAAAGAGAGCACAAGCCATGGGGAGAGGCAGAGGGAGAAGCAGACTCCACAATGAACAGGGAGCCCGATGACCCTGGGATCATGACCTGAGCCAAAAGCAGACCCTTAACCAACTGAGCCACCCTTCAATGCCATTTATTTTTTAATCCATCCTTCCCCGCTTTCCCCTGGCCCCGTAAGAAAAACACCAATTTTATTATATGTTAAATCCTCTTTTATACGTAAATCTGTTTCCAGAATCTTAATGTATTCCATTGTTTTGTTTTGTTTTTTTTCCAGGAACAACTTGATTATATTTTTATAATAGGTTTCTAATGTCTGGTAGAGCAACTCTTTCTTATCTTTATTTTAAAATATTTCTCTGGTTATAGTCACACATTTATTATTTTAATGAACTTTAAAATAATCGAAAGCTTTTTCCTCCGGTTCGTTGGGGGGTATTAATTAGTATTCATTATATTGATATATTAATTTTTAGAAAATTTATATCTGTATGACTCAGAGGGTTACCATCCAAGAATATTACATGTGACTCTGTACTTTAGGGCAGTTTTTAATTCTTTAGTTGAGTTTTTAAAGTTTTCTTTACATAATTACTGCCTATTTCTTGTTAAGTTTATTCTCAGTACGTTTATTCCTGTTTTATGGTTTCTGTGACTGTTTTTTCATATTTGCTATTGTGAATGACTCTCTTTTCCTAATGTATTTATATAATAATTTTGTATACTTATTTTGGAATTGTTTTACTGAATTCTTATTGTTTCTGAAGATTTTCCTGGATTTTCCTTGTATTATGTTACTTGTAAATTAAACTATTTTTACCATATGCTTTCCATATTTACAGGTCTATTATGGGATAGGTCTTCTGAAGCAACATTCAAAATAGTAGTGAGTGGAGAGGCAAGTGGCTGAGCTTCTCCTGATCTCAGGTTGTGAGTTCAAGACCCACATTGGGTGTAGGGCTTACTTAAAAAAAAAAAATAGGAGTGACTGTATATAAACCCATTTGTTTTTAACTTATATAGGATTATCTGTTATATTTTGCTGTTATGCATAAAACTTGTTACATTATATAGGCACACAGAGACGAATTTTAATAAATACCTTATTTGTAATCAATTGAGATGATTATGTGATTTTATTTTCTTTTATGAACCTTTGAAATGGTGAAAGCCATACATATCCTTCTCATTCAGCACCAATAGATAATTATGAAATTCTTGTTCATTCTGCCGAACATTTCATTGGTTGGTTGGTTGGTTGTTTATAGAAGTATGGTTGACACACAATGTTACATAAATTTCATGTGTACAGCATAGTGATTCCACAACTCTGTATGTTATGCTATGCTTACCCTAAGTGTAGCTACCATCACTGCAGAACAATTATAATTTTTTTTATGTAACCTAGTGGTCTCCAAATTGTGGTGGTACATTCAGGTAACTGAGAGAAAAAAATGTTACAACTTCTATTTCAATAATCCATGTCTTTGAAAGCAACTATTAGTAGAACATTACATCTATACAAATTTTAAATGAACGCATATCAGGTTCATACTACTCCAAATTTTATCCTGTACTGATCTCCTAGATAAGTGATATGATATGCTGGACTTCTATTTTTTTTTCCTGAACAAAGGAAAATATCTTCCTTTGTGAAGTTATGCTACTTAAAAAAAAATAGGCTCCATACCCAGTGTGGAGCCCAATGTGGGGCTTGAACTCACAACCCTGAGATCAAGACCTGAGCTAACACAGACAGAGTCTGACGCTCAACAAACTGAGGCTCCCAGGCGCCAGCTCACCCTAGTTATGCTACTTTCTGAGGTCAATCATCTCAAACTATAATTGATTTTTAGTGAGAACTTTCTTTCTTTCCTTTTTTCTTTCTTTCTTTCTTTCTTTGAGAGAGAGCACTGCACAAGTTGGGGGGGCAGGGAGAGGGAGAGAGAGAATCTTAAGCAGGCTCTTCACTCAGTGCAGAATCCAAGGCAGGGCTCGAACCCCTGACCCTGAGATCATGACCTGAGCTGAAATCAAGAGTCAGTTACTTAACCTACTGAGCCACCCAGGTGCCCCAGAATTTCTTTTTTTCAATCACACTAACGCTATAGTATTTGGTTCATGAACATCTGTTCATAATACTAAATTTCACATGGCCTATTATGAATAAAAAATACTCTATGTTTCAATTTGGTGTTTTTCCATTGAATATTTTATAATATTAATATTGTACACATTGATTTTAGTTTTCATATTTTCCTGTTGTATTTTTACCCATCCATTTTTGACACACTGTATCTGTGTTCTACATTATGTTTAACAGAAAAACACTCAAGATGAATTAATAGACTATTACTAATGTTGTAAATATTGTTTCAGAAGAGTAATTTAATAATAGAACCTATAAGTCTCAAGAGGGTAAGGCATAAGAAGTAGTATTTACAGATTTTATTATACGTAGAGTCTGTCTTTTCAAATTTCCTTAAGTTCCAGAGGCACATTTTATAAATGTGCATTCTATTTTTTGGAGTAAGTGTTCAAAATGTCTTCTTGACTTTTCTTTCATCAGTTATGTTGCTTTTCTTCCCTTGAGTGATATTTTTCATTGGCTCTGTCAGTGTTTTGGTTCCTGCTTCTTATGGCCGTGGACGAGCTGAGCGTTAGGCTAGGATCCCTGCGAGTGGGCCTTCCTTGAACTCTCTCCCAGATAATCCAGTTGACCATTAGACCTTTAGCTGGGGGGTCGGACACAGTGTATTGCTTGTGTTCAGTTGTTCAACTATCCCATGTGCTGAAGGACACTGAGGCGGGGTGTGAGGCAGCTTGAATATACAGCAGCAATCCTTTATGGGTTCTCTGATCACTCGCTCTCCTTCTGTCCTTGGCCATGGATACATCTGCCAGTATCTTTCTGATCTCAGTAGTTTCACAGCCATGAGAACATCTCAGCCTGACTAGAAATGGTGGGTGAAAAACTGTGGCACAAGTGATTTTGTTTGCTGTTTAAATGAGGTTTTTGTTTTCCCAAAACTATCCTTCAAGAAAGTAGATATTGCCTTATACATGACTTCTTATAAAACCTTCTCTTTAGTGAGCTATATCTCAATTCATTTATTTTTAACCTAAAAAATTGTCTGGAGGAAAGCTCTTAGCCTGAACGACTGTAGTCAACGGTAGAAAGGTCTCACATGCAGCCTTGGCATTTATTTCCTGGTGGTATGACAAATGTGGGCCATGTTTGAGCTTTAAAATGGGGTAACATACAACTTGCTTTATTGATACAATTAAAATATTTTAGAATGCTTTTTTTCCAAACTGTCCTACTTATATCAGTGGCTCTCTCACCATCTCTTAAAATCTAAAATCATACAGTTCTTTCAAATACTCCAATGCTGAGACATGTTAAAGAAAACCCAAAATAGCAGTATGTTGTTCAGTTCTTTCAAAGAGCCTTTCAAATGAGATAAAACCTTGATCTAGTGTGATCAGTAACAACCACTTTCTATAGAAATTAAATCTTAGTAAATATTTTATTAAAATAAAGCTACTCACGGGGCACCTCGGTGGCTCAGTTGGTTAAGCATCTGACTCTCAATATCAGCTGGGTTATAAGATTTCTTCCTCTGCCTTTCCCTCCCTGCCCTCCCTCTCTCAAATAAATGAATAAATCTTTTAAAAAATAAAGCTACTCACAATCCTAGTGTTCAATTTTCATGTAGCTACCAATGCCAGGGATCTGTATTTAGCCTGTTACATCTCATCTTCCATTTATATAAATATAAGGAGAATGTAAATTGTTTAACATTGTGAAACATTCTTCAGCCCCTGTGTGCGACTGTTACAATTACTGCAACTGTTTGTGAGTACCTCAGGAACTAAGCATTAGAGTAAGAAGAAGAGCAAGAAAATAGATGGTTGGTACTATTGGCAAAAAAAAAAAAAAAAAAAAAAAAAACACTTTATCATACAAGGTATATTATATCTATACTATCTGCAATGAAATATTTTGCAAATTAATTACTTTGTCTCTTCCTTTTCTCCAGTTGTTTCGGCTACAAAAATCCTCCTTGAACTTGATACTGCACCCATCCCTATGGCACAACCTGCAATTCACCAGGACTTACAGATGCACTCAGCAAGAGCTGTGAACAAGAGTTCTGGGGCGCCTGGGGCGCTTGGTTGTTTAAGTGTCAGACTCTTGATTTCGGCCGAAGTCATGATCTCAGTGTTCTGAGATTGAGCCCCACGTAGGGCTCTGTGCTTAGCATGGAGTCTGCTTGAGATTCTCTCTCTCTCTCTGCCCACCCCCACCACTGTGGTCTTTCTCTCTCTCTCTCAAAAAAAGAATTTTATATATATATATATATATATATATATATATATATATGTTCTCCCAGAGTCTGAATGGTGTCAGTCCCAAGAGCCTCTGTTTAGTTGCATGGTGCCAGTGCTGAGCACTGAACTGTTTGTGACAGATGGGCTTATGTGTGTGGTCATGAATTTGCTTTTGCATGTTTCTAATAGACAAGACATATGAGACTCTCTGAAGTGCCTGGCATAGGGCAGGGGTTCTTCTTTCTGAGTCTCTACTGCTCATTACTGAAGGGCAGCATTAGGGATAAGGCGCCAGAGAGCTTTTCTGCTTTCCTCCTGGGCCGCTTCTATCTCCTTGCCAGTCCCCATTCTTCAACCTAGCACCACTCAGAACTGCTTCACTTATTAGTCTCCAGAGACTAAAATAAAAAAGGCTACATATTGAAACTCTATGTCCTCTATGATTTCCTTCAAATTTTGTTATATCTGGCATGTATGCTTCAGAAACTGTGTGTGTGTGTGTGTGTGTGTGTGTGTGATTATTGCCATTTTTGACTTTTATTAAGGATAGAATATACTCTATTTTTAGTTCTTTTCATTCATCCTCGTATGTTTTTGAGAGAAGAGAGAGAAAAGCATTCAATCTCTGCTGCCTGTCTTAAACATTCCTGATTACTTTTTAAATCTAGAAATATGTATGGCTGAATTCATAAAATTCATTGTATTCAGCATGAAAAGGCAGATTCAAGCACTTTAATTGGATTGTAAAAATCACGTAATAAAATTTAATAACAGTGTGTATTTAGACCTTTCAGATAACATAAACTATTTAGGACTCCAATGTCTGTTTGTATTTTAGATTATAGTCTAAACCATTTACATAATTATAATAAAATCATATTGGAATCAGAACTAGAAAGATTAACTGGAAATGAACGTGCATATACCTTTTGTGTGACAGCTGCAAAGTCTTGCTTAGACCCTGTTCGGATGTATTAATAGCACTGTTATGACAGAACACAATGGTGTCATCATGTGCAGGATATTTCTTCAGGCTGGGGAGCAGTAGTACGCAAGTGACATATTAACAAAGCACATGTTTCATTGATGGTGTTAATTAGTGCTTCTTCTATAATTATTTTCACCTGGTCTGGTTTTCACCTCCCTTCCTTTTGCTGATAAATCTGCTCTCCATTTAGGTGAGGTTAGCAAAGTAGGCCTCAACTATAGATGAGAAAGTCTATGGGCTGTGAGTTTAATATCAAAGCATGTTGGTAGTTAAAGAAACGAAGAAATGAGGAAAAGTAACATAAGGAAAACAATACATTTATGTTTACATCCAGTAGAATCTTTGTAGACCATGGAACCAGGAGTTCAAAGAAGATTCTGAAAAGTAAATCTGTATATTCATCCCATTTCAATACAGAAAACATTGTAACTTGCTTCATTGAAAACAGTTCTGAGAAAGCAGATAATTGAGTCCGTGGAATTTTTACTCTGAAATTGTTCCTTGTTTCAATATGTATTGGTTAGAAAGCCCTCTAAAGTACTTATTGGCAGTGCCTTCTACCTTAGTGAATGGGAGGCAAATATTTTGTGGAGATTAAAGACTATGCAGTGCCTTTGGGTCATTCTGTACCTGAACAATTTGGTCTTGAACTAGCATATTGATAGATTAAAACTTCATCTAGGGGACTGTAGCATAAATTCCAGTAGTTAATATTTTGAAAAACTCCTGCCTGTTTTTTGGTCATTTTTATTTTACTTTATTTTATGTTATTTCATTTCGTGTCATGTCATGTCATGTCATTGTTGGTGATATTCTGCTGTAGACAGTTTGAATCTGCATTTGTCTATTAAGTGGTTTTGCTGAGGAATCTATCTTCTTTCATGTACTTAAGAAAATGCCTGACATTCCTTCTCTCTCTCCTTCATACAATCAATTTTTCTCTCTCTACTAGGTCATTCCCAGTAATATGCAAACATGCTATTATTTCTCTCACCTAAAAATAGTTTCTTCAACTAAATTCTCTGCCAGCTGCTTCTTCAATTCCTTGAATGTTTCCCACACAACTCCTTGAAATAATGATACATACTTGCTGCCTTTAATTCCTCTGCTCTTTCCCCTGTAGCGCTCTCCAGTTAGGCTCTTGTGCCCACCGCATCACCCAGACTTTGTGTTTCAGGGTCACCTCCATGTTGCTCAATTTATAGTCACGCTCTCTGCCCTCTTCTTTTTTTTTTTTTTTTTTAAAGATTTTATTTATTTATTTGACAGAGATAGAGACAGCCAGCGAGAGAGGGAACACAAGCAGGGGGAGTGGGAGAGGAAGAAGCAGGCTCACAGCGGAGGAGCCTGATGTGGGGCTCGATCCCAGAACGCCGGGATCACGCCCTGAGCTGAAGGCAGACGCTTAACCGCTGTGCCACCCAGGCGCCCCTCTCTGCCCTCTTCTTACTAGACCCTTCATTGACATATACTTACTCCATTGATCATTTGCCCCTCCTTGATTTGCTTTCTTCTCTTGGCTTTTTGCTCACCACACTTTTTTGGGTTTCCATCCTACCTCAATGCTCATTCCCTCTCAATCTTCTCATGCCCAATTCTTCTCTTCTCTGATCCCCTTAATGTTGGAACTTTTTACCTATCTACACTTATTCTCTTAAATACCTTACCTAAACTCAGTCTAAATATTATCTCTAAGTCAAGAACTCCCAAATGTGTCTCTCCAGTCCAGACCATTCTCCTGAACTCCAGATGCGTATATCCAACCACCTCCTCAGCATCTCCACTCAGAAGTATAACAGAGAACTCAAACCTAACATGTCCAAACTTGGACTCCTGGTCTTCCTACAAAAATCTACTCTACTTAGAGCTTCAGGGGGCTGCAACACCTTTGTTTCGGCTGCAAAACAAAGGTTGCTAGGGTAACCAACAATCCAAGTTTGCTGGGGACTGAGGGAATTCTCGGGATGAAGGACTTTCACTGCAACAACTGGGAAAGTCCTGAGCGAACCAGAACAAGCAAACCTATCCGTTGCTAAACCCAAGAACCTTAGGGCCATCCTTGATTCTTTTCTCACATTGCATCTCTAATATATTAGAAAATCCTATTGGTTTTTTTAATGAGCTCATACCACCTCCATTGCTGTTACCTGGTCAGGGCACCGCGCCTCCCTTGCAGTACCGAAACAGCTCTTAACTGGTCTTCCTATCTCCACCCTCCTTCTCTATCATGCATTCTCAACACGGCTGCCAGAGTACTCTTTTTAAAAATACAAGCCAGATCATAATATTCCTCATTCCCCAAACTCTGTAATCCCTTCCTGTTTCAGGGTGGAAGCCAAAATCTTTACAATGGCATCTGAAGCCTGCTTGATGTAACTCCAGCTCCTGTTTTATACAGCACCCCTTCCCACCAGCCTGTCAATTACTTCAACTCCTATAATTCTTTGCCTTGTTCACTGTTTGTTAGCCACATTAGCTTTCTGACTGTTCTTTTCTGCAGGTAGGCTACCATCTTAGGGCTTTTTGCATCGTCCATTAACTCTTTCATTTGCTTTAAGTTTGCCTCAAATGTCACTATTGTCATGATGATCATACTATTAAAAATTCCACTATCTTCCATTCCAGATCTCTCCTCCTATGTCCTATTTTCTCCCTATGCTTTTAATCTTTTAACATTCTACATATTTTACATGTTTGTTATATTCATTTTTCATGGTCTATCTACTCTCAGTAGAATATGAACTCCATAAAAACAGGGTATTAAAAAAAAAACCTCTTTCTTACCTAAGAAATACAAAGAACAGTGCCTGACATTGGAAGTTTTCAATAGATATTGAATAATCAAATGTGTTTTTTTAACTTCACCTCAGTAAGTACCTTCTAAATTCCCCCTATACCCATAGTTCCATCCCAGATACCTACAGAAGATAAAAAGATGAATGAGACATTGTCCTTAAATTTGAGGTACTTACCACCTATTTGCAGAGTTGAGATATAATGTAATTATTATGGAGGTGATTAAATATTACAATGTGTGGTAATAGCTACAAGCCTGTGACCATGAGAAAATCTGAGTTTTTTTTTTTTTTTTAATTCGGAAAATTAGTTATTTACTGAAGGGGTTGTCTAGAGACTCTTTCAACTCTAAAATTATGATGCTTTATGTTTTTACAAATTATTAATGTGAAGGAACTACAAAATACAAATGGATGTGGCTAAACCAGGAGAAAGACATGCACAAATCAACATGTATTATGGGACAAGTTGAGTGTGAGAAAGTGTTGTAGCACATACAAGAAACCATGGGGGGAAAGAACATTCATGGCAAGGATTTCCAAGGAAAGGAAGGACACTACCCTGAGCTGAAACCTGAGTGGATGGATCTGAGAACAACCGAGGACATGGGGCAAAGTTCTCACAGCCTCCAAGATGAAGATCACTGCAAGAAAATCTGTGTGTGAGCCTGGGAAAGTCTAGGCCTTGAGAATTAGTGAAGTATGCAGTAAGCCCTTCCCCAGCCTTTTCTGACTTCCAGAAGGACAGAATCAGTCTGGGAAAACTGGGAAAAACAAACACGCCTAATGCCGGGGACAAAACTGAGCATAAATGACAGATAAATAAAGGTTGAAGTATCAGATGGTGGGAGGGGGTAGAAAGGAAGACACAGTTTCCAAAAGGTACTTTAACAGCAAGATATAACATCTAAAGCTGAAAGCACTGTCCGGGTTCGTGAGGCTTGTAGAGCTTATGGGCTATATATAGCTCTAAGGGCTGATAATCTTCCTGAGCAGACAAATAGAGAGAGAGAGACCATATTTTCAGCCCTTTTGTTTACAACAGAAGAGTAAACCCTTAAGCCATATATCTCAGTCCATTCAGGCTGTTATAACGAGATACCATAGACTGTGTAGCCTATAAGTAACAGAAATTTATTTCTTACAGTTCTGAAAAGTGAAAGTCCAAGTTTGGGGTGCTAGAATGGTCAGGTGAGGGTTCTCTCTTTGGTTCTAGCTGGCATTTTATTGCTGTGTCCTTATATAGTGGAAGATGCTAGGGGTCTCTCTGGAGCCTCTCTTATAAGGCACTAATCCCATTCATCAGTTCAGCACCTCCCCAAAGCTTTACCTCCCAATACCACGATCTTTAGGAGTTAGGATTTCAATATATCATTTTAAGGGGGACACAAACATTTAGACCATAGCACCATAATATTGGGAAAGCTACACTATTGCCTACTCCCCTTCTAAGGATCCTCTTTCTATAGCCTAGGGAAATCTCTCTCTTTTAAAAATGTGGGGAAAAATACAATCTAACTCCAGTAAAAGTTATTGCAAATATAGTGATGTGTTCCAACAGAAAATGAGAACACATCAGGAAAAAACATGGTCTCTAAAGAGATGGGAACTCTAACTATTATAATATTTCAAAGTCGCATAACGAAAATGCTAGAAGTTTTGGAAGAATAGCACAATTAAGAAATTTTAAATCTCAGAAATTATGTGGCTAGATGATAGATATGAAGAAAGAATTGGCAAATATCAAAAATGAATTGGAAAAGAGAAAGGGAAATATTTAGAAATAAAACTAGAGTATGGGGTGCTTGGGTGGCCCAGTTGGTTAAGTGACCAACTCTTAATTTTGGCTCAGTTCATGATCTAAAGTTGTGAGATCAAGCCCCACTTTGGGCTCCCAGCTGGGTGAGAAGTCTGCTTAAGATTCTCTCTCTCTCTCTCTCCTTCTGCTCCTTCCCCTGCTCACGTACATGTGCACTCTCTCTCTCTCTCAAAAAAAAAAAAAAAAAGAAAGAAAGAAAGAAAAAAAGAGAGAAAAAAAAGAAAGAAAAAAAAAGAAAGCTAAAGGAAGCAGAACACAGAAGTGAATAGATACTAAGAAGAATGCAGAATGCTATAAAGAGGTAAGATAGCTAACAAATGAAAATAAAACAGAAAGATAAAGAAAGATAATAAAAGGATTCGAAAAACTGATGGAGAAAACCTGCAAAGTTAAATAAATATTTAATGGTTGTTCATAAAGATGGACACTAAAGTAATGGAACAGAAAAAAAACATTTAAAAACCTAGTTCAACAAAATTTTGCTAGAAAATCAAGAAGACTCTGTGTACATGGAGCCAGAGCAGTCAAAATCAGGACATAGCCTAGTCAAACTATTAGACTTTAAAAATAAGGAAAAATTAGTTTTGGAAATCCAGACTCACCTCCACCCCCTGGCCCCCACCAACACACACACATACAAATTGAGTAAAAAATAAGGGAAAAAATGAAAGTAACATCTATCAAATTTCTCTGCAGCAACATTTTAAGCTACAAAACAATGAAGTAACATTGTTCAAGTACTCAAGAAAAACAAAGGG
Organism: Ursus americanus; assembly: GCF_024610735.1. Taxonomy (NCBI): domain Eukaryota; kingdom Metazoa; phylum Chordata; class Mammalia; order Carnivora; family Ursidae; genus Ursus; species Ursus americanus. The sequence continues at coordinate 43,007,075 of NC_142146.1, forward strand.
ACCTGAGGTTTTTATACCCAGCCAAACATCCTTTTGATGTCTAAGCTACAAAGATTTATGAACATGTGATACTTGAAAGAATGTCATTCTATAAAACTTCTCTGAGGAATCTACTACAGAAAGAGTTTCAGAAAAGCGTAATATCTGGAGAAGTTTCTTAGTAAGTACTGGGGGCTTTACAGTAAGCAGTTACAGACTAAAAGGTGGAGATAAATGTGACAAAATGCAATGTGAATACTACCGGCTCTGTTGTCAGAAAAATAATGCAACCAATTAAAAGAGTAAAAAGAAAAGAGTAAATAGAAAGTGGAATAAACTTGCTGATTGACTCGCTGATGTTAGGAGTGAAAATATATTATTTAAAACTGATAAGAACTTGAAGCTTAAGCATATTTTGCTCACAACACAAAGATTATACTAATATGGAAAAGAGTAAAAGAAAGCAGTTACTTGCTGACGTTAATATTGATAATAAAAAACAGTTTTGGAAAAAAGTTGTGGTTAAAAGTGTTACAGAATGATATCTATATAAAACTAATCATTAAAAAAGCCCAAACCTTCTCAAATAGCAAAGTAACTAACAAAGAGAAAGAGAGCAAAGCAAACAGCTAATATAATGCATACCTACATGTATACACAGTAATAAAACATAACACTCTATTATAGAACTGAGACCAAACATATTAGTTGTATCCACGTATGTCAGTGGACTTAACTTACATAATATAAGAAAAAGATTTTCAGATTGGCTAAAAGAGCAAAATTCAACTTTATGTCGTATGCAAAAGACATACCTAAAATAAAGTGAATTGAAAAGGCTAAAGATAAAAGTATGAGCAAAAATATGTCAAATAAAGGCAAGTGAGAAGAAAGCAGGGGCCATGATCTTGATCTAAAACAAGGTAGAATTCAGGCCACGAAGAATTAATACAAAGTAGGACACTCTATAATGCTAAAGGCTACCATTCACAGTGAAGATATTAATATCTATTCACCAACTATCAGTACAGCTTTCATAGACCAGAAATGATAGGACATGAAAGGAGAAACAGACACATATTAAAAATAGGAACCTTCAGCACACTTTGCTCAGATCTAAATGCATCACGGGGACAAAATGTTAGCAAGGACGCAGAGGACCTGAACACCACCAGACAGAGTCTACAGCTGTATAACAAGCACTTTTTCCTCATAGTACAGAAGATGCCTTGTTTTCAAGTGTCCATAAACATCCACTAAAATTAGCTGTATACTAGGTTACAAGTAACTCCAGCAATACAAAAGCAAACAACATTATCAGACCACAGTGCAATCAATCCTCAATGACTAGTAATAATAATAAAGAGACTCTTTCACCAGGGAATTTAAATAAGTTACACCAAAGGAAAAATACAACCCCAAATTTCTGTACTTCTAGAAAAGAATAATGAAGAAGGCACAATGTATTAGAATCTAATAAAAATAAGAATGTCATAAAAGAGCTAGTACGACATCTTGTGTTTGAGAAAGCTTTTCAGCCATAAAGGATGAGAGAGAACCATACTTGCAAATCACAGTGACAACAGTGTGGAAAACAGATAGAGGGGGAACAGAATTTCAGAGACCAGGTAGCTGTAGAATGGTAGCCTTGGACATGGAGAAAACTGGGCAGATGTTACACATATATTTTTTGAAGGCATAATCTAGAGAACTTGGGAAAGGACTGAATATAAATGTAATAGAGAGTGAGGAGCAAGAAAGAGTCATGGGTTTGTTGCATAGGAACCGAGTGGATGGAAGTGTCATTTAATGGGATAGAAAAGATTTGGGGTGTTGTGGGGATGGAAAATCATTTCCAGAATATGTTACAAAACAGATAATTCATCATAAGAGAAATTAAAATATCAATAAAATATGATTAAGTGTAACTTTAAAATATGATTAAGTTTAACTTTATTTTTCATTGAAGAAATATATATTAAAATGTATAATTTTTAACCTATCAAATTGACCAATTATTATTTTTTTAAGATATATTTATTTGTTTGAGAGAGAGACAGCATGAGCAGGGGGAGGGGCAGAGGAAGAAGGAGAGATGATCCTCAAGCAGGATCCTTGCAGCATGTGGAGCCTGATGCAGGGCTCAATCCCAGGACCCTGAAACCATGATCTGAGCTGAAATCAAGAATTGGCCGCTTAACAGACTGAGGCACCCAGTCAAACTATTGATGACAGTGGTGAAATGAACACTTAGATACCCTGTTAATGTTTTCCAAACTTTTAATATTTCTGATTAGCAATAAGGAAGTATATGCCCTATGCCCTATAATTTAATTTCTAAGAATGTATTCTGAAGAACTGATTTGTTACTTGGACCAATATCTATGTAAAAGAATGCCAATCACAACCTTGTAGATAACAGCAAAAATTGCCCACTGCATTTAAAAGCCACCATGGAATTGTCAGAGTTCCTGGAAATGTCCTTATCTTGTATCAGTTACGTTCATTCCCTATGAATCTAGAAATTGTGAAATTTTCCTTTTTCAATATTAGCGTGCCTAGCTGAAGAAATAAACTAATTTCCTAAAAAACATATAGATGAGGAATTTAGGTGTTTATTTTATGAAATAAGTTTTCAGGGGAGATTATCACCTCTTTTTAAAATAAATGTAAATATTTTAAACTACTACTACTACTAATACTAGGGTTTCAAAGCTATCCTATGGGTCTCATGGGCGTGTATTACTAATTCCACATCTCCACTCTTTCATCTTCAGGGCTGTCATTATCTTTCGCATTTCACTGGAAAATAAGTTATCCTGTGTTATGAAGTCCAGATTTTTACTGGGGTCCCCTCAACAATTATTTCTGAGAATACCAGAGGAATGCTTGAATGTTCCACAAGTCCATCCTGTTTGTCCCTTGTCCAGTCAGTCAGTCACTTCACTTTGGATCACTCTTGCAACCACTATAGATAACCTTTCATTTCTTTACAACTGCTTCTCCGGATTGTAAACTGGTGAAACTGGTTACTTTTCTAAAATATAACTAATAATGGAATGTAATCATTTCTTGATACTGCACTGAAGTCTCGGTGACTGGAAAAAAAAAAAAAGGAAATTATAACGTGGAAGGGGAAAAAAAAACCCTTCAAATTAGCCAGTGGCACCACAACTCCTGGAGACTGAGACTGAACCCTTCCTGAAGAGATCTCATCTGTCTCCTTGATATTGTGTCATCTGTCAACAGTCAGACTACCTCTCCCCAAACAAACGCTTATGCCCCTAAATAACTTTCCTGCAGTTTTCTCTACCTTAGTGAGAAAATCAGTCATGAAATGAATTCTTCTGTAACAGTAACACCCCAGATAACAGTGTGAGAGAACTCAGGAAGGAGATGTCCAGGACTGGGGTGGAAGATAAGACCCTATAGCTTCTAGGCCATAAAGCATGGCCCCTCCCCAATGTTTCTAAGTTGGATATTTGAACTCCAGTGATCACCTTCCTATTCCATGTAGGAGGAAATTGACTCATTCACTTCGATGAAGATTTCCTTCCATAGGACTACACAAGATGTCTGGTTACATCTCATTGGCCAGATCCTAAATGGCCTTTTAGCTGTAGGACCATATGCCTCCCTGAGTAAAGTAGAAGTTCTGTTACTGAAAAGGAGGAAGAGAAGTGGACAGAGAAATCTCTGAAAAGAGAGGACAAAATCAAAAATCTGTTTCCTCTTTAGCTCAAGCCTCTGGACACCTCAGCATTATATATCCTGAAATGCAACCAGGGACCCCAGGGAAGAGAGATTTCTACATTGTTTTGCAGAATTTTATAGCTCCTCATAATCTCAAGCTTTCCATGCCACAGTAAGATCTTTATCTTTTTAATAGCTAAGGGTTTATTGAGAGTTTTGCCAAACGAAAGATATGTATGTCCCAAAGATAAAGTCTTCTGTCCTCTTCCAAATTTAATAAGGTAAAATTGTTGGCAGCTTTCAAAATAGTATGTGGCTGTGTATATATACACAGGTGAGTATGTGTGTATGGGTGGGTGCGTGTGGGTATGCGTCTATAGAAGACAATGAAGATATGCAAATGTTATAACTATTACTCTTTCTGGCTGGTGACATCATTTGTAGATTTTAAGAGTTTTGTGTTTCTTAAATTTTCTGCGAAGGACTTTTCTAAATTATAATAAGAAACATAATATTTGCAAATCTATATATTGATGCTTAATAAATAAATGCTAATGAAATATTTCTGGCTCAGAAGAAAAAAATTAGCACATTTAAAATGCAATCTCATCTAATGTAGAAGTAGCAACTGGAAATTGTAGGTTCCTGATAAACAAACGATCATAACTGTAAGGAACAGCAGGGTAGAATTCCTAAATTGTATTTAAAAGTAAAGATTTAGCCTCTTCAGTATGCTCATTTAATAAACTTGCAGTTTAGAAGCTTCTTAATTAAGTCTCTCTTGGGTGTACTGGGCTGCGTATGCTGACAAAATATGGAATTCTCCTTTTCTATATTACATGTTGTTAATGCTAATATATATGCATTGCCTGTGTCTTTGCAATTTATTTTCAATTTCTCTACATTTATATTTGTGCTTATTTTTGTCTTCTGTGAAAGCAACCATTTCCTTTAGAAGATAAGGTAAAAAAAATACATGTATATGTATGTGCCTGTGTATGCATATTTATGTGCATTATAATATATACAACTTTGTATATAAAATTTTAATACTTACATGTATATGAATGCTTATGTGTGTGTGTGTGTGTGTGTATACTTTAATTTCCAATGTTTTCTTTCCCTGCGTGTTTAAAGCATCACTGAATCCCAACTGAACATGTTAGGCATGGAACAGCCATTGACATTTTCATGACAAATACTACTTAATTAATGGCTGAGAATATAACTTTATGGAAGTCATGGTGTATATGGGTATTTGCCTTCAGTCAAGTGTGACATTGGAAGCATTTAACAATCAGTGTGCCATGACCACTGACTAATCAAAATAGACACCTGTTGAATCAGAACAAATTCCCAACGCTTGCACATCCTTGCTAAATCTCAAACTTTTTCCTAAAGTGTTTTGTTTATGGTACAAACCTGATATAGTTTCTGAGAAGTTGGAAGTTGTCTTTAACTCAAAAACACGTATATCATGGAGTTTTTTTCCCCTTCCATTAATGGACGAACCAAGGAAGAATGAATGCCCCGCCTTTCTCTTCATACTCACCCACAGACTGCTTCTAGACATCAAAAACAGCTCTGTAAGGAATGGAGAAAAAGAAAGACCAGAAAATTCATAGTTTCCAAGGCTACACAGCTGGCCCATGGCCACAAAATAATTAGAAAATGTTTTCTTTCTCTTATAGTTTCCTTTACTGACATCGAAGAACCTCAAAGGAGTAGGTTATAGAATCATTCCTGGGGACAAATGGAGACCAAACTAGCAACTATTATCATGGTGAGCTCTGAGCTGTTGCCTAAGGGGCCCTCTATACTTTCCATCTTTTAGTTTTCTTTTGTTGGTATTTTAAGCTTTTTAGAACTGTGGCCATCCTAGGAAAGAAATCAATGCTATGGATCTCCAAATCAACATTAATAGATACGTTAACTATAGAGTTTAATTTTTTCCCCTCACTTAAAATTAACACATGTTCTTAAAAATACTATAAAATACATCAGCATGTATATAATGACTTTAATATGTTTATAAATTTCTTCTGATTTGAAGTAATGAGAAAATTAGGCAAACTGGTTTAAACAAAGAAGAAAATTATTGGAGCACCTAACTGAAAAGTCTGGGGGAGTATTTGGCTTCACAAGTAGCTTGATCTAGGGGCACAAAGCAACGTTTCTTTCCATCCCCAACTCTGCTCTCTGCAGTGTTGGCTCCATTCTCAGTTAGTTTCGATCCTCAAGATAACAGTGATCTTTGGTTTAAATCTCCCTATGGTGGATCTCTTTCAAAAATCTCAGCAAAAATACCAGTGTATCTTTTTTGGCACTGATAGGACACCTGACTAACCTACAAAATACAATGCTCTCTGATTGTAGGCCTGAGTCACTAGAGTGGCTGAGGACAGAGAAAAATCACAGTATGGTCAAATACAAAGTATGAGTGAATGGGTAGCAATGACAGCACATTTTCTGATCCACGTAGAGTAAGAGACTCTACCGCCCATAGGCTCTTACTCAAAGAGTCATCACAGCATCCAAATCAGTAAGAGGAAAAGTAAATTCAGGAGCAAGGAACATAGAAATGGATGAATTATTTTAGCCAGTTTAAGAAACTACTCATACTAGACAGAATAATGCCCCCCACCCCAAAATATCTCCATGTCCTAAAACTAGAACTTGCATATTTGTTACCTTACATTTAAAAGGAACTTCATATATGTGATTAAATTAAAGGTCTTCAGATGGGAAGATTACACTGAATTATCTGGGTGGACTCAATGTTATCACAAGGGTCCTTATAAGATGGAGGCAGGAGTTCAGAGAGGAGAGAAGATTCCATGTGGCAAACTTTGAGGATGGAGACAGGAGCCATGAACCAAGGGAATTGAGCAACCTCTAGAAGCTAGAAAAGGCAAGGAAATAGATTGTCCTCTGAAGACTCTGGAAGGAACACAGCCTTGTGGACACCTTGATTTTAGACTTCTGACCTCCAGAACTATAAGAGAATAAGTTAGTGTTGTCTTAAGGCACTAAGTGTATGGTAACTTATTACTACTGCGATAGGGAACTGACATAGTACTAAATGTAAAAACTAGGGGCGCCTGGGTGGCTCAGTTGTTAAGCGTCTGCCTTCGGCTCAGGGCGTGATCCCGGTGTTGTGGGATCGAGCCCCACATCAGGCTTCTCTGCTGGGAGCCTGCTTCTTCCTCTCCCACTCCCCCTGCTTGTGTTCCCTCTCTCACTGGCTCTCTCTCTCTGTCAAATAAATAAATAAAATCTTTAAATAAAATTAAATAAAATAAAATAAATGTAAAAACTAAGTTTGTTATAATTTGCAAATCAAAACAAAACATCTGGTTAAATAATTTTTTTTTTGGCTATCTGAAATTAAAATTTAACAGGGTATTCTATATTTTACCTGGCCACAGTGGTAAAACAACCTTTTTGTGATGTTGTGTATTTTGTTTGCTTTATTTTTTTATGTTATTAGGAAAATAGTGAAACAAGAATTAAAAAAAAACATTAATGAAAAAATATAGGAGGTATCTGATGGGTAATTTTTTCAAGTTTTAATTTTAATTCCAGTTAGTTAATATACAATGTAATATTAGTTTCAGGCATACAGTATAGTGACTCAGCACGTCCATACATCATCACTGGTGCTCATCACAGCAAGTGCACTCCTTAATCCCCATCACCTATTTAACCCACCATCCTCCCCGCCTCCCTTCTGGTAACTATCAGTGCGTTCTCTATAGTTAAGAGTCTGTTTCTTGGTTTGTCTCTCTCTCTCCCTTTTTTTCCCCTTTGCTTTTTGTTTTTTTTTCTTAAGTTCCACATATGAGTGAAATCATATGGTATTTTCTTTCTCTGACTGACTTATTTCACTTAATATAATACCCTCTAGTTCCATCCATGTCATTGCAAATGGCAAGATTTCATTATTTTCATGGCTGAGTAATATTTCATTTTCTATATATACAACGTCTTCTTTATCTATTCATCAATCAATGGACACTTTGGCTGCTTCCATGAAGTATTTGGTGGGTTATTTAAGGAATGACATTAATATTGATAGAACTCTGCCACTGCTTCTGGTAAATTGCTAGCAGCGTTGGCAAATGTAACTTTTTATGGGCTCAAGTGACTTTGTGTAGATCTTTCCAACTTATAGAAGAAAGAAAGGAAAGTATTCCCTGAAATGATGCATATTCTGAATAGTGAAGTGTGAGAAGGATTTAGACTTATGATGAAGCAAGATATTTAACCTTTCTTCATCTTAGTTTCTTTATTTGTAAAACAGAAAAATAATACTTTAATTCTTTGTCCAGGTGGCCTGGCAATTAATAACATAATGTGTATAAAGTGTTTGAACTAGTATTGAGCAAATAATAATCAGTAAGCAAATGTTTAACTATTATTATCATGACATCTACCAGCAGACGGTGATATAATGATGTATATATACACACAGTGCCTTCTCTATTTGGGATACTGATAATTCCTTCTATATTTTAACCAGTTACGTTTAATTGATTTGTATGTAGACAATATAGGCAACTCTTCTTCTCTGACCTCACTCTTCCACACATTTCTCTTTGGATTTCCTACTAAAGTTCATGGAATATTTTAATGCCATTTTCTATGCATCAAAAATTCACTTTTATTTCATTTTCCATTTCACCAATGAAAATCTAAGTTACCTATGCCCAGGACTGACTGCAGTGCAGTCAGCTATGTACCTGAATTTTAATTTTCTTTGAGAGATATATTTTTTAGTTTATTGATTAATAAGAGTAAAGGGTTCTGGCCCAACTAATGTCAATAGTGGTCATGTGTGATGAGCATGTGACCATTACTCATTTTTAAGATAGAGAACTAGTTTTGCAAACATTTTATTCTATTCTGACATATATCTTAGTTGTGTCAATATGACAATGATTTTAAAGGTAAAAATAATTTTATGATTTTGCCAATATATTGCCAAAAAAAAAGAGCAGTCATTTGTTTTTAACCTGGAACGATTAAGTATTGACTCATAAACTTTTCAATATTCATTTTGAAGATTAAACTTATAAATTTAGTATAAGCAATATAGTGTGCACTTCAAATTACATAATGTAATATCTTATAACCTGGTAGGTTACTTCACTTAAACATTTTTCTTGACTATTACTTATTTTCTGCACACCTATACTGACACACAGCTTTGTGGAAACAAAATCACTTGCACTGAATGATCACAGAAACACAGTTTCTCGTAATTTATTGTTATTTTAATAGCACTGTTAACTCTGCTATCAAATTTATTTATTCCTAGGAAATTCATTAACTGATGTATCATTCTAGATTATCAGAAGTGTAAATATCTGGAATGCATACTTCCATCAGTAAAAGGTAGAGATCTTTATCTATTTGAGATTGTTGTTAAAATAAAAAGGGAATTAAGCGTTGCTCCATCTCCTTCACTTTGTAGGTAAAGAAGCTGAGCCTCAGGAAGATGAGGAAGTTTTAATCATTTGAGCTATGACTTTTGGTGAGTAATACTTAAGGAGACAGAATTTTGATTTACAACATTTCCACTTGGAATTGGCTTTTCAGTTCTTTGGATGATTAATTTTATTTAACAAATTTTAATGTGTTAAAATAGCCAAGTGTTACTATTGTTGTAGTTTCCGACTTCTCCCATGTATCATTCACATTCCATTTCTCCGATGCAGATGTAAAAACCAAGAGGCACTCTACAAAATATACACCAGTGTTGTTATTCATAGCCTCTGTTCTCCTTAAGTGCCTACGACACTTTCCTCCTTTTAAAAACAACTAGTACACAAATTTCAAAGAAAAAAATATACAGCAATTGTATAGATTATTATAGAAACTTTATAGTCAAAAAGAATATTTCTATAGCTCTGGCTTTAACTTAACTTTTTTTTGTATTTAAAACCCTGGCAGATTCTAGAGTCGGAAAGCTGTGTTTAATCTGAATGAATATGGGCCTTTGATACATTAGTAGTGATAAGCTAGCATCTAAGACCCATGGGAAACGTGTGTACACAATCAACAAATGTAAAATATATACGAGCACAACACACGTGCATACACACACACATGCGTGCGCGCACACACACACAGACACACACACATAATGTAATGGTCCTGTAGAGCCAAGCCAAGGAAGCTAGACTCACTTAATACTAATCCATGCTTTCTAGCTTCATGGGGGCTTAGATTATTTTCTATTGAGCTTTCTTGTCCACTGCATTAAAAAAGAAAACCAGGGACTAATTTGCTAAGCTACAAAGCCTAGCCCTACTCAACCCATTTTAATCTGTAGATGTGCTGAATATGAAAGAAAGGCATGAATGAAAATGTGAACATGCTCTTTGGGTCATAAAATTCCTAATAAAATGTGCATTTTTTCCTTGAAATGAATACTCTTGTGTGTATAGGTGTGCGAACATTACATGCATTAAAATATCTATATAATAGACTTGAATAGACCTTAATGTGTGCATTTTAAAATGCATTTTTATATGGTCTGACAGTAATTCTTTTTATCATAAACTGTTATTATATTTGAAATCATTATGTGTCTTGAGCACCTGGTTAATCTTTTGCTTAAATTCTGTATCAGCCAGGTGTCCTCTTACGGATCACATAAAGATTGGACCTCTTTAAGTATGGAATAATCCTGTTGCTTCTATCTGAGAGTGAATGAGCCCAGGATTAGATCAGATAAAACACACTCAAGCTAAAGTGCACAAGGTGGATTATGCAAGAAAAGAGGATTTAGTGAAGAACGGATCCACAACTTTTTGTTAACACAGAGAATGGTGGCTTTTGTAAGCAACATTTGTGGAAATGCAACTGGAGCTTTAAAAGCTATGTCTTTTGTTGTACATTTCTCTGCATACATTTGCTTTGTAGTTGGGAGTGCTAACTTTGGAAACCATGCTGGGCCAGGACTCATGCTCATTTTGCCTAATGAAAGGCTAAGGATGTACTTTTACTCATACATTCTTGTTTTGTCTACTTTGAAGTTTATTAAGCTCTCCTGAAAGATGTGAAGTTCATTAGGCTGTTATTATCATGACCACAAATTAAATATCTGTTCCCTGGGGAGTGATAAGCTTAAAGTATAAGTTATGCTTACTATAATATTTACTTAATTATGAACATACTGCTTCTTATTCTTCGTATTGAAAAGGTAACACACCTATAAAGGTCTATTAGGATATATTCTGGATTTAATGTTGTATTTGTTTAATTACTAATGTTCTAATGTATCTTCTCAGACTTACAAGTTATATATACAGCTGACAGGTATATGGGCATGAGATGCTTTAGCATTTCTAGTGTAAGACTTTCTACTAGAACTTCTAAATATCATAACTCTATGCAGCTCTCTGGGCACTCTTCCTATTTTCCAACAAGTGCCTTCAGCTCCGAAGTTTCAGTATTTCTTTATTTTATTTTATTTTTTATTTTTAATTTATTTTTATTTATTTATTTTTATTACATTATGTTAGTCACCATACAGTACATCCCTAGTTTTTGATGTAAAGTTCGATGATTCATTAGTTGCGTATAACACCCAGTGCACCATGCAATACGTCAGTATTTCTGTTTTAGCATATGAGTCTTTTAAATGGGAAGAGAAATCCATTTCATTGCATCTATTGGTTTGAGTTTGTGATAGAACAAATCAGTGGTCCCTCTAACTTAGATATTAAATGACTATCAACGGGCATCTGGTGGCTCAGTCATTAAGCATAGGCCTTCAGCTCAGGGTGTGATCCCAGGGTCCTGGGATCGAGTCCCGCATCAGGCTCCCTGCTCTGCTGGGAGCCTGCTTCTTCCTCTCCCACTCCCCCTGCTTGTGTTCCCTCTCTCACTGGCTGTCTCTCTCTCTGTCAAATAAATAAATAAAATCTTAAAAATAAATAAATAAATAAATAACCATCAAGTCCATTCTACTCAATTATTTTTACTCTATTATTATTATGTTTTCTCTGATCAACCAAATTATTTTTTTAATATTTTATTTATTTATTTGTCAGAGAGAGAGAGAGAGAACACAAGCAGGAGGAGAGGCAGGCAGAGGGAGAAGCAGGCTCCCTTCTGAGCAAGGAGCCGGAATTGGAGCTGGATCCCAGGACCCTGGGATCATGACCTGAGCCAAAGGCAGACGCTTAACCAACTGAGCCACCCAGGTGCCCTGATCAACCAAATTATTAACTATTGGATGTCAGTGAGTAGTTTTCATGCCTGCTTTTACCTGTAACATAGCATCATGGGTTAAACTTTTTTAAAAAAAGATTTTATTTATTTGAGAGAGAGACACAGAGAGCACACCAGGGACCGAGCACGAGGGGTGGGAGAAGGGGGAAGGGGAGAGGGGAGGGAGAAGTAGACTCCCCGATCAGTGGGCAGCCCGGCATGGGGCTCGATCTCAGCACCCAGGGATCATGACCTGAACCAAAGGCAGCCGCTTAACCCACTGAGCCACCCAGGTGCCCCACGTATTAAACTTTCTGAGTGTTCTTGTTAATGTCGTACTTAAAAGTGATAACGAAGTAGAAATGGCCAAGAGGCAGCTAATTCCTGAGGTCTGGATATAAAATTATTACTTCATCAATATTTTTATCAAGAGGCTATTTTTATCTAACCCAGTTTTCAAGAATGAGCTTAACAATCATAATTTCTTCAGAATTTTGTTTTGCTGTGATTAGTTCCTAATGAAGAAGTATTTGGGCATATTTACACTCTGTGGAAATACCACATAGTCACACACAGGAAAAGAAATATCCCTACTTTTATGTATCATGGGATATGATTCAAGAGGAAAAGAAGGTCTGGCTACTCCAAAATACCTTTCCTATCAACCTGCCACACATGAGTAATTTTGACCAAGACCATCCTTTATTAGATAGGTACTCTGTGGGGCTTATCTTAAAATGTCTTAAAACTTGAGTAATAACTTTAAAAATGAACAAATTCAGCCAGTAGAAGATGATAAAAGATGAGTGATTCATTCAACATTTATTATTTATTATATATAATATATTAGGCAATGAATGACTATAAAACAGCTCAACTACTACAGGAAGATATGAGGGGAGGCTTTCGTCAGTGGGACTTCAGTAAGAGAGATTTCTGGCATCCTCATTTGGATATTGGATCATCAAATAGTAATTCTTCCAAATAAATAATGCCATGATTTTGCTTTTAGCTACCAGAAAAACTGAGCCAAATTGAAGACCCAGTACTCTAAATTCTGTAGAACCACACAGCACAAGGGGAAAAAAAGACCTTTTTCCTTCACCACATTTTCCCTTTAATCAGATTGCTTTGGCTATTAATACTAGACTTTTGTATCACAAGTATTTATTTAGGCCTCTTTAAATCCTCCATGAAATGGGACAGGAAATAAATACATAAACACTGTTATACAGGATCATTCTATCAATTTATTTACCTGTATCTACTCTTTACATTAAACTTGTTTATTATGGCTTTCCCGTCTCCTTTAGGATTTGAGTTTAGGGAGCTTGTTTGTACCACCTGGTGAAAAGAAGCTGCTTTCTAGTTGTTTGATGGGCCCAGGGTCCGGGGAAGCAAGGCTGTCACGTGTGAAGTGGCTTGGACTATTGCTGCAGGAGAAAGTTCCTCAAATTTTTCTAGAAGTGTTGATATTTGAGGATGTGCAACAAAGTGCCTTAGGGCTGAGGCAGTGATCAAACCATAAAGAGATTTACTGTCACGCCTCTGGGAGTACACAGCACCCCTAGATGTATTCATCCTCTTTAGAGCCAATGTTTCTGCTCTTAGTTCACCAGAAGTAATGGAGCTGTTGTCAGCTTTCGTGAGGCAACTGTGAAAAATAAATTACTGTAGTGTGGGGTAGCACAAGAACTTTCTGTTTGTTTCTTACTGACGGCTGCTGCGTGCTAGCTAGCATCGTGGAAGTGACAGGGAAATAAGAAATCTCATGGTCATTGATCAAATATGCACCACGACCATGTGCTCATGGGTATTTATTCTGCTCTGGCCACTGGGCTACTTTCTATTCTTTGAACATGGCAATCCCTTGCCTATCTCAGGGCCTTGTATTTGGCTGTTCTTCCTCACGGAGTCTTAATGGCTGCTTCTTTTCCTGGGTGAGATTTCTAAGCGCCTTAACTAAAATGAAACTGAAAATTAATTTTGGAAGTAATTCTATTTTGCATTTAACAACAATGGGGGCTAAGATTGTAAGTATGTTTTAATATCTAGAATAAACAAAGATTTAATTTCATGTTGACTTTTTAGTAGCCTTTCCTCAAAAAAGGTGCATAACAGGACAAGAATACATCCTCTGCTTCATCTGAAATTGTTGTAGCACAATCATAGAGGATTATTTTTGCAGGAATATTGGAGGGGTTCTTTCATTTGCCCATGGACCTTTCTTAACTTAGGCCATGCCACCATCATCTCTTACCTGTCCTACTCTGCTTGCCTTCTAACTGAAATATATCCCAGCTTCCACCTTTACCAGCCTGAAGCAGTTTTTTCCCACTGCAGCAAGAATGTTCTTAAAATGGAAAGCATGTCATTCACTCACCTCCAACCTTTTAAGCGCTACAATTTAGTGATTTCCTATTGCTCTTAAAAGAAAATCCAGTTCCTTGTCATGGTCTACAGACTCACCATGTTTTTTTTTTGCCCCTTATTTGCCCCTTTTACTCTAACTCTGACACAATCCCCACTCAAATATGCTCTAGCAACACTTTATGTAGTTCCTTGCATCCCCCAAGTTCTTCCATGCCTCCAGGACTCTGCAGGAGGAACACTTTGGCCCCGACGTCTTGTATATCCGGCTCCTTTCATTCTTTAGCTCTTAGTTTAAACGTCACAAGCTCCGAGTGTCCTTCCCTGGCCACTCATCTCCGTGATTATTTTCTTTAGAGTACTTATCACAATGCAAAATCATTCTACTTACCTGACTATCGGTTTTTGTCTCTCTGAAGGAAATATAAGCTCTAAGAGGTCAGGAACCCTACCTGACTTGTTCCCTTTTGTATTTCCCGGGTCTGTCGTAGTCCTTGGCAGGTAGTAGGTATGCAAGTTATTTGTTAGTTGAGAATAAGAGAGAGAAATATTTTTCTAAAGAAACTAAAAAGGTTCTTTAAAAACTCCCAACCTCAAAGGAGAAATATTGGGATCTCCTGCGTACCAGACACTGCTAAGCTATCTCTTCTCTCTGTTCTTCTACATACATCATTTCTTCCTGAGATTTGATGCAGTGATTTCCTGTTGAACTACTTGTAGCCTCTCCCACTCTGTTTCATCCTATATTTAGCTGTCTGTTTAATCCAATCTTGTTCCTTTCTTGCTCACAACGTTGGTTTCTCCCTACCACCAACAAATAACACCCAGCCTGCCTGGTCTGGCATTGAGGGTTTGCCTGATATGTTTTCTTAGGTTTACCTCCCTGACTTCTAATTTCCTAATAGAACCCTATGGTCCTTCCTTGTTGCTTCTGCCCATGTGTTTCCTCTTGATGGGAATTTTACCCACCTCCTAAAGTCTAACCCATCTTTCAAGACAAGGTATATTCCTATCAAATGAAATAACCAGTGTGAAAGAACTTTACAAATTGGAAAATATATATACATAATTAGTAGCAACATGAGGTGGGGGACAAAAATAACATTTCCTCTCTTTTGCTATTTTCTTTAACAAAAATCACTGCATGTTAGCTTCTAGCCATGCATGGCTGTTGAGTAGCTGAAATGTGGTTAGTCTGAATATGAGCTGCTGTCCGTGCAAAATGCACACTAGATTACAAAGAGTTAGAATGAAAAAGGAAAGCTAATATCTCATTTTGTAGTATTGATTACATATTGAAATGATAATATTTTGGATATTGGATTAAAATATTTTATTGAGGGGGACCTGGGTGGCTCAGTCAATAAAGCATCTGGCTCTTGATTTCGGTTCAGGTCATGATTTCAGGGTAGGAAATAGAGCCCTGTGTGACTCCGTGCTGGGTGTGGAGCCTGCTTAGCATTCTCTCTCTCTCCCTCTGCCCCTCCCCCCTCTCTAAAAAAATAAATAAATATTTTATGGAAAGTTAAGAAAATGATTATATTTCCCTAAGTGCAATGTGTATACACGTTCTCACTGAACCTTGAAATATATAACAGTTTAGTCACAGAGTTGAATAAGCTTTTTTGTATACCTTTTATAGATTACTTAAATATTAACCAAGAATTTATAATTTGGGGTGTCAAAGAATGGTTAATTGATCAAGTGGTCTGCAGAGAGTTTGGCAGTTTGGATGTAAAAACTACATTTTTTTTCCACATACATTTCAGTAGTTCGTGTAACACTTGCTTACTAATAATCTTTACAGTATTAAAGGTTGCAAAGGTACCGAAAAGAATGTTTATCAGTTTATCTCAGCTGTGTTTGTTTATCAGAAGACAGTTCATCTGCTCTTTTTCCTATTGTTCTATATTTCACATCTGCTAAAGCTGCATTTTTTTATTTTAATTGGTTGTCTCTACATCCCTAATTTTGAAAATTATAAATGCCTCAAGAATTTGTCATTGAGGAGCAAAAGCCTTCAAAATCAAATGGAAGTATTCAGAATAAAGCGATAGTTTTAAATATTGAACCATGCTCCAGTATAACTCTAAAATGTAAACCTGTATGTGTAGGACTAAGGGAATGTATCACAACGCCTTAAAAGAAATTGAAAACTGGAAATACAAAATGTGACATGTAATATCTGAAAACTGCATTTTATTCAAATAGCCAGAGACCATTCTAATCCTCAGGATGTTGTCTGTTATAAGGCACGCTCAAATAGTGACATAAAGCTATGAAGACTTTTATGCCAGTTTTTAAAGGCAAAATGATCTCACTGGTAAAACAATCAGATTTCTCCAGAACAATCCCCAAATCACGATTTTTAGCATGAAGTTGGGTTTTTCTGCTAAAATAGAAAACGGTCAAAACTTACCCTTTCCTTCATAATAAAACCATTTCCAAGTCACACATTGCCAAGAAGCATATAAAACCATCTGTAAAGTGACAAGTATTACACTCAGAAGAAAGCAAGGCAAGCTGTTGGCAAAATTCCTTATCCAGTGACGCTGTTTGGCTTTGGACATCAATAGCACACAATCAGGAAGAGAATTACTATACTGAGTGGGTGTGAAAAGATTTTGACTTATAGTTGGATGAGACCTCCAGAGTAGGAACCCGTTCTTAATATATGTATATGTGCGTGTGTGTGTATATATATGTAGGGAAGATACAGACTCAGTAACTTATATTATTTTCTGAACACCTAAACTACAGAAGAAGAATACTTATTTTATGAGCCGTGATATAGATTGGAGAAGGGGCTTCAGGCTCATTTCTGAGGGAGCGCAAGCAAGACATGCAGCGAGGAAGGCACTGCTGAACGAACAAAGCAGCACTGCCAATCCACACACTGTTTTGCCCACATACTGCTTTATTCTCAGAGACCAGTTGGTGGTTAACGAAATGCCTCCTGGTTTTGATTTAGTGATGAAGGGATGGTGAACATCGAGGTCCAATGACGCTAAACATTTGAGAAACCCTGTTAAATGTCAGGCTCTGATAGTGCCTCATTAAAATTATTGCTAGAACCTTTCTAATTAGTTTCTGAAATCATTCTTGACTCACTCTAATCCATGGGTCGGCAAACTTTTTCTGTGAAGTCTTCAATTGTGAATCCTTTCAGCTTTGCAGGACATATGGTCTCTGCTGTAACTACTCAACTCGATCATTGTAGCACAACATGTAAACAAATAAGCATGGCTGTGTTCCAACAACACTTTATTCACAAAAAGGGACTGGTAGGCTGGGAATTGGCCCATGGACTGTAATTATCTGATTCTTGCTAACCCAACTGATACTTCTTCCAGGGAGATTAATGTAATGTGAAACTTTGATTATAGCACACCTTTACTTATATCTCAAGAGTTCTCTTATTTGTCCATAAGTAAGGACTGGAGTCTTCAAAATGACATTCAAGATCCTTCTTTATTTGATTTATCTTTCCCTTTTGAATCTCATCTTACATTTTTCTTCAACATGTTCCTTGTATAAAAGCAGTGGAATTTCTAGATCTTTGGTAATTCCATTGAACTTTTTAAAGAACCACTGAACTCACTTTGGTTTTGAAAGATAATTTCAGTGGGCAATGATGCTAGGTTAATAGTTTTGTTTGCTGTAGTATTAAACACCTATGCTAGAAAATAAGAAAGGTCTTAAATCAATAACCTCAGTTTCCATCTTACAAAATAGAAAAAGAAAAACAAATGAAACCCAAAGAAAGCACAGGAAAGAAAATAATACAGTTCAAAGAAGAAATCAATGAAATAGATAACAGAAAATCAATAGAGAAAATAAATGAAACCACAAGCTGCTTCTCTGAGAAGATCAATTAAATTTATAAACTTCTAGTCACCTGATCAGAAAAAAATGACAGATAGGACACAAATAAACAGTATCAGGAATGAAAAAGGGGACCATCATTAAAGATTCTAAAATGTACTAAAATGACAAGGGGATATCATGAACAACTTCTGCCAAAAAAAAATTGAAAATTCAGATTAAATGAATATATTCCTTGAAAGAGATAAACTACCAAAGATTACTCAGAAAGTGGATAACCTGATATCCTTATCTCTACTAAAGAAACTAAAGAAATTAAATTTAGAGTTAACAATATTTCCACAAAGACAACTCCAGATCCTGGTGCTTCCTTGGAAAATTCTACCAAGCATTTAATAGAAGGAATAGAAGAAATAATATCAATTTTACATACACTCTTCCAGAAAATTGAAGATCACGGAATATTTCCTAACTCATTTTATGAGGCCAACATTACTCTCACACTAAAACTAGAAAAAGACATTATAAGAAAACTACATAACAATATCCTCCATGAATATCGATTTTTTAAAAAAATCTTAACACAATTTTACCAAATGGCATCCAACAATGTATAAAAAAGTTTACTATATCACTAGCAAATGCGGTTTGCCTGTGGAGTAAGGTTTAGTATTCAAAATTCAATCAACATTGTTCACCATATTAACAGACAAAATAAGAAAAACTATACATCATCTCAATAGGAGCAGAGAAGCATTTGACATAATCCAACATCACTTCTTGATTAAAAAATAATGACCATCAGCAAACTAAAACCAGGAGGAAACTTCCTCCACCTGATAAAGGACAGCTACAAAACCTACGGTCAGCGTCATGTTTACTGATAAAACACTAATGCTTTTTCCCTAAAATCAAGAGCAAGGCATGGATGTCCATTTTTATCCATTCTAGTCATCAATTTTACTGGATGTTGGACCTTACACAACAAGTCCAGAAAAGGAAAGAAAAGAAGAAAGAAAAAAGAAAAAAGGAAAAAGAAAAGGAAAGAAAAAAGGAAAGAAAAGAAAAGAAATAAAAGGCATCCAAAATTGAAAGGAAGAAACACAAATCTTTATTCACATATTACATGACTGTGTACATAAAAAATCTGATGGAATCTATAATAGAAGCTACTAGAGGCAATGAGTGAGTTTAGAAAGGTGAAAAGTGTAAAATCAATATAAAGTTACGTTGTATTTCTACATGCTAAAAACAAAAAAATCAAGAACAAAATTGAAGGAATAATACCATTTATAACAGAAACGAAAATATAACATAGGAATGAATCTGAGATAAGGTATTCAAGACTTATGTTCACTGAAAATTACAAAATATTGCTGAGGGTAATTAAAAAAGACCTAAACAAGTAAAAATACATACTGTGCTCATGTAGAATACTTGATAGTTATTATAATGTCAATTCTTCCCAAATCGATTTTTAGATTTAATGCAGTCTCAATTAAAAATCCATGTATGGTTATTTTGTAGAACTTGACAAACTGATTCTAAAATTCACGTGGAAATGAAGAGAACATAGAATAGATAAAATGACTTTGAAAAAGAAGGGCAAAGTTGGAATACTAACTCTACCTGATTTCAAGATTTGTTTTAAAGCTACAGAGATCAAGTTTCTATATTAACATCAAGATAGATACATTAATATATGAAAGAAAAGAGAGTCCAGAGACAGCCCCATACATATGTAGCTAAATGATTTTTTTTGCTAATAGATTTTTTTACATAAATACTTTTTTTATTATGTTCAATTAGCCAACATATAGTACATCATTAATTTTTGATGTAGTGTTCAATGATTCATTAGTTGCATATAACACCCAGTGCTCATCACCACATGTGCCCTCCTTAATACCCATCACCCAGTTACCCCATCCCTACACCACCCTCCCTTCTGTAACCCTCAGTTTGGTTCCCTGAGTCCAGAGTCTCTCATGGTTTGTCTCCCTCTGATTTCTTCCCATTCAGTTTTTCCTCCCTTCCCCTGTGGTCCTCTGTGCTATTCCTTATGTTCCACATATGAGTGAAACCATATGATAATTGTTTTTCTCTGCTTGACTTATTTCACTTAGCATAATCCCCTCCAGTTCCATCCATGTCGATGTAAATGGTGGGTATTCATCCTTTCTGATGGCTGAGTAATACTCCATTGTATATATGAACCACATCTTCTTCATCTATTCATTCTGCCTTTTGATGCTGATGCAAAAGCAATCCAGGGAAGACAGGATAGTTTTTTAAATAATTAAGCTGAGAACTGGACTTCCAAAAAAAAAAAAAAAAAAACCAACTTGAATTCATATTTCATAGTATATGAATATTCAACTCAAAATGAATAACAGACCTTAATGTATAACCTAAAATTATAAAACTTTTAGAAGAAAACATAAGATAAAAACATAGGATAAAAAAATCTTACTTAAAACACCAAAATCATCATCCAAAAATTAAATATTAAAAAATTGGGTTTATCAAAATTAAGAACATCTGTCCTTCAAAATACACTGCTAGGAGGATAAAACAAGACAAGCCAAACACTGAGAGAAAATGTTTGTGAATCTTCTCTTTAATAATGGGCTTGGATCTAGATATATAAAGAAATCTCAAAACCCAATAAGAAGAAAACAGACAACCCAATTATAAAAATGTTCAAAATATTTTAACAGGCACTACACCAAATAAAATATACAGATAGTAAATAACCATATGAATACATGCTCAACATCATCATTCCTTAGGAAATTCATATTAAAACCATAATGAAATAACATGATACACCCATTAGGATAGCCAAAATTTTTACAAAGTAATCACATCAAGTGTTGGTGTGAATGTGGAGTAACTGGAACTCTCATTCACTGCTAATATGAGTATAACATGGAACAACCACTTTGGAAAACATCTTGGCCGTTTCTTAGAAGTTAAACATATACCTACCATATGACTCAACCATTCCATTCCTAGATAGTTACTCAAGGAAAATGAAAACATATTCATGAAGCAAAATCTTATATATGAACATACATACCAGTTCTATCTGGAATAACCCCAAGCTGGAAACAACCCAAATGTTCATCAACAGGTAAGTGGGTAAACAAATTGTGGTTTATCCATGCAATGAAATAATATTCAGCAGTAGAAAGGAATGAATATTGGTACACACAGCAACACGGTTGAATCTAGAGATAATGAAAAAGACCACATACTGTATGATTCCATTTAAACGAAATTCTAGAAAATGCAAACTGATAGTGACAGGAAGGGGTTCAGCATTTGCCCGTGTATGGTGGAATCATGGAAGGGCAGGTGGTGGCAAGGAGAATTTTGGGAGATGATGGATAAATTCACTATCTTGATTGTGGTGCCAGATTCATGGGTGTATACATGTAAAATATATAAAAGGGTCCTTCTAAAATGTGCACGGATGGGGTGCCGGGCTGGCTCAGTTGGTAGAGCATGTGACTCTCGATCTCAGATCATGAGTTCAAGCCCCATGTTGGGTGTGGAGCCTCTTTAAAAATACATAAATAAAAATGGGTGAATGCCATCTTTAAAAAATAAATAATTCAATAATAAAATAAAATATGCATGGTTTTCTATAGCTCTTTTATATATTTACAAGTTACAAGAAAAGCAAAGGGGAACAACAGTCATTACTCTCAAGGAGGTTTAATCAATCTTGAATCTTTTGGGGAGGTGTTACATGGCTCTGCAATGGTTTTTGAGCAAAGATATTCAAATTTAAATGGTATTGCATTTTTTTAAGGGAAACTAAAAGCATTTGTCAGTTTGACAGATAAAGACCCCTTTTCGTTTACTTATGTACACAGTCTGCCAAAGCTTCCTATGTGTTTGGTGTTCCTAATGAAATCATGGTTGGCCTTCTAAGAAGATAAATATGTACAAACATGATGTCTATGAAATAATGCCCCAAGGCAGATTCTGACCTTTCTCCATAGGTAGAGTTCTGTATTGCTCATCTCCTATGAATTTCACAGCAGGTATAAGAATTAGCCAGTTGGGAATTTACTACAGAATCAAATATAACATCCTAGTGTGTTTAAATCAAGGAATAGTTTGTTTTTCAATTTTGTAAGTCTTTCCAGTGAGAGGCAATTTTTATTAGAGTGTCGTGGCATTTATATGCTATCTAGAAAGTTCAAAGTTAACCCCCTGAAGGACTACAAGTTGCTTACTTCACTTATTTTTCCCATTCACACTTTCACTCATTTATTTCCTTAGTAAACTCACTGGAAAGTTTGCTCTTCCAATGCTCTCATTTCCCCTGGCTGATTTTGCTCTTCCTGCACCTTCTTTTTCTGCCCATCATAGGCTCTTTGCTATTTCCTCTCTTTAATTTTTCTCCAGTTCACCCCCCCCCCCCGCTCCCACTTCCCACCCCCTACCGACCTTATAACTACCCTATTTAGGGATGTTTGGGGAAAACCTACTCACACAAAGGGATATTTGTTAAAATACATATGTTGAACAAATACAATTTGTGATACAATCAAAGTACAATTTTATCTTCCTGTCTCACCATCAGTTTAAAAATTTTTCATTGAGACAAATGTTTCTCTCCCTGGATAGAAACTTGGGCAGATTCCATAATTTTATGCTCTCTTTAAGATATAGTCTTAGTTCAGTAATTAGAAAATGTCCAGTAGAAGATAATCAACACTTCCATTTTCTTCCCAAGTTAAATCTTTCCCTTTCCACAAGCTAGTTAGTGGTTGCCTACAACATCATAAAAGGATTACAGTGCAATTACCTTCCCTTTTTCCTACTTACCTTCTCCTTCACTTGGTAGCTGCTGTGTTAAGCCATTTCAAGTTCAAAAAGAGAAGGAGGAAAGGTGAGAGGGCTTTTCTTATTAGGCTGAGTGGCTTTCTACCTTCTGGGTCTGACAGATGGTAAGTCAGTCCTCAGTGGGAATTTAAGGGTTCTTGGAGACTCCTATCAATGGGGCCACTCTTGTGAAATTCCTCTGGCTTCCTATGGACACTACTCCATACTGAGTGGTTCATTGCAAGTTTTTCTGCAGGTTCTAGGATCCAAATTTGCCTTTAGCTTCCTGCTGCAATCCTTAGATTCTTCTTTTGAACAGAACCCAGACAATACTGTCTATTTTTCTCCTTAGTAGTCCATTTAAAGTAAGAAGAATTCTCATGCATCTCTTCCATTCACAAAGCAAGGGTTCCATTGTAAATCTTCACATGGACATTATTTTCTCAGGCCCACACTAGAATTTAATATGTCACATTGGCTTTTGAGTTAAAACTTCAATTTTGAACCCTCTGATACTAATTAGGCTTAAAGTCTTACATAGATTATGATCATTTGTACCTTAAAAGCAATCACTCCTTAAGACATTCAAAGTAATGTCCGGCTGTAGAATTTCAGGTCTTATTAAATGAGAATAAACATTTTATACAGGCACACATGCAAGATATTCAGAGAGACAAACGTTCTTCCTAGAGGCCTGGAAGTCATTCCACAAAGGCAGCTACTGTGAGCTTTAGCTATAATGCTTATAGTGATAAAAAAGGGGATGTGTTCATTGCTTTATGGGATTGAAAAATCTATCTCCTTCCTTCTCTTTCCCCAGTGCATACTTGCCTATAAGAACCATGCTTCAGCATCAAACAAAATGGCGGCAAGCTTCTTCAGTGAAAAGAGAGAGTAGAAGTGTCTCAAGTAGAAGCACAACTCCAACGCACAAGCAAAAGATGAACTCTGCTTAATGGGATTATAATAGAGTTGTATTTACTAATTTAGCTATGATTTGAACTACCCAAGTAGCCTGGACCAAGACAGAAGCCAGATTCCAGCCATCCGGTAGGTGCTGATCATGACTCTGGCTGGCAGGATCCAGGTGGCTAGTCAGAAGTCAGAAAAATCATGGAGGACTTGATCTATATAGGGTGTCATGGCCTACTCACTGTTTCACTGTTCTTCTCCATGTGTAAGATGGGATGCAGCAACTGGAAATGAATCTTTAAAAAGGGTTAGTTCCAGGGAAAGGCAGACAGCTGAGAGTGTGTTGGAGAAACCAAAAGAATTTAAACCAAAGAATACTGAAAAACTAGAAAAATACCTGTTGGAAGCAATACTTTTAATGCTGGCTTTGTCCACATTCCTTCTAATAGAGGGAAAGCTCTCCAAGTTTCCATTGCTGTTTTGGACCAGGAGATGAGTTTAATGATTTCTTAACAATACATTCAGGAAAGACTATTTTATTGTATTCTTTGCAGGAATTTATCTTTTTAAACTTCCTTCCATTTCTACTAATTCAAATTTACTTTCATCAAATATTGTTGAAAATGAGAAGGACTTTTGCTCTGTACAAGGTTGACAAGATATTGGCTCAAATCAGCAGGTCCAAACTATAATTGGTAAGGCAGTAATTATATTCAAATTCATACAAAGATTAAAAGTCTCATACTGTACCTAAATCCTCAATATATCAATAAAAACAAGTGGGTAGACATTGCAAAAAAAAAAATGTGTCTACATAGAAGTAATCTGCTTATTTTTCTCTAATTAGCCTAAACCAGGAGAGTTCCTCTAATGATTAATGCTATTTTGCAGGGATTGATTCTATCTTCTGGGAAAATGAGGATGGAGGAGAGTTAATAAGAAAGAAGATTTTATCTTGCAATACGACAGTCCCCACTTACTTAGAAAGCACTCATGGAACATCTTGCCAAAGGTTTACTTTTTTTGTATTCTTTTGTTCTGGCTAAAATCTGAGTGTCTTGGGCAACTGGATAAGACATTGTTTTTCCTTTGCTCTTTTCTTCTTGTTCTTGAACCTAGGACTAGATGTGTGTATAGCAAATATGAATCTGTGTATTTCTTCTCAGAGTTAAAGCTTTTTGAAAGCTTTTTCTGTTATTACGCCAGTTTTCAGTCAGATCTGACACTATACATTGATTGTAAATATTTCCATAAAATGAATATAATATTTAAAATGCACTTTTTACAGGTTAAAATCAAGCCACTGGGTATTGAATAACATATCTGAAATGATCTTAAGAATACATATACTTAGGCACCACATTTTAATTTAAACTCCTGTTATTACAGTAACTAGTCACAAAATGGCTCCCTATTTATGCAATATGTTAGCTGTAATGTTACTTAAATTGAACAGATGAGTGCATTCTAATAATGTATGTTTACTTCATGAACTTGTGGGCAAT
This sequence comes from Ursus americanus, assembly GCF_024610735.1. Taxonomy (NCBI): domain Eukaryota; kingdom Metazoa; phylum Chordata; class Mammalia; order Carnivora; family Ursidae; genus Ursus; species Ursus americanus. The sequence continues at coordinate 43,032,424 of NC_142146.1, forward strand.
TACATTGTAATTATGTCTTTGTAGGTGCTTTTTACTGACATATAGAGCGCCAGTGCATTTTAAATGTAATTGCAGTTCTCTGTACCATTTAGCAAAGCTGAAAATTGTTAAAGGTTTGTAAATTACCTACATTTAGACCATAGGCAACTAGGCAAATTAAGTGACACTGTCAGTAATGTTACAACATAAATTGGTACCAAGTATAAATTCAAGGTAGACTTTCTTTTCTAAATCAGAATGCTGTTTATAGAGTGCCTTCTAAAAAAGAGAAGCGAAAGAAAGAAAGAAAGAAAGAAAGAAAGAGAGAGAAAGAAAGAAAGAAAGAAAGAAAGAAAGAAAGAAAGAAAGAAAGAAAGAAAGAAAGAAAGAAAAGAAAAAGAAAGAAAGAAAGAAGAGTGCACACTCCTCATTGACGGGATATATCAGCCTTTTAATGCACATGAAAAACAATGACTGGCCTGCAATAGTGTTTTAAATTGTAAACCTGTTTAAAATGAGGAATTTGGATGGTTCCATAATACTCAGAGAAAATGAGTCCACGATGGCTCCAGAGAAGACACTCCTGTGTAGTTCCTGTGAAACTATGCAGCAAAGTGGGGAAAGCCTGACATTCAGAGTTTAACAGAACTCTGTCACTTTTTATTTCTCTGGCCTTATTTAAGTGACTTAATTCTTGAGCCTCAACTTTTTAATCTAAAAAAATGAGAAGTATAATAGCCGGCTTCAAAGGGCTACTGTGAAGATTAGGATGGAATATTGTATTTAGGTCCTCAAAAAAATGGAAGTTTTCTTAGTCTTATCTACTCCTGAAAGGTGATTTGGCTGCTATTTAATTAAAAAAAAAAGTTTTCTTTGGATTTGGTGAAGAATAGACTTCTCTGAGGCTGTGTTGAATCAGCCACAGAACTGCAAAGCTTACATAGATTTACTTCACCCCATGGGATTAGAGAAACGGAGCGACAATTGTATGCTGAAAAATGTTCACTTTTCCTTCTGAAGCAATGTCCCATAGAGGAGACCGGTCTCCAAAGACCAGCAACGCCAGTTAAGGAAATTAATTGTGAAAGTATTACTCTGTCACTTCATGCCTGCAGGCCAGTCACTTATTGATGGCAAGGGTTTAGGTTCGGATAAAACCATTTCACCCATGCAAGCCCTCTCCATTAAGCGGGAAACGAGCATCTGAGCTTGACAGCTCTGCGGGCTCTGCTGTGCAGAAAACCGTTCTTACAGGGTCATTTTATTTAAGTGTAAGATTAGAGAGTGAGTTGGTATAAGGCCATGTTCTGAAAGTACAAATAATGAATTAATTAGATGATAAAATTACTGCATTTTTAAAGAAGCCCCACATTTCTATGACATATGAATTATTAAAATTAATGTCTTAACTGGAAAATCCTGGAGCTACGTAGAAAGGTTCTGAACAAGCGTTAGACAACAGATGTCTAATAGGGAATTATTTCTCACTTACCAGGTAACCTCAAGGATGTCACTTGCCACGCGGAGTCACAATTTCCTCTTTAAAAAAGTAACAATAATGAGGAGCTGTCCTTCCCTGTGGCCGTTTTAAGTTTCTGAATGAGACAATGCATGAGTAAAGACTTTCTCAAGTATTTATATAGGATGATACCTTCGGATGTACTGATGTACTGATTTTTTGTGGACATTTGGTCGGGAAACTTAAACCTGCTATTGTAGTTCCCTTTCCCATATTTTTATCATTACTTGTTTTTCATTTTGTCTAGAGGTGTATTTGAAAGTTGGTGCTTATGAGGCAGGTCAAAGACAAAGCCACCACTACGTTCATACAAGCAAACAAGTAGATGTGAGCCCTCCTGTCATACACTATTGTCCCCATAATTGAAGCCAATAGAAGTCTATCCTTAGGTAGAAGTAAACCAACCTCAGTTGTCCACCCACAAAGGAAGTTGGGGCAGAAATGTGCTGTGGAGAGAAGCAAATTTGACGCAAGGTTGGAAATGAAGGGAATTTCTCAGGAAGGAGAGGAGATGTTTCCAGTGGATTTGGGATTTCACAGGGCTCAGAAGAAGGGGGCTATCATGGCCAGGAGCACACAGTAACACAGTGCTGGGGAAATGCCAGCAGAATGTTGACTTGAGAGCTAGAGGGCTAAGCATGACAGGGATTAGCAACTCCATGAAACTAACTGGCCTCTAGACTACTAGCCAGTGAGAAGACCTCAGGCATTGTCAGAGGCCCAGTGAGGCCAGCAGTGTCTGTTCTGATCTGAAGTCTTTGATCTAGCTCAAAATGGAATACTGGCACACTGCGTTTCAGAATCTCTGGAAATCTTGGTCCAGTAACTTGAGGGAGGGATTTAATTTCTCTGAAATTCAAATGGACAATTTTCTTGGGGGTCTGAGTTGACCGGAAAACCACTGATGATGGAGGAACAACACAAATGGAAGGATAGAGGCAGACTACCAAGAAGTGGTATCAAGAGAAGATAAGAGAGGGAATTCAGAGGGCAAGCTTTCCAGCACACGCATCTCCCATTTCCCATTTCCCGCCCTGGGGTTGGCTTTAGTAGACAAACTCCTAAAACGAAAGTGATTTAGTTGTCTGTTAACTCTGCTGGATGCGAAGGGTAGACAATGGAGAATATGGTGTTACTGATGAATATAAGGTCCATTTGAACAGTAGTTAGTCTTTATAAAGCACTTTTAAATATATATGTTCCTCTTAATTTCTTGAAAAAGCAGGATAGGTTCAGCACATATTTGGACCCATATTTTACAGAAGGGAAATCAAGATTGAGAAAAGACAAATAACTTGAAAACAGATTGGGGGAACATTGGGAGAGGTGCCTTTTCCATGGTTCTCTGTTTCCAAGCTGAGTAACCTTAACACTATACACTGGAGACAATGAGAACAGAGCAAAGATACAGAGAGGACTCTGAGGGCCTGACTCCCAGGAACTGGAAAAAAAAAAAATCGAACTTTTGGAGGAAACAACTATATTAAAGCCTTGGAGGTAAGGTTTCTTTCATTTTCCTTTTCTTACTACAAATAATTATTTCTCCCCAATAGAGAGCATGTCATAATAGCATTATTTATTAAGTAAGACATTACTTAGCCATTGAACCAGATAGAAACCAGCTAACCTCAAAATAATAATAACACTAACATTTATTGAACACTGTATACCAGGGCATTCTAAATTCCTTACATGTCTTAATGTAGACATTTAACCCTCAAATGAACAAAGTGTCGCTCTCATTTTATGTATGAGGAAACTAAGACATGCAGAGCTTAAGCTTTGTCCAAGGTCATAGAATTGGGACTCAGAAAAGACAGGGCTCAAAAACTCAAGTGGTCCAACTCTGGAGCCCACTTTTAACCACAATGTGATAAAAATCAGAACAATAAAAAATGACAACACATTTAATGGGAAAATTATAATTTTATATCAATAAACCTATAAAATCTTACTGATGGGCCTAAAGAATATTTAAGTGGTTAGAAAAATACACTGTCTTCTAGAAGGGTTTCTCAGTGAAGGCTTCCTCTATCCCCAAGGCCAGTGGAAAGTTATGACAGCCTGTTGCCCAGAGCAGTGATGTGAGTGTGTGCTACAGTGTTGGGCACAACTGGTTCCTGTCTTGTTTCTTTTCTTAAGGATGAGGGTAGAAATTACCCACTAGTTGAAAGACGGAAATATCTTTTGAATCCATACCTTCCCATTCCTTCTCACTGGCACAATATGATTCACCTTCTTAGCACTTGGCCTCTGGGTTACTGGGTCTCTTGGCTGATCTCTTCATGTCCAGGCTTCTCTCAAATTCATTCCAGGCTGTACCCAGACTCTTCAAAGTCTCTTGCACTGCATTCACTTTCAGTGGCTCCCTGCCGTCTCTCACATTAAATCCACTCTTCCCTGTGTGACTTGCCAGCCCCCCACCATTCTTTGTTACTATATTAACCAACCTACTATATTTCTGATTCTATTCCATAAAGCATGCCACCTTCAATGTGATGGTTTTACTCGAAGCCCCCTGCCATCTTCTTTTCCTGTGCAAATCTATCCATGCTTCATGGCTGAGTTCATGTCTTCCCTTCACAGTGAAGCCTTCTCTGGTGATCAAGTTTCCACTAGTTTCCCTCTCCTTTCAATTCTTATATGATGTATCTTTTGTAGTATGAATTTAAATAGGTGCTTCATTATCATTATACATCATATTTATTATTCTTTTAAGATAAAAGTCTTATCTTCGTAACTCAATAGTAGCCCCTTTGGGGGCAAAAAGAGAAAGAGAGAGAGAAATAGATAAAGAGATGATAGATAGATAATTTTTTAACTCTTTTTTTTTTTTTAATTCTCTCCCACTGGCATAGGTTAATTGCAAGCCCTGTCTATTGCCAAACCTTTGGTTATCTGTAGGAACTGCATTTGGCTGCAGGTATCAGAGATCCAAGTACAGTGACTTAAACACATAAGGATTTTTTCATATAATGAAAAATCTAGAAGAAAAGGACAAATGGCATTAGTTCAGTGGCTCAAGAAAGCGCAAGCTGAGTTCTTCACCATTCTTCCTGGTCTTTTCCTCGTGGGTAAGATGGGTTCTGGAGCTCTAGCCATCATTTCTGATCTTCAATCAGGAAGAGGGGGAGGGGGCAGAAGAGTCACACTTTAAAGAGCTTTCCCTAAAATCCTACCTGACTTATATCTCACTGATCACTTCTCTCTTCATGAAAAGCCTCCATGGGGAGTAACGGGGATCAGTTACTAAAGAAAAAGAAGTCATACAATATTGAAGAGGTGATTATCAATTTCTTCCACATCCTATTTGACTCAAGATTTTCCTTCTCCTTCATTGACAACACACATTGGCAGATTTATCCTCTTTATGCAGTTTTTCTTTCCTTTCAAAATCAGATAGAAGAGCCTCCTGTGTATTACATTACTCCTGTGTACTACATTACATGGGAAACCTCAGCCTGGCTTTTAATGCTCTTTCATAATTTGGTTCAACTATCCTTGCCCTAAGTCCTACAAATACCTTGCTTACATATAGGTTTTCCTAGTCATTGTGCCACTCTTTTCTACTTCGGAGACTGCTCTCATGTACTGTTCCTTCTACCTGAACTGTTTTAATACTTGTCCATCTCATTTTTCCTGTGATTCTCTTTGGGAATCTAGGGCTTATTCTCCTAGATACCGTGAGTGTTGCTAGCAGATAGCCCTTAGATCTCAGCCCCAAGAGATTCTGCTTCCTAGGGAATCCGACTTGCACCTGTAACCCTTCTCATTCCTGCCCCTCTTAAGAACTGCCATTCCCACTGCTCCCATATCTACCCCCCGAGAAACTCCCTCCAAGGGCTGAGTAAAGTACCATCTTTCCCACAAAGATTTTTCTTTTTTTTTTTTTTGATTTTTTTTATTGTAATATGTTAGTCACCATACAGTACATCCTTGGTTTCTTTTTTTTTTTTTAATGTTTTTTTATTACATTATGTGAGTCACCATACAGTACATCCCTGGTTTCTGATGCAAGGTTCGATGATTCATTAGTTGTGTATAACACCCAGTGCACCATGAAATATGTGCCCTCCTTACTACCCATCACCAGTCTATCCCATTCTCCCACCCCCTCCCCTCTGAAGCCCTCAGTTTGTTTCTCAGAGTCCATAGTCTCCCATGCTTCACTCCCCCTTCTGATTACCCCCTTTCTTTATCCCTTTCTTCCCCTACCGATCTCCCTAGTTCTTATGTTCCATAGATGAGAGAAACCATATGATAATTGTCTTTCTCTGCTCGACTTATTTCACTTAGCATTATCTCCTCCAGTGCCGTCCATGTTGCAGCAAATGTTGAGAACTCGTTCTTTCTGATAGCTGAGTAATATTCCATTGTATATATGGACCACAGCTTCTTAATCCAGTCATCTGTTGAAGGGCATCTCAGTTCCTTCCACGATTTAGCTATTGTGGATAATGCTGCTATGAACATTGGGGTGCATATGACCCTTCTCTTCACTATATCTGTATCTTTGGGGTAAATACCCAGTATTGCAATGGCTGGGTCATAGTGTAGCTCAATTTTTAACTTTTTGAGGGACCTCCACACTGTTTTCCAGAGTGGCTGTACCAACTTGCATTCCCACCAACAATGTAGGAGGGATCCCCTTTCTCCACATCCTCTCCAGCAATTGTTGTTTCTTGCCTTGTCAATTTTTGCCTTTCTAACTGGCATAAGGTGGTATCTTAGTATGGTTTTGATTTGAATTTCCCTGATGGCTAATGATTTTGAACATTTTTTCATGTGTCTGTTAGCCATTTGTATGTCATCATTGGAAAAGTGTCTGCTCATATCTTCTGCCCATTTTATGATTTGTTTATTTGTTTCTTGCATATTGAGTTTGAGAAGTTCTTAGTATCTTGGATACCAGTCTTTTATCTGTAGCATCATTTGCAAATATATTCTCCCATTCCGTGAGCTGCCTCTTAGTTTTTTGACTGTTTCCTTGGCTGTGCAGAAGTTTTGATCTTGATGAAGTCCCACAAGTTCATTTTTTCTTTTGTTTCTCTTGCCTTTGGAGATGTGTCATGAAAAAGGTTGCTTTGGCCGATGTCGTAGAGATTGCTGCCTATGTTCTCCTCTAGGATTTTGATGGATTCCTGTCTCACATCGAGGTCTTTCATCCATTTGGAGTTTATCTTCCCACAGAGATTTTTCTGCCACTTCAGTTTACATAATTTCCTCCCACCCTGAAGTCTTGTTGTCTCTGTTGTGATGATGATGAGAAGGATGAGAAGGAAAAAGAGGAGATATTGAAAGTATCAGCACTACATAACTTAGTGGCTATTTGGTTCATAATTATTAATATTTGCAGCTTTATCTTTACAAAATATGTGTAAGTTGATTAATGCTGTATGTATTAGGCACAGAAGAACAGAAAAGCAGGGAATATGACATCTCTCTTTTTTTTTCTCTAGTAAATAATATGCTATCCACACAGTAGGAAAGGTACTTACTGATTAATAGCTAAAACTCAAAAACCTTTGGCTGTTGCATTTCAAATCTGAAACATTCTACATATATCAGGCTTCTCTACAGGAAAAGCAGTGGTTCCTGAAATTTCCTAAAGAAGAGACTGTCCATGCTTGGTGAACTACTCAATCCCATTGCTATCCTCCTTTCTCCTTAATCTATCTGTCTCCCTTCTGCAACCTTTCCCCCCCAGTTCTTCCAAATGTCATATAAGCTCAGTTCTCTCTAACAAACCATTCCTTCAAGGAATTGCTAGAGTGGCTTCTGGTTTTTTGGTTTGTTTTTTGGACTATACCTGGCCAAAAAATACAGCAGGTAAACAACCAGTGTCCACTATAATCACCTTAGTGATGGTCTTTTCCATACAGAAAGTTTGCCATCCGTCGTCTATTTCCTTTAAGTCTGTTACACTTTCATCATTGGCAAAGAGTTCCAATCAACAACAAGAAAGAAAGAAAGAAAGAAAGAAAGAAAGAAAGAAAGAAAGAAAGAAAGAAAGAAAGAAGAAAAGAAAAAGAAGAAGAAAAAGAATCAAGAATCCAAAGTTCAAAACACATTTTTCAGAAAATATTATTTGAAAAAGTGTGTTTATGAATGCTACGAAACAGAAAACTAAAGGTAAAAAAATGTAAATGTTGAGATCTACTTCTTCATGTAGATACAGAACAAAGAATAACCTACATTATGACTGCTCATAAAAAAAAAAATGCTGTGCAGCAACACGGGTTTCCAACAAATTCGATAACCTGTTTCTGTCTCCCCCTTTCTCCATTAAATTGAACTCTCTGAATTATTCATGAGGGCTATTTTAATGGGATAATTTTTTCTTGCAAACGCTGACACTAATACTAAGGAATACCTCTAGGTATTCATCTTGGATAAATAAGGCTCCTGGTAACTAGTTTTCTTGATGCTTCACCTTATTCAAATGAACATATATGGAAGTGACTAATATAGACCATTTTTTAAACACTTAATGTTTTCAATATGTTCCTCTCCATATATGTATAGCCAAACATATGTTTACTCAAGAATTAGCCAGGATGTTGAATTAAATGAAAGTAGAGCCTAAAGTTAAGTAATTCTCAGGTGAACTCAGGCAGGGCATTAAGAGGAAATTTAAAGTCCACATTTTCCAGCTGTGATGACAGCTCAGAATGACTATGGGAATTGCCCATCCCTCCATAGTGCTTCGACCACATTCAGAACCAATCATTCACTTCAATGTATCCATTAGAGGTTCTTAACTCAGGATAGGAGGAGTTTTAGGGGGTTGGTGAAGTCCCTGAAACTGTTACCAAATACATTCTGTGTGTGATTTTTTTTTTTTTTTCCTGAAGAGAAAGCTCATAGCACTCATCAAATTCTCAGAGGGTTTCTTGTCTACTCCATTGCCAACCACCTCCAATGGTAACAATTTTCGTTTTACAAAGAAGTAAGACTTCAGAAGTGAGGATTCTTTAGATTTCTGTGTGACATGGAGGGGTGGCATGGGGGGAGTGGATGGTTATTTGTCTTTCATTAAATTTAGTATTATGAAGATTCACATGCAACATTCCCAGGACTTGGAGAAAATTACACTTTGTGGGTTAATTATATTTCATTACTTAATACACTTTAGTTTTTACCATTATCTGATCATTTTTTTCCAGGTGTCTCTACAAGTCTGCTCATGTCTGTCCATAAATAATACCCTGAATCATTTTGTGTTTTTTCCACTGACACTCATTAATAAAAAACTAAGTTAAATATTGGGAAAATCCTCTCTAACCTATTCTAACAGACGATGGTGCTAAGTAAGCTACAGAGTGGTCAGATTGCTTGAAGCTTTAATATATATTAAAATGATGCTGTCATTTAATAATGTTGAAGACATTACAGCTTCTAGAGTAATAAAGTTATTTTATTTTAGTCGCAGTGTAAAATTTACTTTCAAAGAAATAAAATTGTAAAGAAAATACTTCTTCTCCCCCCCCCCAATTCAGCTTTCTAACATTTCTAACAGTTCTGTGACAAATCTAACAAGATTTTTAAGACACTGAGGTGACTGTCACTGCTGGAATGTGTCCTGGAGGCTTTTTCTGTCAGAGGAGATGACAGTGACTCTTCCCATGCAGATTAAGCTGGTGTTTACAGATTTGCCCTGGGTGTGCATTTTCATCCCGCTGTGATCAAGTAACACAGCCTGACGAGTGCCAGACAGATCTCTTCGATAAGAAAGGCTTGAATGTGCCCTCACTTTGCACAGGGCGCAGCCCTAATCAGATGCCCTTGGCAAGGATCCTTTTCCTGTTCTCGTTTACAATGAACCGTTATGTACAATTTACCTTGTTCCCTTCCTCTTTGGGTGAAGCATTGGGAATGAATGTGCAAAAGATTCAATAGTGAATTCCGTGCTGAAACTCAGATTGTTAAATGTAAGAAAAAAAAAATCAGTATTAGGATTCAATTTTTGGAGATGTGATAGGAGGCCTGTGTGACCATAGGAGACATCTAAAAATATTTGAGTCCTTTACGGTAATTTAAAAAATTTTGTTAATTTTCACACTGCAGAGTTTTCACAGACAGAACCATGAGATAAGAAATCTTATTCTGGGCAAAAGCTAATCGGGTTCCAGATGCTGTGAGCGTAAACCCAGGAGCTGCCTGGGAGGGCACATCACTGAACTCCCCCAGCCCTCCCACCCCCTGTCATTTCATCCGAAAGCCGGCATTTTTAATATCCATGGAAGAAAACTAGCTGTTGTCATCAGATATTGAAAATCAGCTCTCTACATTTTGATTTCTTACTTCGTTTCAGTCAGAACAGTCCATTAAGAAATTTGTTAGGTTTTGAAAGGGATCACATTTGTTTTGTTTTGTTTTTTCATAAATGCAGTCTGCTATGCTGAATTAAAAACTTAACAAAGTCGCATGCTGAAGAAGAAAATGTGCTAATTGAAGAACCAAGAACTGGGAACTTTGAGATCTTGGAAAAGGCACTCCCTGTCTATGAATCTGACTTGCCTTACCTGTAATAAAACAGGAGCAACAAGACCTTCTGTCCCAATATCCACCTCGCTTGGCCAACCTGGAGAGTAACCAACAAAGAGCAATAGTAAAAAAATAAATAAAAATAAAAAAATTATGTAGTACTCTATAGCATTTAGCACACATCTCTCATTCCTAAGATGCAATCAATCAATATTTGCTGACTTAATTATTAATTTTTAAAAGCATGTGATTTTAGTATCATCGGGTCCTTATCCAGACTTTGGAACAGAGAGAAGATTTCTGATTACAACCAAATACTAGTAGTTAACACTTTACCCTCTCAGCAAATGGTGCTGGAAAAGCAGAATATTTTTTATCACCTACTCTTTCAAATGAAGTTTTGGGTTTGCATTTTTAAAATAATTAATTTTAAGAATAACGAATGTCACCTACATGGGAGCTATAAGAAAAGTGTATGAAATCTTTAGAGAATATCTCATAATGTTTTCTTCTAGTCATTACTAAAGATGACTAAAAGAGCCATTAAGGATGTTTTCAATTTCTGACAAATTCGATAAATTTCAATGACTTCCAACTATTAAGAAAAAGTCCTAAGAAACTATGATGAAATCCTAATCTTGCTGAGAATATCTCGAGTACAATGTCCTCTCTGAAGGACTGATAGTTAAGCCATTCATCCAGTTTTTGGTTTAGACCCATCAACTTCCAAAAAAGAGTTTAGTCCAGGACACGAATATAACAAATTAGGCTGAAGGAAAGGGAAATGGTGATTATCGCACCCTATCAGTGCAGTCCAGCTGACTCCGCGTTTACTTTCCTTCAGATTGTCTCCATTTTACAGCGAGCAGGCTCCAGGCCACACAGCTGGTGAAGGAGGCAGGGGTCAGCGGGATTCCGAAGCCTGTATATTTTCTTCATTACGTTCCATTCCAGAAAGCTAGAAAGGCCAAAAGATCACAATATTTCTCTTCATATGGGCTACTTTTTAAAGCAGCATCTATTTTCATAATTTTGTGCAAAATGTGTGTGTGTGCATAAGAATTAGGTTATTCATTTTATTGACCTGAATATCTCCAAAATAAGTGATTGGTTAATTTATTCTTCCACTTTCTCCTTCCTTTTCTTTTCTTTACTTTTCTTAACACTTAGGCACTATCTTGCATTGCGTTCCTCCAGATGCTCTCCTTATTGCAAGGATTTGAGTGTAAGCAGCTGGTTTGGAAGGTGATTCCAGAAAACACCTGTAAGGTTGTAGGAGGTAAGACAGGTAAGGGAAGGGGGCGACACGCGGTGTGTTAATGAACACTTTGCTGCTGTGAGTCTCTCGGAGACAGAATGGGACACAGCTTTGAGCTGTTCTACCAGAATGATAAGAAAGCGACGGTATTTACCTACCAACTCCCACACCTCATCACTGACAGCTGCTCTCCCAAACTGTTAACCCCCAGGGAGTCTGCCTGATTCGAACACCGCTGCGCATGCTCCTGCCACCGGAGACAGCCCCAGGGGAGCGTTGCAGGTGAAGAAGCATTGGTAAGTGCAGGAAAGGTGAGCGTCCAGGGGATCCGGGCGGAGCACCTGCAAGTGACTGCTTCGGACAGATTCCATTCTGTGGTGAGACGATTCCATTATCTAGTCTATGCTATTTCAACAGATTTAGTTTAACAATTAAAAGGAACACCAAACACACCGCAGTCGGAGAATATCTGACCCTTTTCTGTGGAGAAAAATAAATGCCAGTAGGCAGACAGAGAATAATGGGTCCAGCCTGACCTAGATTGGGAGGAATTTAGAAGTCTGTCCCCTGGGAAGGAAGGTTTTACAGTGCTCAGAGTAGCTAGGATGAGCTGAGAAAGCTTTTCAGCCCTTCACTTTAAAGAACATTATAAAATGGACGGTAGCCTTTAAAAAGTACCTGTGAGGCCAGAGTTAGCAAGACTGCAAAAAGAGCCGTGTTATTAGCTAACGAGAGTTTATAACAGTTAAGTAGTGAGAATAGAATTCAACTTGTACTTAGATTTTTATTTTGCATTAAGCTCTTGCTCTGTGGAGGGTTTTAAGCTATACAGAAAGCAAAACACAAGTTTATCCATGTTAAGTTATAGAGAAATATTTTATTGAGAGAACAGTGAAAAATTCCCTTGATCTTAAAATTAGTTTCTCAAAACTATGAATTATATTAAAATTTCTTGGAGAAAACTATTAGAGAATTTTTAATAATGATTTTTTTCCCCTCGGAGGGGAATTGTGCCTATTCTTCAAAAAAAAAAAGTAGTGTCAGGTTTTTGAAGTAAACATATTATGTTTTACACCACCATCAATCCCATTTAGTTAAGATGTAAGCCCTTAGAGATTTGAAACTTCAAAACACAAACTATGCGCTAATGAGAAAGAAGTTGAGTGCCTAATCCTCAAACAGCAAGGTAACGCAATTTTCTCTGAGTTTAAATTTTTTGATTAGTTTTTCAGAATACAATAGTATACCAAAAAAATAGCTGGCATATCAATTTATTGCTCATTGAAGATATTTTAGGTTCTTTTAGGCATCTTTGATAAAGAAAAGTTTTAGTGAAAGTTTTGGAATTACAAGGAAATGAGACCAAGAGGGAAATTTAGTTGGCTTGAATTTTCAGAGGTCTGTCCTGATTATTTTTATGAAATACTTAGAAAATAAGAGAGTGGTTTTAAAGAAGACATGCATGCATAAGTGTATGTATATGTGCATGTGTGTGTGTGTGTGTGTGTGTTTCCTAATTAAAACAGGAATCCTTTCAGGTGCCTGGGTAGCTCAGTTGGTGAAGTGTCTGCCTCTGGCTCAGGTCATGATCCCAGGGTCCTGGGATCTAGCCCCGCATCGGGAAGCCTGCTTCTCCCTCCCACTCCCCCTGTTTGTGCTCTCTCTCTTGCTGCCTTTCTCTCTGTCAAGTAAATAAATAAAATCTTTTAAAAAATAAAATAAAATAGGAATCCTTTCAAATTGAAAAACAACTTGTAAAATGTAGAAAATAAGTTGCAAACAGTATGTAATCTGGCCCCTGGCTACCTCTTCCCTGTGATTTTCGTGCTTCTCTTCTTCTCACCCACAATGTTCCAGCCATACTTATCTCTATTCAGTTCTAGAAGGTCCTTATGGATGCCATTCTTCTGGCTAGGATGTTGCTCCCACCATCTCTCCCATGACTGACTTTAGGGTTCAGATTAAACATCATTGTTTCTAGACGGCCATTCATAAATACTTACGTAAAGTAGTTCCACTGTCTAACCCCTATTTGCTGCCTTTGTGGTGCTCCACACCATTTGTGATTAAATATTATCTTACATATTTGTTTATTTCTAGAGTGGAAACTCCACAGAGGCAAAAATACGATGTTTCATTGACCAGCCCCCATGAGACACACTGCCTGAATTAGTCTTTCATTCTTTTTCCCTGGAAACAATCATGAAAAAATGTCCCTGCAGGGGGGATTCTATTCCTCCTACTACCCCGGTCATGCAGAGTCACTTTAGGACTTAACTGTTTGTTTATGCCGTTGGTCCCCTCTTGCTCCCAGTAAAGGGAAGTGTCACGTGTCACAAGTGGTGGTAAACCTGTTGGAATACTGTCTTCGACAACCTGGGCACTACCTGACATGCGGCGTCAAGCCATAAGGCAGTTCCAGAGTTGATGGATGGAGCAGCTTTTTACACTCTGGCCCAACCTCACCGCCCAGCACTTAGTCAATTAGATCCCAAGCTGTCGCCGACACACTCTATTCCTTTACACATTCTGTTCCCTCCCTCAGGAGCAGTAATAATTTTAGCTAATATTTGCCGAACATTTACTATGCCAGGCATTCCACCAATCGCTTTCCCTTCATTATTACATCTAACTCTCACACACTCTGATGAGGTGGGCAAGATTAATCTGGTTTTACTGGTGAGTCAAATAGCGTCGCCAAAGTCACATGGCTGGAATGTGGGAGAAGCCAGGAGGTACACTCCGTTCATCAGACCCTAACCCCTCCACTTCATAAACTCGGTGTGTGACCCACTCCTACGAAAGTCACCTTCAACATTTCACCAACAGCTTCCCGTTTCTATATATCCTCCCCAATTCTAATGTACTTCGTGCTAACCTCTGTTAGCACTCAGGTCACTACAATGCGATTCATTTTGCACTGGCCATCTCAGAGATATTCTACGTACGGCAGGAATCACGATTTTTGTTTTTATTTTTTAATCCTAAGAACCCCTTGAGGTGCCTGGTTTACAATACATGTTCAATAAAGGTCCGTTAAATGAAGGAGGGAATTATTGTTCTGATTTAAATGCTCAACCAAAACAAGTCAAAAGGATCCCATTAAGATGGATTGTTGAATGCGGTGATGAATCTTGGGCAAAAATTGCTGTCCCTGTGATGAAAAACCAGCATCTGATCAAATAAACAATCACTATATTCCATTCGAAAACAATTTTTTTTCATTAAAAAAAATCACAGCATGTGGCATTGCTCTTAAGTAAAAGTTAAATAAAATAGTTAGTTCAGCTGGTTAGAAAATGTGCTTCAAGTTTAAAACCACATATCATTGTTTAGACAGATGATTATTTGGGACAGACTTCAATAGAATCATACTTTGCTACAAAGAAGGCGGCTTTGGCAACAGCCCACAGTGATCAGCCAGGGTGACGCATATTTTCCAACTGAGATCAATGGACCTTAATCTATTAACACAGACCTAAATATCACCTGATAGCAAGAGATGACAGTGGAGGTATGAGTAAGAAAGGTATGGAATATTTAGATTTAAGAGATGTCTTTTCATGTTATAATCCCTTTTCATACTCTATAGGAAAGCAGCATAATTTTAGATTTTCAATTAGTTTACCCTAGGTATTAAATAAAAAATATCTTTTTGAGTAACATAAATTATTTTTGTTCACCTACTTCAAGCCGCTCTTTGCAGAATTTGATTTTTAAAAGTCCTCGGCAGCATCTTAGTAATAAGCCATTTTAAAATGTCAACAAATAGTTTCATTTTGGGGAGGATGATAATCACCCCAGTCAATCAGATGCCTGCTAGATATTTAAATTTTAAAGGGTAAGCTCGTGAACTAGCCACAAAACAATCCACAATCAACAATGTTAAACCAAAAATAAACAGTTCAGATACCCGGAAAAAAAGATATTTGGTGGCAAAACATGATAGTGTCCTTTAGTTTAAAAATAAGATTCAGAATTCGCTTCTCCTCAGTTTCTCACAGTATTTTTAAGTATGCACTTGCGGGGCGCCTGGGTGGCACAGCGGTTGAGCGTCTGCCTTCGGCTCAGGGCGTGATCCTGGCGTTGTGGGATCGAGCCCCACATCAGGCTCCTCTGCTGTGGGCCTGCTTCTTCCTCTCCCACTCCTCCTGCTTGTGTTCCCTCTCTCGCTGGCTGTCTCTATCTCTGTCAAGTAAATAAATAAAATCTTTAAAAAAAAAAAAAAGTATGCACTTGCTAACAGAATCATTTTATCTATTTCAATTATCGTGTAGCTTTTAATGAATTATATATTACATTGCATTGGCGTAGACTGAGAAAGGAACTAAGACTTACTTTAGGATTCATAACATGTAGTCTGCAGTTGCCTTTTCTTCTTTTTTTTTTCTCTCTTTTTCTCCTTCTTTCCTTCCTTGGTATCTTTTTCTTATATTTTCTTGTTTACTTTTTGGATCTATTGATTTCTTCTTTTTCCTTACTCTAGGATTATCAGCCTCTTGAGGGTGGAAACCATCGTTTATGTTTCTTTACCTCCCTGAGCTCAGTCAGAGTGTGCGAATCATATCCCAGGTAAGCATTAATTAAATGATTAAATGAATGATAGTGAACGGAAGACTGACTGTCATAAGGATAACTTCATTGTGTACCTACCTGAAAAAGCTGGATGAACCCATTCAGAACATTATTAGTCAAAGCAACACAGTAAAGTAGATTGCCATATCATACTTTTAACTACTAGCAATTTTATATCAAACGATCTTCTTCTAGACGGCACAATGATGATATGAAGACAATTGTACAACTTTGTTGAGGACGTTAAAGTGGACCCAAATAAATGCAGAGGTATACTGTTCCTGGATGGAAAGAGTCAATGGTGTAAAAGATGTCAATTCTCCACAAATTAATCTCTAAATGTAAGGCATTTCTCCAAGTTTATAACAAGATATTTAATTTTTAGAACTTGAAGGGCAAATTTTAGAGTTGCGAGGGAAAATCTAATTGGTAAGAATATTTTGAAAGAAAAAAACATAGAACAATGGGAACACTTTACCTCTTGGAGAGCATAACACGTCATACAGAACTGGTAAGCTGAATAATATTGTATTGCCACAAAGTAGTCAGGAGTGCAAGCAGGAAGACCAGTTAGGGCATTATCACGATAGCCCATGTTAACAATCCTGAGTCTCCATATCTTTACTAATTTGCTTGATCCATCAGTTTCTGCTAAGTGTGCTAAAATAATCCACTATGAGTACAGATCAGTCTATTTCTCTTTGTACTTGTCAGTTACTGCTTGATATATTTTGAAGCTATTTGCATATGTTTGTGATCATTATTTTTTCTTTTTATCAGTATGGAATTGTTCTTTCTCTTAATGCTCTTTTCCTTAAATTCCATTTGGTTGAGGTTGATATTGCTATACTATTTTGTGGTTAATAATTAACAAGTCGGGGCACCTGGGTGGCACAGCGGTTAAGCGTCTGCCTTCGGCTCAGGCGTGATCCCGGCATTATGGGATCGAGCCCCACATCGGGCTCTTCCGCTATGAGCCTGCTTCTTCCTCTCCCACTCCCCCTGCTTGTGTTCCCTCTCTCGCTGGCTGTCTCTATCTCTGTCGAATAAAAAAAAAAAATCTTAAAAAAAATAATAATTTACAAGTCATATCTTTTCCCATCACTCTAGACCCAGCCTTTCTGTGTGGTTTTGCTTTAGGACTGTTCCTTGTAAGCACAACTTAGTTAATTTCACTTTCTTTTTTCTTTACAAATTGATAATCTCTTCAGTGGGACAGTTTTACCCATTTAACTTTAATGTGATTACTGACACATTTACAGTTATTCCTGCCCTTTTATTTTGTGTCATCTTGTTATTGTCCTTCCTTTTATACACATTAAAATGTACATAAATATAAAGTATATAAATATATCAGAGATAATATACCATATCATACATATTTCTTTTTTCTATACTGATTGGGAAACTGTAGATTTTTATTTCTCTCCTTTTAGGGATGACTTTCAGATTATTAAGATGCATATGTAACTCTCTTAAATAGTTTCCTATCCATCCAACCACAGTGAGACTTTGGGCATGCTTTACATTGTCATTTAACAACCTCTGTTCCATCATGATATTGCTGTCTACAGTTGTAATTTTGCCATCTCTTCATCAAATAAAAATGATCGAATGTTTGTATTCAACAGTTAATATTTAATGTTTCAGCCATATTTTGTCAATGTCAGTGCACACTATCATTTCATATGTCTAACACTTTCTTCCCTGTTCACTTTTATTTTACCAGAATTCCACCCTTTAATAAACATTTGAGTGATAGCCTTTATTTACTTTTATATGTTTGCAAATATCATTTTTCCCTTACCCTTGAAGAAGAATTTGGCTAGGAATAAAGTTCTATGTTGGCAGATACATTCCCTCTCTGTGAGAAGATATAATCCTACTCGCTTCTGGCATGAATCGATGCCAAATAACGCTGGCAAAAAAAATTGTGGCTGTTACTTTAAATGTCATTTATTTGTAAGAAAAATATATTTTTTCCCTGGCAGTTTTTTAGATGATCTGTTTATAATTGATGATCCGGGTATAATTAGGTATCTAGCTGTGGATTTACTTTTTTCTTTATTTTGCTTGTATTTGGAGAATAATTTCAATTCTGGAAAGTTGTCAGTAATTACCTCTCCAAACACTGATTTTTCTGCCATTTCCTCCAGTCTGTTCTGGAATTCTTATTAGATCAATATTGGAGCATTTTGATTTAACCCATGTTTCTTAACTGCTTTTCACATCTTTATATCTTTAACTCTTTATGGTACCATATTCCAGTTTATTAATTTTCATTATGACCATATCCAGTCTTCAGTTTATCCCAACTATTACGTTATTTTTCTTTTTAATAATTATACCTTTTATTTTCAAGAATTTAAAACTATTTTTTGTTTCATCTTTCCTCTTCACTGTTTTGTTTCATAAATTGTCATTCTTCTTTTTTAAAGGAAGAATGGATACCTGCATTTCTTTGGAAATCCACAACATTTTTTTAAAAGAATTTATTTATTTATTTGAGAGAGAAAGCGTTAGCAGGGGGAGGGACAGAGGAAGAGAGAGGGAGAAGCAGACCCCCCACTGAGCAGGGAGCCCACCTCGGAGCTCGATCCCAGGATCCCGGGGGATCATGACCTGAGCCAAAGGCAGTTGCTTAACTGACTGAGCCACCCAGGCGCCCCCTCCACAGCATATTTATTTTAAAGTTTTTGTCAGACTCTTCTACATGGAATGAATGAATGAATTTCTAATTGTTTATTCTTTGTCATTTTTAGCATTGGTTTTTTTCATGTTCAGAAATTTGTGTTTGCAGATTAATTTTAATGTGGATGGATCCTGATATCTGTTCCTCTCCGCCAGTTCCCCTCTTTGCCTACTTCTCCCTGTCCTTGCAGGTCTTGCACTTGCCTCTACCCACCACACTGGACCCCCAACCTAAGACAGTGATTTCGGGTTTGTTTTTTTCTTTTTAAGATTTTATTTATTGATTTGACAGAGAGAGAGCCCAAGTAGGTAGAGTGACAGGCAGAGAGAGAGGGAGAAGCAGGCTCCCTGCATGGGACTCGATCCCAGGACCCCGGGATCACGCCCTGAGCCGAAGGCAGACGCTTAACCGCTGTGCCACCCAGGCGCCCCAAGACAGTGGTTTTTAAAGGCAGTTCAGAGTGCACAGTGACATTGAAGGTTTGCAGACCCAGCCTCTGACTCAGCAGCAATCTGTCTTAGGTCCAGATTGGAAGCTGTGCCTGTTCCCTTTGCAGCCTTAGGCCTGCAGTACTCCTGAAACCAGAGCCCCATACAAACACAGTCATTGGTAGCGGAAATTTTCAGCTTCCTTTAAAACGAGGAGAGCAGCACTAAATCCTTGGCAACAAGCAGTGAGCCCGAGTCCAGCCCCTGCTTAAGGTGGGTCCTTGTTTCCTTTGTCCTGTAGGGGCCAATTCCTGACCACTCTTCTTGCTTCTGGACACTGAGCCCAGAAAACCCACCTTCAGCCTTGGAGTCGAGATTATCCTATGGCATTTATGTCCCACTTCTGGTCTGAAAGAGTGTTCACCTTTATTTGAAATGAACATTTGTCCTCCTCTCTTTTTTTAAAAACTTCATTCATCAGTGCTCTATTTTTGGAAAAGAAAACTTTTGACCTAGAATTTGTCACTCTTTCTTTAAAATAACCCTGTGAGGGTGCCTGGGTGGCTCAGTTGGTTAAGCAACTGCCTTCTGCTCAGGTCATGATGTCAGGGTCCTGGGATTAAGCCCGGCATCAGGCTCCCTGCTCAGTGGGGAAACTGCTTTTGCCTCTCCCTCTGCCAGCTGCTCCCTCTGCCCATTCTCGTTCTCTCTCTCTGAAATAAATAAAGTCTTACAATAAATAAATAAATAACCCTGTGAGATAGATAGGCAGGGCTGGGAAAGTCCGAGATTATTAGGTGTCTTATTTTATTAATTTTACAAGTAAGATATTACAGAAATCTAAACAGTTTCCCATTATTTCAGAGCAATTTGAATGAAGAATGAGGGCAAGAGCTCAGGTCTCTATAGTCCCATTTCAAACCCTGTTTTTCTACAGCATACTTTTCGTTTGTTTTGTTTTGTTTTTGTTTTGATCTCACTTTCTTCTATTTATAAAAATAAAATGAGGTAAGTGTTTATTTGAAAATCAATCTAATGTTTCTACTTTGAGAATGTATTGAATTACCACATGCTTAAGACAGCTTGTACTAGTGTCTGATGGCTTCAATGGCTACGGATCTGTTTTCTTCGGTCTCAAGGTCAGGCCTTAGAAAAAGCTGAAGCTCATCACCTCAACACTTCAGTTCATTGGGTCGCCATAGGAAACAACCGAATGACTTCCTGACCTTTATCCATGGCACCCCTCAGAACAAGTGTATGACTTGGCCAAATTCTTACTCACTTATTCATTCGTTCAATGAATAATTAATGAATGCCCATTATGTGACTCTCTCCAGTTTGCCAGGGAGGACTCAGTGCTCTGTCCAGTTTAGCATTTTTCTCAGACAGAAGTGTCCCAGTTGGGATGATAAATGGTACGGTTCCCCTAAATAGGTGCCAGCCCTGGTCCTGGGGCAGTGACTGCCTGAGTGACTCAAACGGGCAAAACCTCCTGCCTCTCTCTTTTGTCTCCAGCTTTCACACCACCATGAAAGCTCACCCACTATAAACGGAGAGGTCAAGGGGTTCTTAGCTAAGAGATGGTTACTGCCTTGCCTACTCAGAGTGTAATGGACGTTCAGAGACTAATAAACTGTGTACACGAACAGAAACTACATCCTGCCAAGAAGATCAAGAAATCAAGAGCGCCGGGTGGTGGGGCTGCTGTCATCAGTGATGCCACCCCTACGGCACTGCCTCGAAGTCCTTTCCTTGCTTCTGCACTTGGTCTCTTTCCTCTTTTTACTGGGTCCATGAAAGGGGAAAAACCTAAAAACAAACACAGTGAGCATTTCTCTAGTTGGTTTGTGGACTCTGGGAGAGATATTATTTCTGCATCGAAGTGTAGAAAATCAGGCATTCCGTATTCAAGATATAACAAATGTGCCCATATTTCAAGCCTTTTAGAGTAAGGTAAGTATCAGGGCTCTTACGTCTTCCAAGGCCCCCAGAAAGATAAAAAGTAGAGAAATGGCAAGATAGGGTTTGAAATATTATCTCTAAAATGCAAAATTGCAGGGTGAGCATCTTTCCCCAAGCTTTTGAGTGTTATGTCTTGGATTCCATGTGTTTATATTTCTTTGAATATTTTGCTAATATCAAGAGTCTAAATGTGAAGCATTTCTGGGGCTTGGGCTTTCTACGCGCACACACACATACACATACACACACACACACACGCACACACACACAAAGCCTCAGCTTTTAGTGGCACATTTTAGGATAGAAGCACTAAAATATATGTTTTTCATTCTCTCCTTTTTTTGGAGCAAATAATTTTTTAGCAATTATTTACTCAACTATTAAGGCTGATTGAGAGCACAAAAATATCCATACGTGAATATTCATATATAAAAAGACTTGTTGCTTTATAGACAAAGTTCCCCCATTGACCATTGGATTTTGGTATTCAAATTTCTAACTGAAGAGGGAGAAAAATGTGTATCACTTTGGCTAGGGAAGGTAAGGACATCTTAGGAAAATAAGAAGCTAGGCAAGACTAGTTGCAAAAGTGCAAAAGGTTCTCTTCAGGGAACAATGTTCCCTCAAATGGGTGCAGACATAGACAGAATGTGTTTTCTCCCACTGTGCACCCCGACCCTTCATTAAAGGACAATGTGAGGTTCATTGCCATGGGGAGTCAATTCCAATTACAAGTGCACCCATACCACCTCTGCCGCTTAATTCCTCGGGACAATCTTTGTGAAGAGGTATTGCCTGAAAAATAGTTTGCATGTGTGTCTATTGACTTTGTAATATTAAACAGATTAACAGACTTTGAAAATGACTCAGAATTGCCTCTGGTAATAGTCATGACTCATATTATCAGTTGATTTCCTCTTATATGTTTATGATCCATGCCAAACATTTGGCAGAAAATCTTGACCATACCGACAACTGCAAGCTGCTTTTTCTTTCAGATTTTACAAACTACTTGGGTTGATTCTAATGAAATGGGCAGAGAAGAAATAATCCGAGAAATGCTGCATCTGTATTTACTCCTTGAGGATAAACTGGCAAACAAGTGAAGGAGCTTATGACACGCTGTCTTTTTGAGGCAACCAGGCCCACACCAGATTCTCATCAAGGATGTCCAGGCATTTAGGGTCTAGGCTGTTCACTACTTTAAAAGTATATTACCAGAATCCAGCTATGCTCTTTTATTTTAAGTGAAGCTTTAAAATGGCTGCATTAGCCAACTTTACAAACAAGATCTACAGAAGGCAACTATTTTAGGGTAGTATGAAAGTTTCATTGAAAGATGGCATGGGGTAGAAACTCATATGGGACGATCCTAGGGAGCTCTTAAACATACCTTTCACTACGATTCTACCTGGAAGAGGTCTGTTTCTATGCTTAACCACTATTACACATTGTGTCTGCCACTTGGCTTGCACATATATTGGTGGTTATCTTCTCATACGTATGTCCCATGTTACTAATTAGATCATGAACCGGGAAGCTATAACACACGGTCCCAAATGTGAAAATTTTCTATGTATGAGTTTAATGTTTGTTACTAGTTTACCTTCAGAATAGAGGACAACTCAGACCTTAGATGATCAAAGAAGGTTAGATTTTGTTGAGACCTTAGATATCATGCAGTCAGGTGTCCATCAAACTCTTGTGTAAGTATCTGAACTTGAAGAAATATAACTCAGGTGTGTAATGTACAAAAGAGATGTAAAAGGGAGCTGGAAAGGCAGCACCTAGTAGACTGGATTTCTGCGAACCTTCCATTGCCTGTGTCTTTGTCTTCCTCAACCCGGTCACTTTCAAAGAACCTCTAGGACCCCATGAAGTAGCGTCTAAAAAACACTGATTTCTTTAATTTAAAGATAAAAGAATTATAAGTGTGGTTGTCTTCAAAATTTTCAGATCACATATTCTTATCAATAAAAACATTTGAGCATATGCTCCAGTGTATATTTATATACTACTATGGTATGCTTCTTATAAAACATACACACAAAATAAAAATGTATAAATAGTGACTTGCAAATATGGGAGTTATATTTTCCTCTCATACCCCAGCAGATCATCTTGTGTGCCCTTTATTCCCTGTATGAAGAATGCAGCCTATAGCTGTCAGGGCTGACATTCTCAAACCTGCAATAAAACAAGGATTCAGGGGTGTCTGGATGGCTCAGTCAGTTAAGCATTGGACTCTTGATTTCGGCTCAGGTCGTGATCTCAGGGTCTTGGGATCGAGCCCTGCATCGGGCTCTGTGCTCAGCCGGAGTCTGCTTGGGATTCTGTCTCTCCCTCTCCTTCTGCCCCTGCCCTCAATTGTGCTCTCTCTCTCTCATCTCTCTCTAAAATAAATAAATAAAATCTTTAAAAAATAACAAAACAGGGATTCAAAATCTGGTCAACTTAATGGTCCAGTGTTCTACTCACTCTTCAAATGTTCACTCCAGTTCAGAGTTTGTTTCTCTAGAACTGTGTTTTTGAGTAAGGTATGACTTCCTTGAAAACAACAAAGTCCTTATCTTTCTACTTATTGTGCAACAATAAAAAAACTAATTTATAAACCAAATATGATCTAACTACTTAATCAATAAACACTGAAGATGCTAGCATGAATTGATTGTGACGGATTTCGGTGCTTTGATACAACTGAATTATCAATTATATCAACTAGGGATGATTTTGCATGTATATGGCAGCAAACAAGATTTATAAAGGTTTAGAGAAATAGGACTTCATTTTTCTCACATAGTCTACAAATAGGCAGTTACTGCATTGATTTGTGGTTTCAACAATGTCAAGGATGCTGTATCTGGAAATCTTGTTGGTTTTTCCTTCATGGTTATAAGATACCTACTGTATCTTATACAGTAAGTGGTTACTTTTATTTTTAATAACATCATTTCAACCGCTGACTGATTTATGAGCTTCCTCATAATAGTGCTAGCAATATACAAAATAAAAAAATTAATTGTTTTAATAAAAAATTATTATCTGTGTATTTACAACTTTACCTTTTTTGCTAAATAATTGATTTGAGGGGATGCATACCAGACAGGCCCCACTGACATTTTTACTATTTCAAATGACTGATCAAATTTATTATTAACTCCAGACTGAATAGCCTGAGAAATGGGACCATTGAGATAAGCAGTACTGAAGACACACTCCTCCTTGTTCACAATATGCTGTGGGGAATACTCCCAGCATAGAATTCTTTTTTTTTTTTTTAATGTATTTTTAGGGTCTGTAGACACCCAATGCTGTCTTTTGATGTCAGTAGGAAATTAAATAAATAATTAGGAACCAGTGCGTGGTTGTATATAGATAGGCTGGGTAGGCGTTGGAAAGAAGGGAAGGATGGAGAACGTGTGAGGTCCCCTGAGAGACACCTCTGTAGGTAGGAAGTAACAGGGGGAAGGTCACAGAGATAATCAGGGACCAGATCATGTGAAACCCACAAGCAATTTAAAAGACTTTGAATTTTATTCTCAGTGGAATAAGGAGCCTTTGAAGGGTTTTAAACATGCAGTAACATGATGTAAAATACGTTTGGAGAAGTTAAGTAAATTGCCCAAGATTACACTGCTTATCAATTGGTGAAGTTGTGATTCAAACTCAGGTCTGTTCTCCAAACACTGAGCTAGCTTTTAACAATCCCTGCTCCAGAGTATTGTTTTACTTTTGATATTATTATCCAAATCAAATCTTAAACTCAAAGCTTGGGTTTGTGCCAAAGTTTATTTTTGCTTAACGCGTCTGTTACATCAGCAGCAACATATTTTGACTCTCTGAAATATATTATGAAATATGAAGAGACAGAAAAGAAAGATAAAATGGAAAACAACCCTCTGCTGGAAAAAAGGTATCAAAAACTTTACTACATTGAAAACATTTAACCAAAATGGCATCCGAGAGGAATTCAGACAGCGATTTATGTTAGTTGCATTTATGCACTATGAATTAGAATGTGAATTATTACGTCAAAATAATTCTGATTTTTCTTTCAAAATTTTGTATGAAATAAAAATTGAGCTGAACATACTAGTACATAATTTCTTTATGAATTTTTCATATATCTCTCTTCTAGATTGCTTCAAGGTACATGATTAGTTATGTTGAAATCCATGAGAAAGGCTCATGTTGTATTTTCCTCCTGATTGGGAGAAAACTCATGAGATAAATTATCCCCTGTTCGTTCTACAATTTGCAGTCTCGAGAAGATTGGATAGTTCAAAGCAAAGCCTCATTCTGTTCTGAGATTCTTCCATTATTTTTTTTATTTATTTTGAGGTCATATGATTGCATTCTTCTTTTCCCTTTTCTTCTGAGGGAGCTAACATAAAATAGTTTTATGGAGGAAAGTAACTATCTTGGGAAAAAGTTGCACATTTATTTATTCAGTCAAATGATTTCTTGTATTGATGATCCCTAATTTTCTGTGCCTCTTTATTTTTCTGTGATGCAAAGAAAATAAAACTTCCTAAGTGGATTGGATAGCATATCAGGGCTGTATAGGCTATTGTTTTATGTTCCCTTTAAAAAGCAACAAATTTGCTTAATGACTGCTGAATTTATTCTTTCCTCTTATCCTGACCCGCATTTGGCCAATACTTTATGTCAGTAGTTGTATTTTGTCCTGAGAACCATGCCAGTCTAAGGTAAGAACAAAGATATTTTATTGTCATTAAGAGTCTTCATTTAGTGTATAGGGGACAATTCTTCATGCCAATAAAGACAATTCTACAGTAGTATAATTTTGAACAACTTCAAAATATCTCATTGTATGAATGCACTAAAATTCACTCAAATAGACCCCTATTGTTGTACATTTAAACTGTTTTCCATTTTTTATTATGATTTAAAAATGCTGTAAAGAACACAATTATAACTAACTTCATTAACAAATGTTCAACAATTTATTTTCTCACACACAGTTGAAGCAATCTTTTCCAAAGACAAATCTACTTATATTTAAAACCCTTTAAAGCTTTGAAAGGAAATCTTAGTTGTTTGAGAAAAAGAACAAAGCACTGAAAAAAAGAGAGAACTTTGGTGCTTTTGGTCCTTCCTGCCTCATGGACCACGTTCCCCCTTCCCTTGCCATTCTAGCCACAGTGATGTCTTGTCAGTTCCTTGTATTCATCATGTCTCTTCCTACCACAGGATCTTTGCACCTATTACTTTTCTGATTGAACCCTGCTTTCTCCCCTCTTCTGGTTCACATGGGTTCATCATTCAACTTTCAGCTTAAAGGGCCCTTCCTGAGAAAAGCCACTGTTGATCTCTTAACTTTACATACACCTGTTAAACACATTCATGCCTCCCTTACATAGCGCTTGCTGCAGCCACCACATGTTTGTATGATTTTAAATACGTCTCCACACTAAACTGTAACTTTTTGAGGGCAGGGTCTTACTGAATACCCAGCACCTCACAAATTGACTGACACAAGTACATGTGTTGTGTTGTGTATGTATGTGTGTGTGTGTATAAAATATTTATCAAATATGTACTGTGTGCCAAGTCCTACGTTAATTGTTGTATCTATGCAAATTTTCTTAAGCATGTTCTTAAGCATCTTCTAAAATACATTTTTAGAAATGGAAGCTATTTAGTCAAAGGCTGTGCACCTTTTTAAGAGTTTTAATACATGTCATCAATTTGTTTTCAAGAAATGTACCTAATTAAAATCCCAAGACCAGTATGTAAGGGAGAGAACACTTTTCCTCGAGCTCCCAAAATACTTATAATTGCCTCTGTTGTAATTTTCATTTTTTCCAGTAAGAAAGAGTATTTGTTTATGTTTATTAACCATTTGTTGCTACGGTGTGAGTTCTTAGATTTAAACCCTTATGCAGCATCTTACAAATAGAAATTTATATATTCCTGTGGTTCCACAAATTTCTTATTGGAGATCTGCAATACTTTTTCAAATTTTGTGTTTTCATCTGGATAAAATTATAAAAAAGAAATTATACAGGTATATTCTAGCCCTCTGGAGAACCACCATATAATCAAGTCTTACCAAGTAATTTTAGTACCAATGTTTGCATTATGATAAGGAAAAAAAGGAACTACTTAACACAACTTTACTTATAAATAGTGAGAAAAGAAAAAAGCAGACTTAATAATGATGTTTTCATACCAAATGAAGGCCAAATGATGCCATGCTGTGCTCTATGAATAATAATGCCATAGTTATTTCAAAAGAGAACATTTCTGGAAGAACTAAAAAAAAACTTGCATAAGTACTATAGCATATTCTAAGAAGACATTTAGTTTCTGCAAAACAACATCATCTTTTATATTTAATTATTATTGTTGGCTTGAATTTTAAGGTTTCTTATAAGGATTTCATTGTCATTTAATTTAAAAATTCAGCTTTGTAAACATAGTATAATAAGATTTCTATACTGAGTTTTATATTTGCTCTTATTTGCCAATATATAATTAATTTTAATTAACATCAGGCGTCTTTAAAAATGTTTTCCTTTTTTTTTTTTTTAAGGATTTATGTATTTATTTGCGAGAGGCACACAGGGTAGGGGAGGGGCAGAGGAAGAGGGAGAGAGAAACTTCAGCAGACTCCCTGCTGAGCCTGGAGCCCCATACGGGACTTGATCTCAGGACCCTGAGTTCAGACCTGAGCAGAAACCAAGTTGGACACTTAACCAACTGTGCCACCCAGGTGCCTCTAAAACTATTTTCCTTTTTAAAAAATGGCTTTATATTATTCAACAGTGTGACGCACAATCACAGACCAACATAGTTTCAGTTGAACTCTACAACTTGCACTTACCTAATGAATTGAGAAGAAGAAATATCTACTGTTGTTAAGATGACCATAAAATTTATCTCTCAAACCACCAGCACACTGCAGGTATAGTGAACCTATGGAGATGTTGACCCACTATGTTGTACGGTGAAACTACTGTAACATTGTGTGTCAACTACACCCAAATAAACAATTAACAATAACAAAAAGAGAATCACCAGCACACTTTAAAGAGTGAAAGGGAATGCTGTGAATTGTCATGCCAGGACAAAAGGTGTAATACCATATCAGTCCTGTGCACACTGTGTTGTTTGGTCACTATCTCTATATATTTGGCTTTGTAGTAACTTTTTGTCATATAAGGAGCAAAGCAGGGAGAAATACGAATTTAGCTAGTCCAGTGTTATAGGATTTTGGCCTTGAGATTTGACTCACTGAATTAAAGAAAGAGAAGCAATAGGCGTATCTTCTGGAATGGTTGTATCTAGAAATAGGTAGAAAGCACAAAATGAGTCATTATGTATAAAACCAAGTAAGCTGAGAAGAGAACAGGCAAAACTTGGAGTGAATTTTTTAAATAAATTAGACTCCAAGCACACTTTACCAATCCCATTCTTTTCCCTATAAATAGGAATTGCACAGAGAGAACACACGCTGGACTTAAGCGTCTTCAGTTCAACTTTAAAATGCCAACTCTAAGGGATGATAACTTCTAAATTCTTACCTCTGGACCCAACTCTCCCCTGAACTCCAAAACCGTATATACAACTTCCTACCTGTATGGAAGCCATCTCAAAATTAACATACTATTGTACTATTGTAGTCCGCTCAAACTGCCATAACAAAATAACATAGACTGAGTGGTTTAAACAACAGAAATGTATCCTCTCACAGTTCTGCAGGATGGAAAGTCCAAGGTCAAAGTGTTGGCCAATTCGGTTCCTGGTAAGAGCTATGTCTGGCTTTGCTGCCTTCTTGATGTGTCTCTGTGTGGTGACATGAGGGTGAGAAAGACAGAGAGAGACAGACAGAAAGAGGACAGAGAACAAGCATATGCGTGAGCAAATAGTGTGCTATCTCTTCTTACAAGGGCGCTTAGTCCCACAGCACACAAGGTCCACATCCTTATAACCTCATCTAACCCTAATTAAGGCCCCCATTTCCAAATACCGTCACATTGGGGGTTAGGGCTTCAAAACATGAATTTAGGGGAAACACAAACATTTTGTAAATAGCATAAGCCAAACTTCTTATATACCCTCCAACCTAAACTGGCTTATCTCTAAGACTTCCTCATTTCAGTAAATGACACTTCATTTGAAATTGCTCAGATCAAACATTTGGAGTCATTCTTGATCCCTCATTTTCTCCCACACCCACCAATCTAAAAATCCTTTTAGTGCTTACTACAAAAAAAATGCTTGCCCTGGATTATAATATCCTCTGACATCCGGGATCTGGCTAACTCTCTGATTTTCTCACCATTTCTGGCCCTACTTTCTTAGTTGATAGTATTACATTTTATACTATAACCAAAATTTCCATAATTGTTTAGCTCTATTTAAGTGGATCCATACTCGTTTCCAAATATTTTTCTCTGTTTTCTGTAGTCATCGATTGGTTGGCCAAATTTCATCATCCTGATGGTATCATTGTGCTGTGAGCTCTTGCATATTTGGAAATGTAGGCTTTTGCCTTTATTCTTAAGCAATGACTTGACTCTATTTTATCTCTACCCTGTGATGTATATTCCTGGACTCAGAGATAACTCTCTCAAGCCATCCCTCCCCAAATCTTGTGGGCCAAGTACAGACCCGTTTACTTTAGCAGAATTCTGAAATTTACTCTAGCTCTATTGAGGTATGTTTTCTACTTGGCCTTCTCCTTTAAATAGATCCAAATTTCAAATTGCAATCATTGTCATTGGGTTTTGTGGCTGTCGCCTAGTTCATTGGAGATGGGGTTTATAATTGTTTTGTTCTTTGCAATGTTTGGCTGCTTTTAGAGAGAAGGAGGAATAGAAATGCCTTTATTCTTTCATCTTTAACTGGAAGTTTTAGTCAAAAAATTTATAAATCAAAATATAAATCCAGTTGTCAAGACCTTCATAGTGTGGTAAGAGGAAATCGTTCTTAAACAATTCCTATTTCATATGCTATAGGGTATAGTAGACAATAGCTTACCTATTTAATGCCTTCATCAGCTCTTATAAAAATAGCTTTTAGGCAAAAATATACATGTAAGCAAAATTTATGTTATATTACATTTAAAAGCAGGTATATTTATGTTTTTATTTGCCAGGAATTTTTAAACTTCAAATCAAAGTAATAATTAAATACATTAAATACTCATAATATTAACAAAATTCTAAAGTTTGGCATTACTAGGCTTATGAGGATGTAGAACATAGGAAACTCTCATATCACTGGAGGCATCAATGCTACTCCCAGTACAGATCCTAAAAAGTATTATTTTTGGGGTAGAAAAAAACTAATAAAAGGATTTTCATTATAACATTGTTGGTAATAATAAAATTTTGGCAACCAACTAAATATACCTTAACCAAAAAATGGATAAATTGTAGTAAATAAAATATTAGCATATTATATGCTAATTAAAAGGAATGAACTAAAACCACATGCATTAACATGGATTCATCTCAAAAATATAAATGAGTCAAAAAGCAATTTGAGTAAGAGTAGGTATAGTGGATTGCCATTTGCATAAAGTTTAAAATCACATAAAACAATACTCACTGTTTCTATCAGGTAAAGTTGGATCAGGATATTAGAAGCCACATTACATTCTAAGTTATCAAGGATTTTGATACAAAAGATTAGAGGCACACAAAACAATTGAAAGGGCCGGGAGAGTATAATTAGGAAATGCACTGGTGACAATCTCAGTTGTAACAACAGAGCTGAGCTGGTAGTTTTCAAGAGGTTATTTAGAAACCATTGAAAGTCTCAGGAACCAAGGGACGGTCCTGACTATCCCAGCAGGCAACACTGTTTCTCAAGAAGCCGTTACTTGATGTTTCAATTGCCGACAGCACTAAAGAAGGTGAGCCTGCCAGAAAGCTGTTGTAATCTTCTTGTTTGCAGTCTACCCAGTGTCTGTCTGAAAGCACCTCCAGAAAATCCTATCCACCTCTTCTTTTCTACCTTCCAAATATCACCGGAGTGCCACTCATTGGTAAACTCTAACCCAGAGCCATGGGGAAAAGGGAACTCTAAAATATCGTTCTTTGTTTCTCCTCTGCAATGTAGAGACCTTTGAAGACCTTGGAAGACCTTGGAAGAACTTGGAAGGGATAGCAGTGATTGCCATACTTACAGTGGTCCAGCCAAATATTCTTCCTGGATAAGAACAATTATAATAACTTTAAAAGAAAGCTTGGGGATGATAAACATATATACAGGAGAGTGATTACATCTGAGCAGGGGGATAGTCAAAGCAAAAGCAGTGCAAGGTTAAGTCTTTAAAAAGAATCTGATAGCATTGCAGCTTCTAATGAATAGAGCTGTTAACGGAACAGCCGTTATTTCAAGCACATGTGTAAACACTATAAACTGACTGGTTCACTTATCATCTAAGCCTAATTGGATTTGTTTTATGCTCTGAGTTGAGCCAAGTAAAAAAAGTTTGTGAATTGCCTGGATTCTCTGATTTAAAAAAAAAAAAGTACACAATTGTCTGCAGTCTGAATGACTTTGCAACAATGACTCTATCCGTTATCATAGAGGGTCAAGATGATTTAATGCTGTGTGAGAGGAGGGGAAGAGCAAACATGTAACAACTGACCAGTGTGTGCACAGCTTGAGTACCACTTGGGGAACTTGTAGGCAGACATGTACGACCTTAGATTGTATTTGAACAGGAAAGCCTGACACCATCCAACTTCCAACTGATCAAGGGACCAAACAGATTCACTTTCTCAAGTGTCTCATTTATATACATTTCTTTATCTCGACTTATGGGAAAGTTGAAAACAAGTAAATTTAAGGATCAAAGTGGTGCTATCAGGATGTGTGAAAATCCTATGAGGTCCCCTTTTCAATCACAAAACAATACTTTGTACATTTTTCTACCCCAGGTCAATTTCATCCAGATTTCTTCCTCCCATCCTGTTTTTGGTCCCCATAATTATCACGGCTCTCTCACAGTGTTTTTATTTTGGCCTCTGACATCAAATACTTTCTTTCAAAAAGATAATATCCAGTTTCCTACAAATTTAAAAACATTTAAAATTTTCTATTTTAAACTTTTAAAACATGGGTGTGTTTAATGTGCTTAAAAATATGTAGGTATTTTAAATGTTGATGTTATTAATATGTACTGTTATTTATAAGTATACTTCTATAAGATATTTAAGCATAAGATTTATAGATATGTTCTAAAGATACTTCCAAAAGTATATTTATATCTCCAAGAACTAACTCATTGCTATCTAAGAGAACAAATGACTAAAGTATAGCATATAAATGTTCAGAAATGAAAATGTAACAATGCTGTAACTGTTGTACTAAAGTGAATGTCAAATAGATTGCAATGCAAAAAAAATAATAAAAAAGATCTGTTCAAAAGATAGAAGTCAGTTATGGAAGGTGGGTTGAAAACTGGAAACCTTTAATAGAAGGCAAGAGGAGAAAGCCATCAAAATCAGTAAATCACAGCTACAGATGCCAACAGAAGAGCAAGGAACGAGGAAACGAAGAGTGAGGAGGAATTCCTACAGCTGCCCAACAGTAAACATATGCCCCTTTTCCTTGACCAGATGAAAACAGTCACAGAAGCTATGGGACTGGACAGTTGCCATGGTTTTTTTGTTTTGTTTTCTTTGTGTTTTTTGTTTGTTTGTTTGTTTTTTCAAAGAGTTTGTGATTGTAGTTTGCAGGAAATGAGAAGCAGACAGGAAAAAAGATCTAGCTGCAGATTTTTCCTCAGAGCTGACAGTCAACATCTGGGGAGATTAGGAGAAGTAAACTAGCTAATCTAATTAAAACCTTTGATAACTTGCACGCTCACTTAGTAATCACTAAGCCGGAATTTACAGTTTGCAAAGTGTCCTCACATGAAAACCCTTGTAAAGAAAGTGCTTGAACATGGACACCCGACTAGAATATCATAGCGAGCACTTAAAGTGTAGTATGTGTGCTTATTTATTAAAAAGCATGTTCTCTCTCTAGCCCATTGAAAACCAAATAAAACAGCATATGAAATGACAACAACAGAAAATCTCACAGTAAAAACTGACTTTCGGTAATTAATAGAGAAAGATGCTCTAGGCCCAGTTGAACGAAAGAGATTGACACAAGACCAAATATATATTAAGAGTATAGGCTTAAATCCACTTCAAAACTGGACATGTTCCACCTCCAAAACTTCCCAGCTGCCTCTGTGTCCCCATCTATTTCCAGTATTCCCCAGCAATAAGACACAAGGAGATGGGAAGTAAATATTCGCTTAATTAACAATAGCCATGTTCTATCTAAGGCAATCCAGAATGATTTTTTTTTAAATTTCTGTTTAAATTCTAGTTAGTCAATATACAGTGCAATATTGGTTTCAGGAGTAGAATTCAATGATTCATCACTATGCGTTTATCATAACACGTGCCCTCCTCAATACCCATCCCCCATCTAGCCCATCCCCCACCTACCTCCGTTCATCAACCAGAATAAATTTTATTAAAAGAAGAATAAATTTTATATTGCTTTTTGATATCCAAACAGGTCTACCTGTTTTGAAGATAGAGAGAACTCCAGAGGTAAGCTCAGGTAATGCATTCACGTGGCTCTTTTGAACTATGTTTCAAGAGTCAGATGTTTCAGGGACCATATGTCTCCTACCATCTGTAGTCTGTGATGTTATAATAAGGGAAACACGGGGGCGCCCCAAAGGTAGATGGCTCCTGTGATTCATTCCTTAGTCTCCAGCTTCCTCGGTGCCCGTGGTGTCAGATAAGCTGAGAGAAGGCTGATCAGGTTCAGCCCTGAAGTAGAAACACAGCATGAGTGGTTATTCTGAAAACAATCTGACCCAGAGAGCATTTCAATGCAAGTCAGACAATCTACCCGATTTTTCAATCAGAGAGGGGTTCACGGAGTGGTGGGAGCTCAAAGTTTATGTGAGCTAACTGACCTTCCAAGTCATTTTTTCCATGTATCTCTGTTTTAAAAGTTGTAGTTCATGTCTCACAGTTTTTCTCATAGTGTATAGTAAGTTGAATAATATTTACTCACTCATCCGTCTAGTAAATACTTATCGTGTGACTTTTGCATACGCAGCCCTGTTTTAGGTGCAGCAGTGAACGTCTTTATTGTTTAACAAAGTCTTCTCTTACGTAGCTTCCATTCTAGTTGGAGAAGAAAAACAGTAAACAAATAAATGGTCCACATAATGTCGGACAGTAGTAAATGATATTGAGTCAATAATGGAATAGAGAGTACTTGAAGGTTGGAGGGGAACATAGTTAAGATACGGTTGTCAGGTAAGGCTTCTGAGAGGACGTAGTGTTTGAATTAAATTCTACCAAGGGAAAGAGGGCATCTCTGCAAGGATGTGGGGCAAGAGTATTTCATGCAGGGAGAATGGCAGGCGGAAAGGCCTCAGGGCAGGAATAAGATGATCATAGTGCAGGAAAAGAAAGAAGGCCAGTGTTTCTGGAGCACAGTAAGCTTGAAGAGTGTAGTGTAAGATAAAATTAAAGATATAGGCCAATAACGTAGAGCCCTAAGACTATGTTATAAGAAAATGGAAGCCATTGAAAGATTTTTAAACAGGGGAACAACAGGATTTCCTACTGGATATTGGTAAAGAGTAGACTGAGCAAGCAAGACTAGAATCAGGGAGACAAGCAGGGAATTAATTAGTGCAGTAATTCAGGTAAGAGAAGATGTTAGGTTAGTCAGAAGTTCCGATGGAGATGCAGAGAAGGGGACAGATTTGTGAGACATTTATTTGGAAGATAGAATCTTATAATTAGTGTAAAGATGTGATGATATGTGGTAAAAGAGGGTTACACCAGATCCAGACCTTCTAGACTGAGTGACTGAATGAATTACTCACAGGGAACAAAAAAATCAGGACTGTGACTGGGGATACAGGGTGAGAACTGACAGTTTTGTTTTGGATATGTTAGGTTTGGTATTTTTATTAGACACGCATGCAGTGAACAGCAGTTAGGGAAAGATAAGAGTCTGGAGTTCGGGGTAGCATCAAGGTCTGGTGGGGTGTGGCAGTCATCAGCAGGGATCTTTAAAGCTGTTGAACAAAATGAGATCACCTAGGATGGGGATGTAGATAGAAAACAGAAGAACTCAGACTAACCTTGAACATGTTGACATTTAGAGGCTGAAAAGAATATAGGCCAGCAAAGGAGAATAAGAAGCAGCCGCCAGTGATGCAAAATAAAAATTAGGACATTTGAATATTAGCGTATTATATGCCTCTTTTTACAAAATATATCCAAGAGGATTTGTTTAAAGTCAACAGTGTTCCCAATGCCCCCAAGGCCTTGGACAGTTTGCAGCATTATCTTTCTGATTCCATCTCTTTCCCTTACCTACTCTGCTTGTACCACACTGGCCTCGTCGCCAGGCCCCAGGCACACACAGCCAGCTCTCCCCAACTTCAGTGCTTTGCACTAGCTGTTCCCTCTGCCAGGAATGCTCTTCCCCTGGAAGCTATCATATTTTCTTACCTCCTTCGGGTTCTTTACTCGAATATCACCCTCGTAGTAAGATCGTCCCTGAACATCCTGTTTAAAATGCCTCCCCGCCCCCTGTGGTGGTGCCTGGGTGGCTCAATCGGTTAAGCTCTGCCTTCAGCTCAGGTCATGATCCTGGGGTCCTGGGATCGAGCCCCGTGTCAGGATCCCTGTTTAGTGGAGAAACTGTTTCTCCCTCTCCCTCCACCCTTCTCCTGCTTGATAGGCTCAATCTCTCAAATAAATAAATTCTTAAAAAAATTAATATAAAATAAAATGCCAACCCCCACCCAACTCTCCTTAATTTCCTTCCTTGCTTCATTTTTCCATAGCATGTAGCACTATTAAGTTTTATTCATTCATTTACAATATTGTTGCCTGAGTTCCCCATGAGGGCAGGATTTTTTTTTTTTTTTTTTTTTTTTTTTTTTTTTACCAAATGTGTGTTTTCTGGTGGAAAGATCTGGAAGAGAGGAGCAGTCGATGATGCAGCAGAGCACCAGAGTTTAATTATTGGGATTGAAATATTTGAAGGACAAGTTTCATTAAGTTCACAGAGCTAACATTTCAATGTTTCCTTAATATTATCATAATGTATCTTTCCACTCAATAATTAAGGAATTACTTAATTCTCAGTGTTCTCACAGCTCTGTTTTTATTTGTATCTTTAGAGAAAGCCTTGTTCTGAATATAACTTCAAAGAGACAAGTAACAGTCAAGTATCAGTGGCTAATTAAAACCAAATGTGGAAAGTGCTTTAATGTTTATAATTTGAATTATCTCATTCTATGTACTCTTATACCTGCAATCCTTACACAAGCCTTTGATCAAAAATTGGCAAAATTCTGAAGGACTTGGCATACATCCTTATGATTCTATTCTTTCATTTACCTATTTCTTTCTCAGGTACCTTTTAGAATTCAGTTTTCTGTATCTGTCAATCAATTCCATTTACTAAAAGTTAGTTTCAATATCTTCAACTGGATTCCTTGGAAACAAAGACATTGATATAATCCTTATTGTTATGGAGCTTAAAATTGTATTGGGAGACATCATATCTTATATACAAAATTTTAAACACAAAATATTAGTAGAGATGCAAGTTGCAAGTTATTATAGAGAATGCTAAAAAAAAAATACACTTAAGTGGTGACAAGAGTGACATGAGGATGATCCTTGAACCTATTCAACATCTGTGTATCAACAATACCCAAATCCATATCTGTAGTCTGTAGGGTGACCAACTCATCCCAGTTTTCCCAGGACCTTCCCGATTTTATCACTGAAAGTCCACTGGAGGGGAAAAAAAACATAATCCAGGCAAGCAGGAGGACTGCCCATACCTACAGCTTGCTATATATCTTAAGATTCAACTGGACATTTCCACAACACAGCCCACAGATATCTTGCTCTCAAGAGCACCAAAACCACATTTATCCTTATTTCCTACAAAACTGTTCTGCTTGTATTCTCTACCTCAGTAAATTCTTCCACCATTTACCCTGAAGATCATGTCAGACATCAAGTCTTTATTCTTTTTTTAAAAAATTTAACTCAATTAATTAACATATATTAGTTTCTGAGGTAGAAGTCAGTGATTCATCAGTCTTATATAATACCCAGTGCTCATTACATCACATGCCCTTCTTAATGCCCATCACCCAGTTACCCCATCCCCCCACCTCCACCCCTCCAGCAACCCTCAGTTTGTTTCCTATGACTAAGAGTCTCTTATGGTTTGCCTCCCTCTCTGATTTTGTCTTGTTTTATTTTTTTTCCTCTCTTCCCCTATGATCCTATGTTTTGTTTCTTAAATTTCACATATGAGTGAGATCATATAATTATCTTTCTCTGATTGACTTATTTTGCTTAGCTTAATACCCTCTAGTTCCATCTACATCATTGCTAATGGCAAGATTTCATTTTTTTGATGGCTGAGTAGTATTCCGTTGTGTGTATATATATATCCCATCTTCTTTACCCATTCATCTGTCAATGGACATCTTGGCTCTTTCCATAATTTGGTTTTTGTGGACATTGCTGGTATAAACGTTGGGGTGCAGGTGTCCCTTCAGATCACTACATTTGTATCTTTGGGGTAAATACCCAGTAATGCAATTGCTGCATCATAGGGTAGCTCTATTTTTAACTTTTAGAGGAACCTCCATACTGTTTTCCAGCATGGCGGCACCAGCCTACATTCCCAGCAACAGTGTAAGAGGGTTCCCCTTTCTCTGCATCCTTGCCAACATCTGTTGTTTCCTGACTTGTTAATTTTAGCCATTCTGACTCATGTGAAGTGGTATCTCATTGTGGTTTTGATTTGTATTTCATGATGCTGAGTGATGTGGAGCAATTTTTCATGTGTCTCTTGGCCATTTGTATGTCTTCTTTGGAGAAAAGTCTGTTCATGTCTTCTGCCCATTTCTTGACTGGACCATTTGTTCTTTAGGTGTTGAGTTTGATAAGTTCTTTATAGATTTTGGATACTAGCCCTTTATCTGATAAGACATTTGCAAATATCTTCTCCCATTCTGTCAGTTGTCTTTTGGTTTTGTCAACTGTTTCCTTTGCTGTGCAAAAACTTTTTAACTTGATAAAGTCCCAATGGTTAATTTTTGCCTTTGTTTCCCTTGCCTTTGAAGATGTGTCTAGCAAGAAGTTTCTGTGTCTGAGGTCAAAGACATTGCTGTCTGTGTTCTTCCCTAGGATTTTGATGGATTCCTGTCTCACATTTAGGTCTGTCATCCATTTTGACTCTATTTTTGTGTATGGTGTAAGGAAATGGTCCAGTTTCATTCTTCTGCATGTGGCTGTCTGATCTTCCTAACACCATTTGTTGAAGAGACTGCCCTTTTTCCATTGGATATTCTTTACTGCTTTGTCGACAATTAGGTGACCATAGAGTTGAGGATCCATTTCTGGGTTCTCTATTCTGTTCCATTCACCAGACCTTTATTCTTAACTTTCTTTCTCTATCTCATGCCTCATGTGATATGTCCTGTTAATTTCATCTCTTCAGGACATGGATCCTTCTTCCAAATTCCTTTTCAGTCTACCTTTACCTGTCTACACTGTTATCAAAGCACCTACCTGAATTCCCCTACTCATTTTTGTCCCATTTAATCTATGTCACACTAAACTCAGAAGAGTTATTTTCTAAATTACTAATTTCATCATTTTGCTTCTTTGATAAACACTTTTTGCTGTTTCCCCTCTTCATTAACAGTATGAAATCCACATTTTTCAACATATGGTGTATTATCTTTCTTTGCTGCTTTGTTCACACAGTCATTCTGGCACTGGAACATTGTAAGCCAGTCAAAAATCAAACAAATAAAAACTAACAAAATAAATAAATTAGCTATCAAGCCATGAATAGACATAGAGGAGTCTCAAATGCATAATACCAAACAAAAGAAGCCAACCTGAAAAGATTCCAAGTATCTGACATTCTGGAAAAGTCAAAACTATGCAGACAGTGTAAAGATCAGTGGTTGCCAGTGGGTGAGAGGGGAGGGATGAATAGACAGAGCACAGAGTATTTTTAGGGCAGTGAAACTATTCTTTATGATACTATAATGGTGGACACATGTCAATTGCCCAAACCCATAGAATGTACAATGAATCCTAATGTAAACTACAGACTTTGTGTGATAATGATGTATCAATGTGGGTTCATCAGTTGTAACAAATGTTCCATACTAATAGGTTATGTTGATCGTGGGGGAAGCCTACACATGTATGGGCATAGGGGATATATGGGAAACCTCTGGACCTTTTGGTCAATTTTCCTGTAAACCTTCAAACTGCTCTAAAAATAAAGTCCACTGAAATAATTCCTATTTCTACCAATACAAAAAGGAATTTTTCTAAATATAAAAGTAATATGTAAGTAGAATAAAATTAAAACAATACAAAAATTTTCAAAAATTAACAAATGACGTCTTCAATACTTTTTACTTACTATCATAAACCTAATCTCAGTCATTGCGACTTAATTCTTATTACTGAGTGTGTTGTTTTTTCCTTCTGCAATCCTGTGTAAAACATAAACACCCAATCATACTAATATCTCTTTGGACTGGTACCCAGATTTACTATTGCCAGTCCCACATCACACTCATGAGCCTTCCTCATGTACTCTGAGAAGGGCATCTCTGAGAAAAGTCTGTGCACATTTAGTAACTCTAGAATAAAGACTAATAATTTTCCCCCGTATGTTTTATCTGCTTATTTCTCATTTTGGAGAATCTCAGGACAGCAACAGCTAGAATAAACACTACATTGCCCAGCCTCCATGCAGCTGCATTTGGCCATTTGACTAGGTTTTGGCCAATGGGAGTTGAGAGGATGTGTAGTGTTCAACTTCTGAGAAGTGTTCGTGGAGATAAGAGTCATATTGTCTCTTTTTCTTTTCTCTCTGCTGTATTGGACTGTTGAAAGACTCTAGCAGCTGGCTTTACTTGAGGATGGTGAAACAAGCCAATAAAGATTGATGCTTGACAGTTACAACAGCAACATGGCTGAATAAGACATCCTTCATCTGTGTCCACCCCCCCCAACAAAAATTTGGCATTCATCCATGGACAAAAATGCTTTTGTGGGATATAGCACCATATGCTAAGAAACCCAGAATCTCACCCACATGTGCTTTGGGGAATATACATACACACCTGTCCTGGCTATAGATCCTGCAGTGGCCCATAAACCTGCTCAGCCCCTCTTGGACATGGTCCAGAAGACCCTGGAGAGCAGTCTCAGAAAATCACCCACCGATGAAAAAAACCTTTATGGAAGTGCAGGTTTCCTACAACTAAGTTCCAGTGCATTGTTGGAGCAAAAACAATACAACTTTGAATGCATTGGAGAGGGTAAGAATAGCTTGACATTACCTGCGCCACTGCTCCCCAAGGGCAGCACAGCTCAAGGCCAAGAGAGATCTTATGGCCCATGATTTCTCCTGTGAGGGAAAGTGAGGATGTACGCATGAGCCCCTGGCTTCTCTAACAGCAGGACAGTGCCAAAAAGGCTTATTTCAATCTTACCCTAACCAGAGTACTGAATAGGGTGCTGTATGACAGAAGGGTGGGAAGGGCTGGTGCAGGGAGCGAAGATAGAACTCTCAGAAAGCATTAAAGAGATGTGGATTCTATTAACTGCATCTTTATCAAGAAGCCTACTCAGAAGGCACTGGGATGGCTCACCCACAAATCTCCCCAAATGGACCAATGGACACCCCTGGCACTCCATGCACTTTACCCACACACACCCCCACCCTGTCTCTGGATCTCTGTGTGCTCTCCTGATAGTGAAGATAACAGCAGATTTTGGCATACAGCTGGTGAGTGGGCACAGAAACCCTGCCCAAATTTGTGGAACAAGGAAAAATTAATATTGTTAAAATGTCCATACTACCCAAAGTTATCTATAGATGTAATATTATTCTTATCAAAATTTCAATGGCATTTTTCACAGCATTAGAAAAAAATCTTAAATTTGTATAAAACTGTAAAAGACTCCAAATAACTAAAGCAATCCTAAGAAAGAAGAACAAAACTGGAAGCATTGCACTTCATGATTTCAAAAAACCTTACAAGGGTATAGTAATTAAAACCGTATGGTACCGGTATAAACCTAGACATATAGACCAATGGAAAATAATTAAGACATCAGAATTAAACTCTCTCATGTATGGTAAACTAATATTTGACAAGGGAACCAAGAATAATCAAGAGGGAAAGGATAGTCTCTTCAATACATGGTGTTAGTGAAACTGGATAATCACATGCAGAAGAATGATATTGAACTCCTATCTTATACCAGTTAAGAAAATTGACTCAAAATGGATTAAAGACATATATAAGTCCTGAAACCATAAAACTCCTAGAATGAAAACATAGAGAAAAATCCCTTTGACATTGGTCTTGGCAATGATTTTTTGTATGACAGAAATTTTTTATATGACACCAAAAGTACAATGGATGAAAGCAAAAATGAATAAGGGGGACTACATCGCTTCTGCATAGTAAATACAAACAGACACACACACATACACACACACACACACAAACAAAACAACAAAATGAAAAGGCCAACTGTAGAAGAGAAGAGAATACTTTCAAATCATATATCAGATAAGTTAATATCCAAAATATATAAGGAACTCAGACAACCCAATAGCAGAAAAAACAAACAATTGGACTAAATATGGAGAAGGAATTAAATAGATATTTTTCCAAAGAAGACATAGAAATGGCCAACAGATACATGGAAAGATGTTCAACATCTATAAGCATCAGGGAAATGCAAACCAAAACCACAATGAGGTAACACCTCACACCTGTTAAAATGGACATCAAAAGAAAAGAGATAAGTATTGAAGAGGACGTAGAGAAAAGAGAACTCTGCACTGTTGGTTGAAATGTAAATTGGTGCAACCACTATGGGAAAACAGCATGGAGATTCCTCAAAAAAATAAAAATACCATTTGAGCTAGCAATCCCATTTCTGGGTATGTATCCAAAGGAAATAAAACCAGGATCTCAATGAGATATCTGCACTCCCATGTCTTGCAGCAGTACTCACAAGAGCCAAGATATGGAAACAACGTAAGTGTTCATCTATAGATGAATGGATGAAGAAGATAGGGTATAAACATATACAATGGAGTATTTATCAGCCAGGAGAAAGAAGAAAATCCTGCCATCTGTGACAACGTGGATGAACTTTGAGGGCGTTATCCTAAGTGAAATAAATGAGACAGATAAAGGCAAATACTATATGATCTCACTTATATGTGGAATTTGAAAAAGCAAAACTCATTAAAACAGAGAGTAAAATGGTGGTTACCAGGGGCTTGGGCGGGGGCAAAAAGATGTTGGTTAAAGGGTAATAATTTCTGGTTATAAGATGAATATATTCTGAGATGTAATGTACAGCATGGTGGTTATAGTTAATAAGACTGTGTTACATACTTGGAAATTGCTTAGAGTGTGTATTTTACATGTTCTCGCCACAAAAAATGAAAAGTATTTATGTGAGGCGATGGAGGTGTGTTAACTAATCATACTCTAGTCACAAAACGTAAGTGTATCAACTCATCATATTGCATACCTTAAACTGACACGAAGTTACAGGCCAATTATATCTCAACAAAACGGGCAAAAATAAATAAAAAATAGACTGATGATTGGTAAACAAAATGTGGTATATACATGCAATGGAGTATTTTTCAGTCTTGAAAAGGAAGGAGATTTTGGCACCTGCTACAACATGGATGAAACTTGAGGACATCATAATGAAATGAACCCGTCACAAAGGGACAAATGCTGTATGATTCCACTTATATGAGATACTAGAGTAGTCATAATCATAAAGACAATGGCTAGACTAGTCTGGTTGCCATTGGTTGCCAGGGGCTCAGGAATGGGGTAATGGGAACTATTATTTAAGGGCTACAGAGTATCAGCTTTGTAAGATGAAAAGAATTATGTGGACGGACGGGAGAGATGCCAGTACAGAAATATGAATGTACTCTGAACAGTACACTTAAAAATGGTTAAGATGGTCAATTTTATGTTATGTGTATTTTACCACAGTTTATAACAACAATTTTTAGAAGGAAAAAAAACAAAAGCCCCCAATGATTATGTAATTACCATACCAAGTATGAACTGCCTGTGTTTATGTGACCCTGAGGTAAATTTCTATCATGTTTGATGCACTATTTTCCCCCCATACAGGGTCACTATACTTTTTTTTTTACCTTTCCCAACTGATTTAGAGATTCTGGCCATTCATCTTCCTGCTCAAAATTTATAAGTAACCATTAACTCCAGCACATTATTAAGTGTTTATGACAAGACTAAATGACTCTAAGGTCAATTTCTCAGGAGTAGCTTCTCTCTCGAACGATCTAGAAATGAGAATGCATAATATAATGAAAACTAACAAAAGTTTTAATTAGGAAATAAAATCAGAATTATGACTCTGTAGATCCCAGTTTCTGTTTTCAATATTAGTGCTGTGAGGGGCTTGGGAGGAACCCCTGCTTATCAGAAGACTCATTTCTTAGTACCCATAGCCCATTAAAACGAACTCCAATTTTGCTTCAAGAATACTATGGAAATATTGCTTAAAACTACAAACTGTTGTTCAGATTGTAAAGTTGGAAGTGATCTATATAAAAAATACATTCACATGTATTCCTACGTTCTTTTCTGTAGACCATCTAAGATGTGGGAAAGGATATATTAGAAAAGAGTTAGAGATGAATTTGGAGGATTGAAAACATATCTTTAAATTTATCTTCCACAGTAGGAACAAAAGGTCTTTCAAGCCAGGGACTGGGGTGGGTGGAGTCCTAATTACAGAGAAGATTCCTCTCTGGTACAAGTCTGAGAACTGTGACTTTTCCTATCACACGGAGGCATCCCAAGACAGACAGCCTTTATCTTCTAGTTCTAGGAGAAGTGACGCTTTATTTCTGGCTGATGTCCTCAACATTTCAGAATATCCAGAACTTCCTCCGCATCCTACGTACACCTTCTCCCACAAAAACTTAGGACTT
The DNA here is from genome assembly GCF_024610735.1 of Ursus americanus. Classification (NCBI taxonomy): domain Eukaryota; kingdom Metazoa; phylum Chordata; class Mammalia; order Carnivora; family Ursidae; genus Ursus; species Ursus americanus. The sequence continues at coordinate 43,076,433 of NC_142146.1, forward strand.
AGACAGAATCATCCAGCCAACTGCATTCTCTTCCTTTTTCTGCTTCCTGTCTCCCCTTGGCTTTCTAAGTGGAAAGGGACAAGAAGAAATAGATTAAAAAGTGCCTCAGAGATGCGTTGATTTTCCTAACTCCCCTTGAGTTAAAGCAGTTCAAAGGTAAGGAACCTTAATTACGGCTTGGAGATTCACACGGCATACATGTATAAAACAGGTACATTTTTAGTGAGGTGTGATGTCAGGATCTGACTCTTGCTCAAGAATAACCAAGTCCATGTGAATCGAGTTAAGACCAAATGAAAAATTTTATTAATACTCTGGGTTAAATGTTAAAATACTCATATAAAAGTTTCACAAAGAACGAAACAATTGAAGCAGGACACATATCCCCATGAGTTTTATAAAGGAGAGTCAATGTCTTCTAATAGCTTGAAACATTGTGCCAGTTCACAAAACTCCTAAAAACCAGAGAAATAATATTTTACTTTTGGAGAGCCCATGACAAGGGCTTTACTAAGTCCGTCTGTGGTAATCAGAGAAATTTGCATGACTGAAATAACAAATGTGCTGGGCCTAAATAGATGACGTTTTAGGTGAAGAGATAAAGAAAGATATTTTAGAATGAAGGTATGCATTTCATAAAATCAAAAAAATGTGAATACGCATGTGGTGAAGAGTGAAGTAGTAGTTCCCATAATGTCCAACCCGTCCCCAGGTTAATTTTGTTCCTATCTGTACAAGTTGAAAATGGATGGGGCTGCAAATAAGACAACCCTTACTTACAGTGACTTAAACAAGTAAAGAGGTCTTTTACAGCAAAATGTCTGGAGATAGATGGCTTTTAGATTTTGTTCTGTGCAGCTCTACCATTTTTTAGTATATTGATTTTCTTTTAAAAGCCTGTTGCCTCTTGGTTGAAGGTGGCTGGCTGCCATATGTTCAGACACTGTCTATAGTCAAGTCAGAAAGAGACAGATGAAGCTTGGCCAATTAACGTAGGGGAAGACGAAGTTTTCCTCAGCCCCCTTAAAGTTCCAGGCTGGGTCTGACAATTAAGCGGACAAAGACAGATCAATGGAAGAAAAGCCTACAAATTAATTTATATGAGTTTTATGTGACGTGGGAGCCTTCATAAAGAAATGAAGACGGGAAAAAGCAATGAAACCTGGGTGTTTCTTTTATCCTAACTTTAATAGAGTGTGGACAGTCATGTATAAATATGATAGATCCAAGAGTGTGAATTAAGTGTCGTGAACTGGGAAAAACTTAGCAAGACCTATTTGTTCAGATTCTCCTGGCAACCCTTTGACTTCAGAGATGAGGACGTTCCTTTTCTGTGGGATTAGGGAAGGTGCTCTCTTCGGAGGGCTTTATGACCTAATTCAGGGCAGACAGGTGAGTGGAAAATCAGAGTGACTTTCCTGCTTCTGCTAGTCTTAGAAGCCCCTTCCGCTTAACTATTCAGTACGGCCCCCATCACCAGCCAAATATCAGAAAACAATACCTTTTTCCAGATATCCCCCACAGATTTTACTTACTGATCTCATCGGTTAGAGCAGGGAACCCATGCAATCCCCCAATGCACAGAAGGCTGGGAAATTAGAAAGTGGAATGCTTATATTTGGCTTGAAACAATGATTATTCATCTTCTAAGCTTGGCAAGTAGCTGTCCTTCCCCACCACAACAACAAAAATTCTGTTAGTAAAGAAGAGAAAGTAATATCTGCCATATTAGCCCATATATGCTTAGTCCTGTCTCTATGTCTATATCTATGTTATTTCTCCAGAAATAGATCTCTTTTTTTAATCTTCGTTACTCTTCAAAGGCAGACCATAGTACCCCCTCCTTTGCAAGACTTCCCTATATAGTCTATTCCTAATGGACTAGTACTCTTTTTGATGCATATCACATAAAGCTGCCACTAATTACATCCTGTCTTCAATTGCTTGCTAATTGCTATGTATATAAAATTTCTCTTCTCAAAACAAATGTAAATATTGTTAAGGGAGATAGTAACTGCAACTTATACTTTTCTTTTCCTTTCAATGCCCAGAACAGTACTGGGCACATACAATATACATTAATTAATAAAAAAATTGTTGATCCATTTCAGTTTTGCTTCACGAACATTTAGATTCTTAGAGTTGGTTAACTCATCCTTCCTTCATAACAAAATTCATTGAAAAAAGGAGATTTAATCAGTATGGTGGGTATTTATTGTCCATTCCATGTTCTTAAGCACAGGAAAGCTCCCTTTCTCCCACTTGTGTTTGGATGGAACTTTCTCCCCCTATCTGATTCCTGGAAGGAACACAGATCCAAGGCATGAACAGGTCATCCATTGGCCTCATTTATTGATGCAGCAACGGGCATCTGATCCAAGCCAGGCAGGCCAACATGGTTCAGTTAAAATATTTTAAAACAAACTATTAGGAAAGAGAAGCATTCTCTTACTTTGGAATTGAAACTGGTGGGATAGAGGCCAAAAACCATGTCTTCCATGGAAGAATTTCTGTTTTCAGGACCTAAGGGTTTGTTGTTTTGCTTTGTTTTCCCCCCAGTCTTTCTGCATTAGCATTCTTGGCAGATAAGAGTAAGGTCAACCCAGAAGAGTGCAGAGCCAAGGGAGGGAAAGAGAAAGAATCTAGTCCTAACAATACCATTTATATTCCAGGATCTAATCAAACCTGAAGTCTGAGTATTTCAATTAAGCAATAAATTTCTTTTTGACAACAAATTCCCATTTCACAGTAAATCCCCTTTTTGACTTAATACCACTTTTGGCTGGATTTCTAGCACTTGCGACAAACCATGACATTTAGATTGATGCTTTCCCTCTTTCACTAGGAAGTTTCTCATTGGTTCTGACAACTCTACACAGCCTGGCAAGATGGAAGCAGCATTGCTCTCAGAGTCAAACACTTACCATAATTTGGGCTCTGCCACTTTGAGCGATGTGACTTTAGACAGACGTGTTGGATTGTGGGTCATCAAGTTGGCACTTCCACTCTCATTTAAGGATGGGAATTACATTTCCCAGAACTCCCTTCCCTGCCTGGTTCTGAGTTAGAGTTAACCAAGAAAGGCATTTGCATGATATCAGAACGTAGAAGTGAAGAAGAAGACATTACCTTTAGAAGGCTGTGGGGATCAGACATGGTGAAGGGTGGTACAAAGGTCCTCAGTGGGCCCCAGCTTGGCATTGCTGTTCCCCTGGTCTGTGTCCAGCTTGTCTCTCTGCTTGCTGGCCCTACCAGCCCACCATTGCATACTTGGCTGTGAGATTACAGAAGCAACGCATTCCTGAAGGGACAGTTTCCACATACACGTCCAGAGGAACTCATCTCAAATTTTCCTGTAAGTTCTCCCTTGTCCTCCTGGGCTAATGTTTCATTTGGACCTGGTTATTACTGTACCTCTGAACTCTACCCTCCTCCCTCCTTTACAGACCTGTGTTCAAATACTCCCCCCACATTTGGAAAAGAGCTGACTTCTATGCTGAATCTCTGATTCCCAAAGTATTTTTACTGGTTCTGTTTTCTTTACCGTATCTAATAGGGCCGGTTACTCTTTTAAGCCTTAGTTGCTTTGCCTGTAAGAAATGGGTTGTCCTGCCTGACTCGCACAGCTGTAGTGAGAATCTAGTGATAATGAGGCTGGTGTGTAAACTGTGACTATGTGGCATTATTGCAGCCTGATTGTTGGGCCTCGGGAGCAAGAGCCTTGGCTCCAGCACACAGGATTTTACTACGCTTCTTTCTTGGGTAAACAGACCCTCAAAAGACAAAAGAAAAAAAGTGGTTTCTATTGTCAAGCAAGTGTTTGCCTTAGAAGTAAAAATAAATAAATAAATAGGCAACTGCAGTTGAAATTCTCTTTCAAGAGTGTGCCTATTTCTTGATCCTTCCCATTTTGTCTCCTTCTTTTTATTCCTAGAAAGAATATTGAGGTTTCCTTATGAGTCACTGATTAACATTAAAATATACGTTTCCCCTATTATTCCCAACTAGATCCTGCAACTCCACCTCCTTCCATTTCAAACCTTTTTAATTCTATGCCTATTTCTTTGCATAGAAGATACAGAAAGAATGAATGGTTGAAAACTTCAATGAAATAAACAGCTATTGAAAATATGTCTTGAGATTTATCTATAGACTCAATCTTGCCCTTTTTATCTGTACAAAGCCCTTCTATATAGTTAATTGAAGATTAACATTATATATATACCCACGCCACATGAGTATTTAAGCCACTTCCCTTTTGTGTTAAAAGGTGTATTTATTTAAAATATATATACAAAATATATTATATATATTTAAAATAGATATAAATATTTTAAATTTAAGATATACATAAAAGCTACTACCCAGTTTTGTTTCTCAACAAGACTCTTTCATTAGCTGAGAAATCTTAAACTGAACGGAAATGTTATGGAGAAAGATATGTTTTAACTTGAGCTTTTGCTCAGGATTGAGAATTGCTCTTCTGATGCAAGCACCTCTTTTCCCTTGTAAGAAAGTATAAAATGGGCATTCTACAGTGAATGCTCCCTTCCTACGCCGTGATTTCCATCAATGTATAATTAAAAGTGGATTTCCTTTTCCTTTTTGGTTGGTGGGAGGGAGGGGCTGGTAAACCTGGCTAAAGAAGGGAGAACAAAGAGAACTTTCATGAGTTCCCCTGCAAACAGTCTATCAGTTACAATTCCTAGTGTTCCAATAGCTGCACCATTCTAAAGAAGTTCTGGAATAAAAAAAGTCAAGCAGGGGGTCCAAGGAAAATTCCACCCGCATGCCAACTAAGGGAAAGAAAGAAAAAGGCAGGGGGAAAAACCCTATCTTTTGTTGTAAAAAGAACTAATGAAGCCGCTGTTAGAACTGTCCACAGCGACACAACAAGGCTATCCACCCACACGCACTGTGAAGGTGTCAGTCATCCGCCGTAATGGGAGAAGGGAACGCTGTGACGCAGAGGCGGCGGCGGCGCACGCTGCTTTTAGGGCTTGACTTGGGAACTCGCAGTGAGGGCACACTCTGGCCTGCCGTGGCTCCCAGAAGTAGAGCACAAATGCATAAGGTTGTCTACTTCGGTCTTAAGGAAGAGATGGACTAGTGGGGGGTAAAATCCCATTGTCATTATAAATTGCTAATTAAATAATTATCAATTAGTTGGCAGACAGAACTCATTCCAGTGTATTCCTCAGAGAGCCGTCAATAAAGAAAAACAGTAATTTGGGGTTTTTTCCCTATACAATATTCTTGCCTAGAGGTGCTGAATGGAGATAACATATGATATATTCTACGTAAGATGTTTCACATAGGCTATTATGCATTATTGATCAAAGATAAACACTAATTATAACAAGCAAACATGAATTTCCATTATTCTAGTTACAGGGCTTTAATTTAACCATATTAACTGATCGACTGGGTCATTTTTTCAATGAACAAGACATTATACTATTTCTTTTCCAGTAAAGGAAAAAATCCCAACACTAAATTTTCTAAGCTATCACACAAAGTATTTTGGAAAACAAAATGTCAACCGATATTATTTCTTAAATCACAGACTATATCTCTGTATTTTTAACTGCAAAACTATTTTATTTAAAACTTCCTATCTATCTAATCCATCTATCTATCTATCTATCTATCTATCTATCTATCTATCTAATCTATCATCTATCTACCTATCTGATCTAGATCAATCTATCTAATCTATCTATATCCTTTGTTGTGAATTTAGGACTTCAGGATAAGTATTGGTACCATCCTCCTATTTTGCAAATGAAAAATCATGTTTGGTTTTCAGAGAATGAGATTTTTTTTCCCTCTACCTTTGCAGAGAAATATGAAGCTCCAAGCCTCTCCAGCCGTCTTCTCTGTTACCTATGAATTTGGGAAGAATTTTAAATTTTTAAAAAACCTTAGTAAAGTCAGTAGCATGTTATGGAAAACAACTAATAAGTAAAATAAATTTATCTTAGCAGCCATTGAGAAAGACATTTTTCTTTGTACCAAGATATTTTCTACTGCAAATCTGCATAAAGGTCCATTTTGTTATAAAAATAATAAGATTTTAATATTTGACGTTAAAACTACCTATTTACTCATGACAGACATCTTGATTACACAAACCCAGCCCTCATTATATTCAGTTAATTACCTCACAACAGAAAAAAGGTGTCTCTTGTGACAGCCTGATGTCCCTTCTAGACAATAGTTTACTTTTGGAGACTTGGAATCAATTGACATCTCAAAATCTTAAAAGAGCTTCATTATGGCAAGGTCCTTAATTTGATTTACTTTAAGGAATACTTAATGGTTAAAGGTCCTTACTGTGTTGTTTTATTGAATTCTTGTTCATGGTTCAGGATTGATCCACTTCAGCCTTTCAGCAGGGAGTAGTTTTCCAGGGAGGCCCAGCAGGACTCCAAATCAATAAGGTTAATAGATGTGGGGCCACGCAGTCCGAGGTGAGATGGCTGGCATTTCTGATGCCAATGAAGACAAGTTCTGATGTCACTTTTGCACTGGCAACAATGTAATCCTGATTACCTGGTGCATACAGTGGTCATAGGTTCACAGGACTGCGAATGGCCCATTAATCTGAATTATCTTAGGGGAATACATTTTTAAAAAAATTTTAACTCTTCTTTAAATCACCGGTCTCCATGATTTCTGAAATATCAACTGCTCCGTTGATGTGGAAAACAGCAGTGTACAGATCTTCCTTGTGCTTCAGTACCCCCAGCAAAAGAGTATAACTCTATTAAATGTTAGCCCCTAAAACGAGAGGGCATTTTGTCTGGGGGAAAAAAAACCAAAACTATGTTTCTCTTATGAAAGGACCCTCATCTAAAGAAGGGGTGTTTAAAGAACAAAATCTGAGAGAGGCAACTCAATCTAGAAAACTCCATGTTTGGTTAGTCTACGTAAAACAACATAAAATATAAACTAGTTAATCAAAGAATGGATAATCAAGTTTTGTTTGTACTGCTTTCTAGTAACTGTTCTTTTTAAGAAGTTAATAGAAAGTTAGCAACCCCTTCCAACATCTATCAAAATGTACCATTTATAGACGCGCCACAGGGACTAAAGCAGCTGACTCTAAGAGGAAATAGATTCATCTCTTCCAATGCTTCCCATTAATAAATATGCTGATAAATAAACAAGTGCAACATAGAAGTACTAGTGAGTAGTAATTTGGAAAATTTGCTTACCTGCCCTTTAGGGAAAAGCTTGACAGTGCATATTAATTCAAATAATGGATGCTGATTTTACTGTACAAATTAAGGAATCATCCTTGCCCTCACATCATTCACAGAGGGGTCTGTTTCACTATTTTCTACTTTTTCAAATCTTTCTTTCCTTCCCTCTCCCTCCCTCCCTTCTTCCTTCCTCCCTCCCTTCTTCCTTCCTTCCTTCCTTCCTTCCTTCCTTCCTTCCTTCCTTCCTTCCTTTCCTTCTTTCTTTTCTTTTTCTTTCTTTTTTCTTTCTTTTCTTTTTCTTTTTTCTTTTCTTTTCTTTTCTTTTCTTTCTTTCTTTCTTTCTTTCTTTCTTTCTTTCTTTCTTTCTTTCTTTCTTTCTTTCTTTTTTTCTTTCTTTCTTTCCTTCCTTCCTTCCTTCCTTCCTTCCTTCCTTCCTTCCTTCCTTCCTTCCTTCTCTTAAAAACAACAAGCCAAACCCAATGAACAATCTAAAGTCCGTAATGCCCCAAGAATTTCCTTGACAAACTCTACCATGTTCATATATCCATCCTGGATGTATCCAACTTTTGTTTTATCATTGGCTGATTTGCCATACTCTTAAAATAAAGATTTATTATTGGTAAATTTGGAAACATCAGATACTAATTATTATTCTCTTCAGATAAATATTGCCAGTGGAAACAGAATATATGTTAGTAAAGTAAAGCAGCAGATTAAATTACAATATTCTTTTTACTGTCTCCCATACTCATTAAACCTGTTAAATAGTAAAACATATTAGGTAAACTTGGAAATGCTTCAAGTCTGAAGGAAACTAGATTTTTAAAAAATTGCACAGGGAGATCCTCTGTTAATTGAGTTGTAATCAGTTAGTATTGATCGTGAGCCCTTTCCTTTATGATGAGGATGTTAGTGATGATGGTGCTGCTGATGATGTAATGTGCACACAAAAGGATGGAAATGTGTTCTGTTAATCTGAAGAGGATTCGTTTTTATGCCAAATGTATATAGGTTTACATTTGTCACAACCAAGAAAAAGGCAGGAACGAACATTCCGGGTTTTTAACTAATCTAAAAGGAGGAATTTCCTTAATCTTAAATTACCTTTTCCATTTTCATGTTTGAAATGCTAGCCAAGCCTGTCCTGAAATTGAAATTGTTTGCTGAGGATAAATACCATTCTTCTTTTTTTTTTTTTTTTAATGTTTATTATACTTATCTTCTAGGAAGAAAGCAATTCTTTGGCCAGTTGCACATTTTTAAAAATCATGTCTAATTTGAATAAATTAACATATTTTGTCGTCAAAAATTAATTCTAAAAAAGGACGATAACTAGGAAAGCAATTTAATTGTGTATTTTATAAGAAGAGAGAGAGAAAAAAAAACTTTGTTATTCACAGGGCAGCTCAGTGAATTTGATGTGCTTTGATGTAAATTTGGGGGTTGCTTTAATTTCAAAACATATTTTTTCACTTAATAAGGGAGACAAAAGAAACTTTCAACCAGCATCTCCAGTTTGTTATCTCAGAATGTTTTGGCTTCTCAAATGTGAGAACATGATTGTTTTTATTTCCAGGAGGAGATAATAACACTGAAGCAATAAAAAAGAGTCAAGGCAGCTTGCACAGCACAGGAAGTTCACAGCCAGAGACTTAATTTCTCACACAATGTGCTGTGCAATGGGCCCATTAACATAGATGAATAGGCTCTTTAAAGGTTTTTTTTTTTTTTCCTTCTCCTTCTTCTTCCAGATACGCAGCTGCCGCTGAATGGTGATATGTTAATAAGGTACTCACTTGCCTATTCTTCAGGTACTCCGGCATTCTCTACCTAGGTAATCTCCATAGAGGGAAAGCTATTAGGGGGTTGTATCTGCTACCACACCTTCAATTATATTAACACCTGCACTGATAATCCACGTAAGGTAAACTAGTAGGGGGCCTATGGCCTTAGTCCACCCCTTTCCTCCCTACAAAGTTACATCTGAGGAGGGGGGGGGGAAGGAAGAAGTAGAAGGAAAAAAAAGGAAAGTCACTTTTATTACACATCAGTGGGAACCTTCTGAAAAAGCTTTCATGCCTAGGAAATTGTTATTTCTTCAAACAGCTGACAGCCTGCAGAGGAAACTCTTAATAGAAACCCAGCTCCTGCATTGTTATGCATGGCCCGCATGTAGATTCAGGGGGGTGGATTAAGTTAGCTTCCAAAGGGTCTATTGTGTGTAGCATTAATTTGCAGGGCTCTTGATATTTGAGTTTGAAGGTTTATAACCTCAGTGTTTACTTAGATGAACTACATCCTAGGTTTGTTTATTTCCGTCTGCAGTCTCTTATTTCCTAGTAAATGTTACATTTATATTTGTTAACAGCAAGAACGTTGTTATAAATCTGAAGGAAATAATTACACATGCTTACATTCATTCGTTTTAAAGCCTTGATCCTGGTCCTCCAGGGTCACCCTTCACTGTTACATCTATAGAAGATTATACAGATAAATTGATTTTTCAAGAACATTTATGCCACCCACTTAAACATCAGTGGGAAGACGATATAGTTTGGAGTGAATGCTTAATTATAACCTACCCCAAAGTGGTAACATCCTAGAAAATTAACGTAACTGTCTCTTGTTTCTTTCATATAGCAATATTCTGAATACATGCCCCCCCCAATCTGCACCTTGTTCTTCCAGATGAACAAATCTACTATAGAATTCATCGTCATTTTCTTGTGCCTGTTTGAATTTTTATTTGTAAAGAGTCAGTTGCAATTGTGTAATTACGAGATTTTTTAAAAAATATTTCCAAGTTGCTATTTGCAAACAATTCTGTGTGGTGTTCTTGATATAAGAACCCTTCAAAAGTCTCATCTTCCAAGATTAAATTGCAAACTTACATTCAGAAACTTGTTTAACACCACCCCCAACCCTACTCCCTCCTTTTCCTCCCTGGATTGTATAGGCAGTTGCTAACATGAATTTAAAATACAATATGAATAGCTGGGAGGAAAAAAAGGCATGCCCATTGGAACCTACTCCGGTCTTAATCTGGATTTAGGGGATCAATTGTATAGAAGTACATTATGCTTGAACAACTGACGGTTCTACTATTTTTAAGCCTTTTTAATAGAAAACAACACCAATTGCATGTTGAATATTTTATTGCACATTTTCTGCTTTTGGTTAGATTTTTGATGTTTTACAGATAATTTAAAATGTGTTCGTGGAATTACCCATGTTAGCATTTATATTTGGAAGGTCCTATGATACACTGGTGAGATATTTATATTCTTAAACATCAGAGCCAGGAAACTAGTTCTAGCTCCAAGTACCTTGGGTTGGTCTTTGAACCTCTTTTGGGTCTTACTTTTTCATCTGTAAAAATTAAAGTGGTGGTCTGATTTCTAAGGTCTCTAAGCAATTAAGTCCTATGATTCCCATCAAAATATACTACTTCTTTCTTATAGAAGGAACTCCCAATAAAGCTATCACACCTAGACCTCCCCTCCTGCCAATAATTAGATCTGCCAATCTTTATATAATTCCACTGTTGCTTATAGCTGTTACTGCTTTTCAACTACTATTCATTCTTTCTTTTTTATTTCAAGGGAAAACTGCTGATCGGGCAACTGTAGTTAGAAAAACTCTGACAGAGCTCCTGGGTGGCTCAGTTGGTTAAGCGTCTGCCTTCTGCTCAGGTCATGATCCCAGGGTCCCGGGATCGAGTCCCACACCGGGCTCCCTGCAGGGAGACTCCTTCTCCCTCTGCCTCTGCCTCTTTCTCTCTCTCTGTCTCTCAAGAATAAACACAATAAAATCTTAAAACACACACACACACACACACACACACACACACACACACACACTCAAACTCTGACAGGTCCAGCCGAAAACATACTGGCTCATAGTAGTGAAACCTAGAAGCAAACTTTTCAGATTTGATGACACTTAATCTGGCAAGCAACGTGAAAGATGGGTCAGATTACCAATACATTGTTTGTTGTGTTTGTTTTCACCATGCCGTTCTCCAGGCTGTTCCTGTGTACCCTGAAAGGAATCCATCAAAAAGTGGAATTTCATTGATCCGGCAAATATTTCTTGAGCCCCTCTCAGATGCCAAGCATTGTGCTACATATTGAAGATATGTTTATATACAAGAAAGAAATGTCTCCTGCCCTTGTATAGATTAGTCTGGAAGCAGCGCCTGTCGTGCTGTAGACATGTAACAAGTACTTTACTGAATGAATGAAGGCACAGGTGATGTACAAATGAATGAATAAAGCATACCTTTAATGAATTTGTGTTTTGCCTAAGGCAGATAAGATAGATAGGTTCAGTTCAGCTCCTTTTAACAGTAACTTACTGAGTATCTTCCACGTGCCAGGTTTTGTGGTCACTCTTGGAAATTTTTATTTAGGGAAATAAAATACTAGCAAAAGTTGATATAGCAAGGTAGGAACCCTTGTATGGATTAGACTCTTAAATAATTGCCAGGAGACATTCATTTCCAGTGCTACAATGTCTGTGGAAGAGCTGGCCCCTGTAGGCTTCATGTAGTACAGGTTTGGTCTTGGTCTTAAAGTTGTTATGCGAGTTATGTATTTTATTATAGTGTGAGGGAAACAACATTAAGAAAATACTAAGACCTCGAAAGTCACTCATAAGTTTGATAAAGTACCATATGGCTCAGTACATAGTGCCAGAAGGAAGAAGGAAAGAGGAATGCAGTTTTTAGTTACTGCATAGTTATGATAAAAGTGAAAATGACCATGATGCTGTCAGCGGTCTTTTATACTGGGCTTATGAAATACCATATTTTGTCCTGAATGTTCTCTATGTTACATAATTCAGTTTTTTTGTTTTTTGTTTTTTGTTTTTTTTAAGTAGGCTTCACATCCAGCATGGAGCCCAGCACAGGGCTTGAACTCATGATCCTGAGACCAAGACCTGAGCTGAAATCAGGAGTCAGATGCTTAACTGACTGAGCCACCCGGGTATCCCAGGTTTTCTGATAGCCTTTGGAGACAGGCATTATTATCCCCATTTTACAGATAGAGAAACTGAGGTTCAGAATGTAACTTGCCTAAACCGCAAAGGTAGCAAGGGATAGAACTGAAATTCAAAGTCAAGTTCCCCTCACTTCTCAGTCTTTCCTCTTAATCACTGCATTACTGTTATCCTATTCTTGTGGCCAAAGCCCTCTACCTATTTTGGGTCTGCTAGATGCTAACTGTTCTTTCTGCCATTCCTTAGGAGACTGCTGGGTACAAACATTAATTGTAGCTAAGTACAAGAACAGCTTTCAGGACTGCAGTCCATCGAAGAGAATTTTGTTAAGCTCTTGTCCAAAGTCTAGAAATATAACTTCTGGAGCAATTTTAAAGACTTCTAATGAAATATCAAGTGTCTGCTTATTAAAAGTAAATATGTGTGCGTGTGTGTGCGTGTGTGTGTGTGTGTGTGTGTGTGTGTGTGTATCACTGCAAGAATAAGATGAAGGAGGTGGTAATGATTGAACAGTGGGTTTATGAAACTTGCAAACTGACCTGTTTAGAGAATGACACCTGCATGTCATCATCATAGCGGAAAGTATGAGAACTTCTAAATCTGAATGAGGAACATAAAGGAACACATAATATTTTTATTCTCCCAAAAGGCAAATGTAATACAGGGAGGGAAGGATGGAGAAAAGCAGCTGCAGGCAGGCCGGGATTAAATGTCTGATCCACGACTTTGACAACTGTAAAAACATATTTGATCACTGATGTCATTACTGGAAAGCCTGATATCATGCTACGGGTTTGCAGACAACACGACCTCTTCATGCTTCTAGAATTGCCATTTCCTGGTTATTTGACTTACAGGAACTTGCTATCACAATTTGTTTACATTTCCACCCATGTGTTAGTAAATTGGTGTATGTACAAAGAAAATTTGGACCTAGTTTTAGTTAACAATTTTGTTAAGAGCAGTAACTTGAGATTCGAATTTCTTTTTTTTAATCACGAGTAAAACTAATGTTAAATGCTATTAAAAAGAAGATGTAAGGACTGATTTTTATTTAATCGTTTCAGGTATAAGGACAAACAAATAATGAAGTAAGTATACACTTGTGGCGTTTAACAAGTGAGCATATTTTCCCCTATCCGTTACAGAATTTCAAAACATACTTTTGATGCTCTGCCTCAATATGATTTAGTTAAAAGAGAAGGTGAGTTGGTGCCTAATAGTTCTGGGAACAAATGCTTGCTATCACAGTTACTGTGTGGCCTTAAGACAATACCTTTCATCAGGCTCAGTACCAGAGGGGGATGAAAATGCCTACATTTCAGGGTTGTAGCAAGAGTTCAAAGGAATACACATGAAGCATTGCACACAGGGCTTGTGCTAAGTGTTGACTAAATGATGGGCACCTTTTAGTAATAACTATATGCCTGGGAAATCAAGGCACCAAGAGAAGAATGAAAAAGAAGGATATTAGTAATAACAAAGGCAATGCAATAGATGAAAAGATAATTTAAAATGGCCAGTACTGGTTGACAAAATAAAGATGTCAAAAGCCAAAATATTAAAAGATAAAGACACTCAACAGAAAAGTTTGTCCATAGAGTACTATTCTGATTTTTGGAATTGTATTTTTACAAATAAGCACAATGCCCCAGAAGAGAAAAGAGAGAAAGAAAAAACCCAACAATATAAAACTATGGGGAAATTAAACGAAAAACAAGAAAATTAGATTAAATGTGGAACTTTTGTCAAAGAGCAGTTGAACAATACAAAGAGAACAATATGATAAAACAAAAGCCCCAGGAAGTCTTGAAAAGAAAACAAAAGAAAAGCAAAGAAACATGGGAAAGACAGGCAAACAGCACACACTGAGAATGCAGGGTTGAAGCGGGCATGTGTTCAAGCCAGTGGAACATGCACAACTCTGCTTTTAATTTTGACTGCAAAAAGATACCTGAATCGAGCAGATTTATTATAAGAAAAGGGCATATACGATGTTAGAAAGCAATGCTTTTCCAATTCCCAAAACAGAAGGCTATGTTTAAGCATGATATACCGGTCTATGTTTTAAATGCGTATGGCATTCTAGGTTTGGGGCATAAAGAAATCACTTGATTTCATTATAAATTTACCCATCTGGATGCCAGAAGTGAAAACCCTGATTGTTTACTCATCCACCCAATCAGAGAAGATACTTTTTTTTTTTTCAAATTGTAGTTCTATCAATAGATGAAGTAGAGATCTGATCTAGTTAAAAATCTGTTAAGAGTCCTTTTCCTGAGTGGATAAAACAACAACAGCCACAAAACTGTTTCTGGCCAGACAAAAAAAAAAAACCCTAAAAGTTCTTTGGGCATCAGTTCTTTCCCTTTTCTAGCAAAGTAGCATGAGTCTATCCACCACAAATCTACAGGCAAATCGACTTGCTCCTGTTCACTTGTCCTTGCAATGAGGCATCTGTTCCCTGGTGTTTGTGTGTGTTTGCTTGTTTGGTTGGTTGGGTTTTTTGCTGTTGTTATATTTTTGCCCAAATGCTCCAATTCAAAACATCATCCCATCACCTTTTTTTAGTTGTTAATTCCTCTTGTCCTTGTGGCTACATCTCTAGGATCTCATTAACAAACTAGTTCTGCGCGCCCGGAACACTGAGGCCCCTCGCCTGCAGCTGGCGGCAGCTCTCTGCTCAGACTGCAGTGCCGAGTGACACAGCCAGGCGACATAGTCACTGAGCACTAACTTCTATTAAATGCAGGCAGGCCGTGAGAACCGTATCGGAACCGCGTCAAGACATGAGAGAAGCAAAGGTAATTCTGTTTCTATATCCAATTTTTTGCAAGAATCAGATATTTCCATCTGGAAGGGACGAGTGAGCAAAAGGGGAGGTGGTATGTTCAGTGTCAAAACTGATAAGCAAGGAAATAAATTGATCAATCAGCTAGGAAATCGGTTGCCAACACAGAGAAGAGACTCTGATAATTTTTGTTTGTTTGTTTGTTTGTTTGAATGAAGGTCTCACGCACAATGAACGCAGTGGTTTAGGATCTAGAGAGAAGGGGAGTGTGCTAGTGAGGGTTTTGTTCATGAGAAGTGAACTGCAGGCTAATATCCGGTCATGAGAGGAGTTTTTGTCTTTCTGAAATCTCTAAGTTGGAGAGGACTTTAGAGATCATCCAGTTTGTCATGAATGATCACATCTAATACTTTTCTTTTTTTAAAGGGATAGCTGCAAAGTTTTGGACAAGGCCTCTGCAGGCAATTGGAAGCACAGTGTACCCAGGTGGTGGGACTCGTCTATGGCAATATATTTTTCTGTCTGTCCAATTGAATATGGCTGTAAAGGGAATAAAACCCATGTAATCTCCAGCAGTGACAATTTAATCAGTTGTAGAAGGGGAAGAAGCAGAGTCCCCTCATTTTCATATTTGCATATTTGATTTTTGCGTTGGGGAATAGAGGTTATGTTTTTCTATTACTTCCCATTCAATTTTAATAGTTAACTCTTTTATGAGTAAATTTTTGCACTGATAGAAAATAGTGAGTCAAATTGGTCTAAGAGGAAGATTCCATGTCAGCAATAAAGCACTGGTGCAGCGTGCTTTGTGTAACATTTTTCCCCTACAAAGAATCTATATGCCAAACATGGCTTGCGTGCTCCAGCCTCTGCACGTGATGCGTCCGCTATTAACATTCAGAGACCTACCCTGAAAATGAAGGCAACTTTTGGAGAACAATGCAAAATGATGAGGACTATACCATAATATGCTCCCCCTTCGCGTTAATATTTCTTAAAACCTTAATAGCTGCATCTATTTCTGAGGAAGTGGGGTTTCTAAAATACCTGATAAACCGAGGGGTCAGTTTTTATGAGGTTGGAGAGGAACAATAAAATACAGTTATATTAATAAAACCTCATTGTTTTTTACAATTAACAGAATATTATCGCCCATAATGTAGTAACAGATTATGGGATAGATTTTAAGAGAAATAAGATGCAAGTAATTTGAAATCATCATCAATTACCCTTGTGTGACTCCCATGAGTATATTAAAACTCTATTCAAAATGGCGTTGGATTTGAATTACTGGAACATGGATAGCTGTTTTTTTATGCATCAATGAATGTTAGCCTCCACTTGTATAAGCCCCAAAAGTATGTTGGGTAATTTGAAAGAAGAGGGGGGGATAGTATTCTACTTGCTTCACGATTTAGAATTTCTTTATAAAAAGTAGACTCTGAAGCCGACATTTCATTGGCAAGGGAAGGAATAATGATATTGGTTCTATATAATTTTACAAAAAGGGAAAAAAGCATTAAGCAAAAGTTTTGAAATGTTATATGCATCAATCTACAGATATATTCACACACATGTGCACATGTATGTGTGTGTATATCCATATATGTACATGTATTTGATTATTAACAATTAGGTCACATATATATGTGTGTGTTGATGATTGTTGATAATCAAATTCCATGAGAGGGAACCAAATTTGGAATTCTGAAAAGATAAGCCATAGGATTTCATTAAAAAGCAGAGCAGATTCTCTATTTAATTTACATATGTGAGATGTGCACCAGCGGAGTATACAGGCATGTATAATCATGAGATGACAGGTATAAGATGCTTTGGGGGTACACATGGCTCCACATTAAATTCAAGCACATAATATGTCAAGTTTGAATATGTTCTTATTTATCTAAATCTGCATTCTGATGATCACCCTTTCAAAGAGGTTGCAAATATATGAATATGTGATCCAATGATTACATATTCAAATTAACCCAGTTTCTTTGAATATGGTCTAATGATTGAATGATCCCCCAAACACTGCAACTCCTTAGGGAAATATGCTGATGCCTCAGCACGTTTTCTCGAGGCCTGGAGAGTACTAGATCCGCCAAGGAGTGCCTTGAAGCATGGAACTCTGCTCTACCAAAACACGAGTCCTAGGCTTTAATCACAATGGCTAGGTTCACACTAAAGCAATTAACCATATGATTGCTTTCGCAGAAGCCCAACCTCATCAGTATCTTTCCTTCCGGCAAACTGACAAGGCTGGATATAGTCAATGACTCAAGTGGATTTGATTGCCTAAGAGGTACAAGTCTCTGAATACACAGTTCCCAAATGCAGAGTAGGAATATTTATCCTCATTCTATTTTTTGAAGTTGCCATTTCACAACCAACACTTTAAATGATTAAGGTAAAATAATTGTTCCATTAAAGAATTAAGAGTTGGCAAGTTTCATCGCAAAGGTTCAGACCAAATAATAATGATCTGTTTTATAGTTTGTTGTTGTTGGTGTGTGTGTGTGTGTGTGTGTGTGTGTGTTTGGTTTTGGTTTATTTGCTTTGTTCTTTGTTGGCTGGAGGTTGAGAGTGAGCCCGCAAAACCTAACATAACAAACCTGACGTTGAGAGTTTGAAAGGGATAAAGAAGCCTAAGGAATGCAATTTGTAGTTGAACAGGTAGCTTTAGATAAGGTTAGAGGTGTGTGTGTGTGTGTGTGTGTGTGCACATGTACATACAGAAACATATATGTGTATGCACTTGTACTTTTATAGGCCTATTTCACCTTGTGACTTCACTAGTCATTTCTGAACTTGGTGATACATTAAATGTGAACTTGAAGCTTTCTAGTGCCCTCTTCTTGGTATCCTAATGGGAAGTTTCTGCTGGCATAACAGGATTTTTGTTTACACTCTATTAAGATGATTTCTCCAAAAGTGAACTATTAGAGGATTTTCAATGTTTTCCTAGCTTAAAAGCCAAGTATGAATACAAGATCTGAACAACGGAGGTTTTTCCGGAGGGTTTGTCATTTCCCAGCACTTTTGTAGATTATCCAAATATGCTTCAGAGGCAATTAAAATGCACTACACAACAAGGATTCACTGTATTCCATTCTGGAATGCCAACGTACTTATTTCTGTGAAAAACGTTGAGATCATGAGACCGATTCCCCCAAATATTTTCACAATTTGGAATCCAACAGTTTATTTTATCACCTTCAAAGAAAGAGAGTATGCCTATGGAATTTTAGCCTTGATGATGTGGGGGGCCTCTTAAGTAAAAGCACTTATACAGTTCAAATGGAGATTTTTTTCTTTAAGGTGTTAGGATGATTTGTCCTGAACCAGAGAAGACTTTATAAAAGTTGCTAAATCTTACTTTTAAGCACAAAAATGCGCTGCTTTCTCATGTCCACGTATTTAGATGAATGATCAGTGTATCCAGTGACTCACCAAATTGTGTCCCAACCAAAGTCCACATCGTGTTGGCGGAATGTTCTGAGAATCTGGATGATCTCTTGCTGAGTGTCTGGGGCACAAGGTAAAGCACCTGGGGATCTGAGGGAAAAATGTTGAGGGGACCCAGTTCTTTCACTGTCCCTGAGAGAACAAACCCCATGGAGATCAAAATATAGTTGTCCTTGTATTCCACAGAGCCCATCCATCTATTTCTTTTCACCTTTTTCTATGCTCAAAATGTAAATATATATAAATAAATCTAAGGACAGAAGTTATGAAAATCTTTGGCAATATGGAGTATAATTGCAGCCTGTTGGAGGATTGATTAAAAGATAAATGGGCCTGCACCCTCCTCCCATTTGCTGCCGGCTGCATGCTTCCAAAGAGGCTGAAACTCCCCAGCCCAGGGCTTGTGGCTCACTCTCCTCCTTCAGCTATTCTTGGCTGTGGATTCCCCTGTGCTCTTTGTGCACTTTAAGTTTAATTTTGCATTTAAAAACTCAATTGGCTCATCTGTTAAGCATTAAGCAGCTCCCTTTTGAGCCACAGGGGGAGCCCTGGGAAAACCCACAGCTGCTGGAACATGGAAAATGGGTTTAAAAAAACAAAACCATTTTGAAACTTTAAAGCATTTTAGCAGCCGTGGATTTCCCAATCCTTACCCCCCAAATGGTTCATCTGTTTAACTTTTATCTGGTATTGGAAAACACAAACCAGAGCATTAAATAGCCCTCAAATGACTTTTTGTTTAATACAGAATGAAAGTAAAAGCTAAGCAAGCCATGTGGGAAGATCTTTCAGAGAGCTATGGCCTGGAATACCTGCAAGGATATTCTCCCTCCAGTTCCAGGAACAGTTCTGGAATCCAGCCCTGCCTGCTGGAACCGCAGCCTTTCCTCCACTCCCTTAGACAGCCCCGTCCCTCTCCCGCACAACGAAAGTGGAGTAGGCGGGAGAAAACAAGTCCAAATCGCAGCTTATAAAATGACAATAAAACTGATGGAAAAGTTAATAGGCTGGGGATATTCATGAAAACCTCAATCAAGATTTTAAGTTTCATAATGATTCGTCATTGACTAAAAATTCATGTTTAATTACAGTTGGATGGGCTTTAGATAAATCTAGATTATTCTTGTTTTTTCCATGTTTCCCCAATATTCCCCTAACTAACCTGAAGTCTCCCAATGGTAGGGCCCTAAGTCCCCCAGTTAGATACCAATTCCTTTGAATGATGGACACTCCTAGCAAAATGAAAATATTCTTTGGAAGAGTGACAACTGCAAGGCTGTTATTTAACAATAATGCCTAATAGAGGAACACTCACAAGGAAGTTGGAGAGACACAAAAGAAATCATTCACCTAACTTCTTTGCGTGGCTTTTGCCCTGATGAGAATCACTGAATTCTCATACAGAATCTGTTTTAGTTTTTAACCTATAGGGACTATGATATTCCAAAGCAGATGAATAAATGAAGTCCAGAACGTAATTCATCCAAAACCATTCCTTCTGATGGTCAGTGTCAGATTCAGGAGTGAAATTATATAATTCCTGATTCCTAGTCCAATTTTTGTCTTGGGATTTCTTCTTTGAGATGCCCTTGCTTGGGGTGGGGATGCAGCGGTTAGTTTGGGAGGAACACACTGCTGGAGCGTCTTTTGCTGTGTACTTTTAAATAAACATTGTATTTTCGAAGTCTTCAATTTCAAATTTATCTCATACTCTTTTCTTCCCTCTCTCTCTCTCTATCCAATATGCCCATGCGTTTTTTAATATGTTAATAGGGCATTGTAGTAAGGGGTTGAATATATTCTGTAGATCATTCAAACTTTATGATGCTCTGCAACGGGGTTCTAAGTAAATGTGAAAGGGTGTGTATTAAAAAATAGTAAAATAAACTTATAGTGGAAAAGTAGTTACATAAAAGAATTAAGCCGGGCACATATACTGACAAATTCTGAAATTATGAAGAAAGAATTTATAGCATCTTCAGTTTAAAAAGACCAGAAAAGATGTCCATTTTTCCTATCCTCAAACTCAAATATTAAAGTTTCAAACTGAGAACGAGACTGATGATATTTGTGTATGTGTTGGAGATGGGAACTACCTCTTTTTTCTATTATCTTTCAAAGGTTTTCCCCGGGGGAATAAGTCTTTATTGAACACCTACTATGTGTCACGCACAATGCTAAGCGATTAAAATGATTCATGTGTCCAGGGATGATGCCAGTTTCCTATTTTCCTATGATTTAATTAAAGCTGTCCAACTTCTTCCTCTTGGTCCATATTCCTTGAGCTTCAGCTGCTGTTCCAAGTTTGGAGAAGGGACATTCAAGATTCATACACATATGAAAGAATTTGACTACTATGTGTAATGGGGCTAAAAACTGTAGTTTGCAGCCAGCTTATACTCATGAAATACAGCGCTAACCAGAATATTCTCTCTAAGCAAATGAAATCCATTTTAATCTAGCCGAAGCCAAAAAGAGCATGAACTGTGGCTCATCTTAATGGGAAGGTAGAGCCAGATTCTAACAATGTTATCTAGACTCTTCATCTGTCTCCTCAGCTCTCATTTTAGCTTTTCTCTAAATTCTGGCCAAATTCTCTGTTCAGCTCAAAAAGCTTCCTTTATATTGTCAAGGTAGAGGATGGAGTAAGGTCGTGGCATGTTTGGTAGCCCCAGAGGGAAGATGATCTTCCTGGCTTTATTGTAAATAATCCTAGTAAAAGTTCTAATTGGCCTGGCTCCCGTAAGTGTGCCTGACTTCTGGACAAAGCACAGTGGCCAGAGGCTCTGTTTCTATTCCGGTTGGGCCAGGGTCATCTGCATACTGTTACGCACTGCACTGCAATTGACTTTCCTAAGAATCAATTGATCAGAGTAAAAAGGCAATGGAAACACAGAGAGGCTAAGTAATTTGCTCAAGGTGACCCAGCTAACAGCT
This sequence comes from Ursus americanus, assembly GCF_024610735.1. Classification (NCBI taxonomy): domain Eukaryota; kingdom Metazoa; phylum Chordata; class Mammalia; order Carnivora; family Ursidae; genus Ursus; species Ursus americanus. The sequence goes on from NC_142146.1 coordinate 43,097,841, forward strand.
AGCAGAGCTAGAATTCAAACCCAAGGGATTTTATTCTAGAATCAGTGCCAATGCGCTCGATATTAATATTGCTACATAACATTTCTTTTGGTATAGCATGATCCTGGTATCTCTTTCTCCACTTCTTTTTTTTTTTTTTTTTATGATTTTGGTCAATTGTCGTTGTGATCACACAACATGTTTGAAGCTGCACCAACCACCTTGAGCTTTTAAGGGAAGCTTTTTGGAAATCATTACTGTGCTGATCACATTTAATTAACTATCCTGGAAACTACTACTTTCTTACTTCTTGTTATACGAAATAAAACATCCCTCATTGTTCAGCCACTTTGGTTAGATATCCTGTTATTTGTAGCTACAAACATTCTAACTGGCTCAGGACTGTAAGTTGTGCTATTTTTCTTTTAATAGTGCATCGTGGATGAATCCAAGGCTTATAGAACAACTCAATAGACAAGGATAGTATTCCGGGTGCTAAATGACCCTGGAGGAGAATGTGTTTTAGAGGAGAACAGAGAAGACATGCAATAAAGACCATGAATTCTGTTTTAAATTGAATAATTCTGTTTATATTTTCAAAATATCTCTACCCCTTATTGCAAGTGTGCCAACAACTTTGAAGTTATTTATCTAGTTAATTATTTAATATTCAATATAATTTCTTTCTAATCTTGCTCCAACGGCATCAGATTCCACTTGCTCCAATGTGTCGTTCTTAAACTACCCCAGTGGTTTTCCATCTCACTCAGAGAAAAGAAATTTGATATAAAAGATAAAATTATTTTTTTCACAAAGAGTGTATTTGACTTTTTTCTTCTCATTCCTACCTACCCATCCAACACTTTATTATAGACATACTTCTCTTCCTCTGCAATATTTTCTTGAGTCCCTCTATTGTTTTCCTTCTCTTTCTACAGACTATATGTCGTCAAATCCCAAAGGATGATCTAGGAGAAGACCCCACAATTTCTCAGATTTAGGAGAGGACAATGGAGAAGAAAAGGACTTGGGAGAGGGTGGGAAGGATAGCTCTGCAGGGATGACTCTGCAGAGATGAGTCATTTCCTGTAGGATTTTGATGTCCAGGATGAGAGTATTTCAAGAAGAAGGTGGCTCTTCTCAGTTGACTGCTGTTAAGAGGAACATTGAAAAGTGGCCTTTGGATTTGGTGACTTTAGTAAGAGCCGTTTGGTAGTATGATGCTGGTAGAAGCAGACTGGAATGGGTTAAAGAGGGAGAGGAAGGCGAGGAAATGAAGTGAGAATGGACAACCCACTGAAGAAGTTTGGCTGCAGAGGAGAGAAGAGAGGTAGCAGGATGCTGTGAGTGCTATGGAGATGGAGCAAGACTGGGTGTTATTTTGAAATGGATGAGATTGGGGTGTGTTTAAAAGCTGATTAGGTAGAAGAGAAAAAAAGAAAATGCTCAATGTATGTTCCCAAATGAAGGAGCAGAGGACAGAATCGGAACCACAGGTGGAGGGATTGGCCTTAGACTATTTGAAGACAGGTTCTGGATCAAAACAGGAAAGAAGGATAAGAGCAGGGAGTTAGATGGTATACTTGCTGCTTCCCAGATTTAGAAACATTAAGACTGTTACAGTTCATTTTGGTTCCTTTGTGTTACTGTTATATTTTTTTCCTTATACCTGTTCTCGCATATTTGAGATTCCTTTGAAAATCCTCAGCTAGGATTAAAAAGAAAGAGCTGTCATTCCAATGTTTTTACATGACATGGAAAATAATAGTGCAACTAACTATTTGTTGTAATAATAAAGACCAGAAGCAAAACCAAAGGCCAGGATCCTCGAGTCTTTCATGTTGACCTCTGTTCTATTATGAACTTTAAAATCTGTTTTACATCAGACACTGCAGGAAATAAAATAGGAGAACATGGGAAAGGAATATATCCTGCTAAGGTTGCCTCGCTCCTGGGGGATTGGTGATGTTCCCAAAGACAAACAAACAGCAGTTGATGAGGGTTTTCAGTACAAGCAGAAATGCTTTGATGTCAGATAATTTTTTAAAAGAGAGAGAAAGATACAGATTTTAGCGAGTGGTATTAAAACAAAACCCAGGTTAACCACAGTTACATCCAAGAAGGAAAGTTTCAGGGAAGTGAGTATAGGTAAAGGCCATAGAGCATAAAAAAAAGTATTCAGAAGTCTTTTGTTAGAACTCATTGAAAGTAATTTCATTAGTCATATGAAGTTTTTAATTCAGCATCCTTTAAAAAAAGTGTGATAAATTGTGAAGAATAAGTTTTAATACAACAAGTTATTCAGAGCCCACTTTGGGGTAGATATTCTGCATTTTACTAAATTTTCAAATAAATATTGTCCTTTCGTTCTGTAAAACATCTTAATATATTACAGCTTTTCTAGTTTCTGTCTCCTCTTCCACTCCTGTCATTGTCCTTAAAACTGTTCTTGGTGTGATGTTATCTACCCTTTTCTGACAAGGTTGGAAGCACGGGTAATTGACGACTAGTTTCAATGGATGTGGTATGGTAACAATTAGAGTAATGAGTGAACAACTGTACAACTGCAACACAATGCCAACACAACCTGTTGCGTGAACCAGCATTTAATACATGCTACAGAGAACTATTCCCTCATGTGATGCTACACTTGACATAAGGGTCATAGCTGGGAGGTCAAGAGACAACCCCAAAGTAATTTACTCCACATAATACATAGTCGTTCAGTCTCCGCAACCCTCATCTTCCCTCTTTAACTTGAGGAGATGGCGCTCGTGAAAAGGGGCACACATGAGCACAGTTATTGCCCACCTGGTAAACCACTGAGTCACTCAAGATTCATTTTGAGACTTATGCATTCTTTGGGGTCTTTCTGATCCCCCTTTCCTCCAGTAGAATTTATTTCTCCTTTCCTTACACTTCCAATCTGGGGAGAGGAGAAAAAGAGAATGAATCTAAACTACTCCATTTATTATTAATTGGTTAAATTATTTATTGCATTTGGGTATAATTCTACAATGTATTTATAATTTGATTCTTCGGCAGGATGGGACTGATTTCTTTGCATTGCATTGTTACCACAATCAATGTTGTATTTGGAAAGAATTAATAAAAACAGTAATCAAAAACTGAGTAGAGTCTGACTGGATATTTTAAACGTGTGAATAAGACACAATTAAAATCAACATAAAATAGACCTAAGCGTTTTTTAAAAACTCAAAAATCAGGTGGACCTTCTTAAAGGAGTATACATCGGTTTTGTTTTCCTGAATTATTTGAAATTTTTTACTAAAGGTAAAATAGGGAGAGAAAAGCAACAATATCTTAATATTACTTTATTTTTTTAAATGGATTCAAATCTTTAAAAATTCTGATGCTGAGCTGATTTTGAAAAATAAACGTCTTTCGTGTTAGAAAAATTTTAAATTGCCAGTTAAAGCTTGTTAAAAATATTTTTATTGCATTCTTAGTAATTTCCCATGGAACATTTCTAAAGGCTCAGCAAAACATTTACAACTTTATAAAACCCTTTAAATTAATTTACAACTTAGCTGTGAGCTTCTTTTTGGGAGACTCAAAACAGTGGGTGACCTTATATCCATAATGTGTATGCTTAAATGTTTTATTACGAAGAAATGAATTAGGATGGAATTACTTAACTGTAGACACCAGCATTTCATTTACTGCAATCTGCTTGGCCCTTTACTTAAGCCTATTCGGTTTTATACAATCACAAGCTCACTTTTGTGTGTTCTGTTTTGTTTTATTTTCAACTGTGCAATAGCTTCAAGAAGGGAATGGGAGAAAATGCTGACCAAATTTAGTAATTCTCATGGCATTTTATCGCATTGGGTGTCTAAGAAGATCAGTGTTGCCCCATAATCTTGCTTAGTCTCAACTCCGTGGGCACCCAATCTCATGTTCTCTTAATTCACCTTTTTTAGTTCAGCTGTTGCTATGACAACCAACTGTGTGCAGGTGTAACCTGACGTCACATTGCAACAGCCATACCTGTCTTTTAATTTCTGTCCCAGAGCATATTTACACTTATTTTAGTTCTATTTATTTTCTAATAAATGCTTTCAATCATGTTCACACGATGAACCATGTAGTATTCTCATTGCTCATTTCTACTTAGAATTTAATCTTAGCTTTCATCTCCCAAGTTAACCTGGGGTTACTTAGAGAAGTCTTCCTGATGTCTAAATAAATATTTGCCTTTATTTTCACAGTTTATTCCCTGAAATGTACCCTAAGTGATTTCTGATTTGGGGTCCTCACTGAGATTTCCCTTGTGTGAAAGATTACATGGTCTTTTAAAATGAAATTTCCATGGATACGGAACCATTTCTGTGTAACACAATGTTATATTGGAACTCTTTCTACCTCAGGTCTGGCTGATGTCACGAAAACTGAGCAGCAAGTATTCTCATGTTTTACCGTGAGGGGCTCTATCCCGTTATGTAACTCCTGCAAAGAAGGGCCTGGAATCAGCTTTGCAATTCTTGCCCACCAAGAGTCCAGCTCGTGTAAACTGCAGACCCACACAACAGCCAGAGATAGGTTAGTAAAGAGAGTTGGGGGAGGCTTTTTCGGGAGAGAATTGTTGACGGATGTTGAGTACCACCCACTCCTCTGTGGAAGGGTGAGAAATGCTTCAAATTTTTATGTAAAGTCTAGTGTGAAAGAGACTTTCCTGAGACCACCCAGACAGCTTGGTATGTGTTCCTTACAATATCAGACACATTCCTGAGAAATTTCAAGAATGCAAATTGTGTGAAGCTCCTTGTGTCATCAGAATAGAGAGCTAAAGTGGATGGGAAGAGAATTTCCACCGACAGAGGGCCAAAGATGTGCATGTCTCCTGGTAAAGGCTACACGTGCAGGGAGTGGACCGAAGCTGCCGTTGGGCTGTGACATTCACTCCGCTGTCATACATGTGAAAACTGATCAAAGGCAAACTTTTCAAACTACTTATATTTTCTACGGGATTATAAGCCTAAAAAGATATTAATGTAAAATTATTCAATCAATTCAAATTAAGTCTTCCTATTAATGCACATAGCACATGCATATTACTTTCAGTAGTACTTTGGTAAAGTCCCTCTATCCCCTGGGTGACAGGCTTCTCTCCCCAGCAGCAGTCTAGACCATCACTGTGAATTGGGTCCCGCACAATGACCCTTGTTAGAATGAGATCTGCACTTGTCTGGCCAGATGACTCCAGTGTTGGGAGACCAGAGGAACAGCTGGGGCCCTGGGGTGAAAGAAAAGTGCCTTTGAACTGTAAAATGCCTTATTCCCACCTGTAGCAAGGAGCTCCTTTTCTCTAATTGGTTTCCCTAGGAGTGTGGTTCCCGTTCAGACCCTTGGCTATGATTGGGTATATGTAAACTAATCCTAATGTGTTAATCCTAGGTGTTATCAGCACCTGTATGTTCTTTCTGCAACCCACACCCATATTACCATAGCTTTTATAGATTCAACAATTAAACAATCCTCATTCACTGCTGCAGACAAGATACTGCGGCTGCGATTGGAATTTAGCATCACAATTCATGAACTCACATTCTTTAAACCCAACCAGGTGTGGATCATAGGCAAAAAATCAGCTGGGATAATTCTAGGAAAATTTCAAGATTGCTATCTGGGTTTTGGGTGAGGTGACCTCTGTGGAAAGAGGCCAGAAGCATAACAGAACCCAAGACTGGATCATCAGTCACACTCAAGATGGTATGCTTTTAATTGCATCAAGGGACCCAGTGTTCGGGTGTCTCCAGAAGAACCTGCACAACATCCTTGAAAGAAAGACTGAGAGTCAATATCTTCCATGGCCAGAGTCAACACTAATCAAGAAAGCCTTTTTCTGTGCCTTAATTTTCTTCCCTTCCCTGTTTCCACATTGGAGGAGCCCAGTGAGTAGGAGGGAAAAGAAATAGAATCCCAAGCTAGGACAATGCTACGGAAGTCAACCATGCTCCCTGCTTTCCCACTGCAGGCTTCCCATCAACATGGAGACAGGTGGAGAAGAGGCAGAAGCGCTAACATTAAATCATGCTCCGAGTTTCAACTATTGCATTGTACTGGACATTTAGTTATTGAATTGAGTGTGCATTATGATTCAAAGTATCTGAAGGACTTTTTAGTTGGTGAGAGTGATCAGAAAAGTGATAGCGTTTACCCTAGGAGAAGGAAGCCTAGCCCAACAGAGCGGTGACTTGGGGTGTTCTTGAGTCTCACTTCTTCAGTGGTTGATTTATATGTGTGTAGATCATTTCCTTGCCATGCTACTCAAATAATTTCTATCAGAGGCTCGCAAACTACAGTCATAGGCCAAATCTGTGTCATCTGTAGTCATGAAAGGTAGAAGAATGTGCCACCCCAAAATAAGACTGTAGGAGTTCAGGACATGCCACCCCAAAATATGCACTTTGGCACATTGATTATTTTGAACTCTGGGCACTTAAAAAATAGTACATGCAGGTAGAGCTTTTCTCTGTACTTCCCTTATTTGCTTAAAGATAAATTCTCCAAAAGGAACCTGATTGTCGTAGATCCCCTCCCCAGGACTTTTCATTGACCAGGGAAGATCGACTCTTATTCCAGGAGAGGAGACTAGAAGTTGACACCTAGCCCAGACAGACTTTGTCACAGGCTATCATACCTCCCATCTACTCTCTCTTAAAAATCATTTACTGTTCCCTAAGAAGACTACAGCCAGCCCCTTTTACTATTTTTTTTTAAAGATTTTATTTATTTATTTTTGACAGAGGTAGAGACAGCCAGCGAGAGAGGGAACACAGCAGGGGAGTGGGAGAGGAAGAAGCAGGCTCATAGCGGAGGAGCCTGAGGTGGGGCTTGATCCCATAACGCCGGGATCACACCCTGAGCCGAAGGTAGATGCTTAACTGCTGTGCCACCCAGGCGCCCCCCGCCCCTTTTACTATTAAGATGACATTTAATCCTGAATTCTAAGCCACTTCTGTGAAAATTACTCACTTTTCCTGGGTATCTCTGATGTATATATAAGAAGTTAATAAACTTCTGTTAGTTTTCCTCTTGTTAATCAATCTTTTATTATAGGGATCTTGGCCCAGAACTCATAAAGGTAGAGGGAAAATTATTCTTCCTCCTCTACAGTTGAAAATAAAGTTTAATTGGAACACAGCCATGCCCATTCATTTATGTATTATTTTTGTCTGCTTTCACATTACAACAGCAAAGTTGAGTTGTGTGACAAAGACCACGTAACCTCAGGTCTAAAGTATTTCCTACCTGGCCCTTTGCAGAAAATGTTTGCCACCCTTGATTTAAATCCTTCTCAATTTTTAGTCACCTAAGCACTTGACTTCCCCCACTATGTGAAGTTGTCAATTTCCCTTGGTTTCTTGTGACACTTTATACTTTAAAATTTTCCAAAGCGATGTGGCAGTTTCATGACTGACATATTTTTTACGGGCCTCTAGCTTTATCACGTCCAATGTATCTCCTTTTCCTTTTTAATGAATGTTACCTGGGATTCTCTTTTGTCCAATCCGCATAATTAGATGCCTGCTGTCTTTGAGTTAGTATTTGCCTAGTACTTCATTACCATCAATTAATTTTTAGTCTACTGCATTACTTCATAGATATTCCTCTTTTCTTTGGGAAAAAAAAAAAAAAAGCCCAAACCTTATAATTCCTTTTTAAAAAAGCTTTGACTTGGAGAGCGCATGTGTGTGTACGAATTCTAATGCTCGTATTTTTCCTTTACCATATTGTTGTGTATCACCCATGCTCTTCTGCTCTGTTACCTTTTCCTTATCTTCTTTTAACTTGATCCATCAAGCATACTTGTTTCTTTTTCTCTCATTTGTGGGTTGATGTTGTAAATCCTACTTCTCTCTGCTTTGTGTGTATTTTTAAAATCTTAATGTACATATTTCAATTCACTTTTCTGCTGTTATTTAGATTTAGCCATCTTAATTTATTCCTTACCATAAAATGGGAACTTTGCCTACCTTTCTTCATCCTCCTCACTTGTCAACACTAAATGTCGTGATCATTTGGAATATTATGAGAATATTATTTTAAATGGTACCCTCAATTATTTAGATTCAGTTATTCATTTTATGAAATTGTTTTCCTCTATCCATCTTTTCCCAACATTTTCCCTTTTGGGGGTCATTACTATTTTTTTTAAAGATTTTATTTATTTATTTGCGAGAGAGTGAGAGAGCAAGAGAGAGCACGAGCAGGGGGAGGGGGAGAGGGAGAGAAGAGAGAGAATCTCAAGCAGACTCTGCGCTGAACACAAAGCCCAACATGGGACTCCATCCCAGGATCCCGAGATCATGACCTGAGCCAAAGTCACACACTTAATTGACTGAGCCACGCAGGTGCCTTGGGCATTCATGAAAATAATCTTTGTGAGTCATTTCAAGTATGAAAAATATCTATTTTGATCTTTCACTTGAATGTTTCCCCATCTCAACCATGTTCCTTTAAACATGTTAAGTTCTCTGTACATAGCCCATTAAACTTTCATCAGTGAAAAATTTAGTGTGCTGACTGGTTTCTGCCAGGATCTTGAATGTGACAGATTTTATATCTTGAAAATCTAAGAGATGCAAACCATCTCTTATTATCATCTTAGGAAACTGAACACTAATAATAGTCCCCAAACTATAGATATATATTACATATATATGCCATGCTCAACATATGTTTTTACATACAGGTTAAAAAAATGTACCAAGAAGTCTCCCCCTGTCCCCTTCTGTGGTTTCACTTTCCAAGGTTTCCATTACCCATGGTCAGTGGCGGTCCGGAAGCAGATGATCTTTCTCTGACACAGCATCAGAAGGTCACTAGTAGTCTAATCCTAGTTCCCAATGCCTATGCCATTCACCTCACTTCATCTCATCAGGTAGGCATTTTATCATCTAACATCATCACAAGAAAAAGGATGAGTACAGGAACAATAAGATATTTTGAGAGAGAGCAAAACACCACATTCATATAACTTTAATTGTAATATATTGCTATATTCTATTTTATTATTGGTTATTGTTAATCTCTTACTGTGTCTAATTCATAAATTAAACTTTATCATCAGTATGTATAGGAAAAAACATAATCTATATGGGGTTCAGTATTATCTGCAGTTTCAGGCATCCAGCAAGGTCCTAGAACATATCCCTCACCAGTTAGGGGGGACTAACGTAGTGCTTATGCTAGTTGACAAAACCTCTTACCCAAGTAATAAATTAACCATGAAAGGAAAGGGATCTAGATGAAGAAAAGTATAAAACTTCATAAATAAATAAACAAATTTTACTGATGGACAAGGACCCTGACCGTAACAAAACCTAAACCACTCCTAGATGACGTCACAGTGAGGCTGTGTTTGGTTGCAAATTGAGGAAATGGAACTCAAACTGACTGCAACAAATCAGGGCACTGCTTCCCAAAAATGTGGTCAGTGAGCATGCTGCGTTCTTAGCATCACCTGTGTGCAGTCTTGTTAGGCAAATTCTCAGGGTTTACCCCAGAACTACTGAATTAGAATCTTGAGAGGTGGGGCCCAGGAATCTATGTTTTGGGCCTTCCAGGTGACTCTTAATTCACATTGAAGTTTAAGAAGCACAAGTGAAGGAGATTTATTGGTTTACAAATTGGAAGTGTAGAGTTAAATTCTGTGGCTCAATGTATCTTTTTGCATTTTTGTTCTGTCTCTATCTGGTCAGTTTCATTCTCATTCTGCTTCCTTTGGGGATTGCCAGGCACTGCCAACAACCTTAGGGTTGTAGATTTCCTTACCAACTTGAAGGAGAAAGAAAGAGTAGGTTACATATGGGAGCTCCTTTACAGAAATAAAGAAATTTCTTTCTCAAAAGCCCACACATACTTTCTCCTTATGTCTCGTTGCCCACTTTGGGTTGTGGGTCTGTCCATAAATATGGGCCAGGAGATGGGATAATGCTGATTACCGTGTGTCACATGCCCCCATCCTAGAGACACAGAGGGGTGCAGCATCTCTCCAAGCTGATGGGATGTATGGGGGATGTGTGAATGCTTGAATTCAAATTAGAGTTCATGCCATGAGAAGGAGTAATAAATGACGGGAAGCCAACCACAGCATCAACTCAACATCATTAAAATGTCAATCTTTCAAATGATTATATAAAATTAATTTTAAGTCTATCAGAATCCCTACTAAAAAAGATTAAATCTATTTTAAAACTTCAATAGAAAATTGCCCAACATTTTAAAAAGTAGATGGCCAATGGGGAAGGACCTACCCAAACAGATTTAAAATATACTGCAAAACTTCAAAAATCAAAATTTGTATACCTAGCAAACTTACTGAAACGAGAATAGACAATAGATTAATGGGATTGAAAAAATATCCAAAATGCATAAATGGGAAGATTTTAATATATAGTAAAGATGGTATTTCATTCCTGTTATTTGATAAATACATTCAACATAATTAGCTACCCATCTGTATAAAAATAGATTATTTTATTACACCATTTACAAAAATAAATTGTAAGCGGGTTAAAGACATAAATGTAAAAGAAATTCCATATTCACAAAACAATTACGAAACTATTTCTACAACGATGTGGTGGGGAGAACCTCAGAAGCAAAAAAGGAAACTTTATAGGAGAAGATTAAGAGATTTGATTACAAAGAAATGTGAACTTTCTACATGGAAAAATATACCATAAACAAGGTCTAAAAACAGATAAGACCGAGAGTAAATATTTATAATATTTACAGCAGCAACAAATAAATTGATAAGTACATAAAAACCCATAAAATTTGGCAGTAATATAAACCATCCAGTCACAGAGGAGGGAATGCCAATGGAAGAGAGATATTAATATATAAAAAGATGTTTAATTTCACCAGCAGTCAGGAAAATGGGAATGGAAACATAAGTGACAGGGTAGTTTGTTTAGTCAGTGCATTTGGCAAAATTATGTGTGTGTGTGTTTAATATATAGTGCCTAGTGCTGATGAGAAGATGGGGAAATGGAAATTCTTATACATGCTGGCAGAAGGATGAAATACTATGAGCCCTTTGCAACAAAATTGATAGTATCTATTAAAATTAAATATATATTTACATATACTTACTATATTACATACATATTTGTGTACATACATAACATACAGACACACACACATATATCCTTTAACCAAGTAATCTCAGTTTAGGGAATCTATCAAATAGAAATAAAACCACAGATATATAAGGAAATATGTACAAAAATGTTTATTGTAGCATTTTATAAGTGGCAAAAATAAATCAGCAAACTATATTGTCAATTAATAGGAGACAGGTTGAATCAATTAAGGTACACTCATGCTGGGAAATGCTACACAACCATAAAAAAGGAATGAGCTTATTCATTATTCATTCAACAAACATTTAACATATACCTACAGTGTTCATGTCCTGTTTTAAGTGCTGACATTAAAGCAAGTTCTACAGTAAAGTGTATCTTTCATGACCCACGTACTAGGGAGGATGGGAAATAAACAAGGAAATAAAGAAATAATTTTAGAAAGTGATTGTATACTAAGAATAAAGTAAAACAGGGTGATATAATAGAAAATGATAGATAGGGAGATCAACTAAGACCTGAACAAACTGAGAAAGCCTCATGAAGGCTAATGGAAAAGAATATTTTAGGCAGAATAAACATCTTCCTTATAGCACTATCAATGGATCCAGAGGGATGTTCAGATAATACTAAAAAGGAAAAATGACAGGAAAATATGGCATAATGTGATCCCATTTTTGTTTAAGAAATTAGGAAAATTACTCTCCAGGTTGGTATGTGTATGTTATTTTTAGTGAGCATAGTGAAAACAAAAGAATACATCATGTTAGCACTAGCTAACACAGTTGATAATATTGGAGTGGGGAGGTGTAGATATAGCCTACTTTTTCTTTGTAGATGTCTGCTTTGGGCTCATAACAGCAAGTAGATGTTTTTATAGTTCTGAGGAAAAACTATAATCAAGATATTCAAATTATTTTTTAAAAATTTAGGATGTAGGTCATTTCTACTGTGAGATTCATTTCTCTAGTAATGAAAAATCTTCTTCATTCTTCTATTATTTCCTCCCCATTGCTCTCTCCAACAGTTCTTTATGGAACACCTGTAAATTGGTCATGCAGCCTGGCTACTCTAAATTGCAATTAATTATTTCCAATTAATACTCAAGACTCCGCTAGGGCCAATGCCTGCTCGCTGTTGTGTTGAACATAGGTTTTCGAAGCCTGAGAAACGTCCCCACAGCTGTCTTGTGTCGATATTTTTGGCTTTGTTTCTTTGGCTTTCTCTCTTTCAGGATTTTTCCTCAAAGTATCTTCTAAGTACTCCCTCCTCCCCGCGACGTCACATTTATCCCAATCAGGTTCTGTAGCTCATTAGTCACATCCCATAGTGTTAGAAGTGTTCTCAGGCAATGTTTCTCAGTGCCCCCCCCCCCAACTTTGTATCTGCTTTCAAAGAACCAAAATGTCTTGGTCAGTTCAGACTGTTATAACAGAATATCATAGACCAGTGGCCTATAAACAACAAATAGAAATTCCTCACAGTTGGAGAGTAGGAAGTCCAAGATCTAAGTGCTGGCAGATTAAGCATCTGGTGGGAGGACGCTCTCTGGTTCATAGATGGCTGTCTTCATGCTACATCCTCACGTGAAGGGAGGGGCCAGGGAGCTCACTGGGGTCTCTTTATAGGGCACTAATCCCATTCCTGAGGGCTCTATGCTCAAGACCTAATTACATCCCAAAGGCCTCACGTCTTAATACCAACACTGGGGGTTAGGATTTCAAAATATGAATTTGGAGGGAACACAAACTTTCAATCCATAACACTGAATAAATTTTGTGCTGGGGAAAGGTAGATGTTCAGTTTCTCATCTTTATCCAACCTCCTGTTCCTTCTGCCACCTTAGAATTTACATGTCAGCCTTGCATGATAATTAAGCCTAAATGTGAGTACTTGCAAAACTACATGGTTTTAGAACACAAATAACTCCTTCCATTTCATGCGTTCAGAATATTTATACCAGTGCTCTGAGTTTCCACCAATTGTGGGTTTTATTACCCTGTCTACATTTTCTTCTCAAAACTATTGGTTTTGAACATGATTGCTGAGGGCACAGCTCCTAGAGCTAGAATGTTGCTTCCATTCCCGCTTCAACCAGAACTACTTAGTTGTTACCCAGTCAATATTGTATGTATCTGTTTAAGGTCTTGTCAAAAAAAGAGATGATTATTTTTAAAAGAGTTGGAGCAGCACCTTAAGAAGGAAAACAAAAGCATTCATAATTCCTGTGTTATCTTTGGCTCGCTCTCAGTATTCTCCTTGATCTCCTCTTATTCCCAATTCTTCTATGACCTGCCTTCCAGATGCTTACAAGCCCATATGGTCCTCAAATTCTAAGACCTATTCAGACTCAGCTTTGCAATAAGTATGTCCCGAGCAATCCAAGATTACCTTTGTCTGTTACCCCAATGAAAATGCAAATTCCACTAGCACATCAGATTTTTTCAAAATGTTACAGAATTGTCTGATTAAAAATTCACATACAGTTGTTAAAAGTGGATAGGAAATCCCCAGGAATCATGTTGCATTCTAAAATTGGATATTATCTTTTCTCTTGTTGGTAGACGATATGCAGGCATGTCTGTGTCTATGTGACCCATTCTTCACCCTCCCCTTGTCTGTTCAGTGACCTGACATATTCTTCTTATTGAAAAAGTAGGAGGCATAACACTGCAAACTCTTTTTATGTGTCAAACTTAGTGATTCTCAAATTAGTGAAGTTCTTGATGAATTTTCTAGTGGCCTATAACAAAATGAGAAAAATAAGGCCACGATAGCGCATTTTCATAAAGCCAAATTGATTCAGTTCATAGAACTATAATTTATTCTGTGAGGTGTGTCCTGTTTTAATGAAATAATTATTGTGGTAAAAAGTACAGTTGATCCTTGATCAACATGGGTATGAACTGCATAGGTCCACTTGTATGCGGATTTTTTCAAGAAAGAGTATAGTACTCTAAATGTATTTTTCTTGTAATTTCTTAATAACATTTTCTTTTTTCCAGCTTACTTTATTGTAAGAATACAATGTACAACACACATAACATACGAAACGTGTGATTGGCTGTATTACTGGTAAGGCTTCTGGTCAACACCTATTAGCAGTTAAGTTTTTGGGGAGTCAAAAGTTATAGCAGATTTTTGACTGTGCAGGGGTCAGTGCCCCTAACCCCTATGTTGCTCAAAGGTTAGCTATATTCTTATTTTGACTGACTGACAAAGCAGAATTTCCTGATCTGGACAGAGCAGAATTTTCTATTGTGCAACTTCCAATTTAAAAAATAAATCTGTAAAATACCAAAGCCTTTCAACATAATATATGCTGAGCTTTACGGGGAAAGGACTTTGTCTTATCCTGCACCATAAGCCTTCTGCAGAGCTTAATGTCTGTCACACTATTGGGCCCACTATTTGAAGAATTGAGTTATGAGGTAGAGTAAGCCAAACCTTTTCATGCTATCCTTAGAGTTTATGCTGATCTGTATTTGCAGAAACCCTACTAAAATTACATGTGATAAATACCGCTTCATATAAACCTCATGCTATGGTGTGGATTTATGAGTACTCTATTTTTTCCCTCCAGTTAGAATCTCAAGAGAATCTATTCATTTGGTCCCAGAGAATCGGCAAGATGATCTAAGTTTTCTGCCTCCCCATTTCCCCAGATTTTCATTTCTAGAAAAAATCCCTCTTGGCATATTTAAAACTTCCTACCATCTTTCTAAAACAGGTTTCCAGCCATCAAAATTGTGTGTCCTTTTACTCTAGCTGACTAGTTTCTTATCTATCTTTATATGTAAATTGTGCTAAATTTAACTAAGAAGACAAGGGGGTCTAATTTACAATTCCTATGGCTCATTAGTCACATCCCATAGTGTTGGAAGTGCTTTTAGGAAATGTGTTTTAGTCCTGGAAAAGTTATAAATGTACAACATGTCTTGTTAGCAATGATTCTTTTCCCCCTGAGAAACTTACCAAACGACCTGAAGAAATATTTGTAATGTATATCTCACTCATTATCTTATTAGATTTTTCTGTTTTCTCAAATTTAATAATATCCATATAATTTAACTTTTGCCAATCGAGATTTCTTGGCTATTCCTTCTAAAGGAAAATTTTGTTCCTTCAGTTAGTACTCTGCCCCCATAACATACACATCTTTCCCTTTTGAGATCATTTAAGTACTTGTTTTCTCTCCATTTCAGTTAGTTTTATCCTGTAACAATGGAACAAAAATTCTCACGTACAGAATCTTTCACCCTGTGCTAGTCTGGTTGTCCTCTCCTCCTGGTGAATACAAGACTCCTCCCTGCACCTCACATTCTACCCCATGGAAGTACATGACAGTGATTATGCTTAATGTAGACTGTCTCACTGTTTTAGAGGACGTGAACAGAACAGGACTGTGGATATTAAAATAGTGGCACATATATCTCATTTACTTAACCAATGCATTAATGAATGGCAAAGATATTTAGCATAGGTCAATATCAGTGAATAAATTGTTAGAGGTTCAAACATGTCTTTTTTGTCAGTTGCGGTTAAATAAAAATGCATATATGCAAATTTTTGTATAGTTGGCCTTTGATCATTAATGACAAAAAGGGCAAGACCATAGCATGGATGGCCATGGGAGAGCATGATGCTTCGCTGCCCTTAAAACACACGCAAAAGACCTTGAGAGTCGAGACCGTGAGCTCAATTGTCTTTCAGTGTCAAAGGACCTCCCACTCTCTGGACCCAAGCGCCACATCAGGCTCTCTAGTGCTCGCACGCCATTGCACATGCTATCCTTGAAATTTCTGATAAATCTCTAAGGTTCTGTTATACTTTATCCTTTCTTTCCTAGATCAGGAGAATATGATTTAGATGTTTTCCCAAATAAAAATATCTATGCTATCATAAACATTTGCATTTGGCAGTGTACCTTCATGGCTTCATTTTAAATATGTGTCTTTCATTCTATTTAATATATATTATCTGCCCATCAAATATGTTTATCACTATTTTTTTATGTACACTTGATAAATATTTTCTATCTTCAAATTCTGAAGTCTCACTGATGGCTTTTTAAAAATTCCTGTGCTCATACCATCAAAAAGATTTACTCCTCTGTACATGTTATGATGATAAGGATGATAAGCCCTCAAAGTTATGAAAACTTCATACATTATATAAATAGTAAAGATAACAAGTAACTTCCCACCCATGAGAATATCATGGAGCTAGTTTTCTTAACTCAAATACGTTTTTTCCAGTTATATTGCTTTAGCAGTAGATGGTTGACTTTCCAATTTCCAAAAACTAATTTTTTTCTTCAATAAGAAATGTTAGAAGATAATTTTCTTAAAAAAAGTTGAAATCATGATTATCATATGACATAAAATGAACACGTGTGAAAGATTTTAGCTTATTAATTGATGAGGGAGCAAAACTGATTCAAAGAAAACTCAAGTACCACAGGTTCATTGCAAGATAACCAAATACTAATATGAATTTAGAAATGGATGTAAAATTAGGAAAATTAGGGATGCCTCTGTGGCTCAGGCAGTCAGCTCAGGTCATGATCCCAGGGTCCTGGGATCGAGTCCCACATCGGGCTCTTTGCTCAGTGCAGAGCCTGCTCCTCTCTCTGCCCCTCACCCCGCTTGTGCACACACTCTCTCTCTCTTTCTGACAAATAAATAAATAAAATATTTTAAAAATTAGGAAAATTAGTCAATATGCACAGGTCAGTGTGCATCGGTCAAATGCATTTTATCAGACACATTTGTATCTTTATAGATAGAAATTATTTGCAGTAGTATTACTTTTTTAGAAGTTAATGTATATCTCTACAAAGTTGTGAAATATTCTGGTCAAAGAAAAAATAAAGTGCACCTTCTTGTAGGATCAGTTAATCTCCAGAAGCTATGATGTTCCACTGAAAAGATACCCAGTGATTTCTTTTATCCATTTCAGTGGAAAAAATATCTAGTGATCTCTTTTATCCATAATTTGCCCTTCCTTTGTGACCTTAATAAGCTCAAAGAAAGATTATTCTTGATCGCAATATAAAGTTGGCTTGGCATGATTTCTTGCATATATGCCCCAGAGTCTTAATTTACTATGTATGCCTTCTCAAGATTATTTTGCAAAATCCAGACCCATACAGTATTGAACAACCACAAAGTTAACTTCTTTCTGCAAATTGTCACAGGAATCTCAGGTTGGATTTTAAAGGCTTCTATTATGAAGGTATGGCTTCAACATGAGAGTATTGAAACCAAGCCAAAAAAACCTCTTTATACCAGATTTCACCCGCAATAGCTACACATTTGGATGAATTTTTCTCCTCTTCAAGTCCCCAAATCATCCTTAAGTTTTTTGGCATGCCAAGAAGTGAACTTTCTTGCCATCCGTAACCCTGGGACTCTGTAACTAGAGTCTGCACCAGGCCAGTCTCTCTAAGGGGACTTTATCGGCATCAATTTCATAGGTAAAGTCAATCATAGCTCCTTAAAAGCTCCTTAAAACTCTAACGCCCTATACGAGGACGTGCTTGCATAACTAATTATCTTGGTAGAAATGAGGACAGATTCTTACTGAGCCTAGGTAAATAACTGAATGAACATGAGAAGTCAGAAGACTGAGGAACTTCTGGAGAGGGTCAATGGGAAATACTTTAAAACGTTTTATTTCTTTTATAAAAGCAGAGTCTATCAAGTTGTCATCTTTCACTGGATTTGGGGTTACAATTCTCATGAAGTTCTTTTATTCTTCACTTAGCCCAGTCTGAAAGTTGTCTAAGTGATATCATCAGAAGCTTTTATGCAAGAGTCTATTCTTTGAATTGTCAATAGTGTGAAGTCCCTGGAATAGTCCTTTTCTGGTGAACTGACACAGTCTTTACCAACAACAGATGAGTAAAACGCTGGTAGCTTCTAGCAGAGACAATCATTAGAGTAAAACAAAGACTGTAGAAGACAGAGACTTAATTGCTATTGTTAATCTATTACTGAAATTTTCAAGTGTGAAAGAATTAATGAGAGTTCGTCATAAGAATCTGTAAGTGACAAAAATGTGGGTTGTTTTTGTGGCGCGCAAAACATGATAATAAAGTCATCACAAAAATAATTGCAGATAAAGTCTCTCTAGAGATAACTGATTAAGCCCATTTTCAAAAAGTCAGTGAATGTTACACCTGATTTATAAAACAAGGTGAGACTAATTTTATAGAGGATAATTCTGGGACATTATACACATAATACACAAAGAATACACTGGGAATAAGATGTAAAGAGATTCAGTAAGTAAGGAGTAAGTCTCAGACATCTGTATTTTTATAAAACTATGAATAAGTCTGATATATATCCTTACTTGAGAACCACTGGCCTTGAAGATACTAGATCCTAATTAAAGTATTTTGTGACCAAGTTAAAAATTTAAATAATTAAAAAATGATGACCAATGATACTGTACTGTTGTCTAATATCTACAGGCAAATCACCAGAACTATGACAAATACAGGGAAAATCAACTGAACTATTTCCTGAGAGCTTTGATTAGTATTTCCCTGATCATAAAAATTTATCAGAGACAGTGAGGGCTCTGATCCTCACTGTTCATGGATTCTGTATTTATGAATTTGCCACTTGCCAAAATTTATTCGTAATCCCAGAATTAACTCTTAAAGATGGGCAAGTCCGAGTTGAGGTCAAGCAAGGAGATGTTCCGCCTTATTTTTTAGCTTTCATATTGCGAAGAGGCAATCCTTTCACGGTCAATTTAATGCTAATTTTTTCATAATCTTCTGCTCTTTTATTGGTGATTTCACAGTCTAAAATGACCTTCTTATGAAAAAAGGGAACAATAATAGTAACATGTTATAACTCATTAAATAAAATTAGATTTCATGAGTCCCTGATAACAACAGATACATAAATAAATAAGCAGGAAGAGAGGAGAACATTGTTCCTTACAGTCAAGTGCTGACTAATAAATATAGAAGGAACAATGGAATTAGGAATTATTTTGCCACTGTCACTGTAAGCACCTATTAAGAAAAGAATAACTGTACGGTAAATCAAAGGTGGGGCAGGGAGGTTAGGATGAGGTCCCTAATGTTTACATAATCTTGAGAATCTCCCTGCGAGTTGTGTATTATAGTCAATCCTCATTATTCATGGATTCTGAATTTGTCAATTCATCAACATGCACTTTAAGGCCTCTTGAGCAACTGGGAAGTGATTCACTTGGGGAAATTTTTTTGGGTGGCCCTCTAATTCTAACATCTGTCTTTTTTATTCCAGTTTCAGAGGCACCTTAATCTCTAAAGTTTGAGTTTCTAATTCTACCCAGAAATAGATTTTAGTACCTCATCGTGACCCTCTGTCCCTGATACAACCTTCATTCCACCCCACCCTGTAATTCTCTCTAACAGACTTCCTGGGATTGTAGATGTGACTGAACACATAGGCAGAAGCATGAGGCCCTGAGGGCCACCTCATAGAGCTGGACTAGGCATGGTGGCCCTGTCCATTTCAGCCTGTTAGCGGCAGGCCACGTGTTATAGATGTTTGATCTGTCCGATCATTGTTGAAAGAATTCCACCTTTCCTTTAATAGAGAACATATGTACCCTTAATTGTTTAAAGTTTTTAATTTTTGTCAAGTGTTCCTGAGCCATCTTGGTTTATTTAGTACTGACCTTCTCAACCTCAGCAACAGTGACGTTTTCAACATTCTTTGTTGTTGGGAGGGGCCTTGTGTATTGTAGGATTGTCAGCGGCAGCCTGGCCTCTACTCATGAGGTGCTAGTAGTACCCTCCAAGTAGTGGCAATGAAAAATGTTTCCACACATTGCTAAATGTGTCCCCAGTTGAGAACCACCAGTCAAATTCTTTGTTTTGAATCTTCACTGCCACTTACTAGCTAAGTAATCTTGAGCACAATACCAAACTCCAATATCCTCAGCTGTAAAATGAGCAGTTTATCTGATACAAATAATTATTTTTTAAAGTACTTGAATTTATTTATTTATTTATTTGAGAGAGAGAGAGAGTGAGGTGGGGTGGGAGTGGGGCAGAGGGAGAGAGAGATTCTCAAGCAGACTCTGTGGTGATCACAGAGCCCAATGAATGGCTCGATCTCATGATCCTGAGATCACGACCTGAGCTGAAATCAAGAGTCAGACGCTTAATCGATTGATCCACCCAGGTGCCCCTTGATACATATATATGTAGGAAATAAATATGGAGACACATATACATAAGGAGATAAGTGAGTTAATATATTTCAAGCTCTTAGTGTAACATCTTGCACATGATAGGTACTCAAATAAATGAAAGCTCTTATTATTTTATTATCGATTGTAGATAGTTAAGGGAATAAGTAATGTTCAAAATAAACATTTGTATGCTACTTTGAAATACACCATCATCCCATAGACCGATGTTTAGAATGACTAATTTTAAAAAGTGGTTATTTTCTCAGAAGGCCTATTTAAACCATTTTGTTGATTTAGTCCCACTAAATCATGAAGTTATGAAAAATTTTCCCAACACTTTTTGAGGTCTTTAGTCTAATATCTAGGATGCTTTAAATTTAGGTGCAGATTTGTCATTAAAATATTCTCATGAAGCTCTTGATGAATTAGAAGACTTTGCCTATTTCCTCACAGGTAAACTTCCCTAATAGCAGATGGAAGTCATCTAAGGCCGATGCAGTATCCTATTTATTTTCTGTACAGTACACAAACCACCATGACTTTCAATGAACTCAATTTTTTAAGTATACCCTTTTCTGGGAGAATCTTGTAGAATTGACATTAACTATTGGAGAGCATTAGTTTATTATGTGAGCTATCTTAGGTAGCTGAAGAAAATATATCAATATGTCTCAACAGGTAAAATCAAAAAACTTTTCAAATAAAGGATGCTGAAAGCTCTCATTCTAAAACAATACTGTTTCCAGAAGGTCTCTGTTTAAATTAAAACATACTCTCCATTAATATATTATCCTAGTGAGGAGTACATTGGGCAGTTTGGTGATAATGGGGCATAAGGGGGATGTAAATGTATTTAAAGCATGATATAGAATCTAAGAAGAGTTGATGTTAGTGATTCAAGCTGGTAGAACCAACTGGAAACTCTCATGTTCTATGTGTCTGATATGTCTCCTGAGCACAGTGGAAACCTGGAGATGTCCTCATCCCTAGAGCACCAGGGCCCAGGCTGGGCAGTGGGCATAGCCTCTGGAGTTTCAAGCTATAGACAGATACTGGTGAAGGAGGAACCTTGACAGAATTTGTATTTTGTGAGAGTTTTTAATTAATAGAAAAATAAATGCTATGAAGAGAGATTTCTAAAGTCAAAGAAACCAAAGAAAGACCAGCCACGTAGAGATATCAAAAGCTTCAGAATCCAAGAAAGCTGGTATAGAGAGCTGAAGCTGTGAGCTGGAGCAATTCGCTTGAGTTGAGCTATTTGCCAAGTTGGGTTTATGTTGTTGTTGTTCGGTTCATTGTTTTTCTTGTGTTTGCTTGTTTGTCTGTTTAAGGCAGAGCTATACTTTCTATTGGAGGTAAGGGTTGAGGGCCTACTTTATTCAACATTATTCATGTTCACTGAAAAGATTCGTATCTGCCAGGTGATTTGTTAGTGGCAGAGATGCAGTGGCAGGTATATTCAGGATTGGTTCTTGCTCTCATAAAGCTCTCAAGTCAATAAAAGATACAAATCATAATATGAATATGTAATTACATACTAAATTAGCTGCTAATCATGAAGAGAAAAGTGTTCTATTACAGTAGGGAATAGGGAAGCCAGATCCATCGTGGTGGTGGTGACGGTGTGTAGCTACAAATCCGGGGAAGCTTTCCCAAGGAAGGGCTTTCTTTGTTTTGTTTCTGTTTTTATTTTTGCTGAGATTCCATAAGTGTGTGGGAAATCAGCAGTATTCCAAACAAAGGGAATTCATGAGCACAAAGACTGGATGGGGGAGTTCAGCAGGACTCAGTAAGTGGAAGACGGCCAGGAAGACTTGAGCATGGAGACTGAGGGGAGGGGAGCACTGCCAGACCAAGCAGGATGTTACTGGCCATCAAAGGGATCTGCATCTATATCCTAAGCTTACTAGATAATCATTGGAAGTATTTAAGAGAGAGTGAACGATCAGGTGTATAATTTACAAGTATCCCTTTGACAACCCTGTGGTGACTAAGGGAAGATTCTTGGTAGGCTACCATTGTTCTTTGGCTATAAGATGATGGTGACTTGATTAGAGCGAAAGCATTTGTGGGAGGATCCATGGATGAACTGGGGAGATACTCAAGAGGTGTGACTGCCATGATTTCATACTGGATTAGACTTGAGTGTAAGAGGAAAGGAGGAGTTCGAGTTGACTCGTGCATGGAATGCTGTCCTGGGAATTGAACAGATAATGATGCCTGAATAGGTCTCATGGGGAAGATCACAGCACCATTTGATGGGCTGACATACCAAAAGGAGGTGTCTAAGAGGCAGGTGTGGCTTTGAGATACTAATCTGTGGGTCTTCTCTCCATAAATGTCAACTGAAACCATGGGCTTGAATGAGATTTCTCAGAAAATATGTTAGAAGAAAAGAGTCCTAAGCCTGAGCTTGGAAAATGCCCCCATTTGATAACTTAGCAGAGGAAGATACACTGGGAAGATACACAGACAGAAAAGAAAAAGACAAGCAGAGTGTGGCCCAACCAAAGACAAGAGAAAGGTGTTTCAGATAAAGAGAATATTAACAGAATAAAATCATGCTAAAAATTAGGGGAAGATATGGATTTATTTGGATATTAAGGCCGTCATTAACCTTAGGTAGCTCTTAGCGAGAGATGTTTTGGTGAAGGTAAAAGGCCAGGTTTCTGACAGCGTTTGAGTCAGAGGGGGTCAGAAACAATGTCAGACAGAAGTCTGGTTGCAGAATGTTAGGGTAATACTAGTAGTGGGATACAGGTCATAGGGAAATTGTTAAAAATTAAGCTGGCAGATGTTGAGCACGTTTAAACCTGAATAGAGAAGACATGCATGAAAGAAAGCACTAGAATAAAAAGATGATGTAATTGAGAATGGAGAGTTGCTTACAATTATCTTGGAAAATCATATGGAATCAGAAATGGATTACTGAGACACCAGTAAAGTTTCCACGGGCCTCTTTATTTGTGGTGTATGCTATATTTTTGGTCAGCTTTTTGATGATTTTGAATGCTATTTTTTTCTCATTTTAAATTAATATACATTAATTCCTAGCTTTTTATGTATAATTTTGTATGACTTTTCTTAAAGAGGACCTCCCCTAATTTTGTATCAGCCCGCACATTGCTTGGTTCTACCCCGTTTTGCAACTCAATCTTAGTCGACTTAATCATGTTTTCCTACAAAACGTACTAATATCACAGTTTACAGTCTAACAGGGTTTCCTCTACTGTGGTTTCTAGAATTCATTTTCCTCATTCTAATGCTCTGTTATTCTTGCTTGGGTTATCTTCCCTTTAAGTAAAGTAAGTACAGTATTTTACAAAAATCCTCCAGAGAACAATTTTCCTGCAGGTTTTCTTTAACTACAATGACAATTCTGTAAGCTCAGCTGAGCTTTGAAAGTTAAAGAGTTGGGGCCCCAGTTCACTAGTTTCGGAAGCAAGGCATCCATACACTGTCACAATTTGCTAGCACCTAAGCAGCAGGAGGGAAGGAAAGAGAAAGCAGACTGGATGGGTTTATCGGGCAGGGAGGGGAAACCTGTAAGCTTGATCCAAAACGTTGGCTGATATTGTCAAAGTGAAAATGGCAGTAGAGAGATCTGTTGAGTCATGGACCCTCACTATTTGACTTATGAATTTAGACAGTCTAAGACTGAGGAAGGAGCTAAATGGCCTGGGGGAGTGATGTCATTTAGTCCTTTATACTGGAGAAAACATATGCTTCCAAATGGGTCAGGCACAGCAGAGGAGTATGGTTACAGTCTCCAGGTGACTTTCAGGATTGTGGCAGTTTTTCTGCTCAAGGCAGCAGCCAGGAATGGCCCAGGAAATCTTCTACGTCTACCCCCCCTCTAAAACTGCTCTTTATCCATGCATTGTCCATCTGGGGCCTTGCCTGATCTTTACCATGTCCAGTCAAGAAGAAAGAGGAAATGAGAAGAAAATTTTCATGGGAACTTCACTTTGGAATGTCACAGTATCTGAAAACTATTTAAGGCTCCACGCAAAATATATTTGGATTTTAAAAGACCTCTGATATGGAAGGAAAGAGCCATTACTGGCTTATCTATCTACAAAGACAAACAATGTATTTTATGCTGTACGTATCAAATGGACATGGCTCTATATCGATCGATCGATCTATCTACTATCTGTCATCTCGATCGTAATCAAGATGCCTGTCAGTGTGAACACTAGAGAGTTGCTTCTTGACCTTCACTTTTCTGCCTCTATCCCTCTAGACTACACTCTCTTCCTGGGCTGCCAGAGAATTCTCTTTGTGCCTCCAGTGTCTACAGTGTGTGTCACTCTGGAAGTGCTCAGTACATCCACCAAATAAATGGGTAAGTTTGGAGCTCTTATTTTTATATATAAGGAGCAATACTATATGAAATGTCTCGATTCTATTTTCCCCAGCTTTATTGAAGTACAATTGACAAGCAAATTGTACTTATCCAAAGTATACAACATGATGATTTGATACGTCGTGACATGATTGCCACAATCAGGTTAATTAACACATCCATTACCTTGCATAGTTACTTGTTTATGTGTGTGGTGAGAATGCTTAAGATCTACTCTCTTAGCACATCTCAAGTATACAATAGCTAGTATTAACTACAGCTATGGTATCCATCAGGTCCCCAGAACTTACTCATAAAGGCTTATACCCTTTGACCTGCATCTCCCCATCTCGCCCCACCTCCCAGCCCCTGGCAACCATGGTCCTATTCTCTGTTTCTGTTAGTTCAAATTTTTGTTTGTTTTTAGATTCTACATATAAGTGAGATCATATTGTATTTGTCTTTCTCTGTTTGGTTCCTTTCACTTACCTTAATGTTCTTCATGTTCATCCATGTTTTCACAAATGGTAGGATTTCCTCCTTTCTCATGACTGAATAACATCATATATATTTGTATATACAGCACGTCTTTTTTATCCTTTCATCTGTTGAAGAACATTTTGGTTGTTTCCATATCTTCACTATTGTGAATAATGCTGCAGTGATGATGGGGGTGCAGATACCTTTGAGATAGTGATTTCATTTCCTTTGGTTTTATACCCAGAAGGGGTTTTGCTGGAACATGATTGTTCTTTTTTTAATTTTTTGAGTGACCTCCATACTGTTTTTCAACGTGGCTGTTCCAATTTACATTCCACCAACAATGTAGAGGGGTTTTCCTTTGTTCTCCACATCCTCACCAACACTTGTTATCTCATCTTCTTGATGATAGTCAATCTTACAAGTGTGAGTTGATATCTCATTGTGGTTTTGATTTCCATTTCCCTGATGATTAAAGCTGTTGAGCATCTTTTCATGTACTTGTTGACCATTTGGATGTCTTCTTTGGAAAGATGTCTTTTTAGTTCCTCTGTCCATTTTTAAATCAGATACTTATTGTTATTGTGTTATATGAGGTCATCACATGTTTCGGATATTTACCTTTATATTAAATATATTTTTTGCAAATCTTGTCTCCTAGTCCACAGGTTGCCTTTACTATTATATATTTTTATTTATCATTAAACAATACTTTTAAATAATTTAATCCTAAAATTATTAACTCTATCTTTTTTTTTTTTTTAATAAAATGAGCTCTTTTTTCTCCCTGTAAGATATACATATACACTGGAATCACGAAACACTCTGCAGGCATGAACACAGATGCTTTCAATTTTGAAGTTTTGTATAATTTATTTCTTTAGTTAAATACCTGTTAATTGGGGCAAATATCAGATGTATTAATAAGGAATCTTTTGAGTTTTTAACTCAAATCAACATAAGAAAAAAAGGAGGGCTTTATAATTTTTTCGTAATTAAAATTCTAGGACTAAATCAGTCTCCTTTTGACACACTCGAATCCAGGGTGTCAAATTATGTCATTTGCCGTCACTCATGACCTCCTTTCTCTTCTCTTTCTCCCTCTTGCTCCTCTCATTCCATCCCTTGCTTCTGCTGCCTTTTGTGTGTTGGTTTTACCTCTCATGAAGGCTGTTTCCTCAGGGATATAATAATATGTAATATTATTTTGGAATTATAATATTGCAATCATGTGTTATAATGCATTTAATATAATTATAATTGTTTATAATATAATTATAATTAATATGTGATATTAATTATATAATAACCTATGCTATATATCAATCACTAATATTATATATTAATAGTGTAACATAATATGAATATATAATATCATACAATTAATGCATAGCAATGTAATTAGAATCATAATATAGATTTATTATGTAAAATTTCCTACACAATTCAACATTGTATTATGAGCATAATTTAATTAAAATTACATCATGAGAATTTCTCTATGCCATTAAATTTCTGTGAAAAAATTTTAATTAGATCTATTTAATAAACTATCTTACAAATGCAATGCTTTTATAAAAGTCTTCCTTTATTATTGGAGAAATATAATTTTTAAATTAAAATATGCTAACTTTGTTTTGGTGTATGCTTGATACAGGCAGGTTTTGTAGGGGTTTAGTCTTTTTTTTTTTTAATGAGTAAATTTAAGAAGAATGTAGAGGGTGAAGAATGATAATATGCTATTCTTTGTATATGAAAATGGCAGTCCTGACCTGCCATTAGTCGGGGCACTTATGCCCATGATAGATTTTTCCGGATCCATCTGCTTTTCCTTCCAGGCACCCCAGGCTTCTCAGGACGAAAGGCATAATCGGCGGTCTCAGAACAGAGCAACGCTAATGAGGATGACCCTGACCTCATGAGAATAGTGTTCTGACCCCCTGACCCAAACGGAAATAGAAAAGCTTGAGCAGTACATTTAAGAGTAACTTTGGGATTAGTTCTATGAGTATAAAGATAAATGAGAAAATAAATTCCTCTCACAAGTAGAGACACTTGGATAATTGTATGATATTTGAAACATAAAACTTAAACTGAAAACTATTACCCTTGTAAATTGAATTACATTATCATTCCTTTTAACTAACATCCGAATTACCTTTTCTTTAATATTTCCTTAGTTAATAAGAACCAAATCTTATTATAATAATTAAGGCTACTAAAAAGTCTTTAAGCCTTTTTCTTTTTAAGAGATGCATTTGTTATTCATTTATTAGGTCTATTTGAAACATATGCTGAAATTGTGTTATTTTTAGAAATTTCAATTGAAATATATTGAATATTGAAATATATTTAGGTTATAATTAAATACTGCCAAGTAATTCTTTCCCACTAAATATTATGAAGACTCTTTAATTGATAATTAGATACCTACCATGCATCTTATCTCTATTAATAATGATCGTTCTGAATTATTATCTTGAATCTGTTTTACTAAAATCCTTTCATATAAATTCATTAATACTTTAATTACCTGATGATATATGGAAGCTCTACTAATATCAGAAACTTTAAATGTACTATCTCTAGATAAAATTATATGAAAAGATACAGAACAAAATTATTTATCTTGTTTTGCTTTGGTAAGAGATAGGGTAAATTTTCCTATAAATCATAGGCACTTAGAGGCAGTATGTTAGTCATTGAAGTAAGACACACGACTGAACTGCTCTGAGAAAAACAAAATCCTTATTTTTCTCTTTTAAAAAGTAAAAGAACAACCGCCCCCATGAGGACTGGTTGCACCATTTCACTATTTGTTTATTTATTTATTTATTTATTTATTTATTTATTTATTTATTTATTTAATGGCAGCTTCAGCTCTGGATTACCTAACAATGTGTGAAAGCAAGGCACTTCTTGACTGTAGGCATCAACTTTCAATAGGACATAAAACCAGATTCCTGGTATTTTCTGGAAGAGCGGAGTCACTAGCCCCAGTGTCCTGGCCAAATTTCAATTTGGGTAATTGCATTCTGCTTCCTTTAAAGGCCCCTGGTTGGTTCAGTTCGATAAGGAGCTCTTCACTCCGTGCCCGAAGTTACGGAATGTGGCGGTGCTCTGGGAAATGGTTACTGGGTTTGCTCCTTAGATAGGCGAATGTCAACACTGCAACACACACACATATACAGAAGCATTTACACACTCACAAGTACAAATACGTGAGTGGTGAATTGAAATCTCATGGGAAAGGCACGCTTCTGCACACATCCACGTTTTCATAGGCCAGATTCCATTGTATCATCAGCACCATGGAAATAAGTATGGTCCCTGTCAGTACACACAAAAAAATTCCAGTTATTGAAGAAGGCAATGATGATTTAATTTTTAAGAGTCAATTAGATTAAAACTAAAGCATAGTACATAAAAAAATAAAACATTGACTTATTAGAAAAGAAGAGATTATATGTTGGATGCCCCATCTTATGGCTGGAGGGAAACCCAATTGATAAACACATTACTGTGACTTCCTTTAAGAAAGCTTCAGTGCATGTGTAGCAATTTTTTAAGGAGATTTCCAGTAACCTCTAACTACTCCAGGTTACTATTCACAATAAGAAGAGCAGAATTTTAGAAGTCTCCCTAAAGAGAGTAATAGCAGGATTTAGTTCCTAGTGGATTACAGCCCACATTATGAAACTACTGCACATTTGGCACAATTATGCACCACTGGCAGCCTTTTCTCAAAGGAAGCCTCATGTTAAATGAACACTTAGAATCATTTTGGAACTCATGCATCTTGCAGCTAACACTGTGCTAAGTTAAGCATCTAACGCCATGCCCATCTGGTAGAGAGAGAATATCAGGGCTGCAATATCATCAGTCCTTTCCCCTTAAAAGCTTTGATTTCATTAAAGGTGACCTCTCAAAGTGCTTTAGAAAATGAGCTACTCTACGAAATGTGCTGAATAGGACAGAGGGGCATTGAGTACATAAATTACCGTCTTACCCATTGTTGTTTTTAAGGTTTCAGAGGATCTTGCAGGTTGGCTGTTTTTCTGCTTTGGTGTCCTATGAAGCCAGTCTAGCAGATATTCAGTGGGCACTGAAGGGTTGAGGAATATACATTTGCAATGAGATGTTCTGCCCATTACTCTCCAGTGTGTGATTGGGATCAGAGATTTCAGAAGAGAGTTCAGAAACCTCAGAAATAAAATACAGACTTCAGTTCCTTTCCAGAACTAAGCATTTGGAAAACGGGATTTCAAAGGATGAATATGAGTTTATTTCCTACTGTCTCTACTCTCATTACAAAATGGTGTTTTAAGAATTCTGACACAAATATTTTACAAAAATATGTAATCACACAACCACAAACCATGTATTCTAGCCCCAGCCACCTTGCAATAATACCTGTTTGGAACACAGTACAAAGCATGAAGCAAGCAAGTAAGACCCCCGCAAAGAAAACCAATTAGGCGAAGTTCAAATTGACTTTTACTTACCACAAAGCCTCCGGAGTTACTGCTCAAAGATGACTTATTTCAGGTATTTTATTGAAATGATTTATTTTTGCTTAATTCACAGTGCCCTGAACTTAGTCATCCAGCTTCAAAGTCAAAATTAGGAATAACAATTACATGGGGCCTGCCATAACCCAGTCTATGTATATTAGTGGAAAGTGATAGCATTCAAAATTTCAGAAACTACAGCAGCCTTTCATTTTATGATTTATTTTGCCTACAGTAGATTCCAGGGGGATAAAGTAAAATAATCTTGGCAATCATACTTTGTTTTTTTTCTTATGTCCATATGCTAATTTCCAAAACCCAGAGTTGGAAACGTCATGCAGGCCTATGTATGTTTTACTCCACTTTTCCCTTCATATCTGTATTTGGCTTGTTAGACCGTCTCTCAGTTACTTAACCGTTCAATGAGGATGGTAATCATTGTTTCATAGAAACAGATAATGGAAAAAGTTGAATTTCATATTTCAATCGATTTTAAACTTATAATTATACAAGAAGTTTTTATTTATGTTGAATAAAATAAAGCTAATTATCCTAACTGAGCAAGGGTGTATTTAAAATATCACGAGACTGTTTCTATTTTAGAAATATTTTCATCTGAATTAAAGTTAATTTTTAAATGTTGATAATTTCATGTTGAATAATCACTTGTTCTGGGGATGAGCTTACCCACATTGCACAATCCTCAAGAGTTCTAAATAGCTTATATTATACTCCACAAAATATGTCGGTTCCATTTATTTCTCAGTGCTTCAGTAGATCCCAGGAGAATATAAAGTAAAACAAAACAAAACTAAACTAAACAAACAAACAAAAAATGGACACCATACTTGTTTGTTTTTATCTTATAGTCATGCTATATTCATATTCAAAACACACACTTAAAATTATAAGCAGGTTTTAATTTATATTGTATTTATAATTTATTTATGTTGTAATTTATTTGTCATATTTATCATTTTGATTTCAAATCTTTTTTGTGTTTGGATTATTGATTCTATTTTTTTGCCTTATGAATTCCTCATTTAGCCTTTTTCCAAATGAAACACGTTTACATTATTACAATTACAAAATTATCCATAAATGAATGCTCACTGTATACATTTTAAATATTAAGAAGCTGATAAGTCAATAAATAAAAATCCCTTTAACCCTCTTTACCCTTATTACATAAACACCACTCAAGGGACTGTCAACACACACCTTCCAGGATTTCACAGTGGACCAGGGATTGGTCTTGGTCTCTTTTTTGAATAAGAGTACTCCCCTGGTTACCTAATACTTGTCCTGCCATTGACCGTTGGGTGTGTTGGGAGCTGATAACTTACCTATTTAGTTTACAGTTTGTCTTTTTAGTTGAGACTAACTATTCTCAAGGAGCTGATATTTAAGAACTACCCACTGAGGAGCCTCCTATGCAAGCGAACATAATTTAAATTTGGATTTGAACCTGAAACCATAATGGGATGAAATCCGGGGGGACTTAGAAGGGAGGTAAATTATTTTACATGTGGGATGAATGTGGATTTTGTAACCAGAGGGAAGACTGCGTCAGGTTGTATTTTATAAAATCAGACACAACATTATTTCTGGCCCTACAAATTTTTCCAGAGCCTTGTCATCCCTCAGTGAAGAATTACAGTCTATTTCCCATCTCTTTGAAACTAGATGGAACTTTGTAGCTGTTTCGATTTAATAAAATGTGGTGGAAATGATGCTACATGACTTTCAATTCTATCTCATAAAGTAATATGGCTTCCACCTGGCTCTCTGCATTTTGCGACACTCACCCTTTGAACCCAAACACGATATCCCAGGCCACATCAAAACATCATGTATAGGTGTTGTGCCTGGTAGTCTCAGCCAAAATCCCAATTGACAGACAACAACAGCTGCCAGACATGTAAGTGAGTAAGCCTTACGATGATTCTAGTTCCCAGCAATCAGGCCACCTCTGCCAACACAAAACAGAGAGACTAGTTTGCCACACTAAGTCCTGCATAATTTATAGACAAACTTGTGAGCAAAATAAATTTGTTTAAGTCATTGATTTGGGGGTGGTGGGGCTGCTTTTTCCACACAGATGAAAATAGCCAAAATAGATCACAGACTATTTTAGATAGCTGATTAGAAAAGTACGAAAATAAATCTGAGCAAATCTGTCATGGCTTCATCTAGAAGACTGAGAATTGTTTATGTATTACCTAAGTCTTCATAGCCTAGTCTTGGGGGTATCGGACTACTGTCTCAAGACCTTTTATTGGTGCCGTAGGACCAGAGAAGACCAGACCTGGGCATGTGTGTGTATGTATTTAAGTATAGAGTTTCCCCAGAAGAACGTGTATATTCCCACTTTAAATTATACTATAAAGAGACCAGTGCTGGGGCAGGAAATCGAAACTCAAGGAGTGAGGGGGTGAGTGAACAAGTGAGTTTGTAAAGGGAAAACTTTTCTCTTCCCTTTGGGGTCAGGAGTTATTCTCACCTAGACTGAAACACAAAGATGCCTGGAGCCCTATTGTGGTGGTAGATTTGGGAGTGAACTACCCATACAGGTGATAAAGTTGAGTTTTGTCTGCTCAATAGTGGGGGTGAGATGTCTCTGGCTTATTGAAGTTAGGGAGAGCACCTGGGCTTGTGTAGTACTGTTGTCTGTTTTGAATTTCCCTTCCATTGTTTCTAATCATTCAACAAAGTTTCATGAAAAATTATTTCCTGATCTCTGCTCTCCTGAGCCTATACAAAACAAGGAAAAAGGGCTGGTCTATGCTTGAGGGAGTAGATAAACAGATATTAGTGTTTGATACCAGAGGAAAGATGGCAACGCTAGTCCCTGGTGAAAAGTGGTACATAGTAGAGCGGCCATCTGGTGAAGTTCATCAGAACCAAAAGAAGCATTTTGGTTGCATGATGCAGAGACTGGAACTAACTAATCGCAAAATTCCATAATCAAGTCTGATTAGGCAACACTCCAGGAAATTCTTGTAGAAAGCTAATTTATGGCAATAAACCTGCTGAGAAGACTTTGTATACTATTCTGGATTATAACAGCTAAATACACCACTTACTAGATGTTTGACCATCTGTAAAACATCTCTCTTGCTCTCTTTCCTGTAAAGAATAGTGACAACTGTCTCATGCAATTGATGTGGTAGTTAAATGAACTACTGTCGATGTACTGTCCCAGTTGAGGCGTTTTCCTCTAACCAATCATTAAAATAAATCCCATAAAGTAAACCAAAGTGAAATGTAACAAAATCATGAAGCACTCAGAAGAAAATAAAGAAAGCATTTTTTTTTTCTTATCTTGGGTTTGGGAAGGATTGTCTAAACATAGAGACAAAAAATAACACTAGCAAGAGAGAAAATTAATTTGACTTACACCGAATTAAAAAAAAAACTTTTTGATCTTAAAAATTAAAAGGGAAGGGGCGCCTGGGTGGCTCAGTCGTTAAGCGTCTGCCTTCGGCTCAGGGCGTGATCCCGGCATTATGGGATCGAGCCCCACATCAGGCTTCTCCACTAGGAGCCTGCTTCTTCCTCTCCCACTCCCCCTGCTTGTGTTCCCTCTCTCGCTGGCTGTCTCTTTCTGTCAAATAAATAAATAAATAAATAAATAAATAAATAAATAAATCTTTAAAAAAAAAATTAAAAGGGAAAATAATAGGAACCACATCAACAAAGAAGAAAATAAGAGCTGAAGATCGATAATTTACTTAAAATTAATATTGTCAATAAAGTATAAAAGTATGTTCAAACTCACTGATGAAGAAATGAATTTCAAAATGCTCCCATGGGGATTATTCTATTGTCAAATCCCAGTGCTGAATAGAGTAGGATGAGAGTGGAGCTTTCTTATTTTGATGGAAGGTGATAAATCAGTGAAAAAATTCCAGACTCTAGAATTATTTTAGAATCTAGAGAATAATTTGACAGTATGTAAGAAAAACTGCAAAATGGTACACTAGTTGATCCCACATTCCACTTATAAGAAGATATTCTGAGGGCATAAGGACACGTAAAAAGATTTACATACAATTATTTTACAATAGTTTAAATAATACAATAGTACAAATTAAATATAGTATAACAGTTCAAATACACTGAGTACAATAGTGACGTTACTGATACTGTAGGACACTCCCATTACAAACTGTCATAGTGATAAGACAGACTGTTAGTAACATGTTCCTGAAAGAGTAATTGGCATGAAGAGGATAATACGGCACCATTCCAAAAGATGCATGAGGAAAATATTGGAATAAAATGTAGCAAAATAAATACGATGAATTTTTAGATAATTTTTGTTTTCTTCTTAACTTTTCTACATGCTACAATTTCTTTTTGAGGAATTTATATTACTTCAAATTGGGACAAGTATTTGAATATTTGAATTCATAAAAATGTAATGAAACACAAAAGATAAAATTTTAAAATTTTCTAAACACTTTGCTTTACAGATTAAATTGCTATTAAAGTGCATTAAAACTTGTTCAGCTGGAATAATTGAAGGTCTTGTATGGTCCAAGTACAGCCAATAAAATTACAATTGAAAAGATTCAACTTCTGAATAAGAAGGGGAATGAGAAGCCTGGGCTTCCAGTTATGGAATGAATAGGTCATAGGGGTGAAAGGTACAGCGCAGGGAATAGAGTTAATGATTTCGTAGCAGCGTTGTATGGTGACTACCCTTGTTGTAAACATAGCATAATATATAGAGTTCTCCAATCACTACGTTGTACACCCAAAACTAATGTAACATTATGTATCAACTTTTCTTCAGTTAAAAAAAAAGATAATTGATAAATTTCCATTTGTAATAAGAGATCTGACTTTTAGTATCAAAGTACATCTGCAAACTACTGAATTAAAATGTTACCTGATAGAAGAGTCAGAATTGAGGACATTAATTCTGTTTCAGTTGCCAAGACAACCATTTCCTTTCACTATATGCTCAGATGGTGACTCATTTGGAACCTGCCTTTTCGGATATCTGGATTCCGCAGCATCCCCCACGTTTCAAGGCAGGGGAATAGACAGAGTAAAAGCAACAAAAATGGCAATATGTATGATACGTGTATTTAACTATAGTTTAAAAATTATAATCTGGCAGAATATTGACATTTCAATATTAAATAGCAGTAAACTGAGGGGTGACATCAGGAAGATGGCAGGCTAGGAGAACCCAGTGCTCATTGTTCAGACAAAAACAACAACAATGAATACAAAACTCCAATGAAAATAGCTCTGGGAGAGCTCTGGATTACAATGAGAGAGCTGCAGGAACACTGTGGAGCACTTCTGGGTATAAATCCTAAGGAAACAAAATTAGGATCTTGAAAAGATTTCTGTACTTCCATGTTCATGTCAGCATTATTCACAATAGCCAAATATGGGAACGACCTAAATGTCTGACAATGAATGAAGAAAGAAAGAAAATGTAGTGTGTGTACACACATCCCCCCCACACACAATGGAATAGTATTCATCCTGAGAAAAGAAGGAAATCCTGTCATTTGTGACAACATGAATGAATGCGGAGAACATTGCACTAAGTATAATAAGCTCAATGTAGAAAGGTAAATACTGCATGATCTCACTTATATGTAGAATCTAAAATAGTTGACACATATAAGGGGAGAGAAGAACGGTAGGGTCCAGGAGCTGGGGGGGAGGGATAAATGCAGAAATGTTGGTTAAGAGGTACAAAGTTGCAGTTATGCAAAATGAGTAAGTTCTGGAGATCTAATGTACAACAAGGTGACTGAAGTTAGCAATACTATCTTATACTTGCAATTTGTTAATAAAGTAAATTTAAAGTGTTCTCAGCAAACCAAAAATGTGGTAACTATCTGAAGTGATGGATATGTTAATTAGCTCAAATGTGGTGATTACTTCACAATATGTATGTATATCAAATCATCAAATTATATGCCTTAAATATATATTAATTGTCAAAACAGCAAAAAATATCAAACAGCAATATATTGAATTTTATGTATATAAGATAGAATGCTTAACATTAACATATATGTACACATTTATGCAT
Organism: Ursus americanus; assembly: GCF_024610735.1. Classification (NCBI taxonomy): domain Eukaryota; kingdom Metazoa; phylum Chordata; class Mammalia; order Carnivora; family Ursidae; genus Ursus; species Ursus americanus. The sequence continues at coordinate 43,133,550 of NC_142146.1, forward strand.
ATGGAAAATCAACTTTCAAAAATACACTTTAAATTAAATTATTTAAAGTATGTATATTTTAAGTGTCCAAAATATCCTTTAAGTATGCATTTAGTTTAAAATGTTCCAAAATTTTTTATATCTCATGGTTGTCAAATAAAAACTTGAATTAAAAATTTGAAGGTTGGGGTAAATTTAATCCTCAGATCAATTTCCTAGTTGTTCAAAATATTTTGATGCCAATCTGGCTGTGTTCAAGGCAGAAAGCAAGCTCAGGGTCCCCCCACTACTCCTCCATCTTAACTCCCCCGATGGATTTCACTTCTTCGTTGGGGTAAATTAAAAAAAAATTAAAGGTGAACATGTTAAACCCATAATGTGGTCTTGCGCACCTCAAAGTACATTTTCTTTTCTTTTTTTTTTTAAGATTTATTTATTTATTTTAGAGAGGGAGTCGGGGGAGGGGCAGGGGGAGTAAGAGAGGGAGAGAATCCCAAACAGACAGTGTGGGGCTCCAGTCTCATGACCCTGAGATCATGACCTGAACTGAAACCAAGAGTCAGATGCTTAACTGACTGAGCCACCCAGGTGCCCCTCAAAGTACATTTTCTCATTGCAAATATATTCTTACTTACGTATCCAAGATATGTATCTCTAGATACAAGGATATAGTTTTTAGTTCCTCACTTATGAGAATTTTTGTGAGCTAGCCAAGATATTATAGAAAAATATACAAAAATACATTTGTAAGCCAATACTGCAACTTTGATGTGTTAGATGTAATAAAATATCGTTATCGTAGATTACATGAATTAGAATTTTTATCCAGATAAGGTCTTAGCATCATTGGCATCTTAAGAAGCCTAAAAGCCAATAACTTGTCCCCTATCCAAGTTTATCAGAAAAGGAAAGCTAAGGACAATTACAGACTTTTATTACTTACGTAGCTAATATTGGAGAATGTGGTTTATATCTGCAGGCAAATGAAGTATCTATCATTTTCGGTATTAAGCATATTTACCCATCCAAAGACAGGGTTGTCTCAGGATGACCTTGCCTGTGTAAAATGCGTGCCTAGGGAAAGCAGAGCTAAATTTATGCTTACCGTGGGCAACTTCCTCAGCGTGCTTGACACTGGTATATCTAAGAGCTTTTATCTATTTTACTTTAACTACTGCTACTAATGAGTAATTAAAAATTCTAGATAGGCAGATTAATGTAGTTGCAGATATTTTGTCTACTTGGTCAAAGATTTTGTAGAATGTGCTTCAAATAGTTAGTGGAATACTAATAAATGATCCATATCTATTGATTATGGCTAAGCAGAAACAAAACTGATTCCTAAGTACACTTCATTTTAACAGTTTATATATGGAGAGTAAGAGTATTTCAATGGAGGTAAGAAAATACGTGCTTGGTCTTTACAAAGGAGAGTCTGTGATTGTGAGGTGTCACCTTTCTGATACGGGCAATCCACTTGCTCTGTGTGCTGATTTTACTACCATAGTGATCGAAAACACTGCTGCTGAGAGGGAAGGGGAAAAACCGAAACATACGTTCAAAAAAGCAATTTTTGTGGTTAAAGAAAATAGTAGGTGAAAAGGTGATGAAAATGGAAGTATGATTGAAACTAGAGAAAATGTCGAGAGAGATTTATGAGGCTTTTTAGACAATTCTGAGAGATTCTAGATCTTGTATCTATTGCATAGTGTATATTGACCTCCTAGATCCCATGACCTCTGCTTGCTAAGAGAATTTCTTTTTCATCCTCCCCATTTACTGTACCACGAGTTCATCCACATTGATTTAACACACCATCATCTAAAGAATGTGATAAGTTGGTGTTTCTCTCTGTCAAGGGACCAAAGAGATGAAAACGAGGCTTCACCAAAAGGTATAATTTTAGGTTGTTGGATACCCCTGCATTTTTCTTAATTATTTCTGACATTTTATCTATTTCACCATGAGCTTCCTTGGAGGTTACAGATAAAAAAAAAATGTTCTTCATGACCCAGAAGAAGAAATACATCTTCTCTTAATAAATCCCACCTGAAATCGCATAGGGGAAGGAAAGAAGGAGTAACAGTTCACATTTATCACTTGTACTGTTTCATTTGCTAAACTCTTTTTGGAACCTGAAAGACAGTGTCTTTTCAGCATGAAGGGAATCCCATATAAAATGTGAGGGTCAGGAAAAAAACTTTTTTTTTTTTTTTTGGACAAACTATATATAAGGAGCTGTGCAAGGGGAAATTGAAATGTAAAAACTGAAATGTAAAAAAATTCTCTGTCGTTATCCTAAGCTCTCTGAAGATAAGACAGAATTTTAAAATCGGTGTATCCCTAGCATTTGGCATGTAGTGTATAGTAGGTATTCAGTGAGTATATCCTGAAATACTTTGAATTTCATACGGCATTTTATTTTTAGTTAAGACAGCATGAATCCTTCAGGAAATTAATGTGCTAAACCAGAACAACAAACATAAACTGAAGACGACAGGAGAGTGTCTATTGCACTTACCTAGAACCTAGTGTGAAAGTTACTCTATGTATGTTACGTTATGTATGTTATGAAACATACATGGTTATGAAAGATGGCAGAACTTCTTCTAAGATGCCCCACTGAGCTGTGCCTCCTGGTATTAGTACCTTTGTCTAGTCCCCTTTAGGTTGAATCTAGGCAGGCTCGGTACAATCCGTAGAATGCAGTGGAAATGGCTGTCACTGTTTTAAAATCTTAAAAACATTTTTAAAGTTTTTATTTAATTTCCAAATGACTGTAACTTCTAAGGTCAAGTCGTAAGAAGCCTAGTAACTTCCTTCTTACTTTCTCAGAAGGAGCACCCTTGGGGAAGCCAGCCACCATGCAAGAAACCTGACAATCCTGAGCCTGCCACGCTGTGAGTCGGAGCTGGCCACATGGAAAAGTTCCCCCAAAAGAAGATATTAAACAAAAACCAAAAGAAAGAAAATAATTTATTGGAGAATATATTTTTCAGACTGTTTTTATTAATTGATTAACTCAAACATGTATTTATTCAACTTTAATCAAGGGCCTATTATCTGTTGAGGATGGTACAAAGTGTAGAAGGTGTAACTGGAAAGACATAGAGAAAGTCCTCTGTCCCCGAGGAGACTGTAGTTGATTAAGGGCTAAATCTGGTGAATAAGGGCAAGTAAACAGACAAACAGAAAGCCAACATAAATCCTCAAGATGTCAAATATTCAGACATGTTAGAAATCCTAGGTTATCCTCGTATATCTGTTGATAATAGAATCCTGGAAAAAAATATCCGTATCAGTTGAGTTGTGAAGGCAACTCATTATTAAAAATAAACACTGGCATGCGTGTATGAATACTTCGATTTTTATCTTTCTCTTTGTGTGTGTCTGTATCTAGGCCAGCAGTCATATTACATTTGTTCCGTTTTCTTGTTCTTTCACTGTTCTTTAACCTGGCAAGCAATTGGGCAGCGGGCAGTAATATTGGTAATCAAAGTATTAAGACTTCATTCTGGGCATTTTCTTTTGATTTATTTTCTGGCTTATAAACTTTCTTCTTCAGATATGTTTAAGCTACTACTAAACCTTCCACTGAGTTCCTAATATAATTTACTGTATTTTTTAGTTCCAAAATTTCTGTTTTGTTATTTTTTATAGTTTTCAGTTTCCTGACAACATTTTCAATTTTCTTGTTGATCTTCTTAAACACATAACTATAGATCATGTATAATATACATCTCCCTACTGCATTATCTTCACATCCGTGACTGTATTTCAACTGACTCTCGTTTCTACTCGCTCTTTCATTCGTTTCCTTTTCATTTACAGTTAATTTTGATTAAGGATCAATTATTTATATGAAACGTCATTGTAATAACTGAGGCTTCTCGATAGAATTCACACTTGCTCCTGGTAAGTGGCTAGGACATTGGCAATCCAAACTAATTTAATTGTACTCCAGGTTTTTGATATTTTAAAGCTAGGCTTTGGGGCTTGCTAGGCGTAGTCTACTTCCAGTTTCCCCTTCATTCCAAGATAATCGCCTTTCAGGGTCCGATCTCAGAGAGTGCTTGTGAGGATGTTTACCAAACCATACTCGAGGCAGACACTGGATCCAGGAGCGATCCTCCTAGTTTAGAGGCTGATGGAAGTTTTGCTCAGTTTTGCTCAGCAAATGCTTCTAGTACAAATGCAGTGTCATCAATCCAGGGAGCCATCTTTCACTGACTTCTGGCCTTGTGAGTCCTCGCTGCCTTTTTAGTTCTCTGATGTATTGAAGCAGGTTTAAAAAAATGTTTTATCTAGCTTTTCCGGTTGTTCTCAGTGGGAGGGTTGGCTCAAGTTGCTTATTCCGACATGACTTCGAAGCAGAAGTTCTGCATCCTTATTTCTTTGATTCTTTTAAAAATTTAAAGGAAAAATAAAATATAAATTAATCCTTATTCAGAAAATTACATAGATATATATATATTCTTTTTCACAAGGAAATTAAGGTTTTCCTTTTCACAAAGAAATTTGAAGTTGTTTTTACTTGATTGTTCACAAGCTCTACGTCCTGATCTTCAGGACACAAGTTGAGATCTGCAGAACTTCCATGTTCAGTACTCTGCTCTTTCTTACATGTGAATTATTAGTTAAGAACTGAGTAAGATCATTTGCAAAATTCTTCCTTAATCAATGTTATTTCAAAATGAAAGTTCAGGGTGTTTTTATTAATGTATAATAGAAACTAACTCTGGATGGCAGAGTCTTGGGCAGTTCTGAAGATCTCAAAAATGGTACCTCATGGATGGACTCCTCAGAAGAGCAATGCTCCTAACATTTTTATACATTGGGTCTCTCCAATCAAAACCTTGTTTTGCCTCGGAGCCCTATCAACAAGGAAAAGTACCGCAATGTTTTTTATATAACCATTTACTGAGCGACTTCGTCCTTTTCCAAGTGCTGTTACAGTTGCCTCACTTATTGTCTGGATGTAACAACTTTGCAGGGTCGTTATTATACTTTTCATATTACACAGAATTTAAATGAGTCGTTTACCTATTTCCCTAGAGTCAGAAACATGTGAGTAATATTGAGCTTTCTTTGGAGGGAAATAATGGGTTTAAGGAGAGTTAGAATCATGTTCTTAAGGTCATAGGATCAATACATGGTAAACCAGGATTTCCACCTTGACTTAAGTCCTTCCCGCCACATCAGCTCTTTACATTTGGGGACAGCTTGTTTTCATGAAATTCAAAAGGAAAAGTTATGATAAAAAATAGGCTCTCTCTGTTGACCTTACAAGATTAAAACAATGATATAAAATTGAAAGCAGTCTTGCTGTTGTGTTCATTTTGTCACCTCATCTTCAGAACTGTGATCTGTATTGGGTTGTATCTACCTTACAGGAATGATAATAGCTTATTAAAAATGGACACAAAAGAAAATAGTATAAAAATATCTGTATACCAGAGTGCAGCTATTAAATCATATTATTGGACATCAAGAGAATGAGATTTACTACTGATGTGGGATGTTAACCGTTCATTAGTTAAAGCAAGTCATTATAAGCTCATTAATAAAGCCATACTTTTTTCAAACTTGTACAGATCTCTTTAGGGAAACTTCCAGATTAAAAATAAATTTTATTATTTTAGCTGAGAGCGGCCTTTCTAAAGTCATAGAAATTACATAGCTAATTAGTAGCGTTAGTTACCAGTAATGCTAGCAATCCCCTAAGGACAGGCTAATGTTTTTTAGCCAAGCTTATAGGAATTTGAATATCCTTGAGTGGTTACTTTCTCTGTGCTTAGCTTCCAAACATTCTTCAAAGTCACCAAATCTCACAGGTAAGTATTCTTTTTATTTCACATGATTTATCCCCCCTATGATGAGGTAAATTTTGGTAACCAATAATTGAGCCAATAATTTCACAATTTATGTGTCACCTTATTTGGCATCCCATTTATGAACTGATGCTTAAAATTCTCTACCTAATCAAGATCATGAGCATAGTAACTGATCTTTTTAAAATTTTCTCCATGAATGCTGCATATGGTAATTTCTAAACAGTTCCAAAGACAGATGTTTTTATTTGTCATATATTATCATAAATGATCATTGAATTTCAGCATTTTTATTCATATTTTAAAGTGTCTCATCCTAATAAAGTAGTGTATTATATAAAAAATTATTCTTTTAACATTATAGCATAGCGAGACTCCCTATTGGATAGGTAAGCACATTAAATCTATTTTCAAAATCTGCAAGTACAAATTATACGATGTCAGTGTACAATTAGATGTAAGTGCTTTTTCCACTAATGTAAATTTTAAAAATGCCTAGACTGTTAAGAATGTAAAGCTAAACTATTAAATGTAGAGTTATTTGATCATAATATGTTAATTTGCGAAGTATTAATAAGGCTTTTGTGAAACAAAATTAATACTGGGACTAGGGCTAAGTATTTTGAAAAGATGAAATGGTTCTAGAATGTTCTCCTGGAAGCCTTGGTGCATTTTGTGAGTCAGGTAAGGAACAGAGGGCAGCACAAGCAGTAGATCACAGAGAAGGATGGAAGGAAGAGTACACCATAATCTTCTGTGCCAGTCAGGAAGGAACACAACCTGCAGGTATGAGGGTAAAGTTCGGGGACTTCACATGCTGAGGTAGTCCTAGAAGTCTGTTTCTAAATGTCATCTAAACACTTATATTTGATTTTTGTGTTATTAAGTATGTTACTTTCATTAAATTCTTTATTTTATCTTTATTATGTCTTTATTGCTCTTTTTCTGTATTTAGAAGATAGTGATTTTGCTGTCAGCAATATTACATGAGACTAATTACATGGAAATTACATTTTAGTGTTTCATTTTCCTGAGATAGTTATTATATTGTGTTATTACACTTAGGTTATTTCTTAATCCTCACAACTACTCCTCAAGGAATGGATTATTATTCTCCTTATAAAGGCTCGTATTTGGGGAGGGGCAGCTCCCTGAGACGATGTGTTAGTAGAGCCATTTTCTAGACCCAGATTTGTTTTGACTAAAGTCTTGTTTGCAGTTCATCATAATGCAAAAAATACTTTATTTCCCCAAACCTGAGAATACTTTCAAGCAATGTGCTTTTTTCTACACCTAAAGATTGCATAACCAATCATCACTATAAAGTGACTATACTCTCAATTTTGTTTGTTCTCTTCCAGAGGTGATTATTTATTCCCTCTGTTTTATTTCTAATCTCTTATTTATGATGCATTTGCAAAATATCTGAGGAGGTGGGTAGTTGCACATAAGTGGAGTTGAGTGTCTTATAGGAGATCAAATCTCTAAGTTTAATCTCAATAACGCTCTGCTCTGATCTTACTGGTCCTATTTTGCACCAAAAATTATTACACATATTTTTGACTACCACGGAATGGCTGAGTTTAGACAGCCGTTGGGGGAAAAGAAGGGCTGCCACATTTTTTTTCAGTATTTTTAATGGTGCTTCATGTCTCTTTCTTTCTTTCTCCCAGTCTAATTCATCCACACCACATTTTTTTCCCCAGCCTCATTATCATTTTTTAAATATGTTAACTGGTCATATTTTAAAAATATATTTTACTTAAAATTCTCAAGAATGAAACTATAAAACCAAAATATCAAGGGACAGATTTTAGACGCCTTACTTGGTGCCCCCCTCAAACACATCATATAAATGGTTGCCTAATCTACTAAATTATAAATATTTCGAGCAAAAGAGCTTAAGTGTATTTGTTTTTGTATAAATCAGTGTGTGTGTGTTTGCTCATATACACATGTACACACAGAAAACTACTTTCGTGCAGTACTGTATTTAAACATATACTTGCTGGTGCTTATAAATGTCTCGAATAAAAATATTACCTGTCTTGTCTTACTATCACAAGACAAGTCCTAATTTGAAACAACTTAAGGAGGACTTTCGAAAACAATTAGGCATTTTACGCTTTCACGATACAAAGCAAATAGCTGATTGAGGCAAATAAATATCAGATTTATAGGAAAATATCAGAAGTTGAATAACCATAGGTCTTTCAGCCAGTTCCACACTAATTTCAGATTAAGAATTCAAAAAGCAAACCCAGGTTTTACTCAGGCATCGTTGTCATGCTATTATACCCAGTGTTAGTCGCACCATCTAAATTAAAGACAATTAAATTTTGTAGTATAGCAAGTTGTTAATAGCACTCAGGAGTAAAAAATTACACAAACTGACAAAAGTCAATGCTTTCTTTTGTTATTTCAGAGTTATTCGCCTACAGGAGGTTTAAAAAAAAACATGCAAATGGGAAAACTGTACCAAGTCACTAGTATATTTAAATGAAATCTATTTACCTTTTATCCAGTCTGAATAGATGCTTTTTAATTATTGCTAATTGTTTAAGATGCCTTTGCGTGCCCCAGAAGATTTAGTCGGAATAAATTTAATTCCTTTAAAATCTCCTTCACTTACAGGCAAATACAGTAAGAAGCCCCATAGGTACGGCAGTAAAATAGTCATAAAGGCAGAAACATTTAAATGAGCAGAGCAAGGAAGTCTTCCCCAAAAGAGGCAGAGAAGCTATATGGCGGGAGAGGCAGGAACCAAATGTGAAACACACAGTTGAAACATTTCAGATGACTGTGAAAAAGGTCTATGTTCCCTCGTGAAAGAATGCGCTAGGGCAGACTAAAGCATGTGAATGGTTCTTTTACAGGTCACAGCGTCCATTCAGCCTGCGGACATTGTTATTTCCCGACAGAAATAGATGGGCCTAATTAATATTCTGAACATACCTGGGAGAACATTCTTAAGGAAATCATCCTCTGGTGGTTTGGAAATTTTAAAAAAAGAAAGAAAGAAAACTTAACAGTAAGCATTAAAAATGGGATCTAGATAACAAAGTCAACTGCTCTCCAAGTTTATTGCCAGCTGCAAAGAGGAGCCTGGTTTGTGTACAGTTCTTGGCGTAAATGGCTGTGACTTGTGAAATAAAGTTGAAGAGTCTGTTTGAATTTATTAATAATTATATTCTTGCTATTTTACCAAATAATATAAAAATCAGCTATGGAAACCTTGTCATAGTGGACTTGCACATTCACGTAGCGATGAATCGTCTAGCAATTCATTAAGTTGGTATTTATTAATGTAAAATGCATAGAGTGAAAATAAAATATCAGAAAAAAACCTCTATTTTAACGAAAAAGCGTGTATGTATTGATTTGGGAAACAACCACCTGCGGAGAATGTTTAAGTATTTCCAAATGTTTTCTAAATAAATTATTAGTTCAAATTTTATATCTTCATATATGATTCAATCTAAATTTATCACACACACCTGTGATATAATAAGCTATAGACTTTTCATTTTTTAAAATTGTGAGCATTTTACATTTTGAATATCATTTATGCAAAAGTAACGCAATTATACTTTAAAAAATTTGCTGTTGTAACTAGGGATCTTAAACCATAATTAGTTTAGAAATATAGTAAAGATAGGGTAGAGGACAAATTTTATGAGCTACTTCTATATTTTCTGAGCATATATAAAACATATATATCATACGCATATTTATCTATAAATGCATACCCCTATATAAAACACACATACATATATCCATATACACATATTAAAGAAAGAATAGAGGATAACACTATAAAATATTTAATGAAACAAGATTGAAGAATTGAGTAGTTAAAGTACCTATCCTGTTCAAATACCTGCATTTAACAAAGTGATTCATGCTAAAATGAGAGTCAAGTGTTTAGTGCCCAAACCTAATACAGTACAAATAAAACAAAATCCCTATTGAAATGAATGGAGCCATTCATTTCCGAGACACAAAAAGCTGTACTTTCTTTGTCTTGCTACTTTAAAGCCCCTTGATAGCATTTTCCCTTTTTATGGTGCTTTAGGTATAGATGCGTGTCTGCTCAAAAATCATGAAAAAACGACAAGTAGCAAATACCTAAATATGTAGCAGATGTATAAGTGCTCCTTGGGATAAATGGATTATGGACAATTAACTGTCGTCACATCCCTGTCTCCGTTTCCACTCGCTCCTGTAGTATACACCTGTGGCTTATTAGGAATATAACCAAAGTGGCAGCACAACTTCCAGGTTCAAAGGTAACCTAGGAAAATCTGCTGGCTTACTTTCTTGAGTGTTTCTTATGCAGAGAACAATAAGCAAGGCAGAAGGAAAGCAGCGGATGCGTATCATTCCAGAGAACCTTTGTAAAGAACGCCATCTTGTATTTTTTTCTGACTCAAACAAACCAAACCAACTGTAAAAAAATAATTATGAAAAAAAATCAAAAAAATCTGAACACTGGATATTTGATGACATTAAACTTACGTTTTTCAGTTGTGAGAATGGCATTGTGGTTTGGTTTTTTGTGGGTTTTTTTTTAAGTGTAGATGAGACGATGTGTCGTCTGGAATTCCTTCAAAGTCATTGGAATGGTGAACAGAGAGTGGCTGATATATTATGGTGATTTTAAACTATGTTCAAAAATTCTCTGATACTCCTCCTTTCAAGATGTGGAGATTGATTCCTCTCTCGTCCAGTGTTGGTTGTATGCAGTGACCTACTTCTAACAAGTAGAATATGGCAGAAGTAACAGTGTGTGATTTCCAAAACTAAATCATACGAGTCATTATGGTTTCCTCTTTGTTGTTTCTCTTGTATCTCTTGCTGTGTGGGGAAAACGTTGGCCATGTCACGAGAACAATCCACCACCTAGTTGGTGAGGAAATGAATCTTCTTACCAACAACCCCTGAGGCCTCTTGCCAATAGCCATGTGAGATGATCGCCTTGAAGTGGACCCTCTGGTCCCAGTCATACTTTAAGTAACCACGGCCCAAACCAACGTCTTGACTGCAGTTTCATGGGTGACTCTCAGAATGACCCAGCTAAGTTGCTCCTAAATTTCTGACCCACAGAGAATAAGATAAGACATGTTTATTGTTCTAAACTCCTAACGTGCTGTTGTTCTGTGGGTTTTTTTTTTCTTTTTTGGCAGCAATAGATAATTAATACAGTATGTACGAAACTAGATTATCAGTTGAGTTTTTGATGCTGGATAATGAAAAAATGTGAGGAGTTATCATAATATTTTATCTACTTTCATGTATATTTTAATACCATATAACTTTTAAAATTGATTTTCATTTTTCTTTATTTTGCAAGGATGTAATTTAAATGAAAACTATTGATATTTTAGTTAGTATTAGGAACTTTTCTTTTTCTTTAAAAAGAGTCCTTTTATATATCTTTGCTAATTTTTTCTCTAATAATATTTATATGCATTTGGATTATCCTTACCGATTTTCAGCAACTTTCCAAAAAATAAATCTTAATGGAAAAGTCACACCAACAAAAAGATGTAGGACTATAAAGTAGAGGCCGCACCACGAAGAAACTTCGGAAATAATTTAGGTATCCCCCCATGACATACTAGTTCTCGCTCTACCACAAATAAGCTTGCTCTGTGAGTAAAACAGTGTGCTTTCTTGATAAACACAGCTTCCAGGTAAGACCCCTTGAGCTCTGACTATAGCAAAATAAGACTATAAATGTGAAAAGATATTATCTTTAAAGATTGCTGTAATATGATTACCTGAAATCTATCTAAAATGAATATAATCAGCAAATAACATATTTAATAGTCTTGAACTAAGTACTAAACGAAATTGAAATACATTTTAACTTAAGGAAAATAAAGTTGTCTTTTGTAATAGAGTGACTTCTAAAGGGATTAATTTCTAAAGTTTTGAGTTTTGGCTTTTAAATATATAAGTTCCACACACCATAGTAAGTAGAAAGCATATGTATATCAACTATAATCAAGCATTTCTGAAGGAAAATAATGCTTATTAGACACATACCATGTTCGATACATTTTATTATATTGGCTTCTCATCATTTTCTCATGAGCTATCTTTTTTTCACATTTATAGAGGAAAAAACAAACTTGAAAGGTAAATTCTCTTGCTAGGACTATGCAATTAAAATTAGTGGTTCCTAATTTCAGATTTGAGCTGCCCTGAATTGAAACCCCCAAATCACACGGAACATCACTATGTGCCTAGCAAGGTGTTCTGTTCTTTGTGGACAGAAAAGAGGACAACATAGCCTCAGCCCTCAGTGCACACTTACATTTTTAGAAAACAAAGCATTAAATGGAAAATAGTAGGGCATGGAAATATTAATAGTATACTGCATGGGACTGCTATAATTGAAATGGAAAGCTGCAGGAATTAGGGATGTGTGTGGTCAGGAGCAGCTGGACAAATTTTTATGAAGGAGTTGAGATTTTAGGTAAGCTTTGGGGAAAAAAAAGCATAATTTGGACCGAAGGAAGCATATGGATATTATTGGTAAACGTAATCCCCAGTCGCAGACACATTTCAGTTGGAAGAAGATCATATGAGAGTTCTGAAGGATGACATTGAAGAGAAAGCCGGCCGTGCAATCCTGGGAAGCCTGTTGCCTTCCTCAGGTCCCTTTGTTTGCTTCTTCTTGTTGGAATGCAGGTGTATCAATGGGAGCCACCAAGAAAACAGTGTCGGCGTCACTTCACTGAGCTGCTCAACCAGCACCAGCAACTGCTCACCTGAGGCACCTTGTTAGGTAACAAAAACAGCACTGCATTTGTCTAAACCTCTATGGATGGGTTTTCTATTCCTTACTAACATTCGTAATAGATATGGCATAATCTACAATATTCCAGGCAAGAGACATACCACCGAAAATATACTCATCTTGGGCATAAAAAGTTTAAGTTTCCATAACTGCAGTATTTGAATATAACTTAGTCTGATTCTAGGCCTAATCTTTGACTAATAAATTTTGATGGGCTCCTGAATTGAGGTCATTGTTTCTTTGAAGGTGCCATCTTTAAATCTTCTCCATAGAGTTGTATCTGAGATTGTCCACCAAAAGTCGGGTAAAATGAAGATTTGAGATTGTATGAAAAGAAGGCATGAATAACCCTTACTGAAACATTCATGGAACCCTTACAAAATGAAATAAAAGTCCGGGTAAGCAACTGTAGAGGTCCAATGGAAGTTAGTAAACTAGTGTTTATCACTTTCGAGACTTAACTTCTGTGCTCAGCTGTGGGGATTTGGTTTAATTTGGTCTGTGTGATTTTCTTCTTTCTGATACATTTGGAAGGAATTGATGACAATATTAAAATAGTTTTATACAAGATATGAAGGAAAAACATTATCTGGGCTTTCCAGTTTAAGAGATTGCTAATGTTGATACCTCTGATGGAAACAGAGCTCTTTGAAAGGAGTACTGGTCTTGGAGGAAGAAATAATTTCCCTGTTGGATGTATTGATTGCATTTGAGTACTCCTTATGTGAACTTGTGTGAGCTGCGAATCGGCACAGAGACAAAGACAGTGGTTATGAATGGAGTTCCACAGTTAGAAGTAATCGGGATAAAAAATAAAAGCTAAGCAATGAAAGTGACTAATTTAATAAAACTGCTAAGTTAAAATTGTAGATATCAAGAACAGAAACGTGAGTTCCCGTAAGAGAAAACAGCAGTGTAAGGGAAGAGAAACATGAAGAACAACAGAGAAGAGCAGTGAGAAAAGTGAAGGGTCAGTTGAACCAAGAGAGACTGGTTTGGGACACAGGAAAGCAACAGAGTGAAGTGTAGGGTTGGGACTCAGGAAAGATCCGTGTGTAGGAAGGCCCTGGTAACCTGTAGGGGAGCAGTCCTTGAGACCAGGAGTGATCTTAGTGATCTTAGCCCATGCCTACATTCCAGGCATGAGCTAAGAAATGGGACAGAGAATAGAGAATATTTAGCAAAAGAGTGAAAACTTACAGCTCAATCCAATAAAACACATGTAAGGGGTTGACGTGAAGTTTTAGGGGGAGGGAAGAGGTTTATTCCCATCATGGTAGTTGTTGGAGGATGCAGATTTTGAAAGCATAAACTCCTTTTGGCTTAACAATTTGAAATAATATCTTTAAAATCCTTTGCTTTGTTGTACTACAGTAATTGCTTTTGAACTTTTAAAAAATTGTGTGAACATTTCTGAGTTGTACAAAGATTATAAAAAATTATCTTCCCTACTTTATAATAATTGAACTGAATGTGTTAAGACACAGAAAATTGCAAGTGTTCAACTCAATGAAAAAGTTTCTTTCTACTTTTAAAGATCAAACAAAACTTTGTACAACATGTTTAGACAGAAAAATACCTTTTGTTCGTAGAATAACTTTAAGTGTATTTTTATACTTATGCTTTTGTATCTAAATTTATAAAATACAATTATTCTTTGCTATCTACATTCCAATCACTATTGTATGGCATCAGAAAGCTGCAAACTCACATTTTATTAGCACGGCTTTGCACAAAATTGTCTCTCTAAGATTATATACAATAATTATTTGATTTTAAATTATGTCACACCGTTAATCTAGAACCGAAGTAGGAAAGTCATGAACAAAACATCTGCATTAGATATTAAAATGAAAATAATAAAGTGACTAAGAAAAAAGATCCTATGTCTTATGCTATTCATTATCTTTTACTTAAAATTCACATGAGTAATTCTTCTTAGGACGCTCATGCTAAGAAAACAGACAAAAGAAAAGAGTAGAATCATTAAAATGGTGATATGTCATGTGTGTTTTAGATCTAAGTTTCCTGAGATAAAACGAAAGGGGAGACAATCTCTTTTTGTTGTGTGAGAGTTCTATAAACCATTTTGTTCCTCCTTTCTCCTTGGTTCTCAGGAAGCTCAAATTGAAATTTTGTTGGGAAAGCCTAGAATACATTAGTTTTTATGGCATAATCGTATCTCTCTTCTGTCTTTATACTACTTGACTCTTCATTCTTTCTTATGCTTTATTGGCTTACCGTTCTGTGATACCTGCTTTCATGTCATCCTTTTTTGTATATCCTTTTTGGAGTCGGTTAGAACATAAGTATTAAACAATGAATTTGATCACCGTCAAATCATACTAAAGATCAATACATCCGTGCATTTTATGGAAAATAGTAATATAAATTTTAAAAGAATTAACTAGCCTTAAGTTAAAAGTGCAGATTTAAACACCGTGAATGTTGATAACAACTTCATTAATGGAACTTACTCACATTACAAGTAAAATAATCTATAGACAAAAAGGGGACAATAGAATAAATTATTAACTAGAAGTACTCTAGATTGTATGAGGCATGAAATGAAAGTCAGTACTATCAATTAAGAAATTGCCCTGATTTGGGTGACCGGAAATTCACCTCTTACCCTGACTATGCCACTAACAATTTCACTGTCACCAAGTCTTGACCTTTTGAGATTTCAGTGTTCTTACCTATAAAATGAATAAATCTGATTTAGTAAGGCTTCTTCCTACTCTAAAACTTCTTTCCTGGAATGTTTTTTAAAGTCTCTCTCTATATCTTTTTAAAGATTTATTTATTTATTTATTTTAGAAAGAGAGAACAGTATGAGGGGCAGAGGGAGAGAAAGAATCCCAAGCAGACTCCCTGTTGAGGTGGGGCCAGACACAGGGCTCGTTCCCACCACTCAGAGATCATGACCTGAGCCAAATTCAAGTGTCGGACACTTAACCAACCGAACCACCCAGGCACTCCTCAAAGTCTCTATATTTTAAATGTACTATTTATTTTGTTGTTTTATCTTGTTTTACTGGATATAATAATGGGTTAGAGGAGGCCAAAAATTGCATAGAAATGACACAGGAAGAAAAACAACACAGATATCTCTGGTGTTCTGGCATTTCTTTTGAAATAACATGCTTATTACACTTTAGTAAGCTTAAATTAGAAATATTTAACTTCAAAAAGTTTGTGAAATTGTAAACAATGAACAGTACTTAAAACCAGTTGCACTTTGCCATAAAAGATAGAGTCTGGGAGTAATTTAACAGCACGTATGATTTTGGCATCTTACAAAGTTGTATTTGGTTTGCTGAGTTTTGTGGATAACTTGTCACATGAACACTTTCAGGATTTCAACACTTCTATTCCAGTAGGAATCAGGAAAACAGAGTTTGATGGAAATGAAAAGTATGTATTTTAACATCATTCTCCTCTTTTTCTCTGGGTTTCCAAAAAGTTTTGATTCTAGTTTGATTTGTGTTTATGGTGATCTGGGAGGGAGTTTGCTGGATTGCAAATCTCCATTTCAGATTGACAGCTGGAGGGCATTCAACAACCACAGACCAAAAGCAGCAAAGCAGAACTACAATTTAAAAGAAAATCAAGGAATCTGCATTAGTAAAATTTCCATTTTACTTTACCAGATGGCTTGGTTTCTTGTTTATGTCCTTTTTCAAGTATTTTAGTGTCTTTTTTTTCCCCTTGTATTTATTTAGAATTGTTTTATTTATCTCTGGCAAAGTTATAGAATCCATTTTGGCTGACCCACTAAAAAGAGCTGGTAAAAACCACAATTTTTATATTTCCCTGACACCATTAGACCATAAGGTCTTTCCTTAATAACAATGTACGTTTAATTATAATATCTGTTTCATTAACATTTTTTTACTATCTTCTAACCTATTGATATTGTTGTAGAGAAGTTGATGAGTACTTCAATAGAAGAAGAAATTCACTATTTCAAACACTAACATAGATGTTAGACCATTTATTGAAGGAACTGACTCCGTCTCTATAGCTGCAAAATTGATATTCTCCAAATGTTAAATTAATTTATATAATAACTGTCCAAAACTCCTCCTAAGTTTACCTTTTTTTTTTTTTTTTGGAAAAAGATATAATGTTACCACCAGCATCACAAAGGTGATTAATAAAGAGAATCGACAAAACCAAAAGTTGGTTCTTTGAAAAACTCAACAAAATTACAACCTTTTACCTAGATTAAAAAAAAAAAGATGCAATTAGCTAAAATCAGAAATGCAACTGGAGACTTTATTATTTATCTTACAGAAATTAAAAGGGTATTAAGAGAATAATGAACAATCATACACCAACAAATTTAATAATCTAGATAAAATGAACAAATTCCTGGAAACATGCAATTACCAAACTGACTCAAGATGAACTAGAAAATCTCTACAGACATGAAACAGGTAGAGAGATTGATTCAGTAATCAAAAACTTCCCAAAAAAGAAAATTTCAAGACCAGATGACTTCGCTGGTCAATTCTACCAAACATTTAAAGAAGAATTAACACCAGTTCTCCTCAAATTCTTCTAAACAGAAGAAGAGAAAAAAACGGGAGGGGGAGAAGAAGAGAGAATACTTCCTAGTACATTCTATGAGGACAGCATTACCCTGATACAAAAGACAAAGATACCGCCAGAGAAGAAAACCACAGAGCCACATCTCATGAATATTGATGCAAAAATCCTTAACAGATAACTTGCAAACCAAATCCAACAGCAAATTAAAAGATTATACACCAAGACCAAGTAGGATTTATCCCATGAATGGCTCAACATAAGAAAATAAATTAATTTAGTAGGCCATATACTTAGAACAAAGAAAAACAAAACCCACATAAATATCCCAATTGATGCAGAAAATATTTGAAAAATTTCAATACCCTTTCATGATAAAAACAGTCAGGTACAGGGAATTTCCTAAGATGTAAGACACTGATGAAAAACCTATGGCTAATATCATGTATTCAGTGGTAAAAGACTGAAAGCTTTACCCATAAGATCAGAGACAAGACAAGGTGTCCACTTTTGCCACTGCTATTCAACATTGTAATGGAAGACCTAGCCAGAGCTCATAGGCAAGAAAAAAAAATAAGGTATCCAAATTGGAAAGGAAAAAGTAAAGCTATCTCTATTGGCAGATGACATGATTCTATACATAGACTATCCCAAGAATCACAAAAATACTGTTAGACACTGTTCAAATTCAAGGTCAATATGTAAAATCAGGTGTGTTTTTATATACTGTCAATGAATAATCTAAAATCCAGAAAACAATTCCATCTACAAAATAATCCAAAATAATAAAATATCTAGGGGGCACCTGGGTGGCTCAATTGGTTAAGCAGCTGCCTTTGGCTCGGGTCATGATCTCAGGGTCCTAAGATTGAGCCCTGCATCATTGGGCCCTCTACTCAGTGGGGGGCCTGCTTCTCCCTCTCCCTCTGCCTGTTGCTCCCACTGTTTGTGCTCTCTCTCTGTCAAATAAATAAATAAAATCTTTTTAAAAATAAAAATAAAATAATAAAATAAAATATCTAGGAATAAATTTAACAAAAAAGTGAAAATTTGTACACTGAAAATCACAAAAAAAGAAAAATGCTGAAATTAAGGAAGACCTAATTAAATAGGAAATCACATATTGATAGGTTAAAATTGTTAAAATGGCAATGCTTGTCAAAGTAATCTACTGATTCAATACAATCCCTACCAAAACTATAATTGCCTTTTCTGTAGAAATGGAAAAACATATCCTTAAAATCATACCAAATTTGAAGGGGCCCTAAGTCACTAAAAACAATATTGAAAAAGAAAAACAAAGTTAGAGAACTCAAATATTTTTTTTATTTTAAAACTTACTATAATGCTACAGTAATTAAAGAGGGTGATACTGGAATAAGGATAAACATATAAATAGAATAGAATTGAGAGTCCAGAAATAAATCCAGTGTCTATGGTCAATAAATTTTGACAAAATGTCAAGAACATTCTATTTGGAAAGTGTAATCCCTTCAGTAAATAGTGCTAGAACAACTGGATAACCACCTGGCAAAAAAATGATGTTGGACTTCTTCCTTAATCTCTCTCTATATAAATTAGCTCAAAGTAGATGAATTACCTAAATATGTGTTAAAATTATAAAGCTATTAGAATAAAATATTGGGGGTGTATTTTCATGACCTCAGATTTGACAATAGATTCTTAGGTTGGGCACAAAAAAATACAAACAAAAGAAAAAATAGACAAATTGACTTCATGAAAATTAAAAACTTTTGAGCATCAAATGACATTATCAAGAAAATGAAAAGACAACTCATAGAATGGGAGAAAATATTTGCAAATCTCATATCTGCTAAAGATTTAATATCTAGCATACATAAAAAATACAACACAAAAACAAAAAGACAACTCAATGAAAAATGGGCAATGGACTTGACTAGACATTTCGCCAAAGATGTGGCCAAAAGCATATGAAAGTATGTTCAACTTCATTAGTCATTAATAAAATGCAAACCAAAGCCACAATAAGAAACCACTTCACACTTACTAGGATGGCTATAATCAGACACAGAGAAAACAAGTGCCGACAAAGATATGGAGAAATTGGAACCTTGTTGGGAATGTAAAATGGGTAGCCATTGTGGAAAATAATTTACCAGTTCCTCAAAAGGTTAAACATAAAATTACCATATGACCCAACAATTCCACTCCTTGGTATACATTCAAGACAAATGAAAACATATGTTCATGAAACACTTTGTACTGGAATATTTATAGCAACAGCATTCATAATAGGTGAATACCCCTTAATGAATTGGTGTATAAAGAAATATGCATGTGATGGAATATTATCTAGCCATAGAAAAGGAATGAAACATGCTACATCTTGGATGAACCTCAAAAAAATTAGGCTAAATGAAAGAAGTCAGATACAAAAAGACAAATACTGTGATTCCATTTATATGAAATGTCCAGAAGAGACAAATTCATGGAGACAGAAAACATATTAGTGGTTGCCAGGGGACAGAGATAGAGAGGTTGGGGAACGATTACTTTTAGGATATGAGGTATTCTTCTGAGGCAATGAAAAAGTTCTGAAACTTGAGAAAAGTGGTGGTTGAACAACATTGTGAATGCATTAAATGCCACTGAATTGTACACTCAGAAATGGTTAATTGTATGTTATTAAAAATTAAAATTAAGTAAAAATTAAAAGTAAAAAAATTAAAAAGTAAAAAAATAATAAAACGTAATATATGGAAATGTTTTGAGGATCAAATGAAATAATGCATACACACTACTTTAGCATAGTGCTTGCAACTTAAAAAACAGTCAGTATTGCCTATAATGAGAATAATTGTTGTTTTAACTCCCTTTATTATTGTTAATCCTGTCTCAAGCAATACTTTTATTGACACTTTGAAGATACAGAAGAATTGTATACCATACAAATGGCACGAAGTCGCAATCACATGTTGGATGGCAGAATCAAGGTTTGAACATTCTCAATAGTCTGAAAAAGCATGATAAATTTGGAGCTAAAAGTAATAATTTACCTTGAGAGTTAAAATATTACCAGTGGAGGAAGTCTAACAAGTATGTGATGCTTTAGGGAGTGCCTGGCTGGCCCAGTTGGTAAAGCATGCAGCACTTGATCTTGAGGTCATGAATTCAAGCCCCACATTGGGCATTGAGCTTACTTTAAAAACAAAAATAAGTTGTAATGCTTTGGTAACCAACATACTCAAAAAATCGTCATTGTCATGGCTACCAAAAAAGCAATTGCCTTCTTCAACTTAATTATTATGGAGACCCATATTGAGGGAGGCATTAATTTTAGTTAATTTCAGTCCAGAGCCTGTCTCAAGGTTGTGTTCATATCTGGACAGCTCACAGATGGATGATTTTAATGGACCGGAACATGTTAATGTCGGTAAAATATGATTTTGCTAGGCCTGGAATTTTGCCATAGGACGATAATTTAAAAAGTTAAGGATGATTATAGAAAAAAAATCAAAACATTGTTTCATAAAATTGGTATTATCTTTTTATATATGTAAAGCTCATTTTGTGAAAGATTACTCTGTATAATTCCACAGATTTAGTAAGAGACATGGGTAAAAACAACAAAAAGATATATAATTAATATGAGAAGGAAGACCCTAAGATTCATCATTGCCATCATATCTGGTATCTTACTCAGCAACAGCTTAGTATTGCCGGAACAATCCAGCAGCAGCCTCCGAACGCATGTCAGGGATGATACAGTTGGTAAGCAACAATGGAACATGCCAGCCCCAAATATACTATCTTTGTCTGTGGTACCTTGGCCAATTTATATACCTTAAACATTCATTTTCCTCTCACTGTAAAATTAGACAATGGCTACATCGTAAATTTATAATTTTTAAAAGCACCTATAAAAATGATCGAATCTGATGCCTGACATAATAATGCTCAGGGAATATTGCCTTTTTATTATTTCAACCTTGCATGTAATGATAGTTCTCTAAGATTATGTCCAAACTGATGACACATCCAGACAAGGGAAAGGAGATAACACTACACTGTGAGCAGTGGCAGTGTCGTTCCCATCTTTAGTGGTAATTAGATTGCTCACATGTTTGGAATTATTTTGTTCAAGATCCTTTCCTCCAGGGAATGAGAACCAACAGAGATTTTGCCTTGGTACGTTCTCGTCCAAATGCAGCAAGATCTGAACGGCAGATTATCCAAATTTGAATAATACATGTGCGAATGTGAAGCATAAACTTTATTTTGAAAAAACTAGCTTATGATGAACAATTTTAGGCAGATACTTAGCACTATGATCTCGAAATTTTCATGAACTTCGAGTTAATTGTTAAATGTGATTTTACAAAATCTGTAGAAAGTCCATCAAGAACTATTCTTGGACGGTAACTGCTTATATGCACTTATAGACTATCAGGGTATTTTAAGGCTTTCAAGAACTCCAACAATTTCTCAAAGGATGTCTTTATTCTTTCTAGCGCATGCTTCCTGTTGCTTTATCCCTCCTTGACTTTTTTACTTCTTCTTCTTTTTTGGGGGGGTGGGGGTCTCTTCATCACCTAGCCACCTTAGAACCTTTCAGGGTGTTTGCTTTTACTGTTGACTCTATTTTATGATTCTCTAAGTTGCACAGAACATTTAGAAGATCTCATCCTATTTCATTTATTAGTTATTTCCTGGTATTGTAAGGATTCGTGTTTATTTTTTTTCATTCACGTTTGTAAAGGATCTGAAGTCCCTTGGAGAAAGGCCTCCCAGAAAGCAGGCCTAGTATCCTATATCATCTTTCTATATGCTACACCAGCTGCACTATCGAAAGAGACACAGTAAAATACCACAGAGTCTAAAAGCTCTATCACAAAGTTTGGACGACTGAGGTCTTTCTACTGAGCATGAAATAACGGCCATGTGCAAGGCTGGAAATAATATGCACTTGGGGCAGGGCACCAAGTGGAACACAGAGCTAACAGAGCCTGTGGGTAAGAGTGTATAGAGTTCTGTGGGGAGGATGTGTCTAGAGACAGGGTGTCATTTTCTTCCTGAGAAGCAGTTTCACCAGCCGTGTGCGATCTGCACTCATCACTGGAGAATCATGAGGGAATTTGTGTTACAAAGTCTACGTTCTTATCTTCACTATCACATTTTTAAAATTCTTTTATACTCTTTTAATAGAACAGGTTCCAAATTCCTACTTTTGTCCATTTTTTTCCCATACAGGACTTTCATTCTCTACTCAGGACAAGTCATGATTAGTCTTGATCCCTTACTTGCTAGAAAGAGTCTTTATGACTAATAATCTTTACATCCCAGCACCTGCTATGATGCCTGGGACAGAGTAATTACCCAATACATATTAATGGATTGTTATTAATATTAGATAGTTAGCTTGAATGCATCTTTTTCTTTTCAGAATCTATTTCCCAAAGATTTCCAGTCAACAAATTACTAATGACTGCAAATATTGAATAAGGTGTTCAACTGATGCTTTAAGGATTTCCAAGATGTACTTCCACTAACTTTAAGGGAATTGTTTAAAAAAATTAAAAAATACAGCTAAATTATGAGATAAAATTTAATCTTGTCAAAAAGAAAAATAACTGCCATGGCTTAATGCTTTAAACTACAAACTGGGTCAATAATAAAAAAAAAACATTAGAAGAGATTGTTATAGTATATAAACAATTAAAATTCAAAAGTGAAGGGATGCTATTGTAATTGTTATGTAATATGATTTAAATATGTAGCTAATAGCTACTATTGGAAATGCAAAAGAAAGACTAGAGTTCAATTCAAAAAGAACACCTGAGCCTTAAAGAGTTGGTAGGTATGAGATAAGAATGCAGAATGGGAAAGCATTCTAGGTGAGGGAATGAGCAAAAATTCTAAACAGGTGAGCTATACATAGTCGGACTCTATATACATAATGTATGGTTGGAAAACAAGATGTAATAGAACAGATAAAGGATTCCTCAAAAGTCTGTATCTTACAAACATCCTCTTTTCTAATTATTATGGCCAAAATTAGTATCGTAAGAGTATTTGCTGATGGGAAGTCTCTTCCAGGGGACCATCCTTGCTGGAAAATGAGCTGAGGGACCAACAGGACTAGCTAATTTGGGCCAATGGGAAAATGACAGAATTGGCAAGTTTTTTAATTCCCTTCCTTGCAGGACAAAAACTCAAGTGGTTAGACGAAAAAGGTAGTGTCTTCCTGATGAAAATCCTCACCCAGTGAATTTGTCAGAGAGATGGGGATGAACGGTGTCTGCAATGATGGTCACTCTTTCCCCAGTGCCCCAAAGAATCAGCAGTCCTAAAGTCCTTGCCTGGGCTGGAATGTAATAAGGAGGAAGGTACCCTGAAGGGAGGGCATAAAATATCTAAACAACCAGGGCAAGTGGGGAAACAGGTGCTATGGGCTGAATTGTGTTCCTCGAACCCCACAAATTTATACTTTGAAGTCTTAACACCCCCCCCCCCCCAGTACCTCAGTCACCAGAATGTGATTTAATTTGGAGATTTGGTCTTTAAAGGGGTAAATTAAGTTAAAGTGGGGTCATTAATCCAATTTGACTGATGCCTTTATAAGAAGAGGAGATTAGAACAAAGACACACACAGGAAAGACCATGTGCAGACACAGGGAGAAGGCAGCCATCTACAAACCAAAAAGAAAGGTCTGTAAGAAATCAACTCTGTTGACACACTAATCTTGGACTTCCAGCTTCCAGAACTGTGAGAAAATAAATTTCTGTTGTTTAAGCCACACAGCCTGTGGCACTTTGTCATGGTATCCCACCCAGACTAACACAGCAGGACCCCGAAAAGGGCCTTGGTGTAGAGTCTGATCACACCCACTAGGAGAACGGGAGAACAGGTTGATTCAAGACACTAATAAAATCGGGTGACTCCAAAAAATTTCGTTTGTATCTCTATGTTTATTTACTCAAGGCTTGTGTAGCAGAGTGTCAAACCCTTCTCTGAGAGCAAAGTGAGGTAGGACGCCACCCTTTAAGAAGTGTCTGTCACACTGAGCGCGTGGTGAAGAGAAGATACCTACAACAGAAGGTAAAAAATTAGAAGGGAGCTAAATTGGTCTGCATAAGAAAGGAATGAACTGTGAGAGGCTGGAAGACAATTTTTTAGGTGAAGAATCAGAAGTCTGGAAGGTCTAGGCCAGAAGGAGGAGGGTGAGAAAGAGGAGACCCAGAGGTGAGAGGAGGAGAGAGGTGGGGCGGCAATCTGTGGGGATCCTGCAGCTGACCTGCCTACACCACATGTCCTAAGAAATTTCTCTACAGGCCTTGATATGAGTGATTTGTCTTTGAGACTATGGAGAAGTGTTGCACCAGCTGGTAAATTTGATGCAGGCAAAAATAGAGACTGGGGGATGACTCCAAACCTGGCCTCCACAGTGAGGACTACCAGGGAAGCACAAAGTATTATGAGGCGCTAGCTTTGAACAGGTGGAATTGAGCGAAATGGTGTATCTGGGCAAATACGTGGATTTATTCTGCAGTGAGGATCCGGGTGAGATTCCGATATGGGCTTTGGGTGCTGGCACGGAAACCCGAGCTTCTTCCTCAGAGGGTTCAACTTGTTTTGTGAGGCTGACCAGCAGGAGAGCTTTAGCTGTCCCACCCTCACTGCCAGCACGGGGACACCCTGCGGGTGCCACTTCCGGAGCAAATGTCACGGAATTCATAGGCCAATATCATGAGAAACAGTATTTTCACTGATAGAAAACAGAACTTTTTCCCTCTCTTACGCCCCTTGCCTACCCAAAATAAATTAATAAACCGAAAAAGAAAGAAAGAAAACTTTGTACCGCACTGGGGAGGAGGCGATATTGCTAATAGCTCATCCCGGGCTCTGGCAGGTGCCACTCTTCACTGTAGAGCCCAGCACAGCCTCGGGCTGCTGGCAGCTATAGGGCTCTGGAGGTGGTGCCCAGAAAAGGCCAGTGCCCAACAGAATGATGGTGGCATGTGAACATCAGTAGTGCCTGCCTGCATTGCAGAAATGTCCATGCCCTTCAGAGCAGCAGTGACCCCAGCAGGAGAAAAAAGTGATAGGGCAGAGATGATGGAGCAGAGCTAATTTGAGAATGGCACTGTGGTCGCAGTCACAGCATCTGGCTTCTTGTGGTGCCCAGAGGAACCATGAGCTTGCCCTGCCTGCAGGCTTGAGGAATAAGAGTAGCAGAATGGGAGAACTATAAATGCAAGCAGGGTACCAACCATGCCCAGTGGGGGTGACTTGTTTAGAGCAAGAGTGAAACACCCTCTGGGGACTCCAGAAAACACTGGGGTGGGGTATGTGCTTTGCAAGGGGCAGGGGTCTCGTGTAATTCATGGGAGGGCAGGAGGCAGTGAGATTCTAGTTATTAATGTTAATGTGATCTCATTTGCTTCCGTAGGCTGGTGTGGCCTGGGGAAATTCTGGTTCTGTTGTGTGTAATGGGGAGCTTCCGACTTTTAAAAGAAAAAGAGGGGTATAATGAAAATAGTGTTTTAGAAAGATTAAATTCCAATTTATGAGGAAAGAGAAATGACTTTAGCGGTAGGAAAGCATTAGTTACATTGCTTTAAAAATTGAGAAAAAAATCACTGTAGGTTTTAAACAAAACTATCCCATTTAACATGCTAATTTACATACATACCTCAAAGAAAAAGAAAAATGCCCAAAACTTTGGAATAACTCACGGAGTCTACAAAGCTACTGCTAATTAAGGTTCTCAGAAGCTCTTTAGCTTGAAACAAAGTAGCATGGCTAGACTTCTAGTCTGTGCTAACACTCGTGAATAATTGCTGACATCTTGCCTTCGTGCATATGTCCAGGTTCATGTTCCTTGAGCTAGTTTCTCAATCTTAGTATTTACACACAATTTACAAAGCTTCTCTCTAAGCTGTATACGTAGAGGGAAATGACTCCCGTTTGGACAGGATGGGACAAATAAGACAACCGGTGACTAAATCATTTAGCCAGGCCCAAACACTTCTGTTTCACCATCTCAGATCAGTTACTTATGCTCTCTTTGTCTCATCTTTTTTATGTGCGAAATAAAAAGGTCTAGGTGATCATTAGTCCTTCCCTCCTTAAAATTACATGATTCTAGAAAAATTACCATACAATTGCTTGAGAATCACTTCATTTTCCCGTATTGACTAAATCCTCACGTACTTTTCTCTCAGGCCAGATTGAAAAGATTCAGAATTTCTCTTTAATCTAAGCAAAATTGCTCGATCTTTCAAAAAAGGCAGACGACAGCTTTTGCTCTTAGAAAAGGAAGCAGAATGGAAGCAAGGAGTAACTCCAGCCTAAATGAAAGCTTCATTAGGAAAAATGAACTAATCAGTGTCCTCTGAGGAAAATTCATCTGTTCAGAAGGGCATAGCCTCTGCTGCTACACATCCTTAACATAATTTATATTATTATTAAGATTGCTACATAAATATATATACATATATATTTATAGTTATATATTTGGAACACAGCTAATGGACCATATTTTACTACTTAGTATCATTTCTATCAGGAATTACTAGCTATTGTGATATTACATTTGAATATGGATGAGATAACATATTCAAGCAAATATTATGTGCACTGTGGTGCTAGGAATATGAAATAAACTCATGAAACAGAACCTTCTGCAGAGTTCCACATTCTGTGGTGAGTCAGTCAGTAGTACACAAGAGCAGGGTTGAAAGATCAGCTCAAGTCTCATCCAAGAGCAGTTTTTTTTTGCATTAAAAAAAAATCTGAAAGACTTCCATTTATCCAAGTTTAGACGCAGCTGAAGAAAATTTCAGTATACAGAATTATGAAATAAATATTTATGAATAATTATTTGGTTTGTCAAATACTTGAATTCAAAGCTTAAACAGCACAGGATTTCACAGAATCTCAGAGAGTATGTTTTTTTTTTTTAAGTTTTATTTATTTATTTGACAGAGAGAGAGACAGCCAGCGAGAGAGGGAACACAAGCAGGGGGAGTGGGAGAGGAAGAAGCAGGCTCCCAGCAGAGGAGCCTGATGTGGGGCTCGATCCCAGGACTCTGGGATCACACCCTGAGCTGAAGGTAGACTGGCCGGCAGTATGCTTAAGAAAGAGAGAAAGAAAGGGAGGGAGAGAGGGAGGGAGGGAGGAAGGAAAAGAGGCGGGAGCAATTATGAAACATGTGGCTATTAAGAAACATCATACAGGGGTGCCTGGGTGGCTCAGTTCATTAAGGATTGACTTTTAATTTCTGCTCAGTGCATGATCTCAGTGTTCTGAGATTGAGCACTGCATCAAGCTCTGTGCTTAACATGGAGTCGGCTTGAGATTTTCTCTCCCTGTCCCTCAGCCCCTGCTCCCTCCCAACATGTGCTCTCCCTCTCTCTCTCTCTTAAATAAATACATAAATCTTCAAAAAAATTTAACATCATACAGTGGTGGTATTAAATAAATAATTTAATCATAGTTTAAATAGATGATAAACTTTATTGAATGCAAGAAACAATTTTCTAGGTAATTTCCTAGAATTTTGCAGGAGAAATGGAAGCAAAAGAGAAATAATAATTACTGGAGTCCACTATGAATTTGGCTGTTTATTTAACCCTTACAACTACCCAATGATGTCAATATTACAAATCCTTTTAAAATGAACCATTTTAATAAAGAATGATATGAGAAAAATGATAGGAAATCACACCTTAGGACCAGAGGGCCACAAGAATAAGTCCAGATATAGGTAAAGACAACAAATTGCTGTTAAATGGAGAAAAAAAAAACAATCAAAATCTTAGGTTAGATATTTTTTCCATTAAAATTAAGAAGTATTACAGACAATTAAAAGCAAGAGAAAAGGCCCATGTTAAAAAAAAAAAACAAAACAAAAAACCTTTGGAACAACATAAAGCTGTTACTAAAAATAATAATAATAATAATAATAAAGTACCTGGCAAAGATCAGACAAATATTCAATGAAAAGAGGAAGGATTAATTTCCTCCCCCTTCATTACCTTCTCTTTCTTTATTGAAGATGATCCTTTGTCCTCTGGATAATTAAAGAAAGATCAATGGCAACGTGGAAGCAATAGACCAGATGCAGAGAGTGTAACCAAATTAAAAAAGAAAACAGAAATCAAAAGAATCACTTTTAAAAAGTCTTCACAAAGTATTAATGAAGCAAATGTTTAGAGTTAATTATATCAGTAATAGTGGAAGCAAAAACATATAGTCACACCAAAAGTTTATGTGGAAAGTAGAGCTTAAGATGATACACACACACACACACACACACACACACACAGGAGAAAAGAAGCAAAGCATGTAGAGAAGAAAATAAGGATGATTTAATAGAACTAAAAAGTTTTCTGTTAATTAGGCCATTTATTTTATTATACCATTGTATAGTAATCTAGTTTATTCCTAATAACTCTTTAATGATAATAAAATTATTGTTTCCTTTTTTATACTGCAAAACATATTTTTGTTAATCAAACAGCAAATATTCTGTAAAACAGATAAGCAAAAACAGCTATATATTTATCAGGCTGGGCTAGGTTATGCCATGGTTAAAAAAAAAAAATGCCCAAATTCCAGGGGTTTAAAACAAACAAACAGAATGGGCTTTTTTCCCCTCACTTATGCAATGTTGCCTGTTGTGAGCTGCTGCATTAGGCTTCTTGAGCTGCCATAACAAAATCCCACAGTCTGGGTCTGTAAACGACAGACATTTGTTTTCTCGCAAGTCTGGAGATTCTTCTGATGGCCTCTTACTGGCTTGTAGATGGCTACCAACTCCCCGTGCCCTCACCAGCATGGCCTTCTGTGTGAACAAGGAAGAGGAAGAGAGATCTGGTTCTCTTCCTCTTCTTATAAGGACACCATTTCTGTCAGATTAGGGCCCCACTCTTGTAACCTCACTGAATTTTAATTACCTCCCTGGAGGCACGGTCTCTAAATACAGTCACATTGTGGCTTAGGGCTTCAACATATGCATTTGGTGGGGGGGGGAGGGGCACAATTCAGCCCATAACAGTTGTCTTGAAAGTCACATGACCATGCTTAACTTCAGTGGAGAGGGAGAGATGCAGTCCTATCACCTTCCTGGAAAGGAGAAAACTGGAATGTTGGGAAAATACCACAAATGACTAACAGTGTGTATAATTTTCTATTGTATCATTATTTTTATAAGTAATCTAATCGATACTGCTAAGATGAAGATCATTATATGAAACTTTCCAAAACGTATTTTTCTTTTTTTTTTTTTTTAAGATTTTATTTATTTATTTGACAGAGAGAGGCAGTGAGAGAGGGAACACAAGCAAGGGGAGTGGGAGAGGGAGAAGCAGGCTTCCCGCAGAGCAGGGAGTCCCATGCGGGGCTGGATCCCAGGACGCTGGGATCATGACCTGATCCGAAGGCAGACGCTTAACAACTGAGCCACCCAGGCGCCCCCAAAACCTATTTTTCTAGTATGAGTTCTACAAGAAAAACTCTTAGAAGTATAGTAGATGTGTTAAACAGGTTGGAACGTTTTGAGCATTTTATTGTGTCCTGGCAAATTTTCTTCCTGAAAAATATTGTACAATCATTACAATTCCTTAAATCCTTGCAAAAATAGAGATTATTATTAAAAAATAAAAAGAGGAGGACAGGGAGAAAAAAGAATTAAAACTTTTGCCAAGCATACTGTCCCAAAACACCATTTCATTGGTTTAATTTGATTTAATTTTTTTTTACCAACAAGGCATATTATTATCTTTTTTTTGGTATTATTATCTTTTTGCTTGCATATCCTTTTGATGACATAGGAAATGCAGTCACTATTTTGGTTATTCTTTTTTCTCAGAGATGCATTTGCCATTCAGTTACAGACATTTTACCCATCTTATATTATTCATTACTTTGAAGAAGAACTCTAACTTCTAATATATGTAAAAGTCTGTATGTGCACGTTGGACGAAAATTCCATGTATGCAATTGATATTTATTCAGCATTTTATCTTCACAAAGTTCCAAAGATCACAGCTAAAAAATAAATGCAAAATTGTCTTTCTCTGAGGTTGTTTTTAACATAAAATCAAAAACTCACATATCACCATCTGAAAGAGCGTATCTGTCATATCAGAAAGAATGCAAACTTTTTCCAAAAATAATATTAGAATCTGTTGGATGAATAAACGTCTCTGATCTTCACCGTTGCTTCTTTATCTCTTTATCTCACCAGAGATCTGAGGTAGAGGCTGAAAGCCCCTGAAGAAGGTACAAGTCCGCGAACCTAGCAGTGATGAACTTCCTCCTGGCTCTCCTGTGCTCCGAAGACGTCTTCAGCTCGATGTGAGCTCTTGCCTCAAGCTATTTACACCATGATCAGGCTAGTAATTAGCAAAATGTTTAATATAATATAGAAGCAATTAGGAGGTGATAACATGCAATTAAGATGTGTTTTCAGATTAAAGATTTTATAGTGCTCTTTTTCTTGAAAAGATAAAGTGCCTATCTCAAAATGTCAAACTGCAGTGATTTAATCTGAATTATTTTCAATTAATATGCATGTATTCTTGCGATGTGTTCACCGTTGTTATTGACATTGATAAATTAAGCTCATCCCAGCTGAATTTATCCTTGAGTCGCTCTATATTTCCTGAATGTCAGCTCTTCATTCGTATTTTTTTCTTTGCCTACAAGCTGTGCATGATCTAACTCTAAGTCCCTTGATTCATCCCTGGGATTACAGCGATGTGTCAGTCTGGAGGAACAATAATCTGAAAGGGCATTGTTATAAATAGAGTGTTAGAATATAATTGTTTGTCATGTCATTTCTCCTCTTTAAATTCCCTTGAGTCCTGTTGAAGTAATTTAGACAGCTAAGATGACAAGAGTCTTGAGACTGTACTTATAGAGTTGTCCAACACATCTTTAGCCTAGTCTGCCTTTTGAGACCATCTTGCCTGCAAAGTAGGAAATGCAAACATCAAATGAGTTTTGACTACAGTGTGGATTTAATTTGAGAGTTTACGTAGGCCACTCTTTGTACAATACGAGCATTATGTCTCCTAATTCATCTGTACTTGTTGGGACAATGGCTATTAAATGCCATTTAAAATTAATTAGAAATTGTCATGAGTGAGCACAGCAGCTATTGAAGGTAACTTAGAGGAATTAAATATTTAATGTGTAGGAGGGTTTTTTTGTTTTTTGTTTTTTTGTTTTGTGAAGACAATGTACAGATAAATGGCTTGGGAGGAAAATATTTAATTTTTTAGCTAAAAGAACTGGTGAAAGTTATTATTTTATGTCAACTTTGCTATTTGTAAATGAAGAATAATATTAATGATTAGAGCAGCAAACTGTATGCCTTGTAATATAAAATTGATGAAATCAGAAGCAAATTTAATATTTTTCTAAACAAAATGTACAGAAATGCCTCAAATTTGAGAGTTACTTTTTTATTAAGAAGCACTTCAATTTACAATTGGTTTAGCAAAAACTGCAGTTTTACAAATTATGAAAAGTGTAGTTGAAGAGGCAACAGTTCAGAGTGATGAGTGTGCCTTAGAGCCTGGCAGATCTACAAATGTATTTACTGGCCCTAGTACATAAACACTTACTTTAGATTTGACTGAATTTTTTTTACATATTCAAGTTCACTAAAATGAAGAAAATCAATATGTGATTAATTTTACTAAAAGTAACAAAACTTGATTATGTTTATAAAGGAAGAATTTAACTTTTATTTACTCGGTAGGCTTTGTGAGTTTGACATTATCAGTGATTGTGGTCCATGGTCTTTAAAGAAGGTTGCATCCACCTAGGGAAGCTAGACAATCTCTTCAGGTGTGAAAACAAAATACTCAAACTTTCAATTATCTTTACATTTCATCTATAAATAAGCAATACATTAAACTTTACTAATATTTAATATGCAAATGACATCCAGTCCTCACAACGTCCCATGTCAAGAGCCCACACAGAGACCATATGCATGTACGATGTGTCCTAGAGCAAGAGAGGGATTCATAGCATGGAAGTATGAACAGAGGAGTCAAGGCTTTTGTTTGCTTTTGTTGTATTTCCACATAGTGCATAGTTAAGTGGATTTGTGGACTTCATTATTTAGTTTTAATTATCTAGCCCTCAAAATTGACAGTGACTTTATAAGATTCCTGCAAAGAAAATGCAGCTGAACATATTCATCACGCAAGTGTGAGTGAATTTCAACAAAAACCTTTGTATAATTGGAGATAGGATTGAAAAATTAGCCTTCTAATTTAGTAAGAGGGGCCAATAATGCACTTCTTCCATTGGGGACTACTTGTCTTTGAGAAGTGGTGACAATCATTAAACAGGTAGCAAAATAAATTGAACTTAAAACTTGAGCTTTAAATAAATAACTATATTTCAAGTAATTAAACCAGAAAAATTAAATAATGAATAATAATAAATGGCATTGTTTCCATCAAATACTGTTTCAGTGATAGAGATAAGATGTTTAACGTTAATAAATAAAATAAATATTTTCAAATTTTGTTTATTCTAGGTGAATTTCATTCTAACTTTGAGCATACTGTGTGTATTCACAGAATAAATATCATATACAACAATAAAATAGATTAGCTCAAAGATTAGAATTTTTATTAAAATTAAATAGTCATTTGGCAACCACTTGACCAAATCAAGCAAAGTAATGCTTGATAAAAAAGTTTAGAGACGACTGCTGTAGAGAATGAGTCATTTTCCCATTCAATATATTGAAGGTTATAAAGTGTGTTTAAGCGTATATGTAAGCTAAACATACACACATGTGTGTGTAAAACTGTATACTCCTGAACCCATATATGAGCTTGTGTAAAAATGTACTTTCATTCAATACACTTTTATTAAATATCAAGCCACTGCACTAAGTGCAGGATAGAAAATATGTGATGAGTTTTGCCTTCCAAGGAGCCACAGGTGTGAAATGCTTATATGTTTGTTGCAAAATTACTTGAAGGAAGTGTGTGATGGAGAGGTCAATAGGTAGTGAAAATCATGTATAGAAAAATATCTGGTAATTATCCTATGGTAGGAAGTAAACATTTTTCTGTAAAAATTATAATAATAAATAATTATGCATACCTAGAAAATACCTTTATTATTATAAAAATATATGTATGAACACAAATAATAGTGTGCTATTAACTCAATGCAACTGGCACCTTTGCAGATCCAAAATTGTCACGTTGGTGATTTATGGCCATTAAACAACACAGAATAAAACTTCTTTTATTTTAGATAGACTCCATTTCTTTCTAAAACTATAAATGCCTAGAATAATGCCTTGCCCATGGTAGGTGCACCATAAATATTTGTTGAATAAACACCAATATTAACACAGCTCTTCTCACACATCATTATCACCCAGCCTTGCCAATCACCTTCTCCCCTCTCTCAACCTCTTTCTTAGAGAACCTATTCCTTGCTGGCCACAATTGATGAACAGCTGACAAGCTGCCCAGTTTAATTCTTCCACTAAAATGAGAAAGTGGCAGTCCAGAGCAGGCAGGGGCAAAACAACCACTCAAGCTTGGCGAGATTTTTGGGGACCATACCAGGCTGAGGTTGTGAAACGCTTGGTAAATTCAGAGCGTCAGGATGACTAAACATGCTTTTGTAACTGTTGCTTTGTGAATTCTGATAAATAATGTCTTGGGTAAGCCAAATTACCTAGATACTAGGCCCATGCTTTGCTTTGGACTAAGTGGGACTAGAAGTCCAAGACAGAGAATACAAATCAGGCTCTAGTTATTTGATTTTTAACCTTCAAAGAATGATATTCTTTGAACGTAAGCACATTTCTCCATGGATGATCAAATCAGACATTGCTTCAAAATTTGATTGAGCTGGTTTTCTAGTTTCAGAAAATTTCTCAAATGGTTTTTACTGCCCAAGGGGAATGTGAATAAATACTGTGTCTGATGTACATGTCTACTCTTTCTTTTTTTTCTCATTCTACAATGTACTTAGAGGTAGCCTTTAGGAAGACACACCAATCAATAAATTGTGTTGGCAAAATGGTAAAGCATATTGATTGATCCATTTAAATGAAAACACTTAAACAGACTTACTTATATAAAAAGTTATTTAAAATAACAAGTATTTTAAAAATTTCAATATTAAAATTTTGTGGATTTGGTAAAATAATCTCTTGAATTCAAACAGATCAATAAAGCATTGTTTAAAAATTACAGTATTAATTTATTAACTTTTTTCAGAATTGGAAAAATATATTCTTTTACGTTTCTTTATATCAATAAATAAGAATGTTTTATCTACATGTCAATAAAACGTGAATGTTTTATCTACAAATGATTTCATGTATTTAAAAAGTTTGTATTTCTATTGTAAAGTCCTCAACAGAATAAAATTTCCCCCATTACATTATTATAAAACAAGAAGGTATGTTTAGAGGCTAATATTTAGGAAATACCCTACAAGGTTCATTTTAAACAGTCTAAGCATGTGATGGCATAAGGAAATTGTCATTACTTTTATCAGAGAAACAGCACCCATAAAACACTAAAACCACAGTTTCTAATATCTGTATAATTTGAAAATAATATCTCCGCCACTGCCCTATGTGAACGTGATCGTAAGAAGAATACTCATCCCTTGATTAGTATTCTGAATATTATCAAAATTATAATAAGCCACAGGTATTCAGGATAGACTAAGGAATTTAATTTTATGTTTGTTTGTTTTTAGCCAGTCAGTAAGGAGTTAAGTTGCTTTCTACACTAGTCAGTGTTTGTAGCTCATTGTGGTTAAACAAAACAGCAAGACAATAATACTGATCTTTCCAGAATAAACTTATTCATATATATTATACATATATATTCATAATGTTTGGGAACGCCCAGTTCTTTTAACCCATGAAACGTTTCAGTTCATCAGTAACTAAGCTAAGAATCTGCAATGTAGCCTTTTAAAATCCTCCTGATCAAATTTAATTCTACTGGGTGATATAAAGGACCCATTTCCATTTCCAACCCTTTAAGGAAAATTGAAAGAAGAGTTTTAACAACTGTGCAGTTTGGTTACAATTGTTTGCTAATAAAAGACTGATTTTATTTCAGAGCAAGAAAAAATTAGCGATAGCAGCAATGCCCCAACTAACACACAGACTTCATTATGTTCTAGCTAGACGTATGCATGTGTTTATAAAATGTGGGCTCTCTGCTTTACAATACATAGAATAACTAACTAATTTTGAAAATCCAATCTTAAAACCTAATTCAAGGGGAAAACCTCTCAACCTGACAAAAGGAATTATTGCCGGAGATTAAACTGCTTGATGTTCTTCATTGTTCTAGTTGAGTCAGGAGGGAATATTAATTGAGATGTGCCATGGATTCCGGTGTGTGTTCCATAGTGTTTCACAGGTTTCCTGGTGGTCCTTCCAACAGGAATAGCATAAATGAGTGGAATAAGACGGATCATTCTGAACCACAGTAGTTAAGCCATTGTTCTGTTTGGCACAAAAGGTAATGGTTGGTTGATTTGCTTTATTTCTGTGCTGTTCTGATTTTTCCCCCATACACCCTAATCTCTACCACTTCCTCTGTGAGTCATCAGCAGCTGGACCCAGTGAGACCACGGGAACTGGCTCCTGGATAAGAGCTCTAATGGAGCTATTACTCAAGTTCAATTCTCTTTAAGTCTGGTAAGAACTGTGAGTTACAAGGAGATAGAAAAAAGAATTATTTTGCATTTTTTTTTTTTTTTTTGCTTTGAAGAGCCTCCAAATCATACTGACCTATTTATATTTCTATGAAGATACATGCTAGATATATTTATCCCAGGAGTTCTTATGAACAAACAC
Organism: Ursus americanus; assembly: GCF_024610735.1. NCBI lineage: Eukaryota > Metazoa > Chordata > Mammalia > Carnivora > Ursidae > Ursus > Ursus americanus. The sequence continues at coordinate 43,169,592 of NC_142146.1, forward strand.
AATTTAGAGGAGAAAAAAAAAAGAATATTTTACATTATTACCCACAGTAATTTAATGATTTTTGCTGGAGATTTTTGTTTATTGGTTTTGTTTTGTAGTAGTTTATTTTCTTTTGCAAATTCCAAAAGCAGAATTTAGTACTTTTCTTCCCACATAGAATCCATCCAACAGTTTTCGCTTGTCTACATCTGATACGGTTACTATTATAACCTCCGTTAGACATAAACATCCTTGTTTTCCCACCACACAAGGGGATCATGAATCAGATTCACAAAGAACAGCTTGATTTGTAGTTGTTTTTTCTCCTTTCCATTTGAAAAAACGTAGCATGGCGTCAGGCTTTGATATGAGAGAGTTCCCACAGTCCGCAGGCAAAATCTCGCTGGCTGTGTACCTAAATCAGAAATTAGGCCAGAGATTTTACTAAAGAGGAAGTTGTTGGGTGCACCTGTAACCATGGCCATGGTGTCTGGCTATTTATATTTAACAAGACTCTGAATAGGAAAGCCCAAATCTTAGGCTTTACTGTTATTTAACTCCTCATGTGGAATCTCAGATTCCTTCAAGAAAAACAAGATATTTTCAAAATGCTAAAAATTATTAAAGAAGGCTTATTATTTAATACATTTCTCCTAGAGGTGATATAAAGGAAATTTGCAGGAAACACAACGACCACAGACGATAGTGTACATTCACTAACTGGAAGTATAAGGAAATAAGATGAGATCTCTGATGGCAAGTCTACAAGTAGAGAGAGTATACAGTGCAGGAGACCCCTCTTCCCACTATAAACTCTCTACCCATACAGACGTATTTTCTTCCATTAGCTCTCACCTTAAGGCACCAAGTATCTTTCTGCTGCCAGTCCCCATAACACCATGTGTTGACTAGAAGGCTCCATCTATTGAACCCAACCCGCCATTCATCCCTCAAGGATCACGTTTCCTGAAACTATTTTAGTCATTCTTCCTCTACCTTACATACTTCAATGGTAAAATTGTTGAAAAGATTTAATAATTTGCCCTACTTAGAAATGTTTTCAGCCAACAAAAGACTCAGAGTTTTTAAAAGGGCAGTATAATTCTTTCATACATCTGCATTTAAAATCTATTTCCCCTGAAGAGGATTAAGTCTGAATTACTATGTCGGTAAGAAAATTACTTTTTTAGCCTTAGTTATATCAGGAATTGGGAAGTTTTAAATATCGTATATGTTAGTATTAATTCATTCCAAAATTGTATTTTTAGTACCACAGAAATGCCTGCCCAAAATGTAATGTTACTTTTCCAGAGAATTTTAATTATCTCTATCTAAATTTAAAGAAAATCTTTGGGGAGTTGAGAAATATTAAGGGATTTAAAGACTCAATGTTTATAAATCCCACATCAGTCTTCAACTATAGGTAGCTTTAAAAGTAACCACCTGACATCTTGAAAATAACTGTTTTTTTTAATATGTGTGTTTTATGTTTTATGACATTGTCAGATATTTTAAGAGTCATGATTACATACTGGAAAACATCACCATACCTATTCAACTAGTTTACCTTTTTTTTTTTTTATTTTTTAAAGATTTTATTTATTTATTCGACAGAGATAGAGACAGCCAGCGAGAGAGGGAACACAAGCAGGGGGAGTGGGAGAGGAAGAAGCAGGCTCCTAGCGGAGGAGCCTGATGTGGGGCTCGATCCCATCACGCCGGGATCACGCCCTGAGCCGAAGGCAGACGCTTAACTGCTGTGCCACCCAGGCACCCCAACTAGTTTACCTTTCTCAAAATGAGTAACATGGTACACAAGTAAAGTTTCACAAGATCAAATGCAAATTAATTTTTGGTTAAAAAATAATTAAGATTTACTCATGTGTTTTGGAGAAATTCACTAAGTTTTATGGCACTACACTGCAAATTAATCCCTGATTAATGCTCATTTGTTTTCATGCATGATCTCTGGTACTAGGAACACAATACTTTTCCCCATATGTTTTAGCTTTTATTCATACAGCATGTATTAGTTTTACATAATAAGACATCTGACAGTTTTCCAATCTTTAGATGCAGAAGAAGTTGGAATAAGCCTGAAAGCCTGCCAGTTATATCCAGTTTTAACAGATTTATTTGCTCTACTTGGAAATGGCTTTCTTCTTTAAAATTTTGAACTGTTTACAAATGCTAGTTTTCTTATGCTGTCATTAATATTTACATTAACATTTGAAATACTCTAGAAATGTATAGTGGCTTCAATGATGTTTATTGTACATGAAACATTAAACAGATCCCAATGAGAAATTCCAAAAAAACATGTATATTTTGTGACCTGATGAGTACCAGGGATAGAAAGTGACCCCATATTGATCATTAATTCCTCCTTTTTAATTACTTCCTCATTTTCTCCACAAAGGTTTGCTAAGCATCTTTTATATATAAGGCATTGTGGTAGGTAGTTTTTACTTAAATCCCAAGTGGCTTACCCCTCAGCTTTGCAAAAATGTGTTAATGATAGTAATCATCTTGATAGTTGCTGTATAATTCTTTTTTTCAAGGCCCTTTTACCTCCTGAACAAGTTTGCAAATGTTTCATACCATGGAACCTCTATACTCCAAGAAAACAGAAAAGAAAACTTTCTGGTATCTTCTCCAAGCTTTCCCACCTCAAAGCTTCTAACCATGCAGTTTTCTTAAATGAAAATGTCTCATCCCTTTAACCATGTCTTTATATCCTAGCAACAGACAGTGTGAGGTAACAGGTTTCAGCATCTCTAGTCCTTCATAGTCAAAACTGTGATAAACTAAAAGTGGAAAATAGAGGGGGCCCCAAGAAGTCATCGCTTCCTCAGGTACTGTTTTGTATCTATCTCAACAAAGTGGGGATGAAGACCAGTGAGTGACTCTTGGGAATCCGTGCTCTTCGGCATCCAGTCCACAGAGAACCAGGTTTTGGCTCAAAGCAAGTGGTTTGCTAATGGGTTCAGTCACAAGTCTGAGGGTAGTGTAGAAAATTGGAACTACAAACTGGAAGATGGAGGGAAAAGTGCTAGGAAACTTTCAGGTTACCACCAATGGGACAGTCTCACCAGCACTATCCATAGAGGCCTACTTCACTCGGTACTGGCTGTAATTTTTGGATGCTCAGGCAGACTGTAGAAAATATGAGCCTAAGGAATATTTGGCCAATAAGGGATTTGGTGACTGAATAAATGTCGAGACAATAACAACACAAGAATAAACTTATGGGGAATGGGGTAGCTTTCCAAATATGTGGTGACCTATTGGTAGAAAAGAATCATTCCAAATTGTGATAAAGATTAGTTGCATCACTATAGACTTAGAATAAGAATGACAATATTGGAATATGGAAGTATTACCTATGAGACTACAGTTTTCACTTCCACCCGTCCATAAAATGTAAGTGCACCCTAAAACCAGAGGAATCAGAGACGGCTTCTTACAGGAAGGACCGATGAAGAAGTGGTTCAGGGGGGCGCCTGGGTGGCACAGCGGTTAAGCGTCTGCCTTAGGCTCAGGGCGTGATCCCGGCGTTCTGGGATCGAGCCCCACATCAGGCTCTTCTGCTATGAGCCTGCTTCTTCCTCTCCCACTCACCTGCTGTGTTCCTTCTCTCGCTGGCTGTCTCTCTGTCACATAAATAAATAAAATCTTTAAAAAAAAAAAAAGAAGTGGTTCAAAGCATGAATGCTAAAGTCAGGCAGGTCTGGATTTAAACCCTAGGTCTACCTTGGTTACCTTGGGCAAATTATGTCAATTCTCTAAGCTTCTGTTGTCTCATCTGTGTAATGGGAATAATATTATTCCCTGCTACATAAACTGGTAGTGACTATTCAGTGATTAGCTCTGAATTAATTTTGTGTTTTCAGCTTTTTATGTCTCTCCTACAAAGTGTGTATTCATGAAGCTGATTCATCTATGAAGCTGTATACAAATAATTTGAAATTAGTTATGGAAGCATAACAGGAAAGTGAAAATCCCCAAAACACAAATGAAATGAGATAGGGTCATTTTCTTCGATCTTTTCACTTCCCCTAAAGTAAATTTACCTGCACCTATTGATAATAATATTTGAGTAAATTTTAAACAAAGACTAACATGAAAATATAATGCATCCTATATTTCATTAAACAACAATTTACTGAGTACTGCATTAGTTTCCTAAGGCTGCCACAGCAAAGTAATACAACCTGGGAGGTTTACAGAAACAGAAATGTATTCTCTCACAGTACTGGAGTCTAGAAGTCTGAAATCAAGGTTTCAACAGGGCCATGTTCCCTCTAAGACTCTAGGTAGGATCCTCTCTTGCCTCTTCTTAGCTTCCATTGATAATCATCAATCCTTACCATTCCTTGCCTTGGAGCTCATTCCAATTCTGCCTCTTTTGTAACGTGGCGTTCTCCTCGTGTGTCTGTGCCTTTTCTTAGAAAGACAACATTATATTAGATTAGGAAGCCATCTAATAAACCTTATCTTAATTTAATTACATCTGAAAATACCTTATTTCTAAAGTCACATTCACAAGAACCAGAGGTTAGGATCTCAATATATCACTTCAGAGATACAGTAACTCATAAACAGGCATCTATTATATTGCTGGCAGCATTTAAGGCACTGAGGACACAACAGTAGAAGAAAAAAGACAAAGAAAGGAACTCTTGGGGCACCTGGGTGGCTCAGTCGGTTAAGCATCTGCCTTCGGCTCAGGTCATAATCCCAGGGTCCTGGGATCGAGCCCCCCATCAGGACTCCTTATTCAGTAAGGAGCCTGCTTCTCCCTCTCCGTCTGCCTGCTGTTCCCCCTGCTTGTGCTCTCTCTCTCTCTCTGTCAAATAAATAAATAAAATCTTAAAAAAGAAAAAAAAAAGAGGAAGTCTTGTGATAATGGAAATAACATCTATCTTTGCTTTGGGAATAGAAGGTTTCGGCTCTATCGTTTGCTCAGGAATTATTCCTTTCACAATTTCTTCCTCCCAGCCATTTTTCATTTTCTGCATACTCCCAATACAACTCTGCAAATTCAGCTATCAGTTTTGTAGGTAATTTACAAAAAATTGTTTTCCCTACAAGTTCAACTTAGTAGGCAATTAATCCAATAGTAGATAAATTGAAGCTAAAAAGTATCAAGAACATATATCTACACTGTTCCCTTGTATTTGTTTAAAAGATATGGAAACTATCAATCTTATTACTCTGATTGTATCACAACATCTGCCAAGCAGTGATAATGGTGTGCACAGACCTCCAATTATAGAATTAGACATGGTCCTAAGTTGGCATATTGTCAAATTGGACAAAGACTTGACACAAACAAACATTAGGAGGATGTGAGTAGTAATAGAGAATAAAACTGAATGAATATTTTCACTATTCTCTGTTTCTAGTATTGTTCATATTAAAAAAGGTTGAAATTCTGAGAGAGTTAAATAGGAAAAAAAGGAAATTCCTATTTAAGACCTATAGAGGAAATTAATACATGCTTCCTAGAACATTTCAAGCAATTTAGAGGAAAAGTTAATTTCTCCCCAATAACCTTACAGTTCCACTCTTTTTTCCTGTTACTACATGATCTTATGTATTGTTGTAAAAAAAAAACCAAAAAACCAATATCATTATTGTATATAATTTGCAACTTGCTTTTTTCACTAACAGTTCTCTTATATACTGAAAATCTTATGTTAAAATCTCTTGTAATTTATTCTATTAAATCTGTCAGATTCTGTTTTTTATATTTTGAGACTATGTTATCAGGTGCATACATATTTGTGTTTTTTAAAACTTATCAGTAGATTAACACGTTTATCATTAAAAAGTCCATGCTAGTTCTACTAATACTTTTTGCCTTAAAAATCTATTTTTTCTGATATAAGAAAACTAAATCAACTTTCTTTTAGTGTTTCACATGATGTACATATTTTTTACCATCCTATTTCTTTCAAGCTTTCTGTTTTCTCTGTTTAAGGATGTCTTTTATGAGCAGTATATAGATGAGTTTTGTTTTTATTGTATCTAGCTTTATAATTTTTTTAAAATGGAGTATTACCTATATAATGTAATAATCTTTTAGGATTACTTCTACTTTTTTAGTAATTGTTTTGTATTTGTCCCATCTAATTTTATTGAAGTTGGTGATTTTTTTTAATTAAACTCTTTACTTTGAGGTAGTTGTAAATCCACATGCATTCTAAAAAATAATACTGAGAGATCACATGTGTCTTTTACCCAGTTTGCCTCAATGGCAATATCTTGCAAAACTCTAGTACAATATTGCAACAAGGATATTGACATTGATGCGATCAAGACAGAAAACATTTTCCTCATCCCAAGAATCCCTCATATTGCCCTTTAATAGTCATATCAATTTCCCTCATACTCCCACCCCTTCCTTAAACACTTAAAAACATATGTTCTCCATTTCCATATTTTTGTCATATCAAAACATTATGTAAAAGGAATCATACAACATAGTCATGTAATCATTAGAGATTGACTTTGCTCTGGCTACTCATCCAAGCTGTTGTGTATATCAATAGTTTATTCCTTTTATTACTGAGTAATATTCCATGATATGGATATACTGCAATTTGTTTAACCATTCACCCATTGATGGATATTTGTGCTACTTCCACTTTGAAGCTATAAACATTCATATTCAAGTGTTTATGTAAACATAAGTTTTTTTTAATGTCTCTGGGATAAATGCCTGGAAGTGTAATTGCTGGGTTGTACTGTAGTGTGTATTTAGGTTTTTGTTTTTTTTTTTTTAAGAGAATGCCAAGCTGTTTACCAAAATAGTTGTACCATTTTACATTCTCTCCAGCAACCCAATGATCAAGTTTCTCTGCATCGTCACCAGCATTTAGTGTTGTCACTATTTTTTTTTATTCTAGCCATTTTGATAGGTGTATAATGATAACTCGTTGTGGTTTTAGTTTGTATTTGCCTTATGCCTAATATTGATCATCTTTTCATGTACTTTTTGCCATCAGTATATTCTCTTCAGTGAAATGTACCTTCATGTCTTTTCCTCATTTTTAATTGGATTGTTTCTTTTACTTACAATTGAACTTTGAGAGTTCTTTATGTGTTGGAGGTATAATATTTTTCTGGATATGTGGAAATCTTTTCTCCTATTCTGGTACTTGGCTTTTTTATTCTCTTCACAGACTGCCACGGAGCAAAGTTTTCAATTTTGATAATGTCCAATTTATAATTTGTTTTTCTTTTATGGATCATGCTCATGGTGTTGTGTAAGAATTCTCTGCTTAACTTTAGATCCCTAATATTTTTTCCTATATTTTTCTGAAAGTTTCATACTTTACCTTTTATATTTATATCTTTAACTCATTCTGTATTAATTTTTATATGAGGTGAGATATTGATTTGATTGTTTTCACTCTGGGTGTCCAGTTGCTCCAGTGTGAATTGTTGAAAAGTTCTATTTCATCCACTGAATTGTTTTGCACTTTTGTTTAAAAATCACTTGGGCATATTTGTGTGGCTCTGTTTCTGGATTCTCTATTCTGTTCCATTGATCAATGTGTCTATCCGCCCACCAATATCACACTTTCAATATCTTGAAATAGTATAGATTAATTCCTCCCATTATATATTTTTTCAGAATTATTTTAGCTATTCTATTTCTTTGCCTTTCTATGAAAGTCTTACAGTAATCTTGTGTATATCTACAAAATATCTTGCTGGAATTTTAATAGAAGTTGTGGTAAATCTTTATATCTGTTTGGGGAAAACTAATATCTTTGTATATTGAGTATTCCATTGCAATTCAATATGTGTAAACACATTATGTCTCTCCATTTATTTAAATGTATTTAGATTTTTAAAAAATTCATTTATCAGCATTGTGTAATTTTTAGTATAAAAGTTCTGTACATGTTTTTGACAGATTAATACCTAAGTATTTATCTTATTTTTGAGTTATTATAGATAGTATTGCATTTCTAATTGACCTCCAAGTATTGATTGCTATAGTATAGCAATGCATATAACGTTTATTTTGTTACCTGAGAACTTGCTGAACTCACATATAGGCTTAAGAGTTTTTTGGTAGACTCCTCAGAATTTTCTACACAATCATATCACCTACAAATAGGGGCCATTTTATTTCTTTCTTCATCATCTCTATTTTAGTCATTTATTTTTCATTTTTTAATTGTTTTTTAGTGAGTAAAGCCATAAAAGTGTATTAAGTGAAGATATTAGTTATCTCTTCTCTTTGCCTTTTCACACTAGCTAGAACTCTAGAACTGTGTTGAATAAGAGAGATGAGAGTGGACATATTTGCCTAATCCCTGAGCATTGTGGGGAAGCTTTCAGTCTTTCACTATTAGATATAATGTTAGCTGTAGGGTAGTAGATGTTCTTTATCAAATTGAAGTTTCCCTTTATTTTTGTTTTTCTGAGTTTAATCATGAATAGGTTTTGAATTTTATCAAGTTCTTTTCCTGTATCAACTGGCATGATCATGTGAAATTTCTTCTTTATTCCTTTTAATATGATGGATTACACTAATTTTTTAAAAATGTTGAACCTGCATCCCTGGAATAAACCCCTCTTGGTCATGGTGTGTAATTTATATATACACCGCTGAATCCTATTTGTTAATATTCTCTTAAAGATTTTATTGTGCCTACATTAATGAAGGATATTGGTCTTTAGTTTTCTTTTTTGTACTGGTTTGATATCAGAGCAGTATTTGTTTCATAAAATTAATTGGGAAGTGTTCCCTCCTCTTCTGTTTTCTGAAACAGATGGTGTAGACTCAGTTCTTCAACACTTCAACATTAATTTTGAAAAATACTCAGCTATTATTACTTCAAACATTTCTCTGTTCCATCCTTCCTTCCCTTCTTCCTTCCTCCCTCTTCCCCCTCCCCCATCTTTCTTTCTATCTCTCTTTCTTTCTTCTTCTGGTATTCTTATAAAATGTATGTTACATCTTCTGTAATTGCAGTACAGATTTTGGATAGTCTGTTTTTACTTTTTTCTGTTTTTAGTTTAGTTTTAGAAATTTCTATCAACATTTCTTCAAACTCACTTATTCTTTTTTTTTTTTTTAAAGATTTTATTTATTTATGTGACAGAGAGACAGCCAGCGAGAGAGGGAACACAGCAGGCGAGTGAGAGAGGAAGAAGCAGGCTCCCAGCGGAGGAGCCCGATGTGGGACTCGATCCCGGAATGCCGGGATCACGCCCTGAGCCGAAGGCAGACGCTTTAACGACTGCGCTACCCAGGTGCCCCTAAACTCACTTATTCTTACCTTGCTTGTGTCTGATCATTGATGAGCCCACCAAAAGCATTCTTCATTTCTCTTATAGTGTTTTTGAATTTAGGCAGTTCCTTCTTATTCTTTCTTCAAGTTTCCATCTCTCTGTTTCTCTCTGTTTACATTTTCCATCTGTTCTTGCATATATTGGACCATTGCATATAATTGGCTATCATATGGAATAGTTGATATCTTTTTCCACTAGATCCCTTAGCATATTAACCGTAGTTATTTTAAATTTCCAGGCTGATAATTCCAAGATCTCTGTCATATCTGAGTGTAGTTCTGATGCTTTTTCTGTCTCTTCAAACTGTGTTTGTTCTTTTAGAGTATACATTGTCATTTTTTGTTAAAAGCTAAACATGATGTCCCAGATAAAAGGATCTGTATTAAATAGGTCCTTGGTATGAAGTTTCATGTCTAGCTGAGTAGGAATTAGGCTGTGTTTTCTGTTTACTATAGCCATAGGTGTTAGAGGCAAAAATTCTGCTCATTGTCTTGTTTTTCTCTCCCATTATCTTTGGTTTTCCTAGACATGTTTCTAAATATGTTCCAAACGACTTCCACTACCTTGTGGCTAGCCATTTCACTCCCTTAGAGTTATGTTACCAATAGGAGTTGTGGGGTTTTTTCCCCCTCAAATGTAGTTTACTTACCAATTATTTCCTTGTAGCTAATCCTTTTTGTGTCCTGTTTAAATATTCCTATTCTCAGTTCATGATGGGACACTACTATATTCTCTTTTGAGTGCTTTACTGTTTTTTCCACTTATGTTTAGCTCTATGATCTGCCCAGAATTAGTTTCTATATATGGTGTGAGATAGAATCAAATTTTATATTAACTTTATGTGGATAAACAATCTCTATCATTTATTTTCCACAACGGGACACTCTGAGAGTGAAAAGGACAGAATAAATAATTACATCAGGCCCAAACCATCCCCATACCAATACTGAAAAGACCCTTCTTTCCTACTGCTTAGCAGCACCCCATTTGTCATGAATCAAGTGTTCATGTATGTGTGACTCTGGATTATATCTGTCTATCCTTATATTAATCAATCCTGTATAATATATTACACCTTTATAGTAAGACTTGATATACTGTAAAGCAAGCTCTTTAATCTTCTTCAAAGGTGTCTTGGTTATTTTTGACTCTGCGAATTTTACAGTTAGTTTGTTAACGTCTGCAAAAAATCCTTTTATAACATTGTGAGATACATTGATTTTATATATACATTTAGAAAAAATTGATACCTGTAAAATGTTGAGCCTTCTGATCCATGAGTGTGGTGTATCTCTTTATTTGTTTAGATTTTCTTTAATTTCACTTAATAATGTTTTGTAATGCCTGCATTTTTTTCATATCTTTGTTAAATTTCTTTTTAAGCATTTGATATCACTGAAAATCGTTTTAAAACTGTTTTGTTCCTATTATATGGTAATTGATTTGTATATATTGATTTGTTTCTAGTAATATTGCTAAGTGTCTTATTAATTTAAATTATCTATGTGAAAATAATTTTGGATTTTCAAAATGTAAGCACTTATTTCATCTGAAAATTATTTCTAGTCCTTTGATTTTTTTCTTTTTGATAATTCTGCTGTAGATAGGTATGCTGTAATTTGTAAGCAAAGGTAGTATTTCCACTGTCATACAGATTAATAAATAAAATTTAAGAGTTTTCATCAAGGATTACTGAAGTCATGAATGTATTTTTCCAGTGTTTTCCACTATAATATATTAGCCCCATCAACCATGATTGCATTATCACAAAATTAGAAAGACATGAAGATGAGCATTTAACATACTAAATTGTGACACCCTGCTACTTTCACCACCATAACTACCATCATCCTTATAGGAGAAATTGGGGATAAATTAATGTCATTTTTAGTAACTCCACGTTTTGCTTTATTTTTCCCATCCTGAACTTTCTGAACATAATTAGATTCAGCAAAATCAAAAGCTCCAAAAAAACCAACACTATGAGACATTCTATTTGAATTATTTTGGTATTAGAACTTATCTCAGTACAAATATTCTATTTTTTAAAACTAGTTTTAGCAGTTCAAAATTATCACTTTTATTGAATCAAAATTTACCTGCTTGTATTTTTTTTTCCCCCTGGGAGAGTGTCATGACAGAGAAAAGATAGATATTAATCTTTGGAATTAGAAATCATGTAGTTCACAGTAAGGTTCACTGTTGGTTGGCCTGTTACTAAGGGCTCAGGCATATGTGAATCTTGTCTGGTCCTTGGGTATTTGGAACTTTGTTCAGAAGTGCTGGTTTAGGGACAAGAGTATGCTTTAGGGTCTGCAGTTGGGTCCACAGACAGTGGGCCTGTTACTAGGTGTGTGAATGGTGTGACTCTGTCAAGTCCCTAGGAGGACTCTTGCTGGGTCACTGGGCTGGTCCCTGGGCAGGCAGAACCGGCCTTGAATTGGCTGAGAGGGGCTGGAATTGAGTCTCAGGGCTGCTTCAGGATTACCAACCAAGACCAAAGTCTACAGACCTGGCTTTAGAGGCACAAATGGGCATGTCTCCCACCAGGTTCCTAGCTAAGCAAGACTGCCCCTGACCACAGCAGGGAGGTCCTGAAGCTAAATTATAAGACTGTTTCAGACTCTGCAGTCAGACCAAGGTTTGTAGGCCTAACTTTAAGCACACAGCTGGGTTTGTTGTTGTTGTTGTTGTTGTTGTTTTTCTGGTGGGTCTGTTGGGGAGCCAAACTGCTCAGGACCACAGCTGAGTCACTGGCCATTTCAGGATCTGCTGTCAGATCGAGGTTGGTTGGCTATTCTCCACAGGCACCATCATAGGCCTCTCAGTGGGTCCCCAGGCTGGCAGGACTGCATATGGACTATGGCTGGGAGGACTGGAGTACAGTTACAAGGGCCATTTTAGAACTGAAAGTCAGACTGAGTTTGGTGGGCTTGCTTCCAGATCATAGCTGAGTGGGTCACAGAGTCACTTCATGATCCATACCACAAGCTGAAAACTACGGGTCTACTGACTAAGGCATGAACAAGCTTGACTCCTCCTGGGTCCCTCCAGCATACAGCAGAATCAAGCCCAAATCGGTCTGTAGCCAGTCCACAGAGGAATGGAATTGTTTTCCACTTTGTAACTGGGACCACAGTCGTCAAGTCAGCTGCTTGGACACAGGCCTGTCTTCTCTAGGTTTCACAATCTCCTACTCAGATCCCAAAGCTCCCACAAAGGCTTTTTAAAGGTGTTTTTTGGGTTTTTTTTGTTTGTTTGTTTTTTGTTTTTGTTTTTTCTTGTGGATGGTTAACAAATTATCATTGTGCAGGGGGGATTGAATGAGGGACATCCTATTCCATTATCTTGCTGACATCACTCCCTCTGGAGAAATTTAAATGCATTTTAGTAAATGAAAGAGACCAATCTGAAAAGCTATATGCTATATGATTCCAACATCTGACATTCTGGAAATGGAAAAACTATGGAGAGAGTAAAAAATATCAGAGGTTAAAAATTGCCAGGGGTTAGGGGAAAGGAAGGGATGAAAGGAGAAACTACACTGTATGATACCATAATGGTAGATACATGTCATTATACATCTCTCCAAACCTACAGAATATATGACATAAGGAGTTAACCCTGATGCAAACTACAGACTCTAAACGATAATGATTGTTAGTGCAGGTTCGTCAATTGTAATCAATGTAGGCTCATCATCTAGTGGGGGATTACAGTTGGGGAAGCTCTGCATTTGTGCAAGCAGGGGGCATACGGAAAACTCTGTACCTCCATTTTTGCTGTAAACCTAAAACTTCCTTAAAAAATAAAGTCTATTAAAAATAATCTAGTCCAAAAGTTTATATAAAATGTTTCCTGTACATTTGTCGAGATGCTAATACATTGAAAAAAGTATGAAAATATATATTTCCTAATATTGAATTGTCTTTGCATTTCTTTTTTAGAAAGCCCAATTAGATGATGTTGAAATAATGATATTGTAATACATTCATTAATGAATTCAAATTATTTCTATAGCTCTTGGACATTTTACTGAACAAATCTGTTTTCCTGGGCAGAGAATCAAATGATTGATTAATAAAAAGTTTTAATTTTTTATGTTTATATAGATGTAAATTGTGCAACATAGTATTTTTGAACTATACCCTTTAAAATTTATTACCTTGACTTTGACAACAAATAACGAGGTTTTAATTTGTAAAAGAACCTCTCAAAGAGTTTAAATGATAAAAACTTGTGGTCCTTGAATGTTTGAAAGAACTAAGCAGTGAAACTCTGTGTCCAGTGCCTTATGGAAGGTTTTTTTTTAATTTGGTTTTGTTTTTTTGTCAATTCCATCTATTAAGGTTTTTAAAAAATCTCTTATTGAAGATTAAGGGTACCTATATTTTGCTACAAATATGGTCCATCTGCTTAACCACAGTGCTCACATTTACTTGAGATGTACATGGTATTTCACCAGAGGAATGCTGACTACGCTGAAATGAATAGGTGCCTCCTCCCTGGATCACAGAGAGGAAGTCCAGTCCCATATACTCCTCTTCCCGGAGACCAGGCTGGAGAGGGGAGATGGTCTCAATACTGTGTCAAAAGCTGGGATCAACAGAAAATAAAAACAGTAACACGGCATCAAATACAAAGGTTCGGTAGGACAACAACTTGAGGACCTTATAACCAAAATGAAGAATAGTGATAAAAGGCAGCCATTGCCAGCCTTCTTCGAATTTTTTTTAGAAATTTATTGATTGCAAGAGAACACTCGTATTGGAACTGACATGTTTCTTACTTCGCGCTGTGTTTGCCTTTCATTTCCTTTCACGCTCCATAATCCTAGTTTTGGGGCACTGAATAAGTGTTTGCCTTTACTGGCTTTGCTGCATGAAGTCATATTTCAGAAGCTATAATTTGACAAGCGGTTCTTCTGAGTGAGCTTAATTATGACTCTTATTGTGTAAAAATTAGTGCCTTAATTGTGTTTGCAATTTTTGTAAGGCCAGTATTTACAATAAAAGTACCTTTTGTTTCTATTTCCCTCTTCTCTCTGTTGAAGCATATATTTTTTTAAAGATTTTATTTATTTATTTGACAGAGATAGAGACAGCCAGCGAGAGAGGGAACACAAGCAGGGGGAGTGGGAGAGGAAGGAGCAGGCTCCTAGCGGAGGAGCCTGATGCGGGGCTCATCCCAGAACTCCAGGATCACGCCCTGAGCCGAAGGCAGACGCTTAACCACTGTGCCACCCAGGCGCCCCTGTTGAAGCATATTTTTGATTACTGGTAAGAGAAACTTAAAAACTTGGGGCAGAAGGCTCTTCAAACCCACCACGTGGAAGTATTGAGTCCTTGAGGGGTCATCAGACAATCCTATAACAGGGTCTTCCCCAGCCATGGAAAATTTGAACGTGACTGGATGTCGAATGGAAAGAAACTCTGCGAATCCAGTCCAGAGGGCAAAGGTCATTGTGGGTGAGGATCCATCCTCAGGAAATCCCCCCAGCTTCCAAGACTTCTGAGGATTACCTCAACTCCCAAATCTTGTTTTGGACAATTGAATGCAGCTGGCGAACCAGAGGAGCCGAAGTCCCATATGTAGGTGCCACGCATGCACAGCTGCGTATGCTGCTGCACGTTGTTTTAAGGACAGAAAGGACACTTACCATCTCGAGTTAGTTGACATTTGCCTGAATACACGCCAGAGTTTGTTACCTCCTGTATTACTCTGTTCACTTCCTCCAACTTTAACCCATTCTGTAATAAAATGAACCGTTAATGTGGCTTCTGACAGATGGCAAACACGGCCTAGGAAATAGAAGGCCAAAATGCAATTTTGAATAATGGAAACTTATCCTGTGACCAAAAGTTCCAGTTATTAACATGGACAAGAGAGGGTTCTTATTTTCCTAACTAGGAAATGACTAATTATAAGGATAAACATGTCAATAGATTCTTACCAAACTAATAAACCAGGAACTAAAAGTGCATCCTTCTCTTCATGCCATTAGGACATATTTGTTTTATTTTAGCTAACATGTTGATATGATAATTGTAGCTAGATGATAAATAACAGACAAGGCAGCAAAATTATTTTAGGGAAGTGGTTATTTTCTTAAGTAGCAAAATATTTCTGGAATCTTTGCTGGCTATATCCAGAGCAAAATTAACAAAGATCATGTTTATTAAAAGCCCCGTTGGTTTATCCCAGATTACTTTTCAAGATCTAGTACTTTCCTCCTCTTATTATTTCCTCTTCACCATGTTTTCCCTCATTTTAAATTCTCCATTGAGACTGCTTACCAAGTCGATTATCCCCAAACTCTCACTTTATAAGTTAAAAAAATAGTATATTCAATAACCCTAGAAAAAATAGAATTTATAAAAATAATAATTTGCAGTGCCAGCGCTTTGGAAGGATTTTTTTTCCCTCCTCTGTGAATGTGTCTAATGAGAGAATGTGTATCAGGAGGGGAATATACCATTTGGGTTCCCAGATTGCTTGCCCTATTTAGCATTATTATTTTTTTTAAGTTGCAATTAGTATTAGCCTTAAGAAATGAATGAAAATTGGTGATGAATGAAAAAGTTAATAGATGTTGGTATTGTAATTAGCAAGGGTCTGATCTTGCAAGAGCGGTTTTACAACTGCAGTCTTTGGAGGACATGCAAGTCTCCAGCCTGTCTGCCTGGAGCTTTGCACCACATGTGAGGGAAGGGTTTCGGTGGAGAGAGAATGAATTGCCCTCCTCTGCCACCCATGATGATGAGGATGTAAGGAAATGATATGGAGTCTGAGCCTCACTCAGCCTCAGAAACGTAGTCCATCTTTTCCCCAGACAAATGAGAACAGAATACAATAGAAGCTTAAATGGGCTGTGGAAGTAGACATAATGCAATTGAGAAGATGTTTTTATTTCAATACAAAACATAGGGCTGTTAGACTGAAGAAAAGAAGCATCTAAATATGTTCTAGAAAAGAGTGATCCTCTTACTTGGAAAAGTAGCAACCTGAATTTTTCTTTGTGCAGTTTCTCTCCCATTTGCCCAGAGGAAATCTTTATCCTTGGAGTCAGTCTTTTGTCTGAGTGGCACAGAAAACAAACTAAGTTTAGAGTAAAAAGTACTGGAAAAAAAATCTAAAGAAAAAGACAAAGGACTGGGGATGAATAATGTAATTATTTGTTCTGAGATAAGTTTGATGGTAAAATTTACAATTGGAAAATATATTTAAAACTAACAATACTCAGACTTGGTAATGGTGTCAAAAAATGACATTTCACACATATTGCTTGTGGGCATGTAAATCGTTATACTGTTCATGAAAGGGCATTTGGGAGGCTACAAATGTAAAATATTAAACATATGAATGCTATTTGACACTATAATTATAGTGGAAAATAATATATAATTAGGAAAGTCATGACTATAGTAATATATGTAAAACATATGGATATTCTTCCCAACACTGCCCAGAATTAAAAAAAAAAAAAAAAAGGAACTAAACCAAATAACCAAATAACCAGTGATAAAGGATAAGCTAAAAAATTATGATGCATCATACCATGGGATACTATGCAGTATTTTTAATAAAGGAGTTTAAATACAGGGGAAATTATGAAAAGTAAAAATAGAATTATAGAGGAAGAAAGCTGTTATAATTAAGTCACAAAGTACTTTTCACTACATTACAATGAAAAAGTTTTGCTTGTAGAAGTGGAAATGAACAACACCAATAAAGAAATTGCAATCTGGCAAAGACTAACCATAACACATATGACATGCAGAAATATTGACTTATAATATGTAAAGAGCTCTTGTAATTCAATATGAAAACAATAATCACCCAATAGTAAAATGAGAAATATTCATAAATAGTCAATTTTCAGATAAAGAAATGTAAGTTGTCAGTAGGGATGCTCAACCTTATGATTTTAAAATTTTAGTTAAACAAGGAAGTACCACTGTTTCACCTATCATATTGGTGGAGATTTTTAAAAAATGGTATGTAGAGTATGGTGAGAGTGAAAGAACATAAGTGAAATGTAAGTTGTCAGTAGGGATGCTCAACCTTATGATTTTAAAATTTTAGTTAAACAAGGAAGTACCACTGTTTCACCTATCATATTGGTGGAGATTTTTAAAAAATGGTATGTAGAGTATGGTGAGAGTGAAAGAACATAAGTGGCTTCATTCTATTTTTCTTAATATGGAAAATGGCAACAAATATGGAGATTCATACGACAATAGTTGTAAAAATTTAAATGTACCTCTATTTTTACCCCACAATTGTGTTTCTGGGTATTTATCTTACAGAAATACTAGCACATATCTTACATTTATATGCAAGATATCCACAGCAGCATTGTTGGAAAAGCTAAAGATCAAAAATAAGCTAACGGTATACTTAAGCAAATTGTAGTACCTTCTTTTAATGTGATACCATGTGGCCATCAAAAAGAGTGAGGTAGACTTATATTGCTGATGTTTGACCCTTTGAGAGTCTGTAAATAAATGCATTATTAATGGGAAAAAGGTCCAAACTTTGTTAATGGCATGTTTCCATTTGTGTAAAGACCTGGAAAAAATGCAAAAAAAAAAAAGCCCGAGATGGGAAAATGATTAACTTTTCACTCTATGCAATTTTGTTCTGTGTAATTTTTTTTTTTACTATAAGCATTGAAGTGTTTTTCAACATAAATTTTTAGATTAGAATTAAAAATGAGTTTAAATATACCTGTTTATTTAATGTAAAAAATATGCCTAAGTATAATTTTATATATTATATTACATATTTTGTTGTATATTGTATCTTGTCATATGTAATATTACCTTACATGTTATATATTATATTGTATGCATAGTTAAGTGCAGGAAAATTGAAACAGATATAACAAATGTTAATAATTAGCTTCTCTGGTGGAGTTATGAGTAAATCATTTTTTTTGACTTTTCTTTATATTCTTTAATTATTTTTATATCAAATAAACACTTACTTATAGAAAGATTATTGATAGATGTTCACATGAATAGTTTTGACATTTTCAATATGCTAATTCAATCTTTATTTCACAAAAGTTTTCTTGAATTATATATCTAAATATTTCTTCTGTTCCACTGTTTAGGATTATTTTTGATTATTTATGTGTATGTTAATCCCTTCAGCTTCTCTTCTGTAATAATTGCTATTTCTAAGACTTTTTAGCTCCTTTAAAATGTCTATTTAATTTTTGTTACTTTTTAAAATTCTTCTATGTGCTTTCCTGCATTTTACTTAATTCCCATTTTCCTTTGTTTTCCTCTATTTTTAATGATTTTTTTATATTCTTTTATATCATTTTCCTCTTCATCTTTTGGAACTTCTGGCAGATCATGTTTCATTTTATTTTATTGTCTTTCCACTTCCTCCCTGAATTTTTGCATTTCCACTTTGAGGTCTTGCCTTCAAAAAAAACTAATTGCTTCATTATTTTTTTTAAAATGGGTAATTATTCCTTACATTTTTTTAATAAGCTGATTGGCAATATTTTTCTGGTGAGTAGCTTTCATCTGTTGGAAAGTTATACTACTTCTTTCTTTTCTTTTAAAATGATGGTGATTTTTTAAATCCAAGCTCTGCTAGTGTCTTTTTTAAAGTCCATTGTTAAATTAGTTGGGTTTTTCTGGATCAGCTACTTGCAAGAGTTTCCTTTGGGAGAGACCTATCTTAATAGTAACCCAGATGGTTGATTTTCATAAGGCAGGTCTAAGTTCTTCTCTGCTGCCCCACATTCTATGTCTCTGAGATACTTCACAGAACCCCACTTTCTCTGTTTTTAAACCAAACCCAGTCTAGAGCTCAGCAGTTCACCTCTGCTCCTGCTCTTGCTGCTTAAAAAACAGACATAGATATTTCAACTTAGGTTACGCCCCTCATCTTCAGAAAGTATACATTTGCTACTACTTCTGAAATCTGCAGCGACAGCCCTCTCACAGAGTCTGCTACTTTTTCTCTCCTCTTCCTTCCATGAAGCTCTTTTATCACATTTTCAGATATCTCAAAACTGACTTGAGCTCATGATTGGAATTGAAATAAACTAATAGATTAACGTAATAAGCATTGACTTAAAAATTACTGAGTAAGCCTCAATGCTTAGTTGTATTGCATAGGTTTGCAATTTATTTAAGGTTGTTGGATCACAGTCCAATTAGTAATATCTTCAGGAAGAATATATGGATACTTGTTTAGACCCTGCCTATTTAGGAATGTGTATAATGAATGGGTTTTCTTTCCCTCAAAATGTAGAAGGCA
Source organism: Ursus americanus (assembly GCF_024610735.1). Classification (NCBI taxonomy): domain Eukaryota; kingdom Metazoa; phylum Chordata; class Mammalia; order Carnivora; family Ursidae; genus Ursus; species Ursus americanus. Next base: position 43,189,173 of record NC_142146.1, read on the forward strand.
ATCTTTGTGGACTTCTTGCATTTAAAATGCAAGAGAGAGATGTCTTTTAAAAAAAGAAAGGGATGTCTTAAACTCAAGTTTCCTTATTTATAAGTAGCCTAATTTATTCTCTGGCCATATTGTTGTTTTTAAAGATGGACGTATTAGAGTATAATTGTATTTAATATGATTCTATTGCTACTACATCCACAGAACTTTATCAAAATTTCTTTCCCAGTCTCTAGGACTTTTGTTGATTTTTACCCTATCTTTAGAGTTTATTAATTATATTGGTGGTGATGTGGTCAGGGATCAGTAAATGCCTATACACCTGACATCTAGAAATTTATTCAGATGGGGATGTTAAACCTCAAAATATTTATGTACCTTCTATTTTAGGGTAACCTTTTTTATGAGAAATAGTTGACACCTGTAAATGATTTATTTTTTTCCAAACCACTGATATTTTCCAATTTTAATAAGAAAACAAAAAAGATAGTAAAGAACCCAGGAAATCACATTTTAGTCCATACAAAGGGGGATTTCATGTTTGACCAATAACCTTCCTTTGAAATTAATTCCAAAAGAGGATTCTCAAATGTTCTTAATTGCTGGAATCATTATTGAGGTAAACATACACTATCTCAAGATTAGTCTCTTTAGAAATAGCAGTTATGAGGGTTTTTCTGCTCAAGTATGCACCTAAAAATCAATCTCCATACTTGACAGTCAGAGCTCAGGTAAAATTATACAGAAACAAATTATTTAATACTTACTGAATCAGATTCTTCTTCTAGTTCGTACACTATTCACTGTTTTAGTGAAATAAATAGACCTCTAGTTGCCTGAGTTATTCAGCTTCCAAAGTGCTTGGCTTCATCCCAGAAAGTAGTTTACACAGTGACACTTTTACAAGTGTTAAAGAGATATGAAGAGGTACTTGTATACTCACAAGAGCATACATCTGCTAATAACTGGAATTGCCCTCAGAGCCTGCGGCTCTTTATTGACCGTCTTCAATAGTGCAAATTTTCATCTTTTCAGGGTAGGCCTGCTTTTCGTGTAGTCAACTAAGAATTGTCCAATAGCATTGTATGATTTTCAAACTTCACAGAAAAATCTTCTGGTGAACTAAAAATAAATGTATCTATACTAAATTGCAACTTTTTGACTTTGTTGAAAATGCAAATTAAGAAACCATAGACATTTAAGAATATAGAGCAAATAATTCTTTGTGTCTAAATACATTTCTAGAACATGATACAATATTTTAAATTGAAGCCCAGTAATAAATATTTACTCACATCTTATCTAGTAATGAATTTTAATGTCTATGCCCACATAAACTATATTCATAGCTAATATATAATTTAATTGAAAACAATTATGAAAGTACATATTCATATTTAAATTTAACTTTTTACCCTTTTTGTTTACTAGTAAGTTGTGTCTTTTCTCTTTTACATGGGTAAGCTATCCCTCTTTACTCTTACTACTAAGATCTTGATTCTTCTATTACTACCTTTCTTTTTTCTTTTTTCTTTTTTCTTTTATTTTTTTTAAAGATTTTATTTATTTATTTGACAGAGAGAGCGACAGCCAGTGAGAGAGGGAACACAAGCAGGGGGAGTGGGAGAGGAAGAAGCAGGCTGCCAGCAGAGGAGCCTGACGTGGGGCTCAATCCCAGAACACTGGGATCACGCCCTGAGCCAAAGGCATACGCTTAACAACTGCGCCACCCAGGCGCCCCACTACCTTTCTTTTTTTAGATACCTTTAATCCATTTCTCTCAACTGGGTCTTGTCCTCCTATGTTCAAGAATGTAGACTTATCCTTTATCCTGAAATATTTCCCTTGACTCAACTTTGAACAGTTATTGCTTTTATCTCTTTTGGGGTTATAAACAGATAGGAAAGAGACAAATCATTCTGAGTCTTGAATGCTCTATTACATATTTCAGTCATTCTAAAAATAATTCAATAACTTAAAATAGGAGTGATGAGGTTTTGAAAATGGAAGACATTATCTGATGAGTTTTAAATCTTGAACAAATCATCTTTTCCATGTACGGAGAATGAATTTGGCAGTAGGGAAAATAGATGGTTGGAGACACTTAGAAACAGAAATTGACAGGACTTAGTGATGGATTGATATAGCATGATTCGAGTTTCTGGCTTAGGGAACTGGAAAGATGGTGTATCTACTTTCTGCAATTGGAAATTTAAGTTTTTGAAGGTAGATTCTAGAAAATGCCATGAATTTGGAGTATTTTGGAACATACAGGTGGAGCTGTTGAGTAGGTAGCTGGGTATAGGCCTGAAGTTCAAAAGTAAAGTCTAAGAGAGAGATAAACATTTGGGAATCATTTGGGTATAATTAATCAATGAAACTATAGACAAAAATAAGTTTACATGGGAAGCGATTATAAAGTAATATGAGAATAGGGCCTAAAACCAAAAGAATACTTACACAGTGAATGGTCAATATAAGAATATGTCTGCCACAAAGAGTTACAAGTAGCCAGAGTTAGAACAATAGAAATGTTAGTGTAAATTAAACCAAGGGAAGATGATTTTCTGAGAAAAAAGTAATCAACAGTGCCATACGTGGCTTAGCGTTCAAGAAAAATTAAAAATTTCCATTGAATTTTGGGACATGGATGTCCATGTGGATCTCAGCCACAGCTATTTGGTAGAGTGAACATCCAATCTTCCTTTAACCCTTGAAGATGGGCTTAGACTACTATGCAAAAATTATATTCATGTTGGTCAACAATGACCTACCGATCAAAATCAATTTACTGTCTTTAGTCTTATTGCTCCTGAAGTCTGTTGATGATATTGAATACCCTTTTTCCCTTGGTTATTATTTCTTTTCAAGGCCTATTTCCTACTCTTCCTCCCTTGGTACTTTTTCTGGGTTCTAGGGTGTGCTCCTCCATTTGGCTGTTCTTCTAGTCTCTTTTCCAGTTTTGCTTTGTATTTGCAAAGATACATTGAAAACCATACAAATTGCCTAGAACAATACAGTCACTACAGGAGGGACATATACTAGTGGCAGGGCAAGTAAGGTGACATTGATAATGTTCTTCTGAAAGTTTTAATCTTAGCCACAGGAAGTATAGTTTTCATTTTATTTCTTATTAGTTCATAATATGTGAATAAACCTGTAAATTGTTCCAACAAAAATCTTAATAACATGAGTTCAACTTTAAGAAGGTCCAATATATTCTAAACAACCAAGATAATCTATAAATTAGAACCTGTGATTTAGGCAAAATATTCCCTCAGATTTGCAGTTATGACAACAACAAAGTTTGAAAACAAATGTAATTTTGTATTTGAAGGGAATGTGAACAGAAAGAGTGATATTGAATTCTTAGTCTATGGCAGACATTGTGCTAGCTTTTCTATGTGTTTTCTCATTTAGTCCTCAAAAACTTCTCTTTTAGGTAAGTTTTATTATCTTTTTTTGTTTCAATTCAGGAAAATTGAGACTGGTTAATCACTTTCACTCGGGATATAAAGCTAATAGATGACAGAAACAGGATTCAAATTTAGATCACTAAAACTTCTAATTACATGCTTTTCTCACCAAAATACCCAGTAGTGTTTTTCAAAGTTGTGCAATATCCCCAAAGACAAGAAAGTATAGATGGTCACATTTAGATCCTAATACTTAATTCAAGAATTGAGTTATAAAACAAGTGCCATGGATCATAATTTTAAACAATTTCATTTTGTTATATTTGGTAACCTTCTGATATCTGTGTATACTTAGAAATGGAAATGCATGGTTTCCTTTTGAGGACACAGCTAACCATGGTGTTCACTGAGTTTCAAATACAATGAAGTCATGCATCAAGCTTTGGCTCTGGAATCACAATGCAAATTATTCCATAAATAATCTTCTCCAGCTAACAAATTCTAAACATCAGTTTTAAACCTTTCAGTTTCATTAATGATAGACTCTTGAAAGACCAACCCTCCATTTGCCTGATTATAGTAGCTTGTTCATATATAGTGACTAACTAATAAAATGGCCTTTTAATACACAGCACATAAAAGAAAGGCTTGTGATGTCAAGTTTCCTTCGTTCAAGATGCTTTTGTTAGGTCATGATTCTCTACAATGTGAAATCATTATTATTATATGAATCACTATTCCTGAAAATCAGGCTTTATCAATAACATGACAAATTCAGTTTATCCCATAGGGGAGCAAAAAAGGGGGAAAAAAACATATCCTAAACAGGTATGATTATTTTTTAATTTACTTAGATCACAATATTCAGTAGATATTATTTGAACATCTAAGTTGCAAAATTGTGGTTGTAAATGCTAATTTTACTTTAAAAAATATAACAAAGAGACTTGTCCAATTGCATTTCTTTAGAAAATAGGTGAAATTGAGGACTTTTTGCTTTTTCTAAGAGGAGTATTGTTATTGCTTCCAAAAGTTTGGTGATTCTTGCACCAATGTATACTTACATTTTCCATATTTTTCATACATAATAGAAAATAAGTGTTTTCTAAAACTTACCAAATACTGAATTTAAAAGTTTACCTATTTGTTTTAAAATCTGAAATAATAGACTAAAGAATGAATTCATAAACGATGCTTCCATGGATGAAATCTATATTACATTCCTGACACTAATGACTTTTTTAATAGCAATAAGTTGTTTCATTGTGTCTGTCTTCAGGATTTTGGATAATTCATCATTTTTTGGTCATAGGCATAAGAAGTCACTTAACATATGTAATACATATACTTTCCTCAGTGACAAACAATAATTATGTGTTTAAAGCAGATTATAAATTAGCGCAAATGTTTAAAATATACTTAGTTTCCATTTTTGCCATTTAAAAGTGAAACTAAATCTTTCAGGTTAAGAATGATGTTACATTTAGGGTCAATTACAATTTATGACTTCATTCCACTTCTTTGTTTTGCTTTTCTGTTCCCCAGTTACTTAAGGAATGTGAATCTCAGTAAGTTACATTTATTTTGAAATAAAAATATAATTCAAAACAAGTTTCACTGCCAGTGGAAATTTTCTAAAGGTGTCTGTATTTTTTTAGGAAGCTGTGATTTATTTACACATTCCCTCTCTGTAAGCCACTCTGTTCTATCATAATAAAACCTACAAATAAAGGATCAGCTCTATGGAGCAATGTTGATATAATACTAAGAGTACAAACACAGTACTTGTTTGTCAAGAGAGTGTCCAAAGATTATTTCATCAAAGTAAAAATATAGTACTTAAAAGCAATTTCCATTATACACTTGAAACTTTGAAAATATTCATGGAAGATTAAAATAATACACATTTTCTGGCATATCTAGTTGAACATCCCTATAGATCAGAAAAACTAATTTATTGTAAGTGATAATGACCTTGAAAAATAACTTACCTTTTTACCATTATTATTATTTTCTTATTGAATCCACTTCTTAAACCATTCAGATTATTTTTGCCATTTATCTAGATATTTAAATGTTATGTTCTGAATTTGGAGAGAAAAATCACAGACTCAACTTCGTTCTCTAATTTAAATCAGATACACATAATAATATATGTGTGTGTATGTGTATGTATTTAAAACATGAGTAACATAATAGGCTAATTGTTTTTATTCTGAATGAGAAAATTAGCTAACCCCTTTTTAATCTGAAGAATATCAAAAGTATTTTTTATAGAGTTGCTAGTTTATAATTAAAATTTTCAGCTCAATGAACAAATATTCTTTTTATGCTGCATAAAACAACTAAACATGACTCTTGCTTATTGAATTTATATCATTTTTAATGTGGTATTTGCACAAAATCCTTAGAAAATCAATGAGTAAGTGATGAGTAAAGAAGGCAGAGAAAAATATAAAATCTTCTTTGCAAATATAAATCATAGCAGAATGTGAAAATGTAAGTGAGAGCTCTCTTATAAGGCTTGTTTGAGATGTGCAAAGTTGCAAACAGTCTGGGTAAAATATTAACAAAGAGAAGTTGAGAAGCAAAGTAACATGGAAAATCATCTAGCACAAGGATCTGGAATATGGTAACACCTCAATAACTATTTGTTGAATCACTTGGAAAAAAATCACATTAGTAATCACATAAGGAGAAATCTCTGAATGTATTTTGAATATAGAGTAACTTGGTATAGTTTTAATACGTTTGTATTTTGAGAGTTTCCATGAAGGACTTCCTTTCATTTAATTTACTTAACTTTGCTTTAATTGATTTTTCAGAGAATTCCTTATGGTGGCAATGATTCCCCAGGGTGCCAATTTTGAATCATGCTATGCTTAATTTTTAAAAAAATCAACTGGCTCAGGCAAATGAATTTATCTAGGAAGAAAAATATTGAAATATTTCCTTTAGTCTGATCTAAATGCTGTCAGATTTGTTATTGCTGATTTAATATTATTAATTATATAAGATATATTATACAATCGTATATTTTATAAATTAACATTGTTAATTAAATATTAAAATTTAAACTTTAAAAAAGTTTTAGTATAATGTTTATAGCATTTCTGTCTCATAGAGTCATCAAAGGTGGAGTTAAAATTATTATTGAAGGCAATATTGAGTGGATTGATAGTGAAATATGTTCTGAGAGATTACACTGTTGGAGACTTAAGTCTTTTCCAGATTGAGTTGTGTCTGATAGTGGGTTTTGTTTATGTCTTTGTTTGTTTATTTGTCTTGGTATTCTCATCTACTTTCCCTACTTGACTCAGACAAAAGCAATAATTCATTGGTGTGGCAAAGAAATGTGTATAAATAAGTCATAACAAATAAATATAAAATGATTTGTATCTATATAAACATATAGATATGGATATATGTAGCTTGCAAAGTGCTTTGTTAAGAAAGAAATGTGTGTAGGTGTTTTGCCAGTATTATCTAATTTAATCTGCATGTGCTCTTGTACTACTGAAGCCAGCTCCTCTTGGCTCACAAGAGATGATGGTTAAATTTTCAGAACTATTGAGAGCTGAGCTGCTCAACATAACTCTTAGTATAAAAAGACAAATTATAAAACTTACCACAAAATGAATTATACTAAAAGAGATAATATTCAAAATTCATTAATTCCTAATTATTATACAATATTTCATCAATATCCTGATTTTGATTGTTATTTATGGTTATTGAATCCATATGCAGAAAATAATATCATGAGATAAATAATATATTTTACATTATTTATAACTATATTATACATATAATGATGTGCAACTGCACATCTCTTCCCAACTCTGTGTTGGAAGCTTGAAATTGGCTGTGGTGGAAGGAATTACACCATAAGAAATCAGCAAATGCAAATTAGACATTTATAAGCATTTACTGGTAGAGCACAGATTTTGTGCCTCTATCAAATATATAGCCCTTTACAGAAGTCGAAATTTAAACTCAGAGAAGAAGAGTTGAATCAGAATTTAAACTCAGAGAATGAGAATGAATTGATCTAAACTCATTAGAATTAGTTGATCAAATGCCACTCCTCTTATAAGTGTCAGAATCAACGTATTCTCCCTGATTCTAAACCTATGTGTGTATATAGCTACACATGCTTTGGTGATGCTTTGTTGTCCGGCAAACATAGATAACATTATAAAGCCCAACTTTATTGAACTCTTCCTGGCTGCCAGTTTCTCTGATAAGTATTTGATTTGATATGCCTTACCTTAATTGTCACAGAATAATTATGACTTTCATCCTTATTTGATAGATGAATGAAGGGTGGCTTTGGGAATTTATTTGCCTTTTCTAGAGGCAAGATTTGAACTCTGACCTTTCTAACTCTGAAGCTAGATCTCTACTCATACTGTTTACCCAAAAAACCTTCAAAGGCTGATTTAAAACGAAACAAACAAAATGGGTGGAGAAAGAGTATACACATGAACTTTCCTAATATTATTGACACCAGACTCGAGCCTACTTTTATTTTTACTTTACTTCTTACTTATTTGTAAATATTATAAAGTTGCCATAAAATTCATCTACTAACTTTGTTTCTTTTTGATGCTGATTAAAAAAAAGAAAAGAAAAAAATGCTTCCCCTCACCTTCCATTCCATAAGGGCAAAGACTTCTCTTTAAGATTTTTCAACTTAAATATGCCTGATGAAGTGGAAGCCAAATTATAATATAAATTCAAGCATTAAGGAGAGACGCATACGATTTCAGGAAACATTTTCAAGGGGCACAATATTATTTAAATATAAAATATTAGTGTTTTTCACTCACTTCTCTAAGCTATTTAAAGTGGTTTCATTAAATATCAAGCTTAAATAATAAAGACTAAAATGTGAAATGATCGATAATGTTATTAAAGATTATTATTAAAGAAACAAAGGCCATAAGAAGATACCAAGGTTTAGGTGAAAGACAGACACAGGGAAATAAGACTGATAAAATGCAATGATGAAAGGAGAACAAAATAACTTCAAGCAAATTAGTGTTTGCCGGAGAAAAAATGAGAGAGCATTAAAAGAAATGGAAGCTCGGTCTGATAATAGCAGAGAAGTGAAGATCGTGTCTTTATAGTTTCCAAAAAGGCTATACCATCCAATGAAGATGTTGCTATTTTAGATTAATATATTCTTTTTAAATTAAATATGCACTCATTTACAAATAAGTCCTATTCAAATATTTTCTGAAACTACATATTCACTCTTCGGTTGAGATCACATTCCCCAGCTATTTTATTCTGTTCTTATATGGAGTTATGTCAGAAGAAAAGTTTTCATTTCAAGGGAGCTTAAATAATACCTGAATCAGCAATTTTTAACCTAGAGGTAGCCAGCATTTGAAAGCAACAGGATTATTATCTAATGGGAGATCGACTTTGCTTATTAAATATCACTTTATATCACTCACTTCATATAATTTTTAGAGTTGAAATTCAAATAATGGAATTTTGATTTTCCACCCTTCGAGGCATTATTTTGTTAACGTGTGGGGAAATTTTTAAGAAATCTATGTTGTGTTTTTTTCCCCTCGGATCTGATAGGAAAAATCTCTAAAAGGAACTGTGAAATCCCTATGAATATTTCACTTTAAGCAACACTTTACTAAAAAGTGATATGTGAAATAATATAAAAAGCCCCCAAATGTTCAGAAACTTAGGGAGTGGGACTAAAAGAGAAACAAGCTATTCTTTTAAAGCATGTATAAAACTTTGCAACAAAATCAATGATACTGATACTGGGAACTCAAGAAAAGGTCAATACAATCCATTTTTGTTTTTTTTTACAGATTGAAAAGTCTGTTATTCAGATGCTATAATGAGAATGGAAAACTTACCCAAGTTTTATATACTAAGCTCTTTGTTTGTTTGTTTGCTTGAGTTTTAGATGGTACAAATACAAGCACAGTGATAAAGGGACTCCATCATTTCAACTTAAAGTATGGTAAAAGACTGGCTTTCATATAGAACTGAAATTCTAATTTTTTTTAACCATTCTAATTTTTTGGTTTATATGATGTACATCTCAGTTTAGAATATTATTAAGTTTAGAAATACTACAAATAACACATTCACAAGTAGGAATATATCTTTGATTGGAAAATTGATTTTAGTAACATTTCAAAGTTATGGTTTTATTTTTTACATTTTCCCATAAAAATATTTTAAAATTGTCACCATTATGATTAAATCACGATTAAGGTATATCATCTTCTTAACAGATTTATTATTTATCTTCTAATGTATAAGTCCAAATTTTTTTTTTTGTAGAATTAAAGGACCTGAGTACTATTGAAAATAATAAGCTGTGATGCAGATTCAAAGAACGTTTTATTTGAATTTTATAATTATGCTATTATTTTTTCTTACTTTGTTGCTTTAAAATATTTGATGGCATTAAGTTATTAGTATAATTTAAAATATGAAAAAGAAAAGATTTGAATTTCAAAAATTAGAAGATGATCTAATTAGGAATTTTGATTACTTTATAACACATTACTCAGTCTTTAATGTATTAACAAATACTACCAATAACTAATAAGAAAATATGACAGGAGTCATCTTCCTAAAACACACATTACTAGACCAATTCTCCTTATACTTTCTTAAGCATTATAGGATTTTTTTCCCCATATGGTGCAGTTATCACTATTAATGAAAAATGAATTATTCCTGACTTTTAAAAATGGTCTTATAGGGGTATGTATTTCAATTTTAATTAGTAGCTGAATGAAATACAACCTGGATAAATACTGTATAATTTTATATTCACAAGTTGAAATGAAAACATGCTGAAACCCTAGTCAGTAGAAGAAATGAAGAGAAGAGATAGAAAGAATTATATATAATTGCATCAATCCAGTATCTTCGTTAAGCTGTTTCTGTACATAGAGTGCTTTATTTGGCTGAAAATATTCCTGAGAAGATAATGCTAGACTTACTTATTCATATTATTTACAGATCTACTTGACGATGACCACAACTGATAAAGAAACAGTGGATTCTGTAAAGTGGAAAGTGAATTTTACAATGCAGAAATTACCTATCAGAGTCGCCTACTTTCTGATAAATTTAGATATTGTATGATTGCTCTAAACAAGAATAAAAAGCATGATTTGAGAATTTGGGTGCAGGATGGGAGAGGAGAGGGGAAGGAAATATTTTCAGCTGTCATTTGGTTCAAGTGACAACATATCAAGTGAGTGTATTATTCATCAAAGATACTGACTTTTTCTTCTGGACTGTTCTTTAATGGATTTCCATTTGTTGTTTATTTCCTGAATGTAAAGGAGTAGATAAAAATCAAGGATGGTACAAAGCCTTGATGAATTAACTTAGTCCCAATCTGATGAACTCTTTTGCAACTCATTTGTCGAAAGTGAAAAGATTATAGTACTTAGAAGATACAATTGCCTGCATTCTTAATTTGGCATAGTAAACCTGAAACAAAACTGCATATTTTATTGAATATTAGTTATACTGTGAAAATCTTGTCAATTCTGCTATTTTTTTTTAATAAAAATAGTTGCTTTCAAAGAATTAGACATTTTTAAAAATTGAAAACCTTATATGAATTTCTTAACTGCCTTTTAGGACTGGAAAAGCCCTCAGAGGTTACCTAAACCTATCCCTATATTTTTCTGGACAGAAAATTGAGGCCATACAAATTAAAAAATCTATCTAAATTGCATAGCTACTTAAAGGCATTTAGAGGATTTTCATCCCAAGAAATTCATGGGAAAAAAATGATACTATGTAACACCCACTTCCTTTTTACTTGTCTCATTAAAATTACTCTGAATCTGTAAAGCTATAAAACATCCAGGGTAACATAGATGTCCTTTGGGGACAAAGTAGTGAAGCTCAGTGCATATAACTATGTGCGTGCGTGTGTGCGTGCGTGCGTGTGTGCGTGAGTGCGTGGGTGTGTGTGCGCGCATGTTTATCTTTGTGAATTACTGGACTTCTCCAATCACTTTTCTCAGTCCCTTTGTTTATAGATTCAAGTGTTAAGTGACAAATATTCCTTTATGTTGGCCTGTTTTGAAGCTCAATATACTTTTTGTTAGGGATTTGTTTTTGATTCTTTCAGATAACTCTTTTCTGAGATAATATAAGAAATAAGAGGTTAAAAAATAGAAGACATACATCCAGCACGTTCTATAACAGAGCACCAGAACTATACTTCAGCTGTTCCAAAGACTGTGTTTCGAGAAACAGAAAATTATCTCAGAACAACGTGGTAAAACTCCATTGTATATTGTGATTCCCCTGTTGTAACCATCGCTGATGCCAACACATGTTCTGCATAAGTAGAGAAACACGCATTGAACTCAAAATGCCCCAAGAGTATTGTCCTTCATAACACCCTGGTGTCTCGTGTGTAGCTGAATGAATAACAAATGACCGAGCTATTAAGATACTAAACAAAAGTCATCTAGGCCCATAATATTGATGTAACAGCATCTCAGCACTGTATTTGCTTTCATTAGTTTGTCTAGAATAAATCTTTCTAACTTAAAAAAAAAAATCACACTGAGCTTGGTGGTAATTTGCTCCAGGAATTTTTTAAAAAGGGAATCCTGCTGTAGCTCTTTTTAGTAGTTGCATGTGTTTAATATTACGGGCATATCTACAAATGTGTGATTGTTCAGCTTCTAGGGTTTTGTTTTTAACAAGGTCTAATTCTCGATGTCACTCTTTATAAGTTTATCTTCTTCAGCATACACTGCCAAATATACAACGAAAATGAAATCTGCCCAATTGTTGAAGTATATAGTATTTATGGCTCTACACCTCTTTCCAGCATGATTAAAATCAGATTTTCAAATTGATTTGAGAGAGCATGAATTAAGGAAACTCAAAGTTTGCCATATATATATATACATATACATATATATATATATATATATATATATATATGTATGTATGTGTGTATATACACACATAGAGCCAAGAGGGAGTTTATCGTTGTCCCATTGTCCTTTCAAACGTGAGCTCCAGTCTAAGTGTGGTGCTTGTGCATACACGCATGTCATATGTGGGGTTGTGCTCACAGGGATATTAGAAAACGGGTCGTGGTACTCTGCTTTCATTCATATTTCATAAATATCCAAATTGTCAAGACCCAACAAATTGCAAATAAAGAACCTCCCATTGTCCAACATTTATAACAGCTCAGCTAAGTTTTAACATAGTGGCCCTCTCTACTGTGCATATTTCCTATAAAACAGTATTTGAGATGAATTAATGTGGCCAGACTCTGAAAGACCCCAGATAGCTGCACCAATTTCCCGAGTGCAGGCAGATGTGATGTGAGCACCCCATTACGTGCGTGTAATTTTATATACTTCCCCGTCACCTTTTATACTGAAAGAAGCATCCTATTTTTAAAATTACTTAATTATTACTTAGGTTCCACATTCACTTTTTAAAATCTTTCTATAAAGGGGAAATATTTTTTCCCTCAAATTAACACAGATATAAAACAGAAAGACTAAGGCGCATAAAGGCCATGGACGTGTTTTGCGGGGGATAGGTTCTGGTTGAATGAGATCTGGGATGTGTGCCAAATTAATAGAAAAAAATCCTGTTCTTCCTCTCCAATAGCCACAATGTTCATTATTAAGAAAAGCATATGAACCACAGGATTTGATTTTAATAACACCAATGTCTTCATTAATCTGTACATTCCATTTAGCCTCATTATTGGGCAAATGCTGAATTCATGCAGAACATATTATTGTCAGACTTCCCTTGCAAAACCTTTCTCCCTTCTTTTATCATTCATTCGAGGACCGTCAGGTGTGTATGTCATGTTTTTAAATAGGCCCGTGGCCCTCAACAGCTGTTTTCTTACCTCAGGTCTAAGAGGAGACTTTCTGCTTGGGGTGCCTACAAAGGGGTGTGGGAAATAGAACTGTGGATTCTCATTCAAAACCATAATTATTTTTTTCTGTCATTTTAATGCTGTCATGTCAAGAAGGCCTCTCTGTCACCTGCAACTGAGATGATGTTTCCTTGATGGTCTCTGGGCCTCCTTCTAAATCAAGAGTGGTGATAGCCAACACCGCTTTGTATCTGCGGAACAAATAGTAGCCTTTGTCCAGCACAAGTCCCTAAACAAACTTAATCTCTCTAACACTGTGACAGATGACATTTAGATGTCCTTGTTACCCTTAAAATGAGTTTTATTGACAATCAGAGAACAAAAAGAAGGCCCAGAGAAAGCCCAATGTTTTATAGGCTTGCTAACAACATCTTAGTGCAGAGGGTGAGGAGAAAGCCTGAAGTTGCCCCCATTTTCCCCTGCTTTGCTATATCACCATGACAACAGATATAGAAATCACTTAGTGACTCCTAGAAAGAAAACACAGTGACACAGTACCCCTTGTATGGCGAATCAAACTAAAGCCTTCATTCAAATAGCTATTCAGCTTGGGCATTCATGTAGAGGATAGGGTGGGTTTTACACAGGTAACTACAAGGGAAAGGCCAGCGGACCCTCCAGCCGCAGCATATGGCTGCGTCTCCGTCTAATTAATGCATCCTCAATAGAATTGATCCATTTTAAATTTGTTTTCTTTTACTTGAAACATCATTAATGTAAAGGGCAACATTAATCAACATCGTGGAACTTAAAAGGGCATTAAAGAGTGATCTTTTTCCCCATGCAACAAGAATCTTTTCAAGTAGTTGTGTTAGCTGCGGCGGATTCGAGGCTCCTTCCGAGTTCTCGATCCGAAGGCAAATCTAGAGAGGCCTCTACTGGCGAGTCTCTCTCAGTGCACTCGTCCGTGCGGAACTGTTCGAGAAAAGCCCGCACGAGAACGACTCCAGCTTTTGCGGGAAGTTGCACACGAGATGCATCACTGATGAACATACCGTACAAAGCACTGAATAATGGCAGTCACACTTCTGAAGTTGTCATGTCCAACTGCCTTTTTTTCAGGTAATAAAAGGATCACAAAGCTCTGATGAATGAGCTGCTCGGACTCTTTGAGATATTTTAAGATTGTTCAGCCAGGATATAACAGGTAATCTCTCTCTTTCTCTCTTTACTTTGCACATCAGACTCTCATGCAAGTGTGAGATTTAAAAGCCATTCTAACAGGCAATTCTGTCACTTGACATTGCGCGGGAGGGCTGGTGGACGGGGCACATTGCGGACATCCATAATCATTACATTTCTCTCAGTTAGCAAAAAACCTGAAATAAATCTTTAGATAAAACTAAAGTATCCAAAAATTATTTTTGGCTTAATTGCAAAGCAGAGTTCCCTGCCAAGCTTTCCTACTTGTAGTGAAGAAATATGGGCCAAACGTAGTCTCCCCAAGTGAGATTAAACATGAAAATATCATTGCAGCATGTTTTTATCAAATTAAGCCAAGAATAGACTTGCTGCTCTTTATAGAGGAAGAAACTTTTAGGGGGAAAAAAAGAGAAGATTTAATTTTTCCGCCAGAAGTTTAAAATTATTTACTATTTCCGAGGGTAAGGATAGGTATGATCTGTTTCTGCCTGGGGAAACTCGGGTTTTTTTCTCTTTTGAAAAAATGACCAGACTCCACAAGTGTCATTTAACTTTGAAAGTTTTCAAAAGACAAAACCCTGACTCCTTTCTTGTTTTCCAACATTTATATTTTTATATTCAGTATTATTTGAAATAGGAGTATGCCAAAATTCTACTCAAATTGCCTTTCAAAAATCCCATGAGTTATTTTTTGTTGCAATGACTGATCTCTTGAACCTTGGGATTTCTTCCAGCATAATTTCGGTAGGGTCATTTCATATTACAAATAATTTCATGTTTATTTGAGATAAAATTTTAGTCAAGCAATTTTTCATAGGATAGTTTGGTTAGCATGTCAGTAAATTACCTTCTGGATTTTACAGGTAATGCATGATCTTCTGGCAAGTAAATTTTGTTAGATGTCTTGGGATCGCTACCTTGTAGTCCCAATAGTGACACCTTCTGGTAGAAAGAGAACCAAAAATAGTTTAGTTTTCTTTTTGCTTATTGTTTTGGAGAATGCTACCAGGGACTCTGTTGGTATAAATATAACTTATTTACAATTACCTTTTCAGGTCTTTTAAACTTAGAACAATACATTCCCAAAACCTTATAAATGAGAGGAAAAGCCCAAACAGTAAAATGTAAATATTTAGTTGTGAAACTGAAAAAAGTTACTAGCCGAGGAATGTTGTCTAAATTACTCCCGAATAGTATATAGATTTATAATTACAGTCTTTTGGGTTCTTATGTAACAGAGAAAATGAGAAACCAAAATTTAGCAATTGTCTTTCTGGAAACTGCCATATTTCACAGAACCAGAAGATGGGTGGTCAAAATGCTTAACAGAAATATTTAACATTTCTCTAAAGTTTCCTTAAATATTTATTAAATGTTTTACATTTAAGAGAGAGCAACATTGATCCGTGAACAAAAAGAATATCAGATCATATACTTCGTAGCAGCTTAATCGTCAACAATCTTTGGGGTTTTATGCTAATTTAACTAGAAAAGCTCTTCCAGAATATGGATTTATCACAAATCAGAGGAAAACATTGGAACCATGTTGGAATGTGATCATTTCTCGACTGAGCGAGCAGCACACGGTTTGCAGAACATTGTATACAATAAATACATTCTCTGCATCAGAGAGAGTTCGACATTAAAAACGAACTTTGCCAAAACAGATCCATAGCTACCGAGGAGAGATCTTCATTTCCCTGTGAGGCTACAGTGACACTCCTCTCTAAATTATATCAGTTCTTAATTTATAATATTACCACACAGCACATCAGAGAATTTTCAGTTTCCCATACAGCACGTGAAGACTTTTGTAAGAAACTGCTTTCAATAATTACCTGAAGACCCATGTAACACCTGCGTACGCCTTTTTTTTTTTTGACTGGGTATCAATTTACTCGTTAACCTGTAAAACTATAGTATCAATAATTCTAGAGTTTTGCTGTCACATGAGATAAAAATGGCAGAACAGAAAGAAATCAATTTCAACCCAGGATTAACTGGAGTGAGCATCTCCATGCAAAATGTGCCTGATATTTCTTTCAGAAAACTTGGGATCTTTATTGATATTTCAGATTACAAAGAAAATATGGCTATCGGTCCCCCCAGATATTGTTTTTCCTTGGGGATTGTGGTCAGCCATATGGCAAAGCAGCGAATCGTTTAAGCCATGGTACACATTTATGACTACTTTTGTGATATCACTGTGAGGAAACGTGAAAATGTCTCACAAATTATGCGGCAGACAGTTATATTGGTGTCTTTGAAACCATCTTTGGCTCTGCTGTGTGCCTTTGTTTGTACAACTCAAGCACATGCTTCAAAATGTCATCCAGATTACAAGCATGCCGGAAATGAAGTATTACTTCTGTATCAATATCAGAAGCACGCTACTTTATTTCATTAAATAGTTCATCAACCCACTGCACTTGCTAAATTCGCAAAATTCCTTCTGTGTATTTCTTGCGAGACTTATTTTATCATGTTATTTACCACCTGAGGAAAAAAAGTCTTCAAAAATTATTTATGATGATGGATATGGGGAAACAAAGGACTTTTAAAATCGCATAAATTACAACATAAAAATCACCAAGCGCAACATTTATACAAAATCACTTGGCCAGGCCCCTGGCAATTAAGTTGGGACACAATGCGCTCCGAGTGAAAACAAGAACAGAAACGAAAACCAAATACCCGCAAAGACTGGAAAAGTTTGGGTTTGGGTTTGGGTTTGCCTGAGTACCTGAAATAGCAATTCAGCTGATCATTAGACACAACTCTGAAGAAAGGCCCTATTTTGCCTTTGGAGAGTTCATCCAGAGATTGCACAAGGGATTTGCACAGAATAAAGCTTCACAAAACCCAAGGGCTGTCAGAGGGAAATGGTATCCAGGAGGACAGGGCAGGCCAAGCATCCCTTCACTAGCAAAGCCACACAAGAGAGCCAGAGGCAGCGCAGCGGCTGCCAACACAACTGCCTACCACGTCTGCCAAGGAGCCAGAAGCCGCTTGTGGGAAAATATCACTTACCCTTAGCATCTGGGTCCTGTGATTGTTATCCAAAGAGACAGAGTGGTAAGATATAGTGGGATAAACAGCATCCCATTAAACACACACACACACACACACACACACACACACACACACACACGACATTCCCTCTCTGTGTACAGAGGGAGATAAGCCATGCATGGCCTTGAATTAGAAAGACTTTCTGTAGTTGGAATTCTTTTAAACAAGCTTTATTCTTAGTTATAAATTCATACTTCATAATGAGGTGAGCTTTAGTAATTGTTCTTCACCAATAGCTTTGGTTTGTACAAAGCAGGAATTAGTTGCATTTGTGGCTATTTGCAGATGGGTACAGTCCACTATGAAACTGTTATTCCCTTGGACTTGCTGGTTGTAGCTGGCTGATAGGATTATTTAAAAATTAAATCTCAATGATAGATAAACTGAAATGAAGTTTGATGTTAAACTTTTTTTTTTCCTTTTTTTGGTATTGTATCACTGTTTATTTTTAAGAAGCCAGGTTCCAAACATAAAGTCATAAAATAATTGGGAAATTCTTATTTAATATATACTATATTATAAGCATATAATATAAAGCTATAATTTGTATGTAATATAATATATATTATTACATATATTTTTAAGCTTGATAAAATGTCTTCTAAAGTATACACTTTCTATTTACATCTGAATGAGTGTTTTTAAGGTTTCCAAACGTAACAATGTGATCATACAGCTTCACTTGGTATTGAAATATGGAACAGGGGAGGGAGTGAATCTAGAGAATTTAAAGATTGGAGACACCTTGTGGTTAGCACAAAGGCCTTTACTTTTTAGCAATATAACCATTGTTTAAAGATCGTTATTATGGTACAAAGTAAGTAATGGCCTTTTTTTGAGTATTCAGTAAAAGGGTAAAAAAGTATGTTTCACTTGAAGGATAGTGCTCTGATATCAAGAACAGACAAGAGTGCTGTTTTAAGAGTCAATGACAACACGATATGCCCAAAGATAAATTTTTTCCATATTTAAATTCATTACAAGTCAGTTCTATTACCCAGGCTAAAGGAGAGCATTTGCAATTACAATCTCACTTATTTACACAGCAGATTTATTATTCAAACTTTTTTGATTTTCCATGAATGAAATTAAAATTTCAATTGTGTCTGGTTGACTAAAAAAAAATATGCATCTCAAGGCCATAAAATCCAGTTGCTTATTTATGCATGTTACATGAGATAATGCCTACGGGTCAGTTTATGCTATAATATACAGAATGACATGCATATAACTACTTACAAACATAGTCTACTTGTGCACAAACTTTATTATATGGACACTTAATTGTTTATTTGTATAAATAGCAAAGTAATTTAAGAATGTCTACCATCTAGTGATAACATGAGGACAATGTTCAAGGGAGATGAAATGTTGTGGAAGTGCAAACCCATGCACGAAAGTAAGCAATTGATGTGTTTTTATTTTTGTTGATTTTCATTATCACATACACACAAAAGAAAATTGATTCTGCCTGATAGTCTTTTGATTAATAGATTATTCTTTTATGGGACCAGAAATTCTCAAACTCGTTCAAATTTAAATTGTTTCATATTTACAGCATTTCTATACAAATTAGAAAGGTATGGTGAAAACAATTTCTTTTATGTTGCCCATCTGTGTGGTTGTGGAAGACCCTGCGAATTCAAAATAGTGTTCAGTTATGGAAAGAGGAAGGTGAAGGAATAGATCCTAATCATTTTACTTCACTTAAAAATTTTAAAATTTTCAAGGGAAACTTGAAATACTCCAATCTTTGTAAGTACCTAAAATAACTTACGAACAGATGCAAAAGACTGATAAGAATTTATAAAAACTTTTTTTGTGCTATGTGTTGTTACATTTTCCATAAAGGAAATCAATATCCCCAGATGTAGATGAAATCAGACTTACTTTTTCTAGGGCATTTAAATCGTTACATTTTACAACTATAATATTAAAAGCAAGTATTAAATTTTGATTTTACCATTAAATATTTGTACAGATTTCTCACTTTTGTTATAACTTTTACTCGAAATTTTTGTGTTTCTTTACATTTGCCTCTTTTTTCATTTCATTTTTCATTGCTAAGGTTTGCATTGAGCAGTTTCAATTTTCACTCTTTTAAATATATTTATACTATGCCTTCAATATTTAACAGTTTTTTTCTCTTAGGTTTAGGTGGTTTTTCAACCTACCAGTTTAATTAGGTATTCTTTAATATCACATAATATTTCCTAGGTTGTGGTATTATATACAAAAGGATTTCCCCAAATCCTAGCTGTGTATTAAGACTAGTGAATTTCAACTTGTTATAATTGCATGTGGCAGAATCATTTAACCCTTGATGATGTTAACATTTTAAATTGTGAAAAGGAAGATCACACTCATTTACTAAAGCCAGCACAGTTTGCACACTTAACTAAATACATAGCCAGGCTTCCCAGGGATTTTTCCCCCCAGAATATCCTGTCTGAAGCTGCAGAGGACAAGTTAGCCTCACATTCCCTGTATTCATCCTATATTCTTTACAGCTGTCCAAATTGTATTAGAATTTGCTTATAATGATGTTATATGATGTCCTTGTTGTGATACCTGCGTTTGTAGAGAACTTAATATTGATTTACTGTGTCTTTTGCCCATCTTTGAGCAGCCTGGATAGCAATTACAGCTGTTGGTGGTATCTATTTTGTCTTTTCATAATTGTCATTTCTTGTTCTACTTAAGATTAAAATATGAAAATTGTACCACGTGCACATCAACAGTGCATTAGCCAAGTTATCAGCAATATCTGTGAAGAACCATCATTTTAACCAAGGTTCTTTACATTGCCTCTTCATTTTATTTATGAAAATGGCATGCTACAATATCAACTTGAACAAGGAATGCATTCGAAGGTGAGCCTCCCTGACATCAAGTCCTCATCTGGACCATTACTATCTTCCTGAGAAATCACTAGGGCTTTCTCTATACCTGCCTGCCTCTGCCAAAGGCTTTCTCCCCCTCACACTGGGATTTCTGACAAGCAGGGGCTGCTTCGTTATTTTTCACCTCTAACTGTAAAGAGCCCTCCCAGTTTTTGAGCTCTCTCTACTAGTCTCATTTCAATTCACATTTCATAAACAATATGGTATTTTCTACAAGGAAAGACATTTTTTTTAATAACAGAGCAGACTTGACATGAGTTCTTCCTGATCACAAATAGCCCGACCAGGTATAGATTTCTTCAAGAAGAACTGTTTGAGAGCTGTTCCAAAATTCAAAAATGTCTCATTTGAAGACCAAATACACTTACGAGGAGAAAGGTGGGGGATATCACTGCCTGGGATCCTCTCCTTAGGAAATTTATCAAACAGAGGCTGTAAAAATAATTTTTAAACGGTGGAGAGAGGAAAGCTTTTTACAACTAATTTGGGATTTTTTTCCTGGTCAATTTATATAAAACACAGTTGAAATAACTGAAGCCCTTTGATTCTGTCTTGACTCAACAAACCTGGAACTACTTGAGAAGGATTCTTTGTGTTGTACAATGAAAATATAAATATCGCATTTCAGGATGAAACTGAATAAATATTTGAATACTACCCCCCCCCACACACACACCACATGCATACACACACTCTCTCTCTTTCTCTTTCTGTCTCTCACACACACACACACACTCACACACTTTCCTATCAGCAGACTAAATTCAGCTAGTTCCTGAAAGGCATTCATTTGAAGAGTCACTATTGTTTTATTTTACTACGTTTGTTTGGAGACGTTTTAAAAATGACTATGTGCGAGGCAATAATAAATACATCTGCAATCTCTAGCAGAGGCCCCTCCTCATGAGACGGTGGCGGGCGTTTGTGGGTGTTGTTATTGCCGTTGTCGCAATCTAGCTAATAAAGGCTTTCTCTTACACAAGAGAATTTTGACAGGGTTGACTCCAGACAGCTTTCCAGCTGAGGTCTGGGGCCTTGCTGAACCTTCAAAATTTTCCCATTTGAGCTGCATCAAAGTGAAGGAAATTCAAGGATCACTAGCGTCTCAGATGGTAGCACTTGCCCTAACAACGAAGGTTCAGGAATTCTTTGGAGCAGGCTGAGGTCATTTTTCTCCCCTTTTCTCCTAATGCTTTTCTCTATTAATCAGAGCTCAGAGCTCAGATTGGTCTTCAACTTCCTCCCAATCCTTGCTAAGCCTGTCATTTCTAGCTATTATTTACTTTAATGGACTTTGGCTGATCCCTTATGAAGCTTTGGATCTGAGAATAATAAGGCTGGAGAGTAACGGGCATAGACATGGGTGTGGGTTTGCCTGCAGATTAACCGTGCCAGATGGGCTTTATTGCGGTTTCCTGTGTACTGAGGGTTGATTGAGAGGGTATAATGAGAGAGGTGGTGTCTACACAATGGTCACAGCCACTTCATTGCACTTTGCGTCTAAACAACCCCATTTTTCTAAATCTTTGGGTTGTGAAATTTTAGGAAGTCAGAGCACAAGAACAAGTACAAAAACAACTGTAAATAACCATGAATGTTAATCCAACACTAATTGGTCCCTTCTTTCAATATGAGTCCATTTTGCTCAGTTTTTAAAATTCTGGGTAAATTAAATGGTTAAACAAAATGGTCCTGCATTAGGTGGTTCGGGATGAAATAGTGAGCAACGTGTATTTTCTGTGTGTTTTTTGTTTGCTTGGGGTCTTTTGTTTGTATTTTGTTAAATATATGCTCTGTTTGATTATTACCACAGACAATAAAAGCTTACATTGTAATTATTTTCAGATGCTTTGGGAGTTATCACATTGGGGACATTTTTCTGAATTAAATCAGAGTATATTTAAAAAAAAAAATAACATCAGGGTTATTGTTTTATCCCTGGCATAGGAAATCAAAGATTTTTTTTTTTTTTACCTTTCTCTATTTCCTGCGCTTGATTTGAATGTTTGCTCGGTTGCAACTCACCATGCAATTAAAACCTTGTTTTTATAGGTGCTAGCTAAAGGTCTTTTACACATTCCTCATTTTTAAGATTTTACTTAATTCCTCCCTTTCACCAATGGATTAAATCACAACTATTGATCCCTTTCTTCCTTTGGGGCTTTACCCATCTGTCTTAAGGCTTTCATCCTACACCCCTTGCTCTCAGAGGGGTGTTCTGAAAATGAACCGCCAAAACCTGGAGAAGACTCTAGGTCAAGTTTGTGTACAAGAGTTTAAATTTTTAGTGACAGTCCTCTCTCACGGCCGCCTGAAAGTTTCCACACAGTGCTGCACAAGCGAGCACCACCAATTATCCTTCTCCTTTGAAAACCATTATCAAGTTTTTCAAAACTTCTTTCATTTCACTGTTGTCATTCAGTGAAAAGGAAACTAACCACCATGTCAAGACAACTCCGCTGCCTAGCAACGCAGGGCCACATTTTAATTCTGACTTGCTTCTGGTCTTGACTAATAGAAAGTGACGATGTTAAGCCAGTCACAAGAGTTGTTTGTCACTTCTGAAATGCAAACAAAACTATATTGTTTTCCAAAGTATTGGGTGTGATTGATGTAAAGATTTACAGTAACATCATTCATTTTCCCTTGTGTTTTAGCAGGATTGATGTCATATCTTTTCATGCTTTATTAAATGCTTTAAAAGAGCTAAAAAAAAATGACGCTTTTTGTCCTTTAAAGAGTCTAAAGAGGGTTTTTTTTTTTCCAGTGAACTAGACTCCAACAACTTGTGAAATTTAATGAATCTATTCAACGAGTGTCAGCCACATCCATAAATAATTTAATAAGAAACCATCATCCATGAAGGGGAATGCAAGTCAAACAATCAGAGAGGAACAGACCAGACCAAGGTCAACATTCTGGGGTGGGGGAACGAAAAGTGAAGCTTTTAAGTCGTGAGTCTTAGAGTTTGATTTATCAAATTTTCCCACAGCCCTGTGTGGCTTTTTGGTATGAAAAGCTGCACATTGCTGCCAGTGTGATTTTAATTGTAAATCTTTCCAGGCATATATGTTGAGAAGTCGATAATAAAAGCACAGAATATTTAAATTCACTAAATTCCTATAAAATGGTTATTCGAATTGAGAGCTTGTAGTTGAGCTTAAAAGTAACTGCTGCAACGGCCCAGAAGTCAATTAATAAAATAGAAAGGTATTGCTGTTATATTTTAAACACAGCCTATAATTATTGGTATTTCTACTATTTTATGTAAATAAGTAGTTGAACGTCATCTATTAGACACTTTACAATATGCCAGTTTGTGTGATTCGAATATACGTTATCTAGAAAAAGATAACATTCTTCCTCAAAATAAGATCTGAGTATAAAAGAGAAATTATAAGCATTAATTATAATTTTCTTGTGATATTTTAATACTCTAAGCAGTAATACAATAATGTCAATCATTAAACAAAATGTTTATTGAAACACTACAGCTTAGAAAGATCAGAATCACACACAACAAAATGAGGTATCAGCATCATGGAAAGCTAGAAAGTTCTCTTCCTTTTCAATTCTCAAATCACTACCTTTTCCATAAAACCTTACTCATATTTAGAAGTGGAATCTAGTTATTAAGTAGGACAAAGGCATATAGTTTAAAAATTTTTTAAATCATTATAGAAGTATGTTTTGAGATGAAAAAAACATATTGCACATAAAGAATAAAATGTGATATTAAAGAAAAAAAAGGTTATCTTGAAATTAAGTGAAAATCTTAAAGAGCTTTTATGAACTCTTAAAGGCTTAATTTATTAGCCATCTTTTGTCCAATAAACCTGTATTGACATTGAATACGAACTCAAAGAACTTAGCTTCCATCGAAACAGAAGTGGGTTAGGCTCCATCTAGAAGAATATATGAAATTATTCCATTACGGCAGCACCGTGATGTGCTCGAACATGCCCCGCCTTGGGCATCAGATAGGAGATCGTGTGCCATGTTTCACTCTTCAGTTGAGGGCATTACCTGCCCTTCTGGAGCCTTAGTCTTTTCATCTATGAATAAGGACGATAACATATTTTTCGCAGGGCCATCAGGGTGATGAGAGAGCATCTGGTTCACTGAGGGGCTCGAGATAAGTAGTAGTAATAGCAGCAATAGAATGTGTCGCTTAAAAGCCCAAATTAGTCTGCAGTGGTTTAAATTCCACTTACTAGCTGTTTGACCTCGAGCAAATGGCTTATGTTTTCTGATTCTCAATAACCTCATCTATAAAATGCAATTAGTAATAGTACCTATATCTTAAGGTAATACGGGCATTAAATAAAATAGTGTGTATTGAGTGCTCCAAACTTGGCCATAATGGTGCTCAGTAAACAAATGTTAGTTGTTTGTATTGTAATTATGTCTGTGTTAATGGTCTCTTTCCTCAGATATTGAAATGATACTAATAATTTGGCTCCTCACATGTTTTTGTGATAAATTAAAATCAAAGGTGTTTTTTTTTTTTTTAAGATTTTATTTATTCATTCGACAGAGAGAGAGAGACAGCCAGCGAGAGAGGGAACACAAGTAGGGGAGTGGGAGAGGAAGAAGCAGGCTCCCAGCGGAGGAGCCTGACGTGGGGCTCGATCCCATAACGCCAGGATCACGCCCTGAGCCGAAGGCAGATGCTCAACGACTGAGCCACCCAGGCGCCCCTAAAATTAAAGGTTTTGTTTACAGATTCATAAATAGACTACTTAAACGAACACAGTCCATTCTGTAACAGAAAGACAAAAGTAAGCTTTTTAGATACTGATCATTCGATCAGCGTTTTTAATCAAATACCTTCATGAAATATAATTGAGCGTTACTGTAGTATGTCTTGGCAAACCTCAGAGTATTCTTGTTCCAAATCAAAGGTGCTTTGCCAACTAAGTTTAATTATTTCATACAGCCAATCACCATGTGGCACCAGTAATAGCAGGAAACGATGTCGGCACAAAATCTGATATTTTGAAGCCCAGTCTTGGTTCTCTCAGAATTTCCAGCAGGGAGACATATTTATGGACTGACTGCAACACGTGGGCAGATCTTGTTTGTCCTACAATCTGCTTATTATTAAATTGCTTCACCACATCCCAAGCTTAGGTTTTGCATTAAAATCCAGATTTCCAGTTTCTCTCAAAAAAGCAGGACTGTGAGGGTGGGCTGGTTTTCCTGAAGTCAAGTGATGGTTGAGTGGCCATGGTTCCTTTGGGCGAGGTCTCAATTCTCCACTTCACCCTGTCCACCCTTGCTCCTTCTCAGAGTATATTGATCCGGATTCACCTATTTTAAGTGAGGTGCCTGGTCCCTAAGGCATTTTTGATTTTTTTAGCATAAGAACTCAAATTAGAAATCATGCAAAATTCACTAGCTGAATCCAACATTACCCATAGCACTCTGGGCCCACGGCAATTTGTAATTTCATTACTTTTCTTCCAGTATCTTCGTAGTACATTCGGCTTAATTACTCTTGAAAAGTATTAGAGATGACTTCTCAACAGACTTGAAAATAAAATACCTTTTCTCTTCCACTGCATGCAGTTTTTCTCCTGGCTCGATGGAGAAGAAATTAAGTCCCCAGTTAGGAACTGAACACACACTGTGAACAGCACAGAGCTCTGAGGTCTGGCTTGTGGAATTGTGACAGCCTGCCCAGGAGAGCACCCGTGGCCACAACAAAGGTGATGGTTTTTCTGTTTTTCCTACCCCACCCCACCACACACTTTATGCCAAATATTCAGAGGTGACACTATGTGAATTCTGACTGGTGACTCTCAGGAAATCTAACTGATAGCTTCTCTGGTAGTGATGAGGCTGGACACATGAAACCTTGCCAAGAATATGCACATATTTCTACAATTACATGTATTTCCTTCATAGTTTTAAAAAAAATATTTTAGGCCGAGTTATAATTACAGTGATAAAGTAAGTAACGTGACATTTAAATAATACTCTTAAACTTCTCCACATTCATTTCTAAATACCTAGATCTGCATTTATTTGGTGATATTATTCACCAGAACTTTTAAAAGGAGGAAATATAGACTATAAGAAACTAAGTACTTTCAAGTTCCAGTTATTTCTTCATGTCAGCACCATCAAATCTCATTTGCAACATGGTGGATTTAACTAATCTATTCATTAACTAACCAACTAACTACATAAATAAAGGAACAATAGGAAAGTAGAAACTTCTGACTTCTTGCTATGGTTAAATCTCAATCTTTAGGGCCATCAGTAAAGAACATACTTTTGGTTGTTTTGTCCAGATGTAGGAATGAGTTGCTGAGGACATGCGAGTGTGTTTGGTGCAGTGAAGTGGAATCTGGAGTGCTTCCAATGGCTTTGGATGGAATAGACGTTTTCCTTGTCTTGTACTTGGGATTGTGGCCTCTTCCTTATTTGCGAAGGGCTCTAATCATCAAGGCAAATTTTCCGGCCCATACTACAAAATATGTTAAATAGCTCATTACCTCTTTAAATGTAGACATTTGATCATATGCAAACTTGAACTATCAAAATTTTAAAACACCCACAAGCATTAAGAAAAACAATTTCAGTTAAAAATAGGGTTTCAACCATCATTTGTTTGCTATGCCTTATTTATAGGTGTTCTTATTTAACTCTATAGAACACTTTGTATTTAACAAAAAGTTTAAAATAAGTATTTGCATGAGGAAATTTCCTTGCAGGAAAATACACTAAATTTTCATATGATGTCTAGCTACATATTTTTTTAATGCTTTGTTCATTTCCTGTCACAAGATGTTAACCTCGAAGAAACATTTGGTATCACTGAAATAAAAGATTTTTTAAATATTATTTTCAAACCACAGAAATTGTTTTTTGATACATGTTCCAGTTGAATCCCCCTGCTAGAATATGACATGACAGATAGCAACCCAGAAAAATAATCTTGATGTGAGAAAAAGACTTAAGAAAAGTTTTAATATCCAGTCAAGAGTTTGGATCTTTAAGCTTATATGTAGTTCTAGGTCTCTAATTTCTATTCCCAAATTTAATATAGATAGTTCTTTCAATGAAACATTATGGGTCAGGCTAATTTCTGAATTAGAAAGAAAAACAATGAAACACATGAAAAGTATTTGTAAATGGGATTATTCCTCCAGGTGGAGGCTTTTGTGAACAAATAAAGAGTTATATGGGTTCCCAAACTCTAGATTTGGGAGGGGTTTGAAAATCATATAGCGCAATTTCACAATGAGGAGATAGCTCTCTGCATCATTACCCTACCCCAGTGTGTTGCTTTCTGACACCTTCCTGTAATGAGAAGCTCCTTTATTTTTGAGGAAACTTGTTTCAGATGGACTGTTCCAGGTCTATTTTAGGGTAAGCCAAAGTTCCCTTTCTCTGACTTCCTAGGTCTTTCTTCAAAACTGTCTCACAAGGCAGGTGGAGCAAAAAGGTTTTCAGAGCCATTGATCATAGCCATGATTATAAGAAGCTAATGTGGTGTTTCACACACGATATATACTCAATAGTTACTCAATATACTCAATATATCAAATAGATATATACTCAAAAGTGAGCATTGATACATGGATTAGATTCTTCTATATCTGGGACTTATGTGTCTTAGGGTAACGATAATTGCGTCATCTGCCCCTCCCCCACTCCCACTCAACAAAGAGACAGAAGGCAGCAATCATAGAGAATGTCAAGTCCACATCCAACCACTTCCCTTTGCTTCAAAATCTAGTCCCACTCCCTCGTTACCCCATACAGTCAGGCCCAACATAGTTTTCTTTTGGGTGAGGTCAGACCTAGGTTTGCTCCACTCAGCGATGAAAGGAGAAATAAAGCATGTGCCATTCTGTCTTCTCATCCCTGAAAGCGACATTGAGGCCACAGGAGTTGTCTGAGCCCTGGACAGCCCTGTTCAGGACTTACTAAAGTGGCCATGCTCCTGTTTTGTGTTGCTTTGTTCTTTGTCTCATCAGGATGTCCTCAGGTCATTATTTATTTTAGTGAACATTTCTAGAATGTCTATTAGATGTCAGCCATTTCAGTAGGTCCTGGAAATGCAAAGATGAATATGACATAAACCCTGCCCTGACGTTGCTTGTAGTCTATTGAAAAAGACAGACATGAGGACAAATCTTTCCAATTAAAAGAGCCCCAAAGAGACACCAGTATATTGGGCTGTACAGAGCAGCAAATAACTATGAGAGGTGGGATTACGTGAAGGAAGGGTTCACAGGCTAGTTGAAGCGTTAGTAGAGCAACGTGAGTACAGTTCCAGGGCTGTGCGGAGGAGCTGCATTGTCAGAAGTCTGCTGGTATTTAAGGATAGTGTGCTGGAGGAGTAGCAAGCCATCTGCATGGTTGAAACACAGAGCCTGATTGAAAAACAAGGCAGGGATGATGGAAATTAGATGAGATTCAAAAGATAGTTTAGGGTTATTAACACAATGTGATTGCTTCCATTAGCAACAAGATATTTTATCCAGACTGTAAATGCACTTTAGGAAAAATAAAATGAATTAATCAAAAAGGCCTGTTGAATTTGCTTCTTTCCATGAATATACTTTTGCCCAAGCAAGTTTTTATTTACATGTGAAGGAGGGACAAGGCCGGAAGATTAATTTATTGGTAACACACGTTTTATACAAATTTTAGTTGAATAAATAAACTTTGAGGTGTTTTTTAATAATAACAAAAATTTTAAAACTCTTCATTATCGATAGGGTGTTGGCAAGATGAATTTCGGATTATCCATATTTTGGAATACTATGGATTCAGTAACATGAGGTTGTAGAATATTGGATTATATGTAATCAATAGTTATTATAGCGATTGTTAGGAGAATAAAAGCAGGTTTCAAAATACACAATAAGTTCCCAATTTTGAAAAAATACACATCAATATATATAGAAACATATATTGAAATATATATAAAAATATTAGTGGTGGTCATTTCAAGGTGGTAGGATTAGGGATAATCTGAACTTTCTTCTCTTTGGCAAACCTGTTTAATTTTTTTCTACAATAAATATGTACTGTTTATATAAAAAAGAATAATGGTTAACACTCGATGGGGGAAAAGGCCAAACTGTAGTTGTAACAAGCACCCTTTTCAAATACTCATTCCCAGGTCAGCCTCCATATATAGATGGAGCAGTAGAATAATGCCAACACGTGTCAAGTAGTCCCTAGACCCAATAACCACTAGGGTCGTCTCCATGATTGTATCACTGACTGTGACTCAGCCCATAGAATAGCTGAGCCATTCTGTTCTGAAAGTGTTTCTCTAGTTGGATGAATTTCTCTGACAAAACAAAAATTGGTTGATATTCATTATAACCTTTCTACCACTACAACATATATATAGTTTTAGATGTAACACTCTTCCCCTAAATTTGCTTTGAAAATTCTATAAGTGAATTAATATATAAAGCATTTATCATCATGACAATTGCCTCAGTTGCCTAGGGTACCCTTCCATCATCTATGCTTTTACTTGGAAAAGCTGGGCAAATATTTTTCTGCCCCACTTTACCTGATTTGTTTACCTTACCTTTATCTAGGCTGAAAAATTTTACAACTTCCACTTGGCAAATAACCCAAATAAATGGCCAGAAATGCAACTACTTCATTATATAAATGCAAAATTCTGCTTTATATTGGCTTTGAAATGTTACTAATCAAAAGATTTCCCATTTTCAATAGGTTTAAAAACAAAATTATTTAATATCTACTTCGATCTACTTCATATATATGATTCTTTATCTTTTATTCGTGTCTTGAAAATGAGCGTCCACATTCAATGATAGCCAGGAGGATTACAATGTTATTTCACTTCTGAGCAAGGAATTCATTTTTGGACATTTATCAAAAAGACAGCCATAAATCATCATTGTATTCCTTTGTAAGCAAAAAGTAGAAGCAATACACAGTTTGTACACCAGAGTTTCATCTTCTCTTCATGTTGTGGCAGATTAATACCAGCTTAGCCCAAACATCCAAAGTTATGCTGTTGGCAATGTAGCCATCTGTTTTTAATGAATATCTGGGGTCCATTTTTCAGTTAAGCTTCTCTTATTGTGTGTGTATGTTGCTTTTTCACAGCTATCTGCATAATTGCTTAAAGATTTTACTACAAAATTAATATCCTTGCTGTGAACAAGGGAACAGGGCAAAAACCAGGATGACAGAGCCTGAGATGAGGTGAAAAGCAAATCCAATTTTTCCTTGCACCATAGAAACCTCGTCAGGACTAGCTTTATCTGGTAATCCACATTTAAACTTTAACCTGTAGGGGGGCTCTTTGTGTTAGATAATGTAAGCATAAAAGGAGGCTGAATCACTAATCAGATTAATCATATTTTGTAAGACTCAAAAGCTTCATTAAAAGGACCTGGTATCCAAGTTACACATTTTTGTTGTTGTTATTGGCAGAGGGGGCCTTTGTCATTAAAAAAAAAAAAAAACAATGATATGGAAATGCTCAAATGTCTGTAACTTTTAATGAACCTGTAACAGACAAGACCAAAGAACAATGTGATACCCTAACTCACAAAATTACAACTTCACAAAATCAGCACGTGTAATATCTCATTGTCTTCACATTTACATGTGAGAAGGCAGTATTGGATAAAGGTCGTAGTTGCTACTACAGCTTTTCTCTTATTTTGAGCAGTAGTCTTCTTTTAGAAGACTAATTTGTACTCTCTGCGTCTAGAAACTGTATATTACATATACATGCTATTATAAGTGTAATTTATATAATATGTACAAAGACTACCAACTGATGATTTTTTTTCTAAGTCATTTTGCAAAGCATTATAAAATTGATTGTTCAATTAAAGAGAAGAATATATGATGGAAATGGGACCCTTTTCAAGGATAAAGTGAAAAGGGAAAATCTTTTTTTTTTTTAATTTTATTTATTTATTTGACAGAGACAGCCAGCGAGAGAGGGAACACAAGCAGGGGGAGTGGGAGAGGAAGAAGCAGTCTCCCAGCAGAGGAGCCCGATGTGGGACTCGATCCTGGAACGCCGGGATCACGCCCTGAGCCGAAGGCAGACGCTTTAACGACTGCGCTACCCAGGCGCCCAAGGGAAAATCTTTTTAGGTTCAGCATTTCATAAAATGTGATGTAGGGAAATACATTCACAAACTTCTTTTGTTTGTTGGGAAAAAAAAAAAGGAAGGAAGAAAAATATGTCACCAAACTAAATCTTTGCAAGCAAAGCAAATCTTTCAAAAAAGAAGCAAATGAATTCTGTGGTTGACAGTCTGTAGCATGACTAGGTAATTGTGGAAAAATGCAATTGCATGTGTAACTTTATGCACACCAAAATCTCCTCTTTGAAAACTCAGCCCTTATACTTTAAATCAACAAATAGTTTTCAGCATATGGTCGGTTACACAAATGCTTCCTAACAAAACTGCTCCAATAATAATCTTGGTGAAAGAGCATGCCGAGTAATAGCTATCGAAAATTGGTTCATGCTACCTTGTGAAGGATACCATCTAATTCCGATGTCTAATTGGGAGTATAAAAACATTACATCGGTTTGTTTTTCTCAGCACAACATACATCATCGTCAGGAAAGATCAATTTCTCAGATTATATATTCACGTCTGTGGAGCTCTATGTCTTAAAATCAACTCTACAAAACTGCTAATCAAAATGCACAAGTCTTTATAACAAGTCATTTCAGATGAGGAAACTCAACCAAATGAAATGACAGTATGTTAGCAGCAACAACACCCAACAAGACACAAAAGCAACATAAACCACTTTCTTAGCATGTGATGAGACTACAGCACTATTTAAATTATTGAATACTTAAAATTGTATTGCACAAGATTAAAGCCTTCCAACAAATTTGCAGTTTGAATATCAGAAATAATAGCTCCCGAATGAACCATTGGTAAGTCTGATGCATGATCTCTCAGCGGTATACAAGGATAACTGACGATACCCAGAATGTCTAAATCGAGAATTTCTGCACTTCTAAATATACGTATCTATTATTTATTGTTATGGTAATAAAAGTATACCTCTAACCTATCCCGAATATTTCAACAGTGTATCTCGGTGTGAAATATAAATACCACCTTTAGAAGTGGAGACATAAGCTCTTTGTGGAAATAGAATTTGCATGGATTGTTTTACTTTTATCCCAACAGAGTGAAATATTTAACCTAGCCACCCTAAAAAACACGGCTTTATAAATTTTATTTTAGATTTTTTTAATGCCTTTTACCTAGGGTTTTAGATTATGGAGATCTTCACTACCGCGTTAATTCCCACAAAGTCGACTCTTTCATTGTTTCAGCACTTGTTCTACACACGTATTGTGACCATCGTCCAAAACAAACAGAAACCACGCACACACATCAAAAAAAGTAAAGAAGGCAACACTAAATCCACATCCTTTTAAAGAGCTAACATCAAAGCTCATGAGCAGCTTTAACCTCTGATGTGCTGAAGCCGGTGAGAGGCAGAGGATGTGGGCCGGTGACTATTCATCAGGATATTGGGCCTCTGGTTTTTCTAGAGCATCAGACCAGCTCCGTAGTTCGTGCAAGTCATGTCAGGGTCCTGATCGGCACTATAAATCTATAAAGTGAGGAAAGCGAGCTAAGCTCTCTGTAAGGCCACTTATAGCTTGAATACTCAGTGATGGTCAATATATAGGTGATATTCAAAGGAAAGGCCTTTCCCTTTATGCACATATAATTATTTAGAGGTTTCTAGAGTAATGCAGGCAAAAATATAATTGGCACAACCTCAGTTTCAGCCTGTTGAATTGTGTGGCCATCTCTACGACACAAAGAAAATCAAGACGTGCATGGACCTAGTGGATGCAGATAATATAGACAGTAATCAGAATCATTTGCCTCCCATAAGCCTCAGGCTAGTCTCCAGTTGGCAATTTTGCCTAAACCAGACATTTATATAAATGATTTTTTTTTCTTTCTGTCCTGAATAAATTGTGACGATCGTTACCTTGTGTCACCATATCAACTCAGTCATAGATATAGGAGGCAGGAGATCAACTCTTGGATGATTATAGTTCTTGGGCCTCTCCAGTATGGAAAACATTTAGCAGGCTACAAAGAATGAATAGAAATACAGACGTGCTTTATTTTCAGATCTTTCTTGATGCAATTCTCAAGGCCACCTTTCAGGTAAGACAATTTTTTTTCTCCTTACGGAGGTAAAAATCTTCACAATGCTTTAAATAAAAATAAAACAAACACAAAACAAAACAACAAAAAACCTTACATGACTGCTTCTAGGGGAAAAATTCCCCTTTGGAATCGAGAGCAGCTGTGGAGACATCTGTGGGCTGAACAGAGTCCTAAAAGAACAATTGCGCATACATCTGTGGAGATAAAACAAGCGATGGATAAATGCGAATTAAGAGCTCACATTCTGTAGATACTATTATAAATGTATAAGAATGAAATGAGACTCGTAAAGCATCTTTTTTGCTTCACCATCAACTATGGTGAACAAAGATGCAACCATAAAAGAACAAAATAAGGGCCGGATGAAGAAGGGTCAGCTGGAGGGGCTCAGAGCTGCTCAGTGTTTTCTTTCTGCAGGGTAGACTGAGGGCACGTCACCTTCTTGCAGTGAATACCACGTATCTTCATGTGACCATCTGTACTGAGAGAAATTTCGGTAGTGTCCAGCATAACACCCGTACCTTAGGCCACGATGCATTCATTCCTCCATAACCTAGAATATTTTTGCAAGCTTCACAATGTAGTTTTGTGAAATTGGAAGTGGACTACAAATAATAAAATACAGTAAGACACTAAAACAATCAAATGTTTTGTAAAATGACATTTAAAAAACCTTTAAATGTCATCGATTTCTATCTTAAATTCCAAAAAATATTTTCAAGTGCAGAGACAGCAAAGAAACTTGGCCCAAATCACATGGATTGCCACAGAACTTGGACAAGGACCTAAGTTGTGTGGCTTTCAGTCTGAAGTTCTTTACATTATACTGCGAGTTAGTTATCTTGGAAATATTTGGCAAGTTTTTAAAAATAACATTATGTCTTTAAACATAATTTGAATGCCAATTAAATTAGAAACACCTTGAGATCAGTATGCATATATGAGTAGTCATGTCAAACCTTAATATTCTGATTATTTTCGAGGCTATTTAAATTGTTCCAGATCACAGGAAAAGATGGGAATTTTCCTGAAACTTAATAGTACCTTCAAATTCCTTTTGCCAAAAACTAAACAAGATATGACACAAAGACAAAGAACATAAATCAGTCACACTTATGCTTGAGGTTACAAAATCCTTCCATAAACCATTAGCAAATCAAATTGAGCAATATATGCATACCATAACCAAGAAAGTTTTATTTCAAGAAATTGGAAAAAGAATTCCAACAATTGAAAGAAAAATTGACGTGGTCTTTGTAGATGAAGGTGATAAAATTTAATCTTCATTTCTTTTCAGAATTATTGAAAAACCAAAAGCCAAAGATATTTCTCTCACATAATAAAGACTATCTTAAGACAACAGACACGTAAGTTTTTAATTGTGAAATTCTGGAGTCACTTCTATTATTCAACAATTACAAACATTTACTTAATCGCTATAAAATATGACCACATTATAGGTATAATTATTTCAAAGGAAGATGATAAAAACAGAACAAGTTATATATCATATGCTTTGTACTTGGAAAGCCCAAGATAATCACCTGAATCAATTGAAATATTATGAGCAATTACATAATAAGGAAAAGAGTCACAGAAGTAATCAAGAATCAATAGCTCAATGACAATTTAGATTTAGAACTGTCAGGGGAAGAAAAAAATAACAAAGAAAAGTGTGATATATAGAAAACCAATTAACTGCGGTACTAACCGAAATATAGAAAATTGAAAGCTTTACTAAGATAGTAAATGAAAACTCAAATACATGTAAAGTCTTATTATGGTCCTGGATTAAAGGATTTAATAACATAAAGAGATGCATTTTCCCAGAGTTAATCTATAAGTTTGTATAAGTTATTCACTATGCCCAAGGGATTTTTCTTCAGAATTTTGCAAAATGGTTCTTTGAGGCACAATAGCAGAAAATACGAGAATTGCAAAAACATTATTGAAAGAATACTGAGAGAGCTGGCTATATAAAATACTAACTTACATTCTAAAAATACACTACTTAAAATGGTAAGATACTGACATAAGCATCAATGTAGCAGAAAAGTCAGAAACATGCCCAAGGCCGTGTATTAAATACATGATAAAGGAAGTATCTCCGGTCAGAAAAGTAACAAAATTTTTAAGAAATGGTATTGATATAGCTTATTACAGTTTATAATAAAATTAATTCCTGATGAATTAAACATAAAAAGTTACAAATGAGCTCATAAAAGCACTATGAGGTCAACACATAAATTTGGATTGGGGATGACTTTCTAAGTATGCAACCAAAAATAGAACTATAAAAGCAAAATTTAATAGAACTGACTCCTTTTCACCACTATATTGCTATTTTCTCAGCTAAGGTCTCCCATATACGTTTCAACATGGGTGTTCTTAAACCTTGGAAGCAGACAAATGAGGAAAAGGGCACTCGGTACTTGTGACCTTGAGAGAAAAACAATAAGAAAGTGGGAGAAATGTTCAGAAAAGGGAGTAGTAGTTTTCCAGTGAAAATATTTCTTAATTTGTTGTGCCTATGGAATGTAAAGGCAATATAAAATGACAAATAGCTAGTATAATAATTATAAGGATTATTCTTTTAAATAATCATCAATATCATTATATTATTTCTTCTATGCATGTGTTCCACTCATAGAATTTAGAATTTAGACTCAGTACTTTCATTCAACTGCATTATAAGTAGAATTGAGTTTTTAAAGTGATCTGCAAACCTAACCACTCTGCTAAACATATGCATTTGTAGGAAAATACATTTTAACTTCCAAGTGACTGACTTTTAAATAGACCTTTGAAATACAAACTATTAATAAAGCATGGGATACTAATATATTTTTCCATTTATATAGATATTATATATATACACACACACATATGTTACTATGTTACTTTTTGAGGGTTCTTTTTATTTTAGCATTGTCATTTCATACAAAAGCAACAGAAAATAATAGCAAGAGTTTACAATTGAATATTTGAACAGAAAATCTGTATACATTTCATTTACAGCAATTTTACATGGTAAATTAACTGATCATAAAAAAAAATTCTCTCTAGGGGCGCCTGGGTGGCTTAGTCGTTAAGCGTCTGCCTTCGGCCCAGGGCGTGATCCCGCAGTCCTAGGATCGAGTCCCACGTCAGACTCCTCCGCTGGGAGCCTGCCTCTTCCTCTCCCACTCACCCTGCTTGTGTCCCTTCTCTCGCTGGCTGCCTCTCTCTCTGTCAAGTAAATAAATAAAATCTTTAAAAAAAAATTCTCTTTAAATCCCTCTGCTCTCTTATTTCATAGGATTTTATAGGTAAAAGACCTACCAATCACTGTTTATAAGTACCAAATTAAGACTGTATAACTTACATAAATCCATTCACTAAACAGCTCAGTATCTTTGAAAATTCAGTGCTTTGTATGGAGAAAAAAAAACCCTAACCTTCACATATTGCCAAAAAGGCCAAAAATTAAGTTTCCACAAGGATATTAAAGGTATCCAATTCTGAGAATGTTTAATCAGATACCAATCAAGAAAGCTGATGCTAGATTGGTGCTATGAACATACAGTTAAACCCAAACCAATTCCCTGAAAAATGAGAACTTAATGTCTAAAATGCTTGTGAAAAAAACCGTTAAAGTACTTGTCAGGTTTACATGGTGTCTGGTAGGGATTACCCAATTAAGCTTGTTGAAAGCTTCAAGTTCAATTGTGTGTGTATACTCACATACATATGTACACATAAATGTGTATATTTGTGTGTATATATGTTCAGTCATTTATATACACACATAGAATATACTATCATCACATCATTATATAACATAATAATATATATAACAATAAATAATTCTACATAATATAAATGAAGTTTGACGAGCTGAATTTTGAAATTGTTGGGAACTGATGACTCTTTTTTCCCTTCCATTTCCTCCCCCTGTAGCCAGAATGTTGATAATTGGTATCCTATGCCTGTCCCTTGAGTTTCACAGGTTTACGCAGATGGAGAATTGTTTCTTAAATGGGTTATACATACCCAAAGCCTCATCCACACTAATCCTTGAGGTTAAAAGATAGAATGCCAGAGGCATAATAATGTGCCCCCAAAGATATCCATGTCCTAACCCCCAGAACCTATGAGTATGTTAGAATATATGGCAAAGGGGAATTGATGTTGCAAATGGAATTAAGTTTCTATGATCAGCTGACCTTGAAAGATGGCTTGATATAATTATAAGCTCCTTATAGGTGGAATAGGGAGACAGAAGAGAGACAACCGGTGATACGGAACTATGAATAGACTTGGCCCAACGTTGCTGGCTTTGATGATGGAGAAAGAAGGCCAGAAGCCAAAGAATATGGATGGTCTTGAGGAACTGGAAGAAGCAGGGAAAGGATGCTTCCCCATAGCCTTTAGCAAAAAGCACAGGCCTACATGATTTGCTTTGACTTCAGTGAGACCAGGTGGGCTTCCGACCTCCAGAACTATAAAACAATACATTTGTGTTGTTTTAATCCATGAAGTTTGTGATAATTTGTTACAGTCACAATAGGAAACTAATAGAGATTTAAATATATTTCAAAAATTTAGTGTCTCTTAGACACAATGCTGACCTTAGGAGATGACCTTTAGAAAAAGGACCACGCTGCTTCATTATCCAATGGAAATTCTTAGCTACTATTTTTTAACTCTCAGTGGAAATCTTTGGGCATAATTATTTTTATTTTCTGGATGTTGTGGAGTTTCAGAGTTTGCACATTTAAAACAGAGTATAAGTTTACTGTATGATATATCCATACAAAAGTTAACATTTCCATTTACTTAGGTTTGGCTTTCCCAGGTGTGAGGATTTTGATTTACATCCTTCATTAATTCAACAAATATTGATTGAGCACTCAGTCTATGCCAGGCACTATTCTGGGAGTTGAGAAGAAAGCATTGAATAAGAAAGGTGAGTTCCTTGATTTCATGGACCACACATCCTAATCAGGGAAGAAAGGAAGTAATCCAATAACTGAAAAAACAAGATTATTGGATTATGATGAATGTTAAAATATGACATGATTGCATCATGGGATGGGTGGCTAAGAAAGACCTCTGAAAAGTGACATTCAAGCTGAGAGCTAAATGACAAAGACCCAAGGGTGAGAAAATCTGGGTGAAATCATTACAGAAACAGGAAACAGCGAGTGAAAAGGCCTTAAGCTAGTGTTCCAAAAGCCAAGAGAAAAAAAGGGAGCAGTATAAACTGTGTTGTATTTTCCCGAGAATTCCAGAAAGAAAAGAAAAGGAACTATTGAAATTGGCAAAGGGAAGCTGTTAGAAGGTCTTATCAGAGTGGGCAGAGGGGAGACGTTAGAGAGAAGAGGTGGAGAAATCAGCTGTGGGCAATATTTTCAATACATTTTGCTATAAAATGGACAGAGAAATCAGATAATAACTGCAGGGTGATATGAGGTCAGACATGGTCTTTGTTTTTTGTTTTATAAGAAATACTAGAACATTTTGTACACTGAAGGAATGATCTGCGAAGGGGGACAGCGATGATACAGAAAGAAGTGGGAACATCAGAACAAAGTCCCTGAGTGGGCAAGAGAAGATGGTCTAGAAGTTCCGTGGAGAACTTGGTTTTTGATCGGAGCAGACAAAGACTCCAGAGTACTAGGAGGGAAGGTCAAGGGAAGGCTCAGATGCTAATATGTCACCTGGAATTCCTTAGTAGGAAGACGAGCAAGTTCATCTTTCATTGCTTCTATTTTCTCAAGCACATGAGACATACTTGTTGCATAACAGAAGAGATGGTGTAGAAAATTTGAGACAAGGAGAGGATAACTTGAAAAGTTTGCTGACTTTTGGTGACTCAGCAGGTGTAGGCATGCATCTCTAATATACTTGAGTGGTTATCTTTACTCAAAACTCATGAGGACAAAAAATTTGTCAAGAAAAAACAAGTCCTTTCTGCAAAAAGAATGAACTGTAATATAGCATTCTTATACTCCCTCTCTCTCTCTCTTTGTGTATATACACATTTACTGTATGAACACATACAAAATATATTCAGTGAATATTAATGCACTTTGACAATGTGAGGGAGGTTATCAGCCACATTAACAAGAAGAGCCTTTCTTAATTGGGGCCCAAACTTAAAATAGCTCTTTATCTTGGGTAGCAGCATAACCCTTCCCGTGCAACATCATTAACACCCAGGCAATTATCGATTCAGATACTGAGTTTGAATCATTTCACAAGACACCACGAGAAACAGAATAAATAAATTATCCATTGCTCACACTGTGGCCAATAATCAACACCAAACTTTTGTGTCCTCCGTTTGAACATGGGCTGCCTTTCTACCTCCACATTTCCCAAGGGACATCTTCAGGGAAACCAAAACACACATGAAGAAAAAAAGGCTTTTTGCATAATCCTTATGTCCTCTCTTTGCCAGCATGAAGACAGTGACAGTAGCATCAGTGTGCAGGCTCACTGAGAAACCACAGGCTTGTTCTGGGTAGCCTATTTGCGCGAACAGCGTCTCTCCTGTCCTTGGTCACACTCTAAGTTTGGCTACCTCAACTTTTCCGCTTCTCCGGATCCATGGCTCAAAATTTGCACCTCTCTTGGTCTGAAAGAACTACAACGTGCCCAAAACACTCCATTTGTTAATGGAGCTATAGTAATGATCATCTCAGAATCATGCAAACTATCCTGACTTAAAGTTAATAGCTGAAAATATAAAGAGAAACTAATCAGATACTGAATCCAGAGTTGGTCCTGAGTAGGGATAAAACTGTTGTTCAATCAGGGCTGGCAGAGTCAACAGCAGCCCAGCTGGGGTTGGTGCGAAAAGACACCCATTTCGTGTCTTATATTGAATTTCTAGCGCAAGATACAGAGTAAGAGATGGCAAGTCAGGGTTAGAGCCCGTTGATAAAAATATGCATAAATTAGATTGCATCAAAGTAGGCGTCGAAGACAGACTGGCAGAACTTTGCTCTATCATTTAATCCACAGACTTTAGATTTCTCTCTCATTCTATGCTTCTAATGGCCTCTCTTGGGAAGAGCTTGGAGAGATATCCTGTGCCAGGCCAGGCATGAGGAGACAGGGCCAGAAACAAAATTAGATTAATGCTTTAAGTGATAACCCACCAGCCACATCAGCCTGCCTCGACTCAGCGTCAGTGTAAAAAGAGGGTGGGAAGTTTGATTCCACTAAGAAAAGATGGTGACAAACCAAAGCAAAGTATAACTCTAAACAGGCATCAGGGAAAGAATAATGATTGCAAATGTCAGGAACATGGGCTTATACTTAACTGAAACATTATCACTACCAAAAAAAAGGAGTCACTGTAGGGATGACATTTTCTATAAAATAGTTGCTACTAGTTGATTCTGTAGCACAAAACCGTAAAGTCTATTTGGTGAGCCTTTGGCTTTTTAAGCTCATAGAAGCAGTATGGCCGCAATGCCTCACTAAAGAAAATGCAAACCTTGTGGAGAAAGAGAGAAAGGGCTGCTTACTTTGAAGTGAAGATTATTAGTGACATTATTGGTAGCTTCATGAAGAAGCTTGTTGCTGACTGCGTTAATAAATTGGCACAATTTCAATTCAGAATGACAGTGCTCGAGGGAAGGTCTCCCTCTCTCATTCTCTCTCTCTCTCTCCCCCCTCCTTTTTCTTCTTTCTTCTTTGTCTATAAGATGTGACATAGCATACATGGGAAAACGCTTGATGTCACTCATGTGGGGAGCAAACGCAGAAACTCAACATCTCAAAGCCAATCTTAGAGACTTTGTTCAGAAACGGAATAGATTGAAATGACCTCTCACAACAGATTGTGTCAGAGGAAAAGGGAAAGAGGCCATTCCTATAAGACAGCAAAATACGATGAAGTGACAGAACCGGGGGCCTTAACAGTTCACGTATGTCACCGACACATTGGAAGAGTGGAGGCATTTGTACAGATCAAGTAAACCGGCGGGAAATCAAATTAATCAAGTCAATCAAATTAATTTCAACCACCAAAGATTCAGGGTAAAGAAGAGTGTTTTAAAATGAAGACTCAATCAGACTACAAATTTAAAATAACCTATTACAATCATCCATTATTCTGCCACAACATGTGGCTTTTCTGGAAAACTTTTGTGCGGGTTTTATGAAACCATTTCCTGGGTTACCGGCAAATAAAATTGTGTCTCCTTGAGACAGCATTGTCTCTTCCTGCCCCCTTTTGAAACCCGAACCTGCGGTCACATGGTATGATCATATCATCAAGGCATTATATAGTCTATGGCAGAATCGTCGAGATTCTACTTACTTGCATTTGTAGTTGACATAAAATGTCATTTTCACTTGCGTAAGAGTAGTGCTAAAATTGCATTCATCAGAACTGAAAGCTGGCTAATCTGGTTTGAAATTAACTACAGAATCAAAAAGCTCAGAACTGAATAGAAACTCAAAAACTATTTAGTCCAAAGACATTACAGAGAAGAAGACTGTGGCTCAGAGAAATGCGAAGCGTTACCCAGTAGCCATAGGTATTTAGCGTTGAGTGGAATAGATTGCACTCAGATCTCCTCAGTGTTATCCGGTGATGCACGGGAAAGACTTTTCTCAGGAACAGAATATTGGTCTAAAGGAGCCACTTTAATCATTTTATTAAAGTTGAAATAGTCACTTAAAGTGTTAGTAATAAAAATGGTTAAAACGCACACGTACTATTCTCCATGAATTCGTTGTGAAGATTTGAATTTATAAAATTATACAGGGGTGAATGAAAGAAATATAGTAGTCTCAAATTCTAAACAGATAAATCACAGGTTCTCTGGGGTTTTTTTCTTTTTCCTTCCTTTCTTCCTTTCTCACTTTGTCCCTTTCTTCTTCGCCTTTGCCTCCACTTCCTCCTTCTCCCCACATTCTCGTTCTTATTCTTGCCCTTGTTTTGGTATTATGGTGGCTTGTAAGTGTCCATCAATTCTTTGACACTCTTCCCTTTTAGGATGGGGTCTAATTTCTCAGTGGGCCAGACTTTATTACTCTCTTCTAGTGAATAAAACGTGGGGGAGGCAAACATATATCACTTCTGACAGCAGGTCATAAAAGGCACTGCAATCTCTCCCTTCTTTAATTTGTTGGATCACTTGCTTTGGAAGAAGCCAGTGGCCATAGCAGGAGGATACTCAAGCAGCCCTCTGTGGAGCCCTGTAGTGAGGCTCTGAGGCCACCTGTCAGTAGCCACTCGAGTGAGCTGTCTGGAAATGGACACCTGGCTCTAGTCAGGCTATCTGGTGACCTCAACCCCAGATTTCCTCCTGACTAAGACTTCATGACAAATTCTGAGCTAGAGCTACCAAGTAAGCTGCTCCTGGTGATAGCCCGACCTGCGGAAACAGTGAGATAATAAATAGTTGTCCCTCAAAGACTCTAAGTTAGACATAATTTTTTATTTAACACTAAGTAAGTAATGCAGCTGGGTATGCTACCTTTATCATGTCAGAGTTGATGTCAGCCTTCTTAAAATTAATTCGCAGCCTTTCTTTTAAAAAACTGTTATGAATTTTCCATACAAAAATAGACAATCCAAATAAACATATGAATAAGAAACACTTAAAATTGAAGTATGCTAGAGAATAATTACTCACATTTTAGTGTAGATCTTTGAAGACTTTTGCTAAGCTTTGTGTCAAAAAGCCAGCAGATAGGTTCATAGTAAAAGAGTAAGAACATAAAATCTGAAGGCCGACTGCCTGGGTTTGAACCCTGGCCCTTCCACCTACTAGCTGTGTCTCCTTAAATACGCTACTTCTCTTTGCCTCAATTTTTGCATCTTTAAAATAGGGATAATAAGAGCATATCTGTCTCCTAGGCTTGTTGTGAGGTTTAGATGAATGGAATTAAGATATTTAAAAGCATTTAAGATATGTAAAACGTTAGAATTGCACCGGAATTATGGAAATCATTCTATACATTCATGCTCTCATTATTATTATGTTGTCCTACGTAAGGAAACATTTTCCCAGTGCCTCCAAACCCCTGCACGCACCATTTCCAGTGCATTCCTCCAGCCCTTTGCCTGGCTTGCTCTCATTCTTTATCATAGAAAAGGCCTTCCTGACTCCCGCTCCCCCCCCATTTTTTCTCCTTGTAAAAACCTTCAAGTCACCTGAGGCCAGTGAAAATTTATTTATTTATTTTTCCTTGTCTGTTTGTCTCCAAGTGCCTTTTCCTTGCAAAATGCCTAATGTAACACCAAGGGGAATGTGGGAGTGAGGTCACCTGAAGTGGCAGCCCAGGGACTTAAAATATAAGCTGGAGGGCAGGGCGTGGGTGGGACGGGAGAGAACACAAGGGACAGGGCTGCTCAGGTGGAGATCAAAGGTTCGTTTTTCTGCAGGAGTAAGTTAAGCCAAAGAGCAGGGGCTAGGGTCCTAGGTCGGAGAAGGTGAGTTGGGGGTGGGGGGAACCTTGGGCTACACCCACATTCCGCAGAGGAGAAGTGGCAATCAGGTGTGAGGATCTGTCTTTGTAGGCTCTAAGCGACAGAAAGGGGAGAACAGGCCAGATGTAATGTCTCAGGGAAAATTCTC
This sequence comes from Ursus americanus, assembly GCF_024610735.1. NCBI lineage: Eukaryota > Metazoa > Chordata > Mammalia > Carnivora > Ursidae > Ursus > Ursus americanus. The sequence goes on from NC_142146.1 coordinate 43,233,423, forward strand.
TCCTAGTTAGTCCTTTCATACAATATAATTATTGTATGCTATGTTATGTTGGTTATGTTACATGTTATGTTATTCGTTCTTTTGTGTCACACACAAATACTTCTGAGTACCTACTGTGTGGCAGGCAATAATCTAAGTACTGATATCAGTTTAGAAAACAGTCATCATCTGAGCCCTGGTAGAGTCTACATTCTAATTTTGATGAACAGTAAACAAAAGACATAATCAGTGAATACATTATATATTACATTAAAGGTGGTAAGTGTGTGGTTTAAAAAAAAGGGGGGGGAAGAGGAAGAACAAGGTATGGAGTTGGTTGGAGGTCAGGGACAGGGCAGAGTTGCAGTATGAAATATGGTATCAGGGTAGGCCCCTCGGGTATGGTGAGATTTGAGCAAATTCTTGAAGGCAATGAGCAATTTATCATATGCTATTTGGGAGAAGACTGTTCCAGACAGAGACACTGTGGTGTGGGGTCATGTCTGATTGTGCACAAACTGCAGGGTAGTTGAGGAAAACAGAGACTAGGAAGAGGCAAAGCCAGAGAAGGAGGAGGGACAGGGAGAGGCAATCAAGGGGGACCAGTAGGTCATTTTAAAGACAAGATGCTTTTTTATTCCCTTGTATTTTACCCTGTTGTTATGCAAGTCTATTTATTGATAAAATTGAGCAGCTTGCCCAGCATGTTTCTAGGTTCCCTTCGTTAATTCTGCCTGGTAGTCAGTAAAACTATTTATCTCTACATCCAGAGTTGTTGGTTTGTTTTAATCTCATGAAAAGTTTCTTTAATTTAGAACTGAACTTCTGTTTCTGTTTTATTTGTCTAGATTTATTTATTTATTTATTAGGAATTCCAACTATCTGTATCTTGATATTAAACTCTATGTTAAACCATTGTGTTCCTGTCAATGTTTTTGTCTTTTCTCCTTCTTCCTTTGCATTCTGGAAAAGTTCCTAAATTTACCTTCCAAATCAAGATTTAGGTTTGTGAAATACCAGTTTTGCTTTTTCCTGCTTTAAATACAGATCTCATATTGTGATAATACAGTATTACTCATCTTTCATTCTTTCTTTACCACAGCCGGAAGTCTTTTCGTATCAATTGGCTATATTAAAAACTCCTTTCATCTCTTGTCCTCCCCACCCCAAGGCATATTTTGATTAAGAAAGCAGCATACCTTTCTAAAACTACTTCTGTTTCCCATAATATTTTCTTAATAAACATTTCCATTTTGGTTTCTAAAGTGACAGTCTATTTTAATTTTATGTTACATAATCACTCCCATGCACACATTTGTTTCTTTTTGTATGTCCTTGAATAGAGAACATTCTACCCATGCTTGATACTTAAGAAAACTCCACTTGAATGGATTTCCCTTGTAACTCTTTCATGAAAAAATAAATGTTAGATAGCTCTCCTATCTTAACTGCCAGTGTTGGCAAACTTGAGTGTCCATCACCAGGTCAGTGATCTGCAATTGAATGGGGGAGGAAACTCAGCTAGCCCAACAGGGAGACATCGCTTCTGCAGTTCCTGCTCTATATTTGACCAAGTCGTGCTACCACCAATCATTTATCTCCTGTGGCTTTCTTTTTGGTCCAGCCTCTGCTCCAGGGACATGGCATTGTACTTTATCCCCTGATACATTCTACTCACCCTATCTAGAGATCTGTTGAATGCTCCCTGAATTTCTCACCCTTGTGACTGGTAGCATGTGGCTTCCCTCCCCCAGTAGTAGACCTGCACAGGTCGAAAGCCCCACCAGAGAAGTGTAGCTATGGGCTCTCTGTTGACATCAGCCCTCCAAATTTGGACTGTTTTCTCAGAGTGCACCTTCCTGCTCTCTCAGAAGGGGACATTGCTGTAAACCTTTGAAGTTCTCTTTTCCTCTGGTCTTACACAGTAGACACGCTTCGCCCTGTAATGATTAAGTGAAGTTAGAAAAGAGGTTTTGCAGGGCGCCTGGGTGGTACAGCGGTTAAGCGTCTGCCTTTGGCTCAGGGTGTGATCCCGGCGTTCTGGGATCGAGCCCCACATCAGGCTCATCCACTATGAGCCTGCTTCTTCCTCTCCCACTCCCCCTGCTTGTGTTCCCTCTCTCGCTGGCTGTCTCTATCTCTGTCGAATAAATAAATAAAATCTTTAAAAAAAAAAAAAGAGGTTTTGCTTCCAAATGTGTACGTAAGAGGCAGACAAGGAAGCAGTTCTCCACCTGCTTTTCTCATCCACAGGGCTCCAAATCTCCTGTCAGAGGAACCATACAGAATACTTCCTTGAATTTTTGCCTTTTCCCAAACAATTGAGTCATGTGCAGAAAAATCATTTATCCTTCTTATTTATTATGTCCCAGGCATTTAGAAACTTATCAAACATAGACTTGTGATATGGATGAAAAACTGCTATATCGTCATTGGGAAATGAGTTATAACTCAGCAGTTACATTCCATCCAGTCAGCCTCTGAATCGTTAAATCTGATTCAAGTTCAAAAGAAAGGGTGTCAATCACACATTCTGTGGCTATTTTAGCTCCCACATGTCGCCTTGAGGTAAAAGACAAGTGAGGAGAATTCAAGCAGAAGCTACGTTGAGATTTCAGATAGGCCCTTGGTAATTTTGCCTCCAAATTTTCGGTGTTTACTCTTTAAGTTTAAGAGAAACAAAAGGCAGCGAGAAATTCATCCCGAAAAGGTAATTTCCATTAATAGTAAGAAGAAATTCATACCATATGTTAAATTTAACTTTAATCAACTTAGGGGAATTGGAAATCTAATGAAGCTAATACATTACGGAGCTGGACTAATACAAAACTCCAGTGACTCTGTAAGTGCTAAGTTTATTTTCAAACAATAATATATGAATGACATTTTGCATTTGTCTGAACCCAGCTATTTGACAACCGATATAGCTGCGACAAGAAGCACACCGTTCTGTGAACCCCTAACTGTATTATATTTTTGTTCTTAATGATAGTTGTTGTCAGCAGTTACAGCTCTGTGAAGCAAACGTACTTGTTTTATTTTGACTCTGTAGGTTTGTGTAGCTTGTGCAGAATGATTATATAATCGATGTCGATTCCAGCACTGATGCTTGCACATCGTTAATGTCATACCCTTTCCTTTGTCACCGCGTTTAACTCTAACACTGTAAGACAAACACGCCTCTTCTCGTCTTCCTATTAGACTGCATGCCATTAAAAGTGAAAAGAAATGCTATATTTATCTTGATATATATTAAAAAATAATGAAGAGGATAATTATCAAGGCCGCATTGCAATTTCACGGCATGGCTGGCAGTTACAAACCGCTTGATCCGCACTCTTTTAGTTCATCATGTCAGGAAAGAAAATCTAGTGATTGAAATACAGTCATTTAATTAATTTCTCTCTATTATTTCTTTCAGTGCTACACTTGTGATTTGAGCTCAGGAATGGGAAATTCAAGTTTGGAAAAATAGGAGACTATGAAAGCTGGTCAGTCAATTTTTGTTTTATTTGGTTACTTATTCTGTTAGCACTGAGTGGCAGAAGCAAAGAAATGCCACAGATTTTAAAATAGTCAACTTATAGCTGTGTGCTAACCAATGGCAGGATTGACAGACTGGTTTTGTATTTGCTGGTTCTTAGCTACAAGAACTCTTCGATGTAACGACATTCATTTCAATACCACATGATCAATACACAATAAGCAATCAAGGAGACATGAGAATGCTACTTGACCATTTTTCAGATGGAATTTTTCACTACCAGGGCTCTTATTACACATGAAACGCAAGATCGTCTTTTTTGTTTTTTCCCTGATAGATTGAAATAACCACATATGGGAGAGTTGACTTTTAGGAATATTAATCACAAATGAATATGCTACTAGATTTAGGGAACACCCAGATAATGGTTTAAAATAATCACCAAATGTAAAGTCCTCTGACCTCTATCATCATGAAGAGACCTTATAGTTACAGTTTTCTAACTTTTGATGCAACAGAAATTTTGTATTATGGTCATGAAATCTTGATCAGATGGTTAACTGGTACAAGTACAGATGTAAATGGTTTGGCAGAAAGAAGTATAACCAAAAATTCATAAAAAAGATCTAGAAAATAATTTAAGGTAGTTGAAATTTGAAGGCATAATGCTGAGTATTGGTAAGTTGTATAATATCATTTTCCCCTTTCCTACATTGTTTGGCTGTAACCAGCTAAGCTAGTTAAGTCCAATTTGCCTTGTATTTGTGGATTCTGTTTCTATAGATGATTATTAACATGATTTTTAAACAATCTCCCTAACAAAGTTTATCACTGAAGTTTGTATTTTCTCTCTTGATTAACTTAAGCATTAGAGGGGAGGGGTCTTGAGGGAAGAGCCCATGTTCCAATCACCTTTTTATCTCTATCGACTAATACAACACATTTTGTCAGTGAGTTGCCAAGTAACAATTTCTTACACAAAATAAAGGGAAAATAAGGAGATTAACTTTTCATGAATAGTTTCTCTTTGTTTTCGGCATGTTCAGCTGTTTCCACTATTCAGATAGCTCCATTGCTATAATTTTCCAAATAACGGCTTCACAGCCATTTTAGAATCGTCACAAGAACTTTAAAGTGTACCTCCTTTCTAGGTGTGTCATGTTCTCATTATTATCGGTTTTAAATCTTAACTAATTCAGCTTGTAAAAAAATAATCATTTCAAATCTTTCCCAATCTCAGCTAAAATGGAAAATTGACCGAACGATCGTTCCGCAATGTTTTGGGGCAGGTTGGTTTAAATTTTGTGATATTTTTGTCCATAGTTGTCAGGTCATGTCATTCTTTTGGGGCTACATTTGCTATTGAGTGCCTTCTAAAAAACAAGGAAATATTTGGGATAGGTATGATCTTTAGTGGCGCGGCTGGCCAGCATGGCCAAGAAACATGCTCTATTTTTTAATAGTCAATGGAAAAGAAGTAGAGCCAGCAAAGAAAGGGGACACCCAGAGATTTCAAGTAGTTTACTGTCTGTTTTCCTGCTTTACATATGATGGCACATTAGGCTCTTTATTGGCAAATTCAGGATAATAAGAAGAGTCCACAAGTAGGAAGGGGGAAAGAGGAAGAAAGAAACAGAAAACATTGAAGTCCTACGTTGCAAAGAACTTTAACAGAAAAAAGAAGGGAACAGCTGTCGAGTTTGACATTCCTGGTTAACCGATTAACGGAAACTATGGGAAACTAAACATGGAATCAAGGAGTCTCATGAAAAAATTGCTGCTATGGAGAGCATCTGGCATTGGACGTGATTTTGGCTCTGTCTTTTTAAAAATTCTTAGTTTGAGAAAGAGGGAACTTCACCTCAAACTCTACATCCTATCTTTAAATATGAGCCGCTGACCATTAACATTTTCTTGCTGATAAGATTAGGTATCACGTCTGTGCTACGTGAAGGCAAAGAGTTCAAGAATTAATCAACCATTTTCGCTGAATGGCCTTTTTCAGGATTTCAAAATGTAAAACAATTTATTTCCCCTTGAACGTGAAATATTTATTGTTATTGAAACAATTGTCTGAACTTTTAGAGGAAAGCAAAGAAAATGCTTTACTCAGCTCCTTTCCCGAAATATATGATGTTTGTATCAAATCTTTATAGTAAAAGAGATAATTGCACAAGTAGAAAAAGAAAGCATGGTTGAGTATTCTGATACCCTTGGAATATAAATTCTATTTCTAATCATGTTCCTTAAATCATGAATTATAAAGAGCTGTCAAGTTTGACCACATAAAATTCAAAAACATCTGAGTAAAAACAAAAAAGAAAGATTTAATATTTAAAGGTAACTGACAAAGAGAAAAATAGGAAAATTGTTTTAAAATAATACAGGTAAAGTTCATAAGCATAACAATAAAATAGGATTATTTCATATTTCTAAAAGCAAATATGAAAGAGTTCATAGCAATAGAACAATTGTCAAAGTTTAAATATAACCAATGTATATGAAGAAAAAGAAAAACACATGAAAAGATCTAGCTTACTAATAGCAAAATACATGAAAATTCAAACAACACTGAAATGTCATTTTCATTCTCTTATATAGAATAAAGAGCAAAATGTTTCTTAATACCTAAATGAGAGTAGTAGGCATTCTCATACCTGCTGGTGGATTTGTTAATTTGTACAATCTCTCGAAGGCAGTGTGTCAATGTGTATCACGGGGTAAATTGTGCATTTGCTTTGACTCAGAAATGCACTCAGGAGTTAATCACACAAGCATCAACCCCTATGTTCACAAAGAAATTCAACAGAGCATCATCTATGAACTAGAAACTGGAAATACCATATATATATACCATATATCATAAATATGCAGTTATTTTTGTGAATTTATTTATAAATATCTAGATTACTTAGTATAAAATGTATTGAAGAAGACTGTCAAATACTGTCATTAATATGAGTGTCATTATTCAAGGTGATTATTTCCTTTTTTATTTATAATTTTATATTTTAAAATTTGGTTTAGCTTTGTTTTTATTTTGTGTGATTCTGCACTTGAATGGTGCGCATATCATATGAGCTTAAATACACTAAAATACTTTCTGCCCATATTTAGGTGTCCAAGAAATGCTTTTTTTAAAGCATTTTTTAAATTGGCTCATTCTGGTGAAAACCTTTGAATTGGCAGGACTATGGAAATAAAATCTTTGGAAATAAAATAAAAAGTCCAATACTTTATCCAAAAGTTCATTACTAGCTTTAATTTAGAATATGATGCATAATTTTGTTCAATAACTACTGTCACTAATTAAAATCATTATAATCAAATACTACAGCAGTTTCTATCTCCTTGATATCTTAGTGGAATAATAAAAGAGAGGTTTTTTAGTTATCATTAAAAATAAAATGGAGTAATTTAAATCCCATATCCGGAGCTAGTGACAGTATACTTTAAAACTAGTCATCTAAATCTATTGAAAATTGATAATTTCAACAGTGTTTCCTTGTAAGGAGAGGTACAGAGTAAAACATTGTAGGATGTAAGAATATAGGATGTACTATCCCTCATGCCCAAATTCCATGAGACCTTACTAAAAGCTGAGTCGTACATTTTTTATTCGAATCTCATTTTTATGTACCAGATTCAAGAATAGAAATTGTTCTAAACTTTCAAGAAGACATTCTTCTAAATTATGAGCAGTTTATACAAAGCTCTGAAAAGCGAGTCTTAAAACATTCAGTAAAAGTTTTGATACTTATCTGAGAATTCATTTTCTTCCTTCGGAAATGTTACTTTCAAGCTACTTTTCTGTGGAGGAGGAAGGAGCCTATACATACCTACTCCAAGCATGCAGAAAATGGGCATTTTCATGATACAATTATAAGGCATGTCTAATTTTCCTCTAAAGTGAGATGAGACTGGTGAGTTTGTGATGATCACATACCTAACATTTAACTTTCTAGAGGACGCAACCGTCTTGGTAATTGTATTGACACAGGAATGTGCAATGGATGCAGAGCATGTATTTACCAGACTAGTAGTCTTGCTTTGTCTTACTTCAAACCATCTGCTCTTTCCTTTTCGTTGTAGCCCGTGGATTTGGGACAGAATATTTTCAAAGGTTAGTTATCTCAGGTTTCAGTTCTAGGAGTTTCTTGACCTCCTTCTCTTTTCAGTAGCTAGTGAAAAAACTCGTGTTACTCCTCAGGTTCTCTACCTTTATAACTGGGGAAACACCACCAGCATGGCTCACTGGGGTGTGGTGACAGTTATTTTTTCTTAATTAGTCAAAATGTGCAATGTGCTAATTACTTGATTCACAAGGAAAAAAAAATCATTAAATAAAAATCACATTTGACTGGTTTTAGCATATTAGGGCATATATTTTTATTTAAATGCAGAGAGCATCTGAATGTTAAATAAGCCACAAAATATGTTCCTGGTGAAACTAATTAACACTACAACCATGAACACAATTCCCTTATGGGTTAATTTCTCAATGAAACTCAAAGATACTTTTTGACCTACTATAATGCTCCTTCTGCCAAGGTTAAGAGAAAGATATCACCATAATTGGAGCATATGAGTCTGTATTAACCTGATTTAGGTTGGGGAATCAAAGATTTGCACAAGGAAGGAATTCATAATAATTAGGGTGTAAAACATGCAAGCATAGGGGCTTAAACACAGCATGAATTAATTATTCAGTGTTGTTCAGTCCATTTGGACTTATAAATTACAAAAGGTCATAGAGAGAAGATTGTAACCCTTATTCCCTCTCCAGTCTAACAGCCTAAGACTTCTTAAACCTCATCCTTGCAGAGTATGGACAAGCATATTTAAAATTATAAAATAATAATATACAAAAAGAAAAGAAAAGAAAAGAAAAGTAGGTGCATAAAACAAGTGTAAGCTATGTGAGGACAAACAAAAACCGTGTACACTTTATTAAGTAATGCCAGGAATCAAGAATGTTTAACTTTCACATATCCCTCAAATAATTGTCACTTCCATTTTTATAATCGGTATTATAATAAATTAATGCTGACTTGCATAACTTTATTTCATTGATTAATTTGGTATTATCCTTATTTGGCAATGTAGGTTTTAGTAAATTTAGTAAATTCTTTTATGATTTTTACATATAATTCTTAGTAGGAAGACCCACAGCTAACAAAGATAAGAACAGAACAAACCTGAAGACTGTGGCAGGCTGAATAATGATCCTCAAGGAGGTCCACATCCTAGTCCTGGAACCTGTGAACATGTTACATTGCATGGCAAAAGGAACGTTGCAGGTGTGATTAAGTTAAGGATCTCAAAATAGGGAGATTATCCTGGATTATTCGGGCGGCCCAATATAACCGCAAGAGTTGTTATAAGAAAGAGTCAGGAGGGCCAAAATCAGAGACAAGGCCATGCAATGATGGAAACAGAGGTAGAAAAGGTGGTGCAATGTGGGACAAGGATCCAAGGGATGTGAACAGCCTCTAGAAACTGGAAATGGTAGGAACTGATTGTTCCCCAGTATCCAGAAGGAATACAGCCCTGCCAACACCCTAAATTTTAGCCCAGTGAGACTGATTTTGGCTTCTGTTTTACAGAAGTATATGATAAGAAATTCCTGTTGATTTAAACCACCATAGTTAATAGTGATTTCATGCAGCAGCAATAGAAAACTAATACGAAGACTATAAAAAGCCAGCAAAACACAATGAATCTCCAAATACCTGACTGTATTAATGTGTAATGAATGATATCATCCCCCCAAATACTAAACATGAATATAGAGCTAGAAGATTTTGTATAATTTTAAAGAGTCCATGTCTTCGTTATTATGGAAATGTCTAAACTCAACAGGTCTTTGTCCCCCCATATGGTTAGCATTAATTTAATTAAATCATTAAAAATATATAAAGGACTTTTTTTTTATGAAGGACTTTTTTTGAGCAATGCATAGTCTCTTGGATCACCAAAGAGGATAAAACCACGGAAGAGTACATTTTTCTGCCTTAAGGCAGTTTTCAGTTCCGAAGGGACGGCTACAAATCCATGCAAAATAGGAAATGACACATGGGATTTGTATTTAAATAAGATGCTGAGAGTTTATAGATTAGAAGCCCATTAACTGGGAAAGAGTTTAGCATGATGGTTGTTAGGCGTTGGAGTAGGAAAGGAACAGGTAAGGACAGGAAGGATGCTGAAAGTCAGATCAGTGGTAGCTGAGGAGTATGTAAGGAGTGAGGAAGTGGTGACAGTACATAAATGTTGTTTCAATGAAGTGTATTGAATACTTAGGAAATTCTTTACTCTGGAATTTCATGCAGGTTGCAAGCATGATGGAGTCACTCCCACTCTTGAAGCCTCCACCTCTTTCTCCCCTCAACACCTCGGTTATGATCATGTATTTCTCTTCTGATCATGAGCGGCCCTTTAGAGACACTAGTCAACAATTGGTGCCACCAATTTCTTACTTTTCACTTTGTCTGAAGCTCGCTGCAGATCTGGTTTCAGCTCCCGCCATCACTCTGAAACTGCCCTAGCCAAAGATCATTCCACACATAATGAACACTCTCATGTCCTCCATTTACGGGATTTAAGCAGAAGTTAAACTCGAGTCCTCACCCCTCCTTCTGGCCCTTCCAGGTCTCTTTCTACTTTCCTAGTTTCATTCTTTGGCTCACTGTTGTCTTTGACCCACTGCTTATTCTATCTTGGTGATTTCAAACCCCATTATGTGGCAAGTAGGTGGGTGCATTGTCCTTACCCTCTCCTAGTGCCTTCTTACAGGTTCCGTGCATCCATTCCTTGGCTTCTGTGTTGCTTTGCTCCCTATGGTTGTCATTTACACCTTCCTTCAGAAGACTTTTCTAAGACTACTGAAAGCACTTTGGCCTATTGTACGGAGATCCAAAAGTACCCATAGCGTGGTATCCCCAGGGTGGCCCATAGCCAAGACTGACTGATAGAAGTAAGACCATCTGGCTTTCTTGACTTTGGGTGAGACAAATGCTGAGGTATCACTTAAGCTTCAAATCTCCCCCATGGGACAGAGGTCAGTACTTTGTGTAAAACTGTACCCTCATTTAGCTCTTCCCCTTCCCTGGCCTGCTTCTCCCCCTCCCATACTGATTTCCCCTAGGAGCACTTTGTCAATAAATCACTTGCATATGAATCTTCATCTGTTTCTGAGGGATTTTCCCTAAGACCTTTCACACACTGTTGATTAAGTCATGCTATGTCATGCTAACTCCTAAAAAGTGTCTTTAGTCCTAAGCTCTTCACTGAAGAAGCTGCAGATTAGGGATCCAAATATCTAGGAGACATCTCCACCTGGGCATATTTCACAATAATGACACTTCCCTCCTTCTGCCAGTGTCACAAAGGGATCTTCCTTAGATCCTCACAGTGAGAACCTGGTAGGGTTCATGGAGGTAAAGGCCAAGAAATCATAGGGATTCCTGTAAGACTGTGGCTTCCAAGAGTTTCCCCTCTCATGCTATTTCATACTCAGCTTCTAATAATTTGTCAAAATTACACTTTAAGTATCCCTATAAGCTTGTGGCTCCTACAACTTCTGCTTCAGGTAAGCAGAATGCAGTTGTTGTGTCTTTCTGGATGAATTTCTCTCAGAAATTCGAAGTGGTGGTTGCCCTGTGTAGGGGCCAAAGGCAGGCAGCTCCGAGATGGGCCGCTTTGGTATACTGATTATTTTAAATAAAAGTTACTTGAGAGACAGCTTATGCAAAGATGCTCAGACTCTCCTCTGTCCTCCCGAAAGCAGGAAATAAATCTCCCATGTGAATGGTACCCTCCGTGTGCCAGGAAGTAAAGACATCCTTATCACCAGAGATTGCAAATTTAGAGCCCAGAAGCCTATATAAACAACCTGTGTTACTTTTTACTAATTTACTACCCCAGCTCAAATTCTGTTTAGAATTCCATACTAACTGAAGCTCTCAAAGTTAAATTTTCTTGGTCCCATCAATTGTTCAGAGATTTATTGTCTCTTGGTCTAAAAAGTATAAAATTTGCCTGCCTTGGTCATTTGTTTGGGTCTCAATTTCACTATTTCAACATTGGGCCTCCGTGCACATGTAAGCAATTTTTGCTTTTTCTCTCCTGTTAATGTGTTTCATGTAAATTTAATTTTAGTGCAGCTAGAAGACCTTGAGGGCAGAAAAGACTTTTTCCTTCCCTTCACCTGCAACCTTGATTCTATGAAAGGTCCCAGTTGTTACCCAATTTATTCAGCTTTTTCTTAGAATAAGAACAGAAAGGAAGACTTCCAAGCTCTTTACGTGTTGGAGCTGAAACAAGAAGTCCTTTCCCTGACTTTTTAAACTTTAAGACATCAATTTGTGATTTTAAAGGGGTAGTAAACTGTTCCTACCAAGACGGTAATGTTTCTGAGTACAGACTCTCAATAGGGTGACAGTGAAAGTCAAGTGCAGATGTGGGAATGAATGCAATGGCATATGCATGGACTGTGAGGCCAGAGCAGAGTGAATGGGTGATGCTGGGACATGACAGGAGATTGACCCAGAGAGGCAATGAGAACAGTAGAGGTCCTGTAGGCAATTGTAAAGATTTGGCCTTATACTCTATGAGAAATGGAGTCTTTGGAAGGTGTATAACCAAGTGATGGTATGGTCTGATGGGGTTTAAAATAATCATTCTGGCTCCTGTGGAGATTAGACTAGAAGAGAGCCGGTGAGAAGGGGAGAGACCAGCTGGGATATAACGGCCAGGATCATTGAGTGGGGTTATAATGTAGACGGTGAGGAAGTGGTTTCACAGTGAGAACTGCTCAGATTCTGGATATAAGATGAAGGCCGGTAAGATTTGCTGGGTCGGACTCGGGGTGTGACAAAAGCTTAGAGGAAGGCAGGAATCCATATATATTTCCTTGAGCAACTGAAAGAATTGATTTGCTCTGATGACAAGATAGCTTTCTAAATGATATATCTGACCAAATCTCACCTATGATTAACGGCTTTGACCACCTCTCCATTGGATTCAGGCCGGCTTCTCCAGCACGGCCCTCAGGCACTCTCCCACCCACTAAGCTGGCCTTCGGTGTTTGGGTAACGCTCTAGCCCCACGCCTACACCTCCTTGAAACTTTGTATCATTCATGCTGAAATGTTTGAGATTCTACTGAAATGCCACGCTGTCTCAGGTCTCAGCATACTTACACCAACATTTCCTTTATTCAGAACCCCCTTTTTCCCATTCCTTTCAGATGGCTTATTCCTGCTGATAACTTCAAGTTCAGTTCAAAGATTACATCTTCTACAAACCATAACACAGACTCTTAACAGTAGAGAACAAACTGAGGGTTGCCTGAGGGGAGTTGGGTGGGGGATGGGCTGATGGGTGACGGGTATTAAGGAGGGCACTTGCTGTGATGAGCACCGGGTGTTGTATGGAAGTGATGAATCACTAAATTCTACACCTGAAACTAATATTACACTATGTGTTAACTAACTGGGATTTAAATAAGAACCTGACACGAAGAAAGAAAATTACGCCCTCTAGAAGATTTCCTCAAACCATTGCTCAGTGTTTACTGGTCCCAGGTCTGGGGAGGCTGCCTGTGTCACTGATCCCCCTATGATTCTGTGCTTATTTCCTTGTCCTGCAGGTGTCTGGCTACGTGGAGGCTCCCCACATGACGGTCTTTGGGGGTTCGGGTGCACAGAGACGCTATAATATCCCTCTGTCTGTGATCACAGATGCTGACTGTCCATGTGCTCAGTACGCATTAATGCACTGAGAACTGATACTGTTTATTTTTTTCGTTTTCTTAATTTTGTTTTGTTTTACATTTTGGAGTCTACAGAGCTCGACAAGTTTTGGAAAGTGCCTGCAGCATGTAAAGGGAAATCTTTCCATTATTCCACGGGAAAAAATAAAGGTCAATAACTAACCATTTGCACTCGGCAGCACATGTCGTTTAACAATATAGAGTCACTTTCCATTTGAAGAGAAAGAAAAATTCACATATGTGCAGTTTTTGTAAAAACTAAAATCTTAGAAATGTCATTAGTAGATAAAAATCTAGAGGCACATGTTCGACCACATTTTTAGTTGTTTTTTTCCTTAAATGTTAATGGGGCATTTTATTTTGGACAATTTAATTCACTGGTATTGCTCTTACGCTCAAAGCTGAAGATAAATAGCCATAACTAATCCAGGTTTTCCCTTAGAATTTTACATTCCAATATTTTTCTTGGAATCAAATAATCTTGTGAGATAATGGAGGATTGTATAGAAAGGCCAAGTCCACTAAGTATTCACTGAAAAATACTGTGGGTCAATGACTTGGAGAAAGAACTGCTATTGACTTCTTTGACAATATTCACTAATGAGAAAACAATAAGATAAAATTTGTCTATAAAGACCACAATCTAGGGCAGGCCGGAGGAAAATTATGTTTCATTTTCAAAATAAAAAGTCCAGAAAACAGCTAGCTTGGCTAACAGTATAGGTCAAGACTCAGGTGTTGGAAAAAATTTAAATCCAAAGGAAAAACCCACTGCTGTGAAAAATAGAGCAATTTTGAAAGAAACTATACCTTAATGAAAAAACATATACATATTGTATAACAAATGTTAAGGCCAAATATGTTACAGCAATTTACATCAATAGCTACTCTGTTCTTTCACGAACAAGGTAATTTTTTTTTCTTTATAGTTATAAGATTGCAGAAGAGAATCAATATATTGAAATGCAATGTACTATGTTCAAAATCAACTCGACTTCAGGGGTTCTGATTTTGCAGTGATACTCTGAAGTGCCACGGATTGAGTTTCTTTTGAGAGGAGAGAATATATCCTTTTTTTCTTATAAGAAAGACTGAGAAAAGGGGAGGGGGACTCTTTGACATGGAATGTCTTTGAAACCTGAACATTTAGATGTTACACGTACACTTCAGGATACATATTGTTCTATTTTCCAATATTTCCTTTTGAGGAAATGGGGACATTTGGAAGATAATCTACAATGATGTACTCAAGAAGCCCATCTTTTAAGCCTTTCTTTTCCTTTAGTGTCCTGGCGCCAGTAGACCCTTGGACAACTCTGGAGCTAGGGGAAGTTGTTGGGTGATTGGCTGAATAGAAAGACATATGTGAGACTTTGCTTGCTCAACACATTCCTTGACATGGTCCACTGATGATGTGTACCAAGGCACACACCTTGCATCCAAGGTAACTCTGGTGCTGTAATTTGGATAATTTGGATATCCCCAATCCCAAAGTATAAAGGTATATCCCTTTTGCACTTCCAAGAAATTAATAACACACGGAGTATGGTAGATTTTTTTGACAAATGGTGAACTTGCACAAAATTAAATACACATTTAATGTCTAACAGACAAGTTCAATATTTGCATATTTGGGATAGAATCTAGTATATTAACTTGTTTAGAGGATGATCTATAAAATGCATACATATTTAATTTATTTTATTTTGAATTACACAAAGAAAACAAGAGTTTGTTCTTTGTGTAATGTTTAATCAATATAGATTAAGGGCTCCTCTTGATTAACACGCTAAATGCAGCCCTTGAGCAGAAGTAAGCACTGTTATCACTTTTTACACACACAAGAATACGTATAAAATATATACTCTGTGCATTTTTTATGATTGACGTCACTCAGTTTTCATTAGTCTTCAACTTGCTTTTTTTCTCCTTCTACATGGTTGAAAAACCCTTCCCATGGCAAGGAATATAGACACAGGTTACGCTTTTCGCTCAACTGCTTGGTAGTATTATGTGCAATTACCTAGAAGTCACTTAAACACTCCTCTGTTGATGGCTATTTAGATATTTAGGTAAATTTTCTCTTCTTTCCCTTTTTTCCTCTTCTCCTGTTTTTTATTTTTTTATTACCACCATGTCTCTCCATAATAGAGCTGAAAGAAAAAATTTCTAGACTGAAGGATATACACACTCACGTTTTCATAGATATTCCTAATTACCCTCCAAAAATCTACATTGAATTATAGCTCCATCAGTGACATATAAGAATGCTAATTCCTCCCACCCCTAACAACACGCAGTGTTATTAAGCACCCAATGGATAAAATATGTACCTCATGTTCTCTACATTTACTCCGTCCTCATGAATAGTAAAGCTGAGTATCTTTTCATATGTTTATTGGCCATTTGTACTTCCTCGACACTGTATAAATATTAAATAAATGAATGATTAAATTACTGACTGAAACAATACATTTAGAGTGCTAGGGAAATGAAAGTTAATCACTGCCATCTAGGAAAATGAAAATGTTTCCCTAGCATTATGATTACCATCTTATTATGCCAAACACAGAAATTAAATAGCTCCACTTTATTTTTTATTATGCACAGAGAGGTCATATATGATTCCTGGTTAACAACTGGACTACATTTAATATGAGTTCACAAGTCCACTAGGTATCAAAACTCATCCCAGTTATATTCATTTTCCTTGTCTGTGTGTGGCATTCTAGATTTAGCACCTATCCTTTAGGGTATTGTACCACTGCTAATTATATTTAGCTACAAATTCGGTTCATGAATGGGGTGTGTGTGTGTGTGTGTGTGTGCATGCTGAGTTTATTTTTAATCTGAAAGAATTGTGTCAAAGTTCACATTCAGAGTCTTCCTTTACCCCTTCATCCTTCAGGTTCCCCGTTTCTTTTTCTCCTCTTGAGCACAGTTTCCTTTTTTTCTCATTTCTCATGACATGCATGCGGAATCTTCATTTACACCAAGGACTTAAAGTATTACCTCTCCCAATAGTACTTTATTGGGAGTCTGAGCCAAATGACAGAAATTCCGAGTGACAGAGTTGCTGAAATCAGCTAATTAGAGGGGGAAGGTACAACAGGGACAGTCCTGAAGCGAATGTCTGAAATACTACATAGGCTGTTATCCAGTATTGGATTAATTGAATTTGGCCATTTAATTGCCATAGGGATAGCTAACAGACTATGTGTGGGGTGCACTTTATGTGTGAAGTTTTAGTTTAATCCTCATGGTATCCCTATGCTCTTTTTTTAAAGATATTAGGAAACCGAAGCTTAAGTGCATATACATTAAGGAAAATATGAATGAAATGTGCACTTCATAGGTAACGTAGAGCTAATTTTCAAAGCTAACCTTTGTTGGTGGTTACATCAGTTTTAGGACACTGCAGATGGTCAGGAGATCAAGGAAACTTTGTAAACATTCCCAAACATTAAAAGTGCCCCAACTTTGAGAAGACTTCTATAAGCAACTGGCATAAAGGCCTTTTCTAAATTATGCAAGCTCTTTCATTTTAGCACATTGATTGAGTTCCTTCAGCATTGCATTAAAAAGGAACAAATGCATAATATAAAAACCAACAACACACTAAATTGGGAGGATCTTGATCTTGAAGGATCCAGCAGAGAAAAGGAAAGCACCACAAAGCATGTGGCATATTTGATGTCAAATTTCTTCATATAAGGACACTGCTATAAAATGTAAATATCTTCAAAGGATTAACCCTTCCACATCATGAAAATATGCACATTTTCAAAGGGGGTGAAGCATTTTCTAATCTGAACATCTTTAAAGGGGGGAAATCAATAAATGGCATGAAAAACTTCAAAGCAGGACCTCCTGTCAATGACAGAAGTTCCTCAGCAATGCAGAGGCTTTGAAGGAGGACTCCCAGTGCTGGGAAAGCTTTGAAGTGACTGAAAACAGACATTTATAATTACGGAAAGGTGCAGTGTCCAGCAGGGATAGTACAAAGACACGTCTGAGGTAGGTGCAGACGGAGCTTGGGAGGTGGCAGGGACACTGACCTTGCACCTCCCAACCTAAAAGCCTTTCGGGTCAACTCAATAATCATATGTAAAACGGCAAGTGTGGAGTGAGAACAGTGGCGAGAGGCAAAAAACCAAATTATTTTAGATCTCACATTTCAAAAAAGAGAAAACCCTTCAGCACCCCCAAAGCAGATCTTAATACATACCGCCTGTGCTAGGTTCTTGGGTAGCTGCCTGATCTATTAAGCTGTTATCAACACTCAGCTTTCTGCAAACACGTGTTCCAGAAGTGTGAAAAAGCCTCAGAATCAGCTTCTTTAGGTCTCTTGGTCCCTAAATGTATGAGGGTGAGATCTTTTTAAACAGATTAACAATAACCCACAACCCTCGGACCAACCGAGGGTGAGATCTTTTTAAATGTAGTTATTATATAGGTCAGATGATGTTCTAAAGGAAGAAAAATGATTAAAACCTGTAACTCAGCTATTGTTTAATTTGAGCCCAAACTATTCCCAACCAGTGATTCAGTATCTAATTTTCAGAATTCAACTGAAGCCCCTTTGAATGTCATAATAGGTGGGACTGACACTAAACTGAGAATCAAAGGCAGCCCAGGCAAAATCACAGGAGGTCAGTTTTGATGTGCTGTACTCTAAAGTAGATTTTTTTTTTTTGCGCCTTATTTTGTCTGACATCCATGAGGCCAACTGAGCTAATGACAACCTCTTGCTTTTCAGCACCATTCGTTATCAAGTCACCTTTCCCCAAATGGTTCTTTCATAATCAAATATATATTGAGCATAAATTTTTCTAGGCTCTGTTCTAGGTACTCGGGATACAGTGCTATGCACAGATACTCCCTGTCTTTGTGGAGGCTGCAATCTAGGGGCACAGACATTGACCAATATAATCAAATGGGAAAAATGTACATTATACTGTGCCCAGGGACTTAAGGAGAAGGTATATAAAAGATCTGGTATGTTCTGAAGAATCAGGTAGGCTTCCCAGAGAGTTGGGCTGAGATCCAAAGATGAGTAGTCATTAATCAGGAGAGCATGAGGATGAATGATGCAGGAAGGATGTCAGGTGAAGGAGAAGAAAGTACAAAAGCCATGTGATGGGAGGATGAGATGAATGATGACACTTTTATGCACAAGGAATGGGCCAGTAGGAGGAGCCAGATAATACTGACTTTATAAAGGACTTTGGTCTTAATCCTAAAATCAATCAGAAGCCTTTGAAGAATTTTTAAGCACGTGTTTGATAGAATCAGATTTGCATAATGAATACATTATTTTTGCTTGAGTGTGAAGAATAAATTGAGATGGAGGAAGGGGCAAGAGTGTCAAGACAAAACTAGTTAGGAGGCCTCTGGAGTGACTGAAGGAAAGGGTGACGATAGCTTTGAACTACAGAGTGGTGACAGCGATGGTGATGGAGGCAAGTATGAAGATTTGAAAAACACTTTAGGTGATAATTTGATAACATTTACTGTTGGAAAAAATAGGTAAGAAAGAGGAAAGGTCAAGGATGATGTCCATATTTCTGCAGGTTTGGTGGAGTCATTCACTAAGAAAGGAACTCTTGAAAGGGGATTAGATTTGGGGATAGAATAATTAGTTCAATTTGGTTATGTTGAATTTGACACACAGATACTTTTGAGTCATACAAGTGGGCATGTCAAGTGCCATTTCTGTATATGAATCTGGAGGAGAGATCTTGCCTAGAGGCAAAGACATTTGAATGGCTCATTTCCGATAACAATTAAGGATAAATGCAACTGCTTAGGAAGAAGTGCTGGAAATGTGAAGATGATTATAAAAGATCCTTAAGGAAGAACTCCAAAATTAAGACTCAGTAGTTTTCTTTCTTTCTTTTTTTTTTTAAAGACTTATTTATTTGAGAGAGATAGAGGGCACGCAGACACGGCACATAAGCAGGGAGAGGGGCAGAAGAAGGGAAGACAAGCAGACTGCCTGCTGAGCAGGGAGCCCCACTGGCTTCATATTTTAAAATATAATCTGATATTTTATCAATGATAAAACATGATATTTCAATCTATGTTTTAGTCCTTTGAGACGAAGAGAAAAATATACCATTTTTATTTCATCAACTTTTATAAATATATTTTCATATCTTCTAGAATTTTATCTACCCAATTAAATTTTCCATTGATGTTAAAGTGGAAAATGTCAAATATTGCTCTCAGCTCTTAATTGTCACAGAGAATTACCACAGCTCTCCACCTGTCAGTTGCCTTTAGTCCAAACTTTTCCAGTTCATTCTTTTTTCTTTTGTCAGATATTTTTCTAACATTTGAATCTGATGGTGTCACTTTCTTACACAAAATTCTCCAATGTTTCCTCATTTTCTATCCAAGGATAAAATCTAGACCTTTTGCCCCTCTCCATGTTCCCTCGCTTACATATTTATCATGATTTCTCCTCTGACTCCTTTCCCTATTTCATCTCCTTCTATTACTGTTTTCTCAGTGTGACTCTCCAGCAATATTCAACTATTTGCATGGCCAGAACACAGCATATGCTAGAATACTTTTATGACTTTTCATGTGTTCCCGAGCTGCCCTATGCTTAATGGTCTAATACTCATTAATTCAAAATACTTAACAAGTAACTGTAATGTGGCAGACACCTTTTTGGGAATTTGGGATTCATGAGTGAACAAAGGAAAGATGATGTGTACTACAGGACAAAAATAGCATGGTAAGTGGTAGAAGTTGTCAGATGTGGACCATAGTTTTGTATATGATTATTGAGGTGACATTTGAACCAAGACTTGAAGAAGTTGAGGGAGCTGGCCAAGGGGGCATCTGGAGGAAGAGTGCTCTATCCAGAAGTTCATGCTGCTCTCAGTGCTCTCTGAAGAGTACTCCTGATGTATTTGAGAAACATCAGGTTGTCTGGTGTGACCAGAATAAAGTGAACAAAGGGTAGAGTAGTAGGAAATATGGTGAAGAAGGTAAGTAAGAAGCAAGCTGTGTGGGTCTTTGTAGGCCATTGCAAGGGCTTTGGGTTTTACTCAGAATAGATGAAGAATTCTTGTGGGATTTTGATCAGAGAAATTATCTGACTCAAATTTTAAAAGGATTATTCTGGTTGCTGTGTTGAAAAGGGAATATGGCGGGGAGGGACGCGGGTAGAAACAGTGCGAAGACCAGTTAGAAAACTCCTGCAATAACATCGGTGAGAGATTAAGAAAGTTCAAATGAGGATATAATAGTCAAGGTGGAATTTCAGGGTATATTTTTAAAGGCTGAAGAGCTGAAAAATGGGATATGATAGAAAGGGAGGATGTACTAATGACCTCAAGGTTTTCACCTTTACTGCTGAATGGGGAAAGCTGCAGGAGGAGGTTTTGGGAAGAAAGGCCAGGTGCTCAGTTATGGGCATACTGAATTTAAGATGTCTCTTAGATGTGCAAGTACAGACAGCAAGTACATGATGTAAGTCTACAGTTGGAGACAGAATTCTGGACTGGGGGTATAAATTTTGGACATTGTTGACAGAAATAATATTTAAAGTCATAAGCCTGGGAACTTAGAACAGAGATCTGGGCATTCCAGAGGGAGCACGAGCAAGTAAGACTGAGAAAGACTATCAAAGAGGTAGAAAGAAAACCTGGTGAATGTTATACTGGAAGTAGTCAGTGAGGAAGTCAATCAAAAATGAGGGTACCATCAACGTGCCAAATCCGTCATCTGAAAAGCACTTACCTGTCTCAACTCACATTCAGCCTATGAAGCACCTCTTACTCCTCTCCCATGGAGCTGCAGGAACTCCTCTTCTGACTGCCTGCTGCTTCCACCTCTGTAACAGGAGCTTCTCAGAAGGTGATCTGCCCACTACCCGCACTTTGCTTTCTTCATATCTATCACCAGATTCTGTTCTACTTCAGCATTTCCCCCCTGAATGATTCTGCTTTTCTTTCTCTCTCCCCTGCTTCTACCTTAGGCCAAAATGCTGTTGTCTACATACTAGAGTAAAGAAATTGTCTTATAACCTCTTCCTCCCACAGCTTTGACAACCCAGCTCCATCTCTCCCTGACACTACCTCCTGACAGGTGTTTTTGTTTATTTATTTGTTATCTATCTTTTTTTTTCTGACCAGTGTTTTTAAAATGCAGCTTTCACTATGCTCTGTGCTTGGAGCGGGGGGGGACTTTTAAAAATTGAAGAATCACCCACAAACAGAAACGTACACTTACCGTTATCGTATACCTCATTAAATCTTCCAAATTCAACATCCTCATGTAACCAGTACCCAAGTCAAAAACAGAATATTAGTAGAATCCCGTAGAAGACCTCCTTCAGCACCCTCCCACTGTCCCACACCCCCGCTACCAACTTCTATTCCTATGGATTAGTTTTTCCTGTCTTCAACTTAAGTTTGGCACTGTATTTGTGAAATTCATTCATGTTTTGTGGGCAATTGTAGGTTTTTCCCCTTCTTTTTTTTTTTAAGATTTATTTATTTATTTGGGAGAGAGAGGGAGAGCGTGCACACAGGAGAAAGAGAACAAGAGAGAGAGAGCATGAACAGGGGGAGAAGCAGAGGGAGAGGGAGGAGGCTCCCCCCCCCGAGCAGGAAGCCCAACTCAGGGCTCAATCTCAGGCCCCTGGGATCATGACCTGAGCCAAAGGCAGACACTTAACCAACTGAGCCACCCAGGCTCCCTGAGGTTTTTCTCCTTCTTACTGCAGTATATTATCACAGTGAGTGAATATACGAAAGTTTACTTATCCATTATATTACTGACGGCTCATTTCCACTTTGGTGATATTACAAACACTGCTACTGTGACAATTCTGGGCTATGTCTGGTGATCAAGTGTTTGCATTTCTATTGGATGTGTATTAAGAAGTAGAGTTGAGAGCATTTCTTATCAGCCAACACTTGCTATTTTCTGTCTTTTTTATTTTGGCCATTTTCTAATGGTTGCATCGTGGTGTCACACTGTAGTTTTACTTGTACTTCACTGATGTCTAAGCAAGTTGAATACCTTTTCTTTCATATATTTATCATACAACCGGACATGAACTTTTGTGAATTGCCTGTAAAGGTCTCTTTTCCATTTTTCCAAAAGGTTGTCTAATTTTTGCATATTAATCTGAGGGTGTTCTTTTTTTTTTTAGATTTTGTTTATTTATTTATTTATTTGAGAGAAACAGAGAGAGAACACAAGTGGGAAGAAGAGGGAGAGAGAATCCAAAGCAGATTCTGAGCTGTGTGCTGAACACAGAGCCCAAAACAGAGCTGGATCCCACGACCGGGAGATCATGACTGGAGCGGAAACCAAGAGTTAGACGCTCAGCCAACTGAGCCACCCAGGTGCCCCAGCTTGAGGGGTTTCTTAACCTTTCTGGATACAAGTCTTTGCTAGCTTTATGTGTTGCAAATCTCTTCTACTCTGTAGCTTGCTTTTCTATTCTCTTAGTGTTTTGATGAAAGAAATTAATTTTAATGCAGTAATTTTTTTCTCTTATAGTCGGAATTATTTCTTTGAGATCTTTGCCTATACCAAGTTCATAGAAATATTTTCCTGCTTTTATCTCAAAGCTTGTTTTACCTTTTATGTTTATATTTGTGGTTCATCTAAAATTGATTTTTGTGCCTAGAATGAAGTAAGAGTAAAGATTAATTCTTTTTCGCACATGTATATTCAATTAACCCAGCACAATTTATTGGAAAGGATACACTTTTGCTGCTGTATTTATGTCAACTTTGTCATAAATTAGATGACCACATGGTGTTGGTCCATTTCTGAATTCCCTCTTCTGTTGGATTCGTCTATTCTTGCCTCTTTACCACACTGGCTTCGTTACCATAGCTTAACAAGTCTTCATTTCTTATAGTGTAAAACAAGCAGCTTTGTTTGTGGGGTTCCCCCCCAGCTTGCCATAGTTGTTATTGGCCCTCTGA
Organism: Ursus americanus; assembly: GCF_024610735.1. NCBI lineage: Eukaryota > Metazoa > Chordata > Mammalia > Carnivora > Ursidae > Ursus > Ursus americanus. The sequence goes on from NC_142146.1 coordinate 43,256,619, forward strand.
ATTTTCACATAAATTTTAAAATCAATTGATCAATTTACAAAGAAAATTCTGTTGGGATCTTGATTGGGATTACGTTGCCCTGTGAATTTTAAAAAGCTCTTCAGATAATTTTTATGAATACCAAAATTGAAGAACCACTGAGCCATGATTCTTAAACTTAAGCACCTGTCAGAATCACCTAAAGAACTTGCTGAGACGCAGATTCACAGATTTCTGGGTCTTACCCCTAGTACTACTAATTCAGTAGGTCTGGATAGGCCCAAGAATCTGCATTTCTAAAAAGTGCCCAGGAAATGGTGATGCTGCTGGCATACTGTGAGTAACACTGCTCCAAGCATGTTGTAACAATCCCTTGTACCTTCTTCTATTTATCAGATCAGATTGTGGTTAGTTTATATTCCCAAAGACCAATGAGTGTCATGAAAGACTATACTGCAATATTTGTAAACAAAGATGAATGGGCTACAGAACTCATAAGCAGTAATCGTGTGACTAATCAGGATAATACAATGGCCTGGCCTTGATCTGATTGATTCTGAGGGAAATTCAAATTGTGGGTGGGGGATATGGTTCTATCACAGCCAAATATAAACTATTGTTGATTCAAAGACCACCATTTACTGTCTTCCCTTGAGTTAACTCAGCCTTCCTATGAGCGCTTATTATCTTAAAGATCAGTACAGTTGACCCTTCAACAACATAGGTTTAGGCTGCATGGGTCCACTTATACACGGATTTTTTTCAACAAATACAGGACAGTACTATAAATGTGTTTTCTCTTATGGTTTTCTTAATAACATTTTCTTCCCTCAGCTTACTTTATTGTTAGAATACTGTGTATAATACATATAACACATATAAAATATGTGTTAATTAACTGTTTATGTTACCACTAAGGCTTCCGGTCAAAAGTAGGTTATTAGTAGTTAAGCTTGTAGGGATTCAAAAGTCATATGTGGATTTTCAATTGCACAAGGGGGTTGGCACCCCTAACGCCTGTATTGTTCAAGGGTCCATTGCAATCAGACCAATGATTACCTCAATCCTGACACCCCGTGTATTTCTCTGCATTAAAACCATTTCAATGTAGCTCACACAGCAGAGTTAACACCTACTCCTGTTATTCTACTTTATTCTTCATTAAAAAAAGTAACAGTATCTTTTGTAGCTCTCACTATTTGCTCTCTCACCTGCTCATTTATGTTTATATATTTAGCAGAAGAAATAAAAATGAAAAAAGACTACAACTTAACCCTCCCCCTTTTTCAGACTTACAGTGTGTCCCAAACACTCAATATTTTCTGCCAAGTTAGTATCCTTTAACTCGCTTCTCCTAATATAGCTATACTATTAATAATACACTCTGCATACAGGAGACAAGCTGCACTGCATGACTTGCTGCAACAAGTCAAAACTCGGTGCTTGCTCCTAAGATGCAAGTCAGTAACACTCTGGAAGATGTCCCAGTCAGAATGGTGACACAATCTTATCTTGCATGCCAGTTCACCTAGCACTTAGGTGTTCTCAGCAAGATGAGGGTAGAGAGAAGTCTCATTCTAGTTGGGAAAAGTAAAAGTACCTTCTCTGCCATATGTTTCTAAAAATTTCCGCTAAATCCCAGACTTGGTGGTCAAATCTGTAACCTGGAATATCCTCCAATCTTGGAAATGTTTAATGCACCACATCCATTGAACAAAGCTAGACACTGAATTCTAGAGTTTAAGTGACCTTTGTCAAGTCATGCAGCCACATGGTCATAGACTCAGGCTGGGGACCCACTCCTGACTCCTACTTACACTCCATAGAACTGACCCTAACTCTGCTGGCAACACTAACATCTTTTTCCCGTATATGTTTCACTCCTGTACAGTAAGTAGATTTATATTAAAGGCTGTGAAGACAAAACTATGGCAAGTTGAACTCAGAAACCGTTTTTTAAAGATTTTTTCTCCAAATTTTCCCTCTGTCTTCCAGCTTTCACTGGATTATACTTTTCTTTCTGTAATTCTCCCGTTCAGTTATTTGAAGTAGGTCATGTTAACGTACCTTCCCATCTCCTTCCATAAACAACTGCACTTTGTTGTTTTCAAATGGGTCCATTATGATGTCCATAAGAAACATTTCCCCAAAGACATGGTTGCTGTTGCTAATTCCAAGTCATCTTCCTTGAAGTCCCCACAAAGTCTTTCTCTGTCCTCTAGCTTACTTCCTCCAAAGTTCGCCTCAGTAATTTACCTCCTATCAAATCTAAAAGTTCTAAAGTTCTAAAAGTAACTTCACATTTACACTAACACTATAGTGATTGTGCTAGCATTTGGGCTAGAACTCAATTAAAGACCAATATCAATAATAAAAATGACATCAATAAAATAGTAAAACTAATGCATGTTCATCACATGTGTAAATGGTTAGGGCTAAAAGCTTAAGAGAGATGGGATATATTTATTGAAGACATCAATAGACTTTTATTATCAGACTTCAGATTCCTGATACAAAATGCAAAATATCTCAAGTTCAGATATGCTTGTGGAAAGTCATTCTTTCAGAGAACGTAAAGACTATAGTTAATTCCAATTAATAATAACTGCAATTAATTATAAACCTTTTAATTAATGAATAACTCAATTTTATATTATCTGTGTAAACAGGAAACCAGTTATCTTATTTGCTGATTCTTTTTTCTTTATTTAAATATTAACCAGTCCTCTCCCCATAGCAATGGCATAAACAGTTTATGTTCACATATATTTATGATTAATATTCTAACAGTGTTATAAAACAGGATGATAAAAATAAAAATAAAGAATAAGAGACAGGCAATCAGAGTCTATGTTACCCAATATTTTGATCTTACTTATACATCATAATGTTTTCTCTAGCTGGTCCATATTTTGTCCATGCTACTAAAATCCCCAAACATTAGAGATCAGAGTTTTACATAAAGCTAGTGTTTCATATGGAAAATATGAATATCAAAGCCTTTTTAAAATTGTTAAATAGCTGCGAAATAGCAAAACTTTCTGGATTTCATTTGCAATCCAAGGAAGAGCTGACTGGTTTATTACAATTAAGTAAGCATTCATCAGTAGATCAAGTCCTACAGCAGGTAGCTCATGGGAGTAACCAAAGAACGTGGCTTCCTCATTGTGTACAAACACACACACACACATCTGGGGCCTTGGCACAGTCTGATTTTCTTAACTCCTCATAACAAGATCCTGATTTGAGTCTCTCCTTCAGTTTTTGTGCTAGAAAAATCTATAGCTTTCTGTGGTCATTTCTACCTCAGCATTTCAACTGTGAGCAAGACAGAGACATGAAAGCAAATAGGCATTTTTCAAACAAGCATCAGATTCTATGAATCAAATTTTGCTCAAAGTATTCTTTTTTTTTTTTTCAGATTGCTTTATGTTTCCTATATCACAACTGATGGAAAAACGGCTGAGAAATGAGATTTGGCACATTCCCTGTGGGATAAAAGATACTTTAAAAAAATACCTTAATGATTACTGACACTGAAATGCTAAACAGCTCAAATTTTTTTTATCTGGATTAGGAAAAAAAAAAGCTTATTTCCTGCAAATTTTTCTCAAGATTCTTGTTATTTTGTAACTTCAGTATTGATCTCTGCCTCCGAATAGAGGAGGGCTCATTCATAAGATGTTAGAGCAAATAACAATACAGGTGCTACTGTAAGGAAGCCCGATAGACCATGAGATCCTAGACTGACAGCCAGATACGCTACGGCTGATGAATTAACAGCAAAGGATTCACCACAGGTTTCTTTAAGAAGCGTATATGCATATTATGTTTGTTTTACAGAAATATGATTACACATAATCTCCAAGAGGATAGGAGCAATGTAAGAATGTACCCATTCTGAAATGGGAAAAAAATGGGAGTGTGATAAGGATTTCAGGAAACTACATTCTCCTTCTCATCCATCTTTTTCATTGGCTGGGATTGTTTCAGGTACACTTATTTTTGTATGATTGAAAACCCTAGTACACGGCACAGAGAAAATGCTCAATATGCAAATACTAAGTTGAATGCTAAGAATGAAGAGATTGGAACAAAATGTTCCCATGTGCCAGAAACGCTTATAAGCTAAATGTTAGTTGTGCTGGTTGTTACTTGAAAATCATTTCCTCATTTGAAAGCAGTTTTGTGGTATATTTAATGAGATACACCTTTGCTTATGTGTGATTGTAAAATGACTGTTTTTACCTTTAGAGGTATCCCAAAGCAGTAATTTATGTTGACATTACATATACATATCCTTCTCCTTTGAAGAGAATCAATTTTTCGGGTATAAACAACTGTACTGCCAACACTCCCTATTTGTTTTTACTCTCAAGACCCTTCTCAGCATATTCCTGAATGCCTGCAACAGCTTCCTGCTTGGTACCGCCCACCCCAGTCTCTCCTCACTCCACTCATTCTTCCACTTTCTGCCAGGGTAATCTCCCTAAGATCCCTCATATAATACGTTTCAATATATTCTAAAACAAAACAAAACCATAACAGGTATTGCTGGAGTTCCAACCACTCTAGTCTAGAAGCTATTTTTATAACCCCCTCAAACTCTAGGATTGAGGAATGTGCACCAATGAGGTGTTCAATCAACACCGAGTCACTGAATGCATGGCTATTTGGTCCAGTCCTGATTCTGTCTCTTACTAGCTGGGCGACGTAAATAGTAAGTCAGAGAAATGCCAGTGTCCTCTTTCTGTAAATGGGGCAATAGCAATAGTTACTTCATAGGGTGATTCTAGAAATTGAATCGGTAGTTTATGTGAAGAACTTAGACAGTAGCTGGCACATAATGAGCCCTTGTGAACATTGCCGTAGATCTGGTGCTACTCGTGTTAACAGTAAGCTTCCTCTAACCCTTCCCACCCCAAACTCATGCAACCTCCCTACTACTCATTGTCTAAAGGAGCTTCTCAGACTCAGGAATAAGAAAGGGCACAGTGAATGACTGCACACAGAGCAGGTGGAATTTACCAGGAAGTGAGGTGAGGTGGGCCAGTAAGAGCTCTAGACCCAAAACCAGGTTCAAATCCCGCGCCTTCTCTTACAAACTACTTTCTTTGAACTACAGTTTTCACTTGCAAAATGGGAATAATAACTACCTCGTGAGGTACTTATAAAGTAACAATTGGCAATATTTGTTGAGCCAGTTGTTTGCTCTTAGCTTCAATTTTCTCATCTAGGAAATGAGGATAATAGTATGTATCCTACATCGAAATTGGGGAAATTAAGAATGACAATAATGGCTAATATTTCTTCAATGCTGATTTTGCTTAACACTTTGTGTTGATCAGACTCAGTAATAAATGCCCGGTGCTGGACACACAGTAGGTACTCAATACATACTAGCTATTGTTTTTGTTAGTAATTGTTTCATTGGGTCCTTAGACCAACCATAAGTAGGTGCTATTCCTGCTCAGCTGGGACCATTATGCTAAACATACATATCTTTTAATTTGAAATTTTCCAATTTGTAATTTTTCAAATAATATTTAATTAGTATTTTAAATCAGGTGGAAGCCAAACAAAATATGTGTCCTTCTGCATGGTCATACCTAGTTTCATGAGAAAGAGCTGATGACAGTTTTCAGGCCATGGAACTGGATAAGTGGGAACAATAGCAGGATGAAAACTGTGTGCTAACCATAGTGGAGAGACTCACAGAAGTTCATGGAGCTGTTTCTTTGAAATTCCTAGAAGTAACCGCCCTAGATACATAGGAGGTGGAATTGAAGGATTTAGAATTCTTCTTCTCTTTCTCCCCTTCCTCTTCCTCTTTCTTCTTGTTATTATTATCTTATTGCCATTATTTTATTTCCTAGATCCAATAGGTGTAGAAATGTGACAAAGCAACCTGAAAACTAAAGCATTAGACTGAGATTTGAAGAATTTCTTTATTCCCTGATTTGAAACACAGAATAATAATTATAATATTTATAGCTCATTTATACCCAATAAATAATTTCTGAGTGAACTTTGTATCCTATACATTTTTTCTGCTCACTTGAAACAATATAGGGAGAAAATTAGGTGAAAAAAAATGCCCTTTTGTGTATATATTCATATGTTCTCATCCTCAGGTATTTTTAAGCTAATCATCTCAAAGAATTCCTCAAACTGAAGTTCTCCTGAAAAACTTATTTTTCTATAGCCCTAAATATTCACAGTTCACCTCAGACACATATAATAAAGCATATTATACAACTTCATTTATACATATGTGATATACTGATGATCAAGTGAATGAAACATTTTGTCAACCCCACTTATTTTTCTTTAAAAATGTGATATAAAATAGTAGTGAAAATGTAATATAAACAAAAACGTACCAATATTCACTAAGTGTATTTGTGAAGATTTATCCACATAGAGGTCCTAAGAATACAGTATTTGCTCTAAGAACAAGGAAATATAAATTGGAATGCAAGCAAAATGTGAAATGGTAACAGGACTGACCTAGAGTTCTATCTCAAAAGTTCAAAAAAAAAAAAAAATCCAACACATTTCATCTTCGTCTTTAAAATATCATTTATTTAGACGTTTGTAAATCTTTACCTGGATGCAGAAAGGGTAGTTGATAATAAAATCACTTTTGCTAGCAAGATACAAAGACACAAATAATAAATCAAGTGCAACTTGCAAATACCTAACAAATGTGAATCACCTACATTAGCACCACAATTAAATACTTTCAAAATATTTTTAAGCATTAATTTCATGTTCAAACCTTGCAAACAGACGGTTTTGGCCTTCGTACTTCCTTAGTTGTGGGAGAATCTTTGTTGTATGCTACAGGCATGCTCTTTCCTGATGCAACATCCCCATCTGGTGAAAACGGATCTTTGCAGTCAATGGCTCATTAGGGCAGGAATCATTAGTTGAATTTGCAGACATAAATAAAGTTACTCTAGAATAAAATGCCATAACAATAACACTATTTTTTAAAGACCATTTTGAAATTACTTGCCTTAGATTAAAAACAAATAGGAACGAAGTTGTCGCTAGTATCTTGTGGGTGGAAGGGGCTAGGGAAATTTCAGAAGAGAGTAAATGGTGAAGGGCCATTCCAGGGTAATGAGAACAGGTTAAATTTGGGGTTTGTTTCAATCCTCCATCACTTGGCAAAATCGAATCCTGGGTCATTCTAGACTTGCTGAAATGATTTGCATATATATAAACAATGACAAGAAATCATCATGACAAACACATTGCCTCTTAATATTTCTCAGTAAGAGAAAAAAGCAGAAATGATATGACAACCAGTTCGCTTCTGTTACCGACTCAAAAAGTAGAAGGTAAACAAACCAGACAACTGGAAATAAGAGATTTTCTAAGATACTTCAGCTGTAATTGTCCATGTTCAAGTTGCTTTTATTTCTAGAGTTAATGAACAGTTGGTTCTACTATTGGACATAAAAAAACCACATATTTAATTGTTCCTTAGGTCTAGCTTATATTTGAAGATGCATTTTGTGGAAAATACTCCAGAATTATAATGATATGAGTAAAATATTTAAGCTATTTTTTATGCTTTTTGATTATTAAATATATTAAAACATGCTTAATAAATCTAACTTTTCTGTCCTAGAAAAATATATGGGATTAGGGTAAATGAATATTATTAAAACATGTAAGTGGGTAATCCCATCACAGAGAGAACCAATAAAATATCTCTGGGTTATCTGTTACCAGCCAAGAATAATTCTTGGTATCCTAAAAACTATTTTATATATATATATATATATATATATATATATATATATATATATACACACAAATATATACAAATAACTGTCTGCATACATGTGTACACACATGCACAAAAATACTATAATGACGTCGCAAATTGAATAATAAACTTGACTAAAACCTGTGAAGGTCTTTCAAAAAGAATTTTGCAGGGGCGCCTGGGTGGCACAGTGGTTAAGCGTCTGCCTTCGGCTCAGGGCGTGATCCTGGCGTTGCGGGATCGAGCCCCACATCAGGCTCCTCTGCTATGAGCCTGCTTCTTCCTCTCCCACTCCCCCTGCTTGTGTTCCCTCTCTTGCTGGCTGTCTCTCTCTCTGTCGAATAAATAAATAAAAATCTTAAAAAAAAAAAAAAAAGAATTTTGCAAGCCTTATAAGCTACCAATTGATTGCTTATGAGTTTAGTTCAGTATTCGTAGCCAGCAGTGTTGTCAGTTACTATAAACAATCTCAACCTCTATGTGTCCCTATTTATAGCTCAGAGTCTGAGTCATACCATAGGAAAGAGGACAGTTTTTGTTCTTGGAAAAACTGCTTTCTGATCTTCTTTGCATGATAGCGACTAATTTATAAAAGCCCTTTGTCTGGCTAGTAGCTTAATTTTATTTTTATTCCATTAAGGCCCTGGAAGACTTTGATGTTATTGTTCACAAAATAATAGAAAAATAACTGTTTTTTTAATTTAAATTCAATTAGCCAACATATAGTACATCATTAGTTTCAGATGTAGAGTTCAAGAATTCATCAGTTGTGTATAACACCCAGTGCTCACCACATCACGTGCCCTCCCTAATGCCCATCACAGTTACCCCATCCCCCCACCAACGTCTCCTCCCGCAACACTCAGTTTGTTTTCTAGAGTTAAGAGTCCTTCATGATTTTTCTCCTTCTCTGATGACTTCCCATTCAGTTTTCTCTCCCTTCCCCTATGATCCTCTGCACTGTTTCTTATATTCCACATATTAGTGAAACCATATGATAATTGCACTTCTCTGATTGAGTTATTTCACTCAGCATAATCCCCTCCAGTTCCATCAATGTCAATCTAAATGGTAAATATTCATCCTGATGGCTAAGTAATATTCCACGGTATATATGAACCACATCTTCTTCATTCGTTGATGGACAACTCAGCTCTTTCCACAGTTTAACTATTGTGGACATTGCTCCTATAAACATTGGGGTGCATGTGCCCCTTTGGAGCAATACATCTGTTTCTAACATAATTTTTTTAAATGTTCTTTTTTTTTTTAAAGATTTATTTATTTATTTTTAGAGAGAGCATGCAAATGGGGGCAAGGGCAGAGGGAGAGAATCTTCAAGCAGACTCCCCTCTGAGTGCAGAGCCCCCATGTGGCTCCAACTCACAACCCATGAGTTCATGACTTGAGTCAGAACCAAGAGTCCAACACTTAACAGACTGAGCCACCCCGGCACCCCTAAAAAAAATGTTCTTAGAGGGATGAAATAATGGCTCGTTTTAGAAAGATCAAGTTTTCCTGATGGAAATACATATAGATATAGATATTTATATATCTAAAAATTTATTATACATCTATAATAAATTTGGTATAAATGAAATATAAAGGGTATATTTAAAATAGGTGGCAAAACATCATTGTCAAATTAAAATAAATGCATGTTTTGGTATGGTTTCAAAAGTTTTTTGTTTTAAAATACTAATATAGCTTTTTCCCAGACTCTTGTGAATCCTCAAAGAAGAAAATAGTTATCCTTTCTCTTTTCTGGTTTTCTGATGCCAGTGTCTATTTCTCAGTATATACCAATATTAGGTGTTCTCTTTAAAGCTAATACTTAAAAATATCAACAGAGTTCAATCAAGTCAGTTGCTTCTTTGAAGGTTGTATACCCTAATGGTTAAGATCATGGACTATGAGTCTGAATCCTAACTGTTTCATTTACTAATTATATGACTTTAGACAATAGATTTAGATAAGGCACACACTTTTGTGCCTCATTTCCTCATCTGAAAAATGAGATTTTATATATAATAGTATACAATAATAAATAAGTAAATACAAAGAACATGCCTGTCATATAGTATGTGCTCAATGTATTTTAATGATTATTTATATCAGCCTGATAAATTTTTGTGGATCATTCATTCCTTTTTTTTTTTTTTTTTTAAGAGGGAGTGAGAGGGCTCAAGCGAGGAGGGGCAGAAGGAGGAGAGAGAGAGAATGTTAAGCAGGCTCCAAGCCCAGTGCAGAGCCCAATGCAGGGCTCGATCTCACAACCCTGAGATCATGACCTGAGCTGAAATCAAGTCAGACACTTAACTGACTGAGCCACCCAGGTGCCCCAATGTGGATCATTAATTCTAGTGTCCAGGGATTATCTTTCTAACTAACTTTGTCTGGTTTCAATAAGTGCCTTTCATAAGCAAAGGCTTGGTAAATCATTCTAATGATGGTTTTGAAGAAAATTATCATCATTTAAATCTAGTAATCTAAGAAATTCATTCAACCCACATTGAAATATATAGTAAAATAATATTTTTTAATATTTGAAAAAGTATGTGTTCTCACAGACTGTTTTTTCTTTCTGATTAAAGTTTCCATTTAGAAAAGTATTTCAGGTATTTCTTTCAAACTAGTGCTGATTGTCAGAAAAACTATGGCCATTATCTCCATTTCAATAGACAATTCTACGTATCACATAGTGTCGATATATTGACAATTTTTAAAGACAATCTTTTAGTCACCTAAGAGATACAATATTAAAACTGAAGTAACTAAGGCTACAAAAAGAAAAAAAAATTTTCAAGCTCTCAAATTAAGATAAGACCATCCATGATTTAAGGGAAAGCACGGGCCCGAAAAGGTCCTTTGAGCCATCATTCAGAACCATACAACTTGTTTTATTGAATAAATCACCATTTCTTTGAAGTTTAAATTGTGTCATGTTAGAAACAGTTTGAAACGTAGAATACTTTTAAAGTATTTCAGATCATTTCGCATTTTTATTCCGGAAGCAAACGCCAAAAAAATCTTCTATTTAGAGATTTTAGCAAACGGCTGAGATTAATTTTTTAGATTTAATGTGCAGAGAAAGTAAGAGAAAAAGACTTTTCTAGTGTACCAAACTGTATTTTCCTTCAAGATTATTTAAGGTTTTCACTATGGAGTCTTCAGCTCAATGATATCTAAATTAGCAGAAAAATATATGTAAAGTCACTGCAGGACTTTGAAAGCAAAGATATGAGACACAAACCCATTTTAAGCCTGCTGGTGGCCTAAGGGTTTTTAAAACATTATCCAGTAATGTTCAGTAGTCTGTTATACCAGAGTTGTCTTATCAAAAAAATATTTCTACTGTGTAAATGACATGCCCAAGAGAGGGCTGCAGTTGTACACAAACAAGGTTGGGTTAACTTTTTAATAACTTTAAAATTCCCAAACTCCAGCCAATATATGATTTTAAGATACAGCTGTTCATCTCCGGAAGTCTCAAAGTTAATGAGGGTTAAGTCTTAAAATGCACTGTGTTAGAGTTTGGGAAACACCTGGAAGAAGTGAGATCCAGAATATCTGATATCCTTTCATGTCGCTTCTCTGTTCGAGGAAATTTGCCCAAGTGAGCCACCGTCGTACCTTTTGAAAGACACTTGGTTCCCTGAGGATTAATCACTGCCTCTCACAGAACAATCTAATTAGAGTGTGCAGGATGATAATGATTGCTACAAGATCAAGGAAACGGAGTGGGGTTGGGCGTGGGGAAGGCTGTGGAGCAGTAACACTGGAGGAGAGCTAAATTGGACAAGATCACATAAAAGAATATTTTGAAATAAAATATGGCTTAGGGGTGGGTGGATAGAGTTTTGGGAAAACATCACTGAGGTATATTACCATGATAAAGATTTAACTGAAATACCAAAGAGCAATTGAAATCAATATTTTTTTTTCTCAAATTACTTATCTGGGTGGGGAGGTGAACTGGGAGTAGAATGGGGTTTAGAAGTTACATTAATAAGCCTGTTTACTCTACTTAATCCATCCTTGTTGGTATTTTGAAAGGTAGAGAATTTACATAAATAAGTCCATCAAAAGATTTCATAGATATATACTAGTGTGATTTTAAAGATTAATCCAATCAGGTTTCAGGGAATGGTATGTTATGACTGCTTATCTTTTATCAGTTACACAAGTTGATAGTGTTAGTCTTGTGGATTTTGAAGTTTAAAAGGACCTCAAACCACTCCTTGGACATTTCTATCTTTAAGGAGACAGGGAGGAATAGCAGTTTGGAGGATGGAAAGAAGTAACGTCAAATGTTGGGAGAAGCAGAGAGCAGGCTTCCCACATGCTAAAAAGAAAAGTTTCTAAATGGAAACTTTAATAGAACTGAACTAAAATAATGGCTACATGGTTTGGGAAGAGACCAGATTCAATTTTCACATAAGATTGACAGGACCTAATGACTACTGAAATGTGGGAAATAAAAAATATATACTAAAGTGGGATTTCAGGATTCTATTTTGGATGAACAGATAGTTGATTGGGCAACTAATTATATCAGGACAATAAAAGAAGTGAAAGGGAGAAGATATAATAAGTTCATATTGGGACATGCCGTTTGGGACATGTTCTAAATGGAATTGGCTACTGGACAACAGTGTATATGGGTCTGGCATAGGAAGTGACCTCCCCGTGTTTTGTTCATCTTTATTTATACTTTCTATCAGACAGAGTGTAATTAGAGAGAGATTATCTCTTTTCTGAAAATCTGGTAAAACATGTTCTTAAAACTTTGATTATGATACCTATTCAGTTGTTTGCTAGTTATTAATATATTCTGGTTTCTATTTCTTCTTGATTCAACCTTAGACACTTACCAGTTATGAAACGGTCCACTACATCCAAGTTTCCAATTTATAGTTATTTACCATAATCTCTTGCACCCTTTTAAAAATCTCCACTCTATTTGTAGTTATTGCCCCATTTTTGTTCCTAATATTATTTACATGTGACTTTGATGTTATTTTCTTGATTGAGCTTGCCTGTACTTTAATATTGCATTATTCTTTCCAAGGAGTTTATTTTTCTTTTTTGAGCATTTATTGTGCTTTTTATTAACTTCTGCTGTTTTTCCTTTTTTCCACTTACATTTTCCTAGATTTTCTCCTATTTTGCCTTTTTTTGTCTTCCTTTTTCTTTTCTGCCTTCTAGATGTGAATACATTTATTTTCAAGTAGTTTAAGTCTTAGGTTTTTAAGCATAAGGGAAGGGAAGATCTATCCATAGTTGAACTTTTGATTTCTTATTTCATTGCATTGTAACCAATGTAGCCTACATTTAGTATTTTTAAGACATTTTTTGAGATTCCTTATATGACCTAAAAGGTGTTCAGTTTTCTAAGATGTTTCATGTGTGTTTGACAAGAATGTGTGTTATCTATTTGTGGAATGGAGGGTCATAAGAGATATTATCAAACTCACCTATGTTGTCCAAATCCTGTTAAACTTCTAATTTGTTTCTCATGATTCTCAATTTCTGCAAAGAGTATGTTAAAATTTGCCAGGAAGGCTGTATTTGATACAATCTCATCTTAAATCTGTAGATTTTGCTTTACATATTTAAATCTAAGTTACTAGATACTTAAAAGTTCATAATTATTACACATTCTTATGAATATTTTTCTTTATTAGTGTGGAATACTTCTTTTTGCCACCACTTATAGTTTTCCCTTCAAATTTTATCTTGTCTGATAAATAATATTACTATATCACTTTAATTTTTATTTGAGTTGCTTGTTATACATTTCCCATCAATTCTTCTTGTACTACTGTATGCGATATTTCCCCCTGAGGTGTCTCTTGGAAACATACTTAATTTTTTGAACTAGATCTATGAGTCCTCTTTAAAAATAAGTAAATCCAGATCCCATTTCCTGGGTGTCTGGGTGGCTCAGTCAGTTAAGTGCCTGCCTTTGGCTCAGGTCATGATCATGGGGTCCTGGGATCAAGTCCCACATCAGGCTCTCTGCTCAGTGGGGAGTCTGCTTCTCCTTCTCAGTCTCCCTTTGTGCTCTCTCTCTCTCTTAAATAAATAAAATATTTTTTAAAAATCCCATTTTCTTTGCATATTTCTGTACATTTAAATGGATTGTATTTCTTCTGACTCTATTGACATTTAATAATGTTAATTAATAGTCATATTTTGTCATAAAAGTGTAACTGATTACCCTAAAATTATTCTTTAAATTGGGAGATTCATTTATTTATTGCAAAAATTTTTTTGAACTTTTATTATATGTATTCACTCTCCTAGGTGTTTGGAATACATCAGTGAACAAATAAGGCAAAAAAAAAATCCCCGCCTCTGTGGAGTTTTTTATTGTAATTCATAATAACAGCTACGTGTTAGACCCCTTTAGTGCTTTATATATGCCGCCTCTTTTATTCCTCATAATAAACCTAACAGGTATTTATAAACAAGGAAACTGTAATAAGACAAGTAATATTAATAGCCAAATTGGGACAGTCGGGATTTAAAGGGCCATGCAATCTGACTGCTCAAGCTATACCTTTCAAAGTTATATTCATAGTACTTAGAATTGAATGGTTTTACAACCAGTAGATTTCTTTTTATATAATTGGTTTGAGTTTGATATATGATCTAAAACATCCAAACTTAGGTCCAAACATTTTTTAAAAGTGAACCCTGTATTAAGGTTATATGTAGAACTAAAAATTATTAATAAAATCAGAGAGCACATTTTATTATCTGCTCATATATTTTGTGAGAAATGCAATTTAACAATTTCATTTTTCTCAGACAATGCTACATGGATTCAACAAACTTTTTTTTAAGATTTTATTTATTTATTTATTTGATAGAGAGAGAGCACAAGCAGGCAGAGTGGCAGGCAGAGGGAGAGGGAAAAGCAGGCTCCCCACTAAGCAGGGAGCCCAACGTGGAGCTGGGTCCCAGGACCCTGGGATCATGAGCTGAAGGCAGACACTTAACCGACTGAGCCACCCAGGTGCTCTCTGTGTTCAACAAACTCTTAAGAGAGCAAAGAACAGTCGTCCTTGGTTAAATACAAGTTTTGAAAGATAGGAGCAGAAACATACAAGAAACTCTCCTTTTGAATATGGACATAGTATTTGTATCAGTTGAAATGAAAAGTCTGAGGTTTTGGGAACAGAACTCAAGTGCATTGTTGTGCTTACAGCTGTAACACATTGTTTCCTTTGTTACGTTCTCCCAGGTAATAAGAGATCATGGATTAATTTTGGCACTTGTATCTTATTACCCTCATAATTTTTCTCTTTTCTCACTTCCAACTCTTCCTTTCTTCCCTCACTGTTTTTTGTGGCTTCCTCACCATGGGGCTGTGAGGCATTGGTTAGGCAGCTTTACAGACTGCTTCATGGGATGTCCCATAATTTAAAAATCTACATAAAAGGCCCAAAGCACTAGAATAAACTATAGAAAGCACATATAATAATTCAACTTAAACTTAACAGAAGGGAAGAGACTAATATTTTTGTTCCTGCTCTGTGCTGGGCATTTCTCTAATAAGTGCTCATTTTATATTTGTTGAGTTATTAATTATAACATCATAAGCTGTTTAGCATATTTCATGAAGAATTAAGAACAAAAGTCATGGATGCTACTCTAGGTTTATTTTTGATAATATGGTAATTCAAGTTGACATTTGAATTCAAGCCTTCGAAAGGAATCCTGTAATATATTTTCAGGTAAAAGTTCAATTTCCGGAATATTTTCTGAATAAATGTGACCAGCAAAAAGTAAATAAATACATTAAATTAAAAAATAAAAAATATTCTTAAAATGTAAAGTAATTGTTAAATATCAACCATTCAGCCAAAGCAAAAAAATAAAAACTCAATCTCACAATATCTCTGGTTTTTATTATTTCACACTTTCTCATCTTATATTAGCAGTTTGTTTACAAAGAAAGGGAAGATCAAATGTTACCAAGCAGAACATAGCACGGCAAACTCAGGAAGAAGAGAATTACCAACTTCTCCAAATTTATGCACTTATGACAAGCAGTTTAAGGTTCCTAACGCAGTCAATTACTGAAGAATGAATACAAGAGATCTAGGCCACTTACAAGGTGGAATTAGAATGGCAATTTAGCAGAGTCAATATGGACCTCTTACCAGGAGAGACAAGAGAAAAAATAAAACTACAAAAGGACACCCTCTGGGAAAGCTCTCACACATTTGGGCATACTGTCTGGTTAGAGTAGGCCAAAACTTGATACTTTTATTTCCAACCTTTGACCTTGGACATCTGGAAACCCAATTTGAGTCAAACAGAAGGAAGTTTTCTTTTCTATTTCAAAAACTTTGGGAGAAAAAATAAGTTAAGCACTTAGCATTCATTCTGGCAGAAAAAGCTTCTAATATTTATGCACTTGTGGGGAACTCTAAAATATAGAGCATTTGGTTAAAAGAAATAGATGCCCCAGAACTTTAGCAATATCGGGACATTGTTATTTCTGGTGATGGGATTTAGACAAGGGCTGAGATAAGCAAAATAGCCCAGGACTTTGATGCTCTTTGATGTCCTAATTTAATAGACATCCTCCAATTCCAGAATTTAAAGTACACTGAAACATTCTATATCAACAGACATGCAACCCATATATATTTGGTACCATGAATTTTAAAGGAGTTTTTATTTGCAATACAATTTTTAATCATTGTATTGTGTTTAAAAATATACCCAAGGC
Source organism: Ursus americanus (assembly GCF_024610735.1). NCBI lineage: Eukaryota > Metazoa > Chordata > Mammalia > Carnivora > Ursidae > Ursus > Ursus americanus. The sequence goes on from NC_142146.1 coordinate 43,273,130, forward strand.
AATGATGTGATTTGTTAGAGTGCCTTTAATTTATTGACAATATTAAAATTAAGAAGTTATGTCAATAAATATAAGAAATATTATTTTTCCTTTTACATAAAAATTATTTGTCGTGGCATGTGAAATTTTTATTTGACCACCTCTAATATAGAGTAACTTAATTCTTGATCACAAGATAAGCATTTACCCACAGAAAGATATACCGCATGGCTGATGGAGAGAAAACATTAACTATAGGGTCATGGACACTTGGGCTTAATCATTTAAGCACTTTCTAGCTGTGTAATCTTGAGAAAGATATTTAGTTTTCTGAGCCCAGTTTCCTCATCTGTAATAGGCATTTTTACTAGGAGTATTTAGCAGGATAACTGTGAGAGGGAACAATGATTTATGCAGAGCACAGAGTAGACTCTATAAATGCCACCATCATAGTTATTCTTATCAACTTTATTATTAGAATGTTGGAAAATTCATCCAGTGGAACTAGAGAAGTTCCAGAATTATTAATTGCCTAGGCAAATCTAAGTTGTGGCTGTGATTTTAATAATTCTTACATCCCCAGGGGTCATGGCAGCAATGTGAAAGAGAAACTATCTTCCCTTTGTACACAGAAACCACACACAGGGATAATTGGATGTTGGTCAGTTAAAAAAAAAAAAAAACACCTAGAAAATTCTTATGGCATTTGATTAAATTATATTGCAGAAACCATACCTCCTCTATTATGAATATTAACTATCATGTAGTAAGTGTTAATCATTAGTAAAGGATCTATTCACAAGTCACACTGAAAACTATTCTTTCAGCACCATATAAAAGACATTATATTACCATGCAGTTTGCCAAAATGAATTGACTTGGAAATAAAGCAATTGCTATTTGCAGTCTATTTATTGCCTTTTATGGGACTGACTCAATATTTTCTGGTGTTTTGTTTTGTTTTATTGTTTTGCCAAGATTCATTTTGCAAGATTTTGATCCGTGCTAGGAATTTGTGCTTAGCTATTGGCAAGAATTCAAAATATTTACACATTCCCCAAATTTTATGTACATCAAAGAAGTATCATCTCTGTTTGAGTTTTTGATGTTACCTGTTTTAATAATAACTAATTTATATTCTTACCAACTATTGCCTAAAATTATAATCTTGAAAATATTCTGATCCCTATGACTATTGTTTTTATCTGAAGGATAGCTGGATATGTACATGCTTACCAGAGCCTGTGTGTCTGGTCTCTACATAAAAAAAGTTTATATTTATACAGTTACATTAATTCCAGAATTTATAATTATAATATTTTTAAATCATTGAAAATAAATAACTAAAAAGAGAAAAATAAAGTCAACACCCCCATGCAATATACCTACTGTTTTATGGAAGCAAATGAATAGCTAAAGTACCAGTTGCCAAATATGCTCTTGAATCTGAGCTTACACGTAGGTGGGAGGGTATGTAACCATATTTAGTTTCTTTAAAAAGTGTACGCTTTCATTTTCAGCATCAATAGTTTTTATTATCACCACAGAAGTACAGATGCAAAATGTTTTTAGGTTTTTTTCTTCCTTTTTTTTCTTTTTTTTCTTTCTTTTAAAATCTCATGCCTGTGTTTTCTTTTCCTTTGCAGTTCACACAGCGTAGCGCTTTCTGCGAATACACATGCAATTCCCATTATCTATAATGGACCTTGCACGCATCGGGGAGAGAACAAACCCCACTGCGTAGTATCTTTCTTGTGTGGTATTGTGAGCACCTGGTCTACCTTAAGACAAGCCACTTGACCAGTTCTTTGGGCAATTTGTCTTTCATCAGGGAAGGCCATTCCCATCTACAACATACAGAAGTAGACCCCTTCCAGGAGGCCACCAGTCTTCCCACATGGCGAAAACATGGGACTGCCCTTTCCCATGCAGACAAATATTTTTACAAGCATTCTTGATCGTGCTTTGTGGAAGCATTCAAACATGGATAAAAAGCAATCGGTGTACTTACAAATGTAAAAGAAAATGTAGCATGTACATAGTTTATGTTTCTTCTAGCACTCATCATTGATTGGGAGCAAGGAACAATCATTTTCTCAAATTTAGAACCCAAATAGATCTTATACTCTAAATTTAGAGACAGCTTCTAGCCTCTTGGGTTCCATTTCTGATATTCAATATGAGATTCTCTGCATTTATCACAGAAGTAAGCAGACAATAGGAATGATTGTACTCTACAGTGTGTATGCTACTTACCATATATGTGTGAATTTATAGTTATTTTTGACAGTGAAGCAACTGATGGCACTGCTTTAGAACGACTTAATACCTAAAGCTGTACAAGTTGATAGCACAGCCCATTCTAAATCTAATGGTGAAAACTATTGATCCTGTTTGCTACTGATTCTTAGATTCCCCTTGCTCTGGTGGAAGAGATCCCAAACAAGATTCACACAACAGCTTTGTCTCTCTGTATTGTTTATGTCTGTTAAGTATGGGGAGAGAGATGTATTACCTGGACTGTGATGGTTAATTTTATGTGTCAGCTTAGCTAGACCATAGTAACCAGGTATTTGTTTAAACATCATTCTCAATATCTCTGTGAAGGTATTTTTAAGATGAGTTTAACATTTAAATCAGTAGACTTTGAGTCAAGCAAATTACTCTCCATAATCAGTTGAAAGTCTACGTAGAAAAAGACTGATGTCCCTCAAAGAAGAGGGGATTCTGCCAGCAGACTGCCTTCAAATTTGAATTGCAGCATCTGCTCTTCTCTGGATGTCCAATATATCAGTCTACTCTGCAAGATTCTGGACTTGTCAGCTTCCATAATTACATGAGTCAATTCCTTAAAACCTTTGTCTTTATCTCTATATCCATCCATCCATCCATCCATCCATCCATCCATCCATCCAACCACCCATCCATCCATCCATGCTATTGGTTCTGTTTCTCTGAAGAACCCTGACTAACACACGGACTTACAAGTCTCTCCACTTTTCCCATTGTAGACTGCACTATTTTTAACTCCCTCAGAGATCCATCACCTACAGTGTAGGATTGTAAATTTTACTCAAAGAGAAGTATCTAAGATACTCAAAGGTGCACTTGAAAAAAAAAAAACATTACAATTGTATTTCATACTAGCCCTATAGCATAGGTCTATTTAAAGTTAATGATAAGAACATCAAGCACATAGAAACCCAACTCAGCAGTGCTGCCCACAATTTAACTGTTTGATAGCCAAAATTATTTCCTAAACAAGAACTCAACTACAACAACAACAACAACAGCAACAATGAAGATGAAGAGAGAAAGGGGGGAAAAAGTGAAGGAAAAATTGACACATAAGCAAAGCACATGTATAGCTGAAATCTAATTGAGCCAACATTATTCAATACTCATTTTAGGAAAACTGACTATTAAAATTTTCAGCCAATGTAGATAGTAAAGACATCAGAAGATTACTGACATTGTGTTTTTCAATGCTATCAACACCTGGATTATGAAAACATGAGATATTATGCTCATATAATTGTTAATTCTTGGCTGTACTCCTCTTGGCATCTATATTTATATCTAGCTATAAAGTAGAGGGGAGAGAACAGTTATTAATTTAACAAATATTTGTTGAGCACTTACTATGTACCAGAGACAATGCTTGGCACCAACGAGACAATAATGAACCAGGGAAATAATCTCTACACATAGAGTTTTTACAAATCCACTAGGAAATACACAAAACCAAAGAGGAAATCACATTACAGTGGGAGAAAGTGTTGTGATTGGAATGTGTTAGAGAGCACAGTAAAGATATAGGTAATCTGATCTTGGGCATCAAGAAAGGAAGTCTAAAAAAAGAAGAAACTTAGCAGGTGTCAGGCAGGTAGAAAGGAAGGTGAGAGTGTTAAAGCACATTTCATTGATAAAGATGAGCTCAATTATCCAAATCTAAATTTTCTCCTTTTCTGTTTAGGGGCTCTGAATTACCAAAAATTGCTTTTTATTCACTTTGCATGTAGGAATCCAGGTTTTGTATTTATGTGCCCAACTGTGACACATTTTTTAAAAAGAAATTTAGTGTAGAAGTGCCTAAAAGTTGGCACGATATTATCATTCTGCCATTTGTAACGCCATCCACAGAACACCATCGATGATATAGGCCAGTGGAAAGGAACAAAGGAAATGATAATGCAGACATAATTTAGGTTTCATCTTGTAGTGCAGCCAGAGATAAATACAGCCATAGACAAACTCTACATTTCCAAAACCCCCGTCTCAGAGTCGTGACTAGAAGCAGCAGAGCAAGAGAAATAAGAACAGGTTTTCCCAAACTATGATTTGTGTGATATGAATTGTGTTCTGGAAAAACAAACAAGAAGAACCTCAAGGGAACCTGATAGTTTGCAAAAAAGGTATTTTATAAATGGGTCTAAAAATTATATAGATTTAGATAGTTATTTTTATGCAAAAATTGCCTAAAGGTGTGCCACTTCAGAGAAGGCTAGATAATTGCTGAGAGATGAATGAAGTCACCGCATTGAAACTGCCCAACTGCACACAGGCAAACCCTCCCAATAACCATCTCATTGTATGTTATGTTGTAAGTGACTGCTGATCCCAATTGTGCATTTATGATATATTCAGTGTTTATTGTATATTAAACATATAAATTAAATCTAGTGTCAGCCCTAGAAGCTATTAGTTTTTCTGTGAGGCAATTTTTTGCTTGCTCCTTTATGCAAGTAGGCATTAGCATTCACGCGTCCTTGGTGTTTGGAAAATACATGGTAACTTTTAAAAGTTTTATGGTCAAGTAAGTTGAGGAGATGCTGTTCTGAATAATTTGAATAATCTGAATAATTCGCTGGTAGGTAGGTACAGTGAATCAGTCTTAGAACGGGAATCAGGAGCCTGCCTGATCATTTACATTGTATCAAAAAATAAGTTAATCAAATATTGCTATTTTTATTAGAAGTGAGACCATACATCTTTTTTTGCTTCCAAGTGAAGCAACACTTAAGTCACATGATAGAAGTGAAAAAGCTAATTAACTTTGTATACATGGGCAGGTATATGAAGAGTTTCTCCTCTTTTTTTTTTTATGTTTAAAATGGTCACACTTCTGAAAATAGAGTTACATTTGGAACCTCACAAAATGCTGTCCTTTCCCTATTATAATGAGAAAATAGGAAATAGAATATGCCATATGACATTTATGTTGCTATGTATTAATAGCTTATCATCTATATTATAGTTTAAAATAAATACATAATATGCTATTACAGGCAGTGGTAGCACAGCAGAGTCGAAGCCTTATATAACCATTTGATGAATAACTGACTAAATGATTTATTTAAGGTCCTTTATAGCACTGTACTTCCCTCCTATACAGGATTCAGTTTAGAATTAGGTGTGGCATTTAGTTGTCATGTTAGCCTCCTTTGGCTTGAAACATTTCTATAGCCATTCGTTGTTTTCTAAGACGTGGCATTGAAATGGCCACCAAATCCCTCAGCCTATAGCAGTGAACATCCAGCTGCAACTGCCTCTGGAGGATAGCATTTTATTCACAAAAAAATAAGAAAATATTGGAGCTTAAATGTTTATCAAAAGTAATCTCTTTGTGGATTATTAAACTATAGAAGTTATAGGTACTTCCCAGCTCATGGCTTGTTGGACATCATTAGGCCTATCCTCCTGAGCAGAAATAACACATTGGGCATGACTAGTATTTGCAAATGTGGGGCATTTGCTTGACACTAGTACTTGACATCAGAACTTCTTCACTCTGTAACTCTAGCTCCCTAACTCTTAAAGTCCTTTGAGTTGGGCCTTTATTCAGAGGTTCCATAAGGAAAGCACAATTCCTAGTGAAGTCCTCCTCAAGCTGGGAAGGTGGTCTTCCCCCATTAGCCTACAGAGAAGAGGTTCCTGGAACAGGCAGTCAGATTGGCTGCATCATTCAGGCAGTCGATGTGGCGTCCTAGGCAGGCATCACAATCCGGGTAAGTTTCCCAACTACCTTCACGTGGACAAACATAGAGTGACTTTTTAAACACACACACACACACACACACACACACACACACACACACGCACACACACACACGGAAAAAAAATGCAGTTAAGATATCTAACTACCAAATCCATGTAGTCATAGACTCTGGTCCAGAATATACAGCAACTCTTAATTTCTAATTATTATTCTTAAGCATCTTGTGCTCACCATATCTCAGAACACCAAGAAAATAAACTTCTATTTGTCTCTCTTCAAATACAGAATGGTTTAATGTTATGATAAATCAGACGGCACTAAAATTAATAACTATCAGGTGCAGTGTATTATTATAGTGATTTATAATGCTCAGTACAACTCTTCTAGTGTGATGAATTATCTTCCTAATGATGGTTCTACCAAAATATATCAACAAGAAGATACTTCCAAGTTCGTGCAGTAATATGCCTCAGCATTATATGATTTTTATTACAGAGAATTACATTAGAAGTATTTTGTATTCTTTTTCACACTCTGTTTTTTTTTTCTTCTTAATGCATATAGCATTGTTATATACTATTGTCCTTACTTAACCTGGTTCTGGATCCAGGGTCCTCAATAAAAGCAATAAAAGTCCGAAGTTCAGAACTCTTGGGCACCCCTAACATTACTGTGGAGGACAGAGTTTATGGTGGCTCCAATGGTCCCCACCTCTTGTATTTACCCTTTGTACAATATCTTCCTCTTGAGTGTGGGTGGGAATTCCTTCTAACCAATGGAATATGGTGAAGATGATGGGATGTCACTGACATTATTATGTTATATTACATGGCCAAGGTGTGGGATATCACTCCTATGATTATATTATATAAAACTCCACCTTGCTAACAACCTTGCTGTAGAGAAGCACAGTCCTTTCTGCTGGTTTTGAAGAAGCAAGCATCCATGAATCCTAAAGCTGCAAGGAAATGAATTCTGGGCAACAACTCGAGGGAGCTTGGAAGCAAATCCTTTACCATTTGTTCTGATGACACTGCAACCCTACCCTACACCTCAATCCCAACCTCACAGGTCCCTGAAGAACCCCAACTGTTAAATAAAAAATGCATGCTATTTTAAATCACTACATTTGTGGTGATTAGTTACCTTGAAATAGAAAATTAATACAATTATACTAAATGGACCTCATCTTGATGTTCTGATCTGAAGTTATCTATATGAAATTTCTTTTGGGGTGTGTTAACACAAATTCATAGACTATCAGATTTTTTTTTTTTTTTGGAATGGAGAGCATGAAAGTATGTACCTGAAATCTTAACAGTCCAAGAAACAGTCACTGACTAACCATTTATTATATGCCTAGGGCAATATTTATGAATAAGATATGTTTCTAGTTCTCAAGGAGATTACAGTGGTGTAGTGGAGAAGAAAAACACAGGACCGAGATTATTGCAACATACATGGACTGTTATCAGAAAGCATAGAAAATGGGGCAGGGAGGGGTAATATATATACAATGGCTTTCTTGATGAAATAGTTCTGAGATGGGAGTTGCCATTCAGGGGAAGAAAGGACACAAGACCTGTTGAGCTTTTACGTAATAGGAAATTAATCAATAGTGATTATAACAACAACTAAATGGTTAATATTTATGTCCTTTGAGAGATACCAGGTATTGTTCTAAATGCATTATTTAACTAACTCACACAACAATCTAATGATATACATATTAGCCTAGTTTTACAGAAGAGAATTACTGGGAGTTTAAGGAACATCTGATTAGTGACAAGGAAAGGATTTATTCCTCTGATTTCCCCCCAGACTTCTGGACCTATGCTCTTCCCACTGTAGTATAACTCTTTGGGTAAGGAGTCTTCTGACCTGCTTCTCTTGTTTCCTGCAAAATTACATGCTCTCCAAATTATCTTTGGTTCCACTGGTTTCCTGATCATACATGTTTAAAACACCAAATATGCTGTAGGACAATTATTGTATAACTTATTTGCTACCTTCAATAGAATGTAAATGGTTTGATAGCCAGAATTGTCTAAATCATCTTTTACTCCCCTGTTTCTATCACAAACCCTGAAATAAGAGTGATCAATAATGGAAAATGGATGATGGATGTTTAGGGTCTTTACAGGCAAAAGAATGTTCATTTTACTTATTATGGCCCATGAAGGTGACTTCTAAGAAAGTAAGTCTCATATTTCTGGGCTTGACTCATTCTTACTTACAATCATTTTTAGTTATACATTTAGTAACACAAACAAGCAGATGAGCAAATAAGTGAAAGATGGGTGGATAGATAAGTAGATAGATATAGAAATAGATAAATAACTATGCCTAAAGAAACAAAAAAGGTTGCTTCAGGGGAGCATACAATGATGACCAGCATTACTTAGTGCTTGCTCCAGAAGTTTACTTATGCTAAACTCTTGACATGTTTTGTTTTGTTTTATAATTTAGCCTCAATAGCAACCATATGAGGGAGATACTAATCCTATTAGACAGATGAAAAAAATAAGATTTCAGGGGTTCACAGCTTATCTTCAAGGAGCATGTGAGTGGGATTGATTGTAAGCAAGGCAGTCAGCCCAATGTTCATGTCTGTGCCCTTAATCACTCCACATACTGCCTCCTACTTAGTTCTATAGTTTGCCATTCTGTTTTTTGTTATCATTTGTTATGAGTTAATTCCATTCTTAGTAGGAGTACTTTGAACCCTTTTCTGGACCAATTGTATGGGGCACAGAGGTTCAAAAAGAAAATAGGCCTTTCTGACTGTAGTTGAATGGTGGCCTTCCACAAGTATGTGCACATCTCAAACCCCAGGAAACTGTGACTGTGACCTTACTGGAAAAAGCGTCTTTGTAGATGTAATTAAGTAAAAGATTCTGAGATGAGATGATCCTAGATTACCTGGAGGGGCCCTAAATCCAATGACCAGTGTGTTTCTGAAAGACAGGAGAGAAGACGGTCATATACAAGAAAAGTGCATATAAAGACATGGATTGGATGATTCTGGATGATTTAATTCTAGCACCTACTGCCCATATAGACATAAAGAATTTTACTAGTCTCTTTGAACCTTCCCCCCACTTCATTTTCAAAATAAGAACATGCACCCTGCAAGCTTTTGTGAGCATTAGAAATAATGCATCCAAAACTGAAATTCAAAAAATGGCACTTCTTAACAAAACAAGAACAATAATAGTAGAAAATACACATGAATATTATGCTTGTGTCTAACAACATTCTAATTATCCAGCTCAGAAATCCAATAAATATGCTTATATAAATACTTATTAATGACTCTTAAGAATGCCAATGAGATTCTTTCTAAATCAGCCACTATTATAGGGAAAAGAACCTTTTAGCTTCTAAATCGTAGAGTGCCATTGGATTTTTGTTTCCAGAATTTCGATACTAATTGTTGGTACAACACATCACATTTCAGCTACTTTGGAGATAGTGTGAACATTAAGTTGATGATTTTGCTCAAATCCTCTTAATGATAGCCCTCATTTTAAGGCTCTGATGAAGAAATCAATGATGTCTGATTTAGGAAGTCCTTTTCAAAGTCTACTCCCCATCTTGTACAACCCAATTTACAAAACTCAATTGGTCCTTTTGATCACTGTCACTAATCCAGTTTAAGAGCTTAAAGTCCCCCCAAGTGGCCCTTAATTAATGGTTAATATGAACACACAAGCACACACTTGGACTGTATCTGGAAGTTAACAAACGCATCTGTATCTTGAGATTTGAAAATGACCTTCCTTCTGTGGACAACTGATTGAGACAATACATATAGTAGTTGTTTATAAACTTCAAAAAAAAAACCCGTAGGTATATTGATTGATATAACTGACTCCTATCCTTTCATTTTTACTTTACTGATTCCTCTTCTTCAGAATATTCTATGTGGGGCTGAGAAAAACTGACTACAAGAATATAATAAAGACAAGAGTGTCAATCGACACTACTTCAATTCCTAAAGTACAGTCATTTTATATTTTTAGAGAAGCTAATTAGCTTATTGAAGACCAGATATTTTCGTAGGAATGTTTCCCAAATATAGTTTCTTCCCAAGGTCTTTTAAATGGATAATACATTTTTGCCTATTGTTAAGCCATTGAGGTACAATAAAAGCTTTCTCTTATCTAATTTGTCCATTGCTTCTTCTTGATTCATTCCAATGGTTGTATCATATGCCACTCATTAGAGTACATCTTACAAAAAACAGCAGTTGGAACACTATTTCACTCCAATTTTGCCAAATGATTTGGCAAAAGAATGATGCATTAATCACAAAAACCCAGATAATCTGTAATAAGAAAGTGAGTGTTTCAATAGAAATGGTAAATTTGAAGGAAGGATTAAAAAATACCTTAATATTAATGTCTACCTATTGATATTTATAATCCAATAGCTATTCTCCTTGAGGACTTAAGGGCCATGATGTCCAACAGGGAGTCACTAGCCACGTGTGGCTATTTATATTTAAGTTAAATAAAAGTAATAAGATTTAAAATATAGTTCCTTGGGGGCACCTGGGTGGAGCAGTCGGTTGAACATATGACACTTGGTTTTGATTCAGGTTTCGATATCAGGGTCCTGGGATTGAGCCTTGCATCAGCCTCCTTGCTCAGCATGGAGTCTGCTTGACATTCTCTCTCCCTCTCCTTCTGCCCCTCCTGCTTGTGTTTTTGCTCTCTCTCTCTCTCTCTGTCTTTCTCTCTCTTTCAAATAAATAAATCTTAAAAAAAAAATACAGTTCCTTGGCTGCACTAGTCACATTTCAAGTGCTCAATAGTCACACGTGGCTAATGGCTTTCATATTGGGCAGTGTAAATATCAGAGATACCTTCATCACAGAAAGTTCGATAGCACAGAGCTACTTTGGAGGGGAAATGGTGCCCTCCTCCATTGCCTGTTACTGTTTATGTTAGAAAATAAGAAGTGGCAACATTGTCCATCTAAGATTAAATTATTTCAACTTCTCTTTGCTGGTTAAAAGAGTCCATCTCTTTCAAATGTACTTTTCAGATTGCACACCGCAGAAAATGCCCATGAAATTATAGCTTCAATGGTCTTATAGAAATTATAGTTGTTTCCTCTGTAAAATAATATGAAACTACTCACAGTGATTAAAACACCCTCAACAAATTTATATAGAAATAAGCCATAGCTCAGTTGGTTAAGTATCTGATTTTGGCTCAGGTCATGATCTTGGGGTGATGGGATCAAGCCCCGCGTTGCGCTCCCTACTCAGCAGTGAGTCTGCTTGTCCCTCTCTCTCTCCTTCTGCCTCTCCCCTGCTCATGCCCTCTCTCTCAAATAAATAAATAAAGTCTTAGAAAAAAAGAAGGACTATATAGAGGTAATAATGTATATCTCCCTTGTAGTATCACACTTTTTCATTTCTACATATGTATACATGTTCTTTTGGCACTGTCCTTGATCAGTTTGACATGAAAGAGCTAAGAGGCTCTCTTTCCAGGACACACACACACCCCAAAACATCTTTTGTCCATTACCCGTTGTCACCAAAAATAAATAAATGATATAAACAGTTCCTTTACTGGTTTTAAAAGTAGAGCCAGAAATTATGTGAAGTTGGGACTCTTGAATTATTCATATGTTCTGATTGAATGGGATCATTATCTCTGGCCTTACAAGCTAATAAATACTGTCTAATGCCTGGATACTGTTTTGATGTAATAGTGTCAGGAAAGAGAAATAACAACTGACTTCTTTGCAAGCTTGGGCCTAAATTAGGGAGGCGCTCCCTGATGAGTTCGTAGCAAGGAGTGTATGTATGTATGTATGTGTGTGCGAGTGTGCATGCACACACGCATGTGTGACTGTGTGTGACTACCCACAGATATGAAATACCTTAGATGATTGTGTTAGTCAAGCTTCCTTCAATCTTTCTCGAGGCTTTTATTTTATTTTGTTTTATTTTATTTTTAAAGATTTATTTATTTATTTGACAGAGAGCATGCACATTAGGTGGGGGGTGCGAGGTGCAGAGGGAGAGAAAATCCTCAAGCAGACTCCCTGCTGACCGTGGAGCCTGATGCTGGGCTCAATCCCACAAACCTGAGACCATGATCTGAGCTGAAACCAAGAGTTGGACACTCAGCCAACTGCACTACCCGGGTGCCCCTCAGAAGGCATTTTAACTTAGACTTGCAACTACAGACCTGCACAACTGCTCGGCTGTCTGATGTTTGCTACTATTTTTCTCTCCTTTCTTCATTCTCATCTCTCATGTAGTAGGACAAGTATTTCAGAAAATGCAGATTGAGGCTCAGTAAATGATTATGCTATCTAATCGTTTGCCAGTGAACAGTCAAATAATCTTAAATTATAGACCAGTGGGTTTTTTCCCCCAGATTGATTTCAGTGAGTGAATTTGCTTGAGTTTAATATCCCCAGAAACCGGAGGAGTGTAGGAAGCCTGAATTAAGGTTGCGCTCTCAAAAGCAATCACAGAAAGATGTGCATTTCTAGAAGGTTTGAAAGCATGGAGATAAATACAGTTGACAGTTGGTTTCAGAGAAAGTAAAATTAGAGGTGGACTATGTTACAAAATATCTTTATAGGCTAATAGTTATAGAGATGTAGCAGAATCTGTTAGACATCAAAGGAGAATATCATTATTGACTACACTGATTTGTTTAACAAAATGCACATTGCCTTTTCTTTCTTTAGAACACCACTTTTTTTCTTTTTCCAAGTGATGTGGAGTCTATTAAGAGTATAAGAACATCCAACAAAGAGCCTGTTAGCGATTCAGTAGTTTGCAAAATTTACATAAGACCAAAAGTCTTTTCTCTGAGACAGCTGGCTGGGTCTTAACACAGAATGCATAGGTTTTCCAGACTGCTTTTCTCAACATTTAACACAAGCTAATAAATCATGCAATTTAATTAAGTTTTTAACAGGAATTAAAGTGTGTGAACCATCTACTGGAATGGGTGTGAACACTATTTCAATAATGCTGCACTAGCAGAGCTGTCTGCCTCTTTCTAATATAGGAAGCAATGGAGGAGAAGGGAGCGTTGTTTTTTTTAAGTAAACACTCTTTATTAACCAGTATAGCTAATCCTTACCTGTGATTGTATTGTACTTTTTCTATAAAATGGCCAGAGAATTTTATTCTTAGATTGAAGAAACATTTGAACTTGGGGCACAAAGAAAAATGTCGGAGGTGGGTAAACTATAGTGTTCTATTTGTGACTATTATTATTTCAACCTTTGTCCTTTTGAAATAGGAGGTGCTCCTCCAAAGGGAGAGAATAAGGCTTTTCATGCCTTTGCCTCCTGGAAGACACTAACTGCCGATTTTTCTCCAGTGCTCTCCACCTGTCAGCGTGCTAGGTGCAGACCTGACAGCGCACCCATGCTGTAATTCCGCGAGGCCAGCATGGTTGGCAGGACATTCACAAAGCGCCTGTCCCCACACAGGGCCTTTGGCACTCAGCTTCCCCTGTTCACGTGCACGGTGACAGGCTGCACACAGGACAGATATGCGGATCAAAGGCAGTGCCTGTGGATACACCCAGCAGGGTCCAAGGAGCATTACTAGTGTTCTCAATAATTCGCTATTAGTATTGCAGAAAAAATGAGGAGTGTACTATTGAGTGACAAAAACACATTTCATAAGGAAAATACACACAATATGTATTTTGGATGTTGGATTCAAAAGGGTCACAAAGAACTGCAGAAGAGGATGCAAGAAAGAAAGCAACAGCGTGAGCTGGGAAACTTTCAGATCCCTTCATACAGATAGTTTTGCTCAACTGTGAAAATATGATGGGTGGAAAATGAAAAAATCAGGTTCAGAATTGAGATAGTTCTGCCCAACTCCCGTCATAGTCTCATGTAATTCTGCATTATTCTTTGTTTTGCTCTTACAATATGGAAATTTGATGACCTATTTAGAATTAGAGTTCCAACTTTATGTAGAATTTTTTTTACTTTATGTTTTTATTTTAATTCTAGTTAGTTAACATACAGTGTCTATTAGTCTCTGGTATACAGTCTTTGTGTAGAATTTTTCTGTCATGAGACCCTGGAGCACTCACTGTCTTAGAGTTCAGTCAGCATTGCCCCTGTCCCCACACCTGTGACTCCATGCCTCTGCCGGTCAGCCCTCTGCTGGGTTCTCAGAAACAATTATGGAAAGAGATGTGCCTGCATATTTAAAGTGTATACATTTATAATCCAATATTAAATTTATACAGGCATATATGAACTGAGACCATGCCCAAACTCAGTGATATATGGCCCTGTCCCACGTCACTGGGGAGATATGGCGTCTTACCCTTTGGTATTTTACCCTCCATCTTTAGACTCTGTAATACACTCCATTTGTTGCCATTTACAGAACCTATATTTCCAAGTTTATTACTTAATATTCCCTCAACCAAACATTCCACTTTCTCTTCCAGCAGGACCCAAGTCAGTATATCCTCATCAAGGTATGTCTTCCTTCAATTGTCTGATACCATTTGCGGGCACATAAAGGCCTAAGTCTGAAGAATGAGAGAAAAAAAAGGGTTTTCAATAACACCACCAATTTTTCTCTCACTCTCTTTTGCCTCCTGCTTACCAACAGCCTAATTTTCCTTGTTGTTCATTAATTTGATTTCAAAGAGGAATTAATTAAAATAATTCTGGGATTAGCTTATAATAGATATAATGCAACCAAGAAAAATGAAGCTGTAGATGACTATCTGTGTGGAAATGTGCTCCCGTCCTAAATAAACCACCCAAATTACAAAACAGTAAGTGCAATTTAAACTTACCTTTTAGTTGAAACCTATGTACATCTGTTTACAGAACGGCATAAAAGGACATAAATGAACATAACAAATATATATATGTATATATGCATGTCTGAGAAAGGGACCATGGTTGGTTTTTTAGTTTAAGCTCTTTGTTTACTTATATTGCTATTTTTCCAAGTAAGAATTGATTTTGTAATACTATTAAAATTATTAATATTTTTTAATGTGTAGAAATGTGCCAAACTTTTTTACTATACCTGTATAGTATAAACCCATAGCCGTGCATTTCACATTTCATTTTGTGAGAGAAAATTCATTGGTCAGTATTGGTTTGAAGATATAAATAAGTCACTCGTGGTACTGGTAAATACACGGTACTTCACGAGAAAACCCAGATTCTAGTCTCACCCTTAACTCTCTGCATAACCTTGCTAAAATGCACATTTCACACAACGTGTCCTTGTATGTAAATGAGAGGGCTGGACTAGAGATTGGGAATGTCTCTTCAACTTTAAATCTCCATGATCACTGAATAATCACATATAACATTTGAGTTCTCTAAATAGGTAGACGTTAATATTTGGGGTGAATAACACTCTTCACAGGTAATAAGGCCACTAATGTGCATGCATTTAAAACTGTCTAGTGCTTGTTATCATGAATCCCCCCAAATAATATCAAATGCCATTTGAGTACTTATTATGTTTCAGGCACTGTAAAAAAATTATTTATATGACTTCTTAAATCTTCAAAGCAAGCTTATGAATTATAATTATTTTCACCGTTTTACAGGTCCCCCATGAAGTAGGTTAGTAAATGAATATTTTTTTTCAAGAAGTAAAAATAATACACCATAGTCAAAGTAAACAGGCAGGGATTCATCTTTCCAATAGGTTGATCTTAAAACATTCAGGTAAGTCAGAAATTGTAAAGTTTTGCTTTTTTTATATCCTTACACAATGGTTAGAATATGATTAAATGAAAGTTGAGCGGGAGCCCTCTAGCTCCAAAATTAAATAATTATTTAGGATCATATTTGGGAAATGAAGTGTAAAGAAGAATATATGTGGTATGTCCCTGGCTGTGAGAGGAAGCCTGGTGGGAAGGCATTTTCATTTCGGCTATCTCAAATCTTTATTGCCTCCTTTATCAACACTCAATCATTGTCCAGTATCCTGTGCTGTAATTCCTGGAGTGGCCACTAGATGTCAGGCATAAAGTCTACGTGTGGCAATAAAGGAGACCCTTCCCTTTATGGCCTGTTTTCAAAGGGAATAATCCCTTGCTGTCCTCCTCGTTCTGCCTTATGACATGGCACTTCAGCTTAGAATGTCACGTGTGATCCATGAACTATCAAATCTTTAAGTTGGTGAATCTCTTGAGAGTGAAGAAAGAATAGGTTGGTATATGTCTTACACGTAGTATAGTATCTGGCTGAAAATGCTCCAGAAATATTTGTGTTTGGTTATTGAGAGGCTTCATGGATTTTTAGATAGTTATGGAGGGATTCCCTTCTATTCTCAATTTGCATAATTTCGATAGTCTCATTGGGCTAACCTGTGTGTGGTAAGCACAGAGGTACTCTAATTGTATATTAATGGAGACTCATGTTGACCATGTTCATTGTGTATCTACATGCATACGAGATCTGAAACAGCCATAGCTATCTCTTCCTTAGTTTCCTTTCTTTGAGGGGAAAGAGTAGCCACATCTTTCCCTACTTTGTGGTTGTTGAGAAGAGAAGGGCAGTTAGCTGCCTTTGACTTTTCTAAAGGAAAACATAATTCAATATCCTAATGAACGAACTTCTAGAATGCGAGTCTGTCTTCCAATTCATGTCAAAATTAAAGCTCAGGTCAGATCGTCTATTTCAAATCAAGACTCAGAGATAAAGAGAAATTCACCAGAATAGGACATGCCCTCAGGGCAGAGCCAATAGTAGGTCTTAAGACAGGGCTTGTAATCAGGAAAATGTGAGGTAAGAAATGTATGGATGTCTAGGTAAGGCAGAATATTAGCATGTCAAAGGTCTGCCACAGGTATCTGAGAACCAATTATGAGGCTTGAACCTGGAAGACTAGCAGAAGCTAGCTGGTCAGGGAGAAACAGAATCAACTAAGCAGTGAGGCTGAGGTCAACAAGAAAGAGATATGTATTCAGTCAACAAAGAAACAGTCCAGTTTCTAGAACCAAGTACACAGTCATACCAAGATACCAGGTAGAAAAGGTTTGAATGGTATTGAAACATCAAATCATTAATCTAAAACATGAAAACTCGATTTGTCTAAGGAATTAGATTTATCCCACGGCTGGGACAGGTGTAAATCTGTGTAGCAAGTGGCCTACAAGTGTGCATATTGGAAAAAGGGGGAGTCAGATATACTTAAAATTTACCAGGAACCCTCTCACTTGCTAGACATGATGGTGAGCTCAATACCAGCAGAAAACATGACTCCTGAATTTATGTAAAGGCAACTGGATAGATAAAATGCTTAAAAACATCTTACCCTAGTCTAAAATTATAACAGCTCCTTTTAAATGAAACAGCTTGTGCTTCTAATTTCTGAGGACTCACACGATGATATGATCAGAAGGAAATCGACTGAGGGTTAAGCTTTTGCACATGGCGTTAGTGTAGCTCTACTGCTCTCAGGTATCCTCACAAGGGGTACTGCACTCATTTGAGCATAATGGAGAGGGAGACGTGATCTTCTGTAAACTAAAATTGGTTCTAGTGTGCAAAACTAGGGCCACTTAATCTTTTTTCCATCATTTCCTATTGAGAGGCTAACTACTCTATTAAAATGAGACAGAGTTTATCACTTACTAGATGTGTGACTCCTGGGAATTTATCTTTTATCAACAGGGTCTCTAAAATGGGACTAATTGTATCTAACATGAAGGATGATTGTGAGAGTTAGAAGATACTCTGGCACATAGGGAGTACGCAAATAATTACAATGACTGTTCTGGGGGGGTCATTGCTATTACCTCACTGAATTCATAGACACCTAACCAGTGGTATCCAAGTGATACATCAATGTTCATTGCTAACTGGATTATATTACAGGGTTTTAAATGATCCCAAGTTCCTTACAATAAACTTTGTTTAGGATGGGTTTGCTGGAGATGCCACAGAAAGTTGAGGAGCATTTTTAAAACCAGGCGGCC
Source organism: Ursus americanus (assembly GCF_024610735.1). Lineage (NCBI taxonomy): Eukaryota > Metazoa > Chordata > Mammalia > Carnivora > Ursidae > Ursus > Ursus americanus. The sequence goes on from NC_142146.1 coordinate 43,291,082, forward strand.
CTCCATCTTCCCATAGGACAGTATCAACTCTCTAAAATGAATCATTCAAAACCCACTGAGGGAAAACGCAGACCTAGCAGGTTGCTAAGCACAGTGCCAGTCACAAGTCCAGAACTGCTCCTGACACCACAGGCTGAAATTGAAGAAAATCGTCTTGTGCCCATGGGATGCCTCTTTGCCTTAAGACTGCTCATATTGAACTCAACAAATCTACCAGTTGCTGAGCAATTATGCATGTAAAGTAGATGGAAAACACCTCAAAATGAACAGTGCTGACTCTGCAGGATACTGAAAGCCATCCTAGAATATGAATCAGGCTAAAATCCAAACAGTTACTCCATGTGCTAATAACCATAGTGACATGGAATTGATCCCTGATTTCTGTTTTGGGCCTTAGTCAGTATACGTAGGGAAAGCCAGGATGTTTCACTCTTCCCTGTTCTGTTTCCTACGTTATAAGGAAAGGATAGTTCAGAAGGATAAAAGTTGTGAGACCAGGTTTCTCAATAGATTATTGTAAAAGTCAATTAATTAATTTGTAACTCGTTTGACCATTTATTTAGCATAATCTTTAAGAAACTTTTATATGTTACCTAGGGAAACTCAAAATAACTCAAAGTTAATTAAACACTGAGAATGGTGTTATTTTATACCATCACACCATTATCCCCAACACAACACACACACACACACACATCCCTTTCAGCTCCCACACAGGCACATCACATACCTTTCAGACAGCCCCAAATCATTTTTAACACTTGGCCAAGTGGCATTGCTAGCATTCATCTGGGAAAAGCTAAGGGTTTCATGGTTGACATAAAATATCTAAATTTTAAAACTTATCACCCATGTGGAAAATGAAATCTAAAAAGACATTTTGCTGAAAGATTCCATAGGCAAGTGACTTCACATTTCTTTTATTCATCACTAGGTAACTATTTCAATCCCTTCAGCTACTACTTCTAAATTGTCTCACTCTCTTCAGGTTGCCAGCCACTGCTCCAGACCTTTTGTGCTTCTAAAGGACCTGAACTTCTCTCATTACTTAAATCACTCAAGGTAATCTCTTCAACTTTCCTCTTCTTGACCTTGAAATATCTCTATAGCCACGTTCTCTATGAGACTAAAGCAATCCTTCCCCATTCAAAGGCTAAGCCTACTACCAGACCTTAGGAGGAATCTAGATGATTCCGCCTTGTTCTCCCTGGCCTCTTGCCATCAGCTTTCCTTCATAGACTAGATAACTGACAGAGTTGTCTACACCATGGTGTGGCGAGGGGTGGAATTTGGACAACTTGACTCCTGAAACTCATCCTCATCTCTACCCCCAAATATGTTCTTCCTCCCATATTCCTTTTCTCAGTTTGTGGCACCACCATATCCACCCATTTCGCAGAGAAGCTCGAAGTCTCCAAATATCTCTGAGTTATATGCTATTTACTGCATACCAGATACTTTTCCAAACATTTTACATGTATTTGCTCATTTAATCCTTTCAACAGTGCTATTCGAGTAGGTACTATTAATATGTCAATTATACAGATGAGAAAGAATGAGGCCCAGAAATTACCTAACTTTTCCAAGGTCAGGCATAGGCCAGAAGTCTCTCTGACTCCAGAGGCATTGCTTGTAACTGCTGCAGACACCTCGTGCATGACTCCTGCCCTTCCTTCCCACTCAAACCAGCTATGAATTCCAGTTTGTTCTACCTCCATACATTTGTCTTTCCATCTCCCTCCCACTGGTTTAGAGCAGTACTTCACTTTTAACCCCCTTCTAACTCATTTCTCTGCCTCTAGTTTTCCCGTTTCTTTTCCATCTGGTCCATTTCCAAAAAACACAGCTCTGATTATTTCCCTATGCGTCTCGATAATATCCAATAACGTCCCCTTTGCTTCTGAACTAAATATACCTCTTCAGCCTGACCTTCAGTGTTCTTAGCATTATTACCTCTGTATGTCTTTTTGGACTTATCTCCCAAACTAGAGTATTCACCTTTTTTTTTTTTTTTTGAGTATTCGCTTTTGCCATGAGCTTTCAATCATATGCTCTACTTCTCCTTGGCACCGGTCCCATATCAACCGTGCAGAATGTACTGTACTTCCAAACCGGGCAGAATACGCTGTGCTCCTCAGCGGCAGCGTGCATGTGCTTCCCCCACCAAAACTAGTAGCAGATGGAGATTTAAACTGGCTTCCGACAGAATTCCAGGCGGCTATGCAGATGACTAATTTTTCTTTCCTTTGCCTCTAGCGTCTCAACTTCAGAACCCTGGTGACCAAGGCAGAGTCCAGGCAGACCAATAAGTGTGTGTCTTTTATTCCTATCAGCCCCTGAGTCCAGGGGACAAATCTGAGAGCCATTCTGATTTCCCCGGCCTCCTCTGATTCAGCACTTGCACCATCCAGTTTAACCCTTAATTCTCCTATTGTCTCTTCTTTATACTCGCCAACCCCTATGCCCTTCTCCCTTCCTCTGACATGAATCTCTTTGGACTACTAAGGTGTTACTCAGATGGAGAGCAAACTTTCCTCTTGTCTTGCACTGTGCAAACAGCCGGCAGGGAATTCTGGCTTGACTCTGCTTTCTCTTGGTTTCCCCCAGTTCCCTCTTCCTCAACTCTCTTTCCTTTGCTCTCAGTGCACCACCCTGAGAGGTGGTCCAGGCCAACAGTTCACTGAGGATTAATGATGCCCACTCTGCATGTAACCTTGAACGTGAATGTCCCTTTAACCACCTCAGTAGGTAAACCTGGTGATGCTCTGTTTCTATTTCAAGGCCTAGCTCATTTACCATCTCTCTGGGAAAACCCTCAATTCAGGCCATTTAATAAATCCCAATTTTTAAAGCATTTAACTGTGTCCCAGGCACTACCCTATATACTTTAGGTGCACTGTACATTTAATCTTTATGGGGAGAGGTCATCATTTTTAAATATGGAAATTCAGTTCCAAGGAGTTAAGTGGTATGATCCGGGTCATACTGAATTGGGATCAAACTCAGGTCCATCCGACTTTAACATCTGTACTTTACAGACTATTCTGTTTTATGTGTTTATTTGTGTGCTATAGTCTTCTCACCCCATTATTTATTATGGAACTCCATCAAGGCAGGTACCTTACCCTTCTCCATTTTGTATCTATTAGCTGCAATAAAGCAGCTAATAGAATGTCTTTAATATAGGGGGACCTCAGCAAATATTTATTGCACTGAATAATTGACACTAAGTCATTTGAGACTTATAAGGAACAGGTCAATCTCTACACTTACGTGTTTTCAGAGTTCATTCTCTCCAAGTACATAAACAAAACAATGTGCATGCTCTCGCTCTCTCTCTTTCTGTCTTTCAAAGACACCGGATTTGGGAGTTGGATGTATTTGACAGTTGAAATGAGATGCATCAAGACAGGACTGAAGCTCCTGCATTTTTATGTCACTGATACCCTTTGGCCAACTCAACTGGAACTCCATTTTTCTTTATTTTTGTAAATCTTTTTACTAGCGACAACAGAGGATGGGGATAAAATAGAGAATAAATAGTCCAAATTCTCTTCGCCTAATTTAGAATTTGTGAAAATCCGGGTGAAGAGAAAAAACAGGATTATAGTTTCTCTTCTTTCCTCTCAGTAGAAGGGAAAAAATAAGGCAAGGAAAACTAGTTTAACTGAGCCCATAAACTATACAAATCATATTGAGCAGGAATGTTTACCTAGCTATTTAAGAGAACATGTTGAATTAAGTACTTCGGGAGGACCTTTCCAAGTGCGAGTGGCTAGTTAAAATTTAAGGAGAGCCTTGGGTTCTTGCGGCTGATACTCTGCTTCTCCAATTAGAAACAATTTTCACCTGCTCATTAAAGTAGGGCTTCTACCCGGCTCTTAGATTCAGTTCCATTCAATTAAATAAGTATTTATTGAGTGTCTATGTTGTGCCAGACTGGGACACTGTGTTCAGTGCATGGTTCAATTACCTATGTGTCCTGGACAAAAATAAAACTGTTTCTTCCAAAGATCCTGTAATTCAGATGTTCACACTAATCTCGCCTGGATTTCATTTCAATGAATCTAAACTGATGACATTTTTATGTTGGAGGTTTGAGGAGGTGAGGTTAAGGAACTTGAGCAAACCAGTGACAGAAACAAACGAACCGTTGAGGTTTCTGGCAGGGAGAACAGCGCCCCCTTCTTCGTCTGCCTTCTGGGCCTCTGTGTAAGTCTTAGCTTGTTAGCACATTGTTTGATTTTACACAAAGACACATGGCACCCCAGTGCAGTGGTAAACTAGACCTGAGAATCAATAAAAAACAATCCAAGTGTTAATGTGGCATCAAGCCAAAATCTACTTATTTCATAATATGTTAAATATTGAGCTTAAATTTACCAAAATCCCTGTGAGATGCTACTTCTTAAAACAAGAGAATTTAATAGGTAGAGCTGTCAGAGAAACCTTGAGAAAAAGAATCACAAGTGTTCAACTGCATGTGTATTTCATTGATTTAAAAGAAATACATTTTAGAAAGGTCTTCACTATGTGTATCCACATAAGCTGAGTTGGTGAGATTAAAATACAAATAAACGTAGACTGGTTAACCATTTTCCAGGAAAATAACTAATATCACATAATTCACTGATTCGAAACTCAGAATGCTGAAAGTCTGCACAAACAGAATAACTTTGTAGAATCGCTATTGTTGTCATGTCTCTTCTGAACCATTGCGTGTAATTGCTACGGAAATGTGAAAACGCCTTTTTTTTCCCTTTCTTTTATCTCTTTCTTTTCTTTTTCTTTTTCTTTTTTTTTTCTTTTTTTTTTTTTTACCTCTCAGCCAGCACATGATAACCCATTCAGTCCTTTGCAAATTTGGTCCAAATGATGCCAGTCAAAGCATCCAATGGGACTCTCAGACATTAGTGTATTAGCCATTATCTGTTACATTTCTGGACCCAAATAACAGATAATATGGCTGGAGGTGCTGCCATTTGCAACTGCTAGCTTCCCTGCGTGGCATATGCCTGGAGAGTCTCAGATGGGAGGTGATGGCACACAACTGTGGTGGCGAGATGACTTAGCAGAACCCGGGATGATGTCCTAATGGCCTCCCGCTGGGGGGACAGGAGTAATTGTTTGTCAGGGGAGGGAACACATCTGTAAGGAGGCATTCTCTGCAAACCAAGCAGCCATGTGGAAAGGGGAAGTGAGAAACGAAGGGCTGGGGAGACAACAGTGGAGAAAACACACAGGTTGAGACGGATACAGGAGCGGCCGTGGGGCAGGCGTGGGGCCAGGGAGGAGCTGGTTGAGTGAGATTGAAGATGTGTGCTTCGGAAAACAATGCAAACAATTATTTAAAAATGAAATGCTTGCCTGCGTAGTTCCCAGCTTCTTCTGGCAACCTTGAATCATAATGAAGATGTGAGACAGTGAAATGCTTGGGAGGAAATTCAGAGTAGCGAACAGGGAGAAAGCTCGCATAATTGCACATTCTCTAAGAGTGTTTTCAATGCTTGGGCATTCTTTTAACAGGAGTCCTTTCAATGTTATATTTTACATCCAATCGCTTCCTTTGTTCATTGCTTACCCTAGTGATCTAAAACGAACCACTGTTTTTAAAGCCATACTTTTAAAATCAAGGCAAAGCTACTGAAACATTAGAACATTAGAAACATCAATGTCATATCATACAATTGAAGGATACTCATAGCCCTGTTTGTGGCTGCACTAAGCATCCTCCATTTGATCAGAAATAAGCAAGGACAAGTAAGCTAATTAATGCTGCAAAATGCTAATTCCCTCCACCTTTTATCCTGGGTCTAAATTATGATTTTATCTAATTTCTGAGGAACTGAAATGCTCATGCCAGTGGAGTCTGTCATTATTAAAATATAAATCAATGCATAAAAGCATATTGGCCTATGGGAAAGACTGTAAAAAATTTTAATGCCCTCCACAAACAGCTGTGCTCCTGACCTAGCAGTTTTTGTGTTTGCTTCCTGACAGCCGACCAGATTGTATCTATTTTAGTACTTCTAGCGCATCTGAGGGGGTTTCAACAACATAGGCTTTGAAATATGAAATTGTGTATCAAAGTTGTGATCTTCAAAATAAAATAAATATCAGGCAAATAAATTTTCCTCTCACCTCACCTCTACAAATACAGTCTGTTGTTAAATATCAGATTAAACACAACTGGATGATGAGATTTTTAGTATAATGGTTTAGAAAAGCAATAAGGGATTTTTACATGAATATGTGGGAGGCCCATGAAACTTGGAAGGTACCATGTATGTGAAAGTCTGTGCAAAAATTGCCTCTTGTTTCTGCTACTTAGAAGGCTTTTGACCATTGACAGCCATTTTCAGCCAGAGGTCTCAGTAGTGACCATGATGGTGCTGACGAGCAGGGAATTCCATAAGGGGAAGAAAACTTTTTGCAGGAAGGTGAAGTGAAGGAGGAAAGAGACCCATGCATGTGTTATTCAAGAAAGCATTCTAGGGGCATCTGGGTGGCTCAGTCGGTTGGGCATCTGCCTTCAGCTCAGGTCATGATTTCTGGGTCCTGGGATCAGGCTCCCTACTCAGCAAGGAGTCTGCTTCTCCCTCTCCCTCTGCCTGCTGCTCCCCCTGCTTGTGCTTTCTCTCTCTCTCTCTCAAATAAATTTTTTTAAAAATCATTAAAAAAAAAGCATTCTAAGATTTAGGGTGACCAATGAGGGTTTTCTCAGGATATGGAGACTTTAGTGCTAAACTGAGGAAGTTCCACCCACGTTGGTACAAGCAGGTCACCCTACTAACTGTAATTCCACGTATGAGCCCACGTACTATAGACCTCATCAAAACACATGGTGAGTTTTCATTGCCTTATAATTTCTCACATTTTGAAATCTCTGATTTTAATAGCTTACCTTCAACCAAAATTTCTTGTACCTTTACAGCTGGCTATTCTAATACCCATAGGTTTCTTCACAGTAGCACTAGTCTATGTATTTCTATCTATTGATCCCATTAGAACTAGTTCAATATCCATGCCCCAAGTTTCAAGATAACTTCTTCTACTGTTTTTTTTGTTTGTTTGTTTGTTTTGTTTTGTTTCCCCTATGTCAAAACCATAAGGAAGACTAATTCTTTTGTAATCCTTCACGGCCATGTTTGTTTTGAATGCAGATCATCACAAGCAAGCCATGACTCTCAAAAACAGGTATGTCTTTGCTCATTCGTGGTACATATATCATACTACAGATAACTAAGTTATATTTGCGTTATCAGGAATAAGAATCTCAAGACGGATTATAATATATGTTTGAATTTGTAACAACATCACCAACAAAAGCAATGCTCTCTTCTTTCTATCACCATTTATCAACTTCTCCTTGATTATCATGGATTACAAAATAAAAATGACTCTACAAAAGCAAGAGTGAGATCTGAGTCTGCTGATAAAGGTTTTACAACATCCCCATTAAATTGCAGCATTACTTCCGTATGGTTAATCTTGACATAAGTATTCAGATCGAATGACTGACATGCTCAGTCACTATGGATGGCTGGGTTGAAACACAAGTCAACGTCTAAACCTGAAGGGTGAACCCCATCTGTTCATAGGCAGCATCTACACAGTTGGAGGGTCACATGGCTTCAGCAAACACACTGGAGACATCAATGTAAGTAAGGACTCATGTAAGGACTTGAAGAATCCATGAGAATAGAAATAAAACCTAAAGTTCATTTTTGGTAGAAACGCATACATGTGCACACTTTAAAAAAAATAGCTTTCAACACACTTGGAAATATCATAAATAGGAAAACATGTAACCCACTTTTTTACAAGTTCAAAGCATTCCACTAATTCTCTCAGAACTGGCAACAGATGCTTCCTTATAAGCTATGTAGTCCTCTCTACTTTTGGCTGCTCTTAATCTAGATCAAGATCTTATCTTAGCACTATAATAGTGGCCTGGATGGATCACTTGTGACAGATCCACTGGCTCCAGCTCACATTAACTGAGAACTTTATTGCCAGATTCATCTCACTAAGATACTGTTTTCAACATGTCCCTCCGCAGACCAGTATTTTGTGAGTCTACATCACACATGGAATAGAGTCCAGACTCATGCTTACAGTCAACCTAATCCCCAACTACTTTCTTTCTTTTGTCCTTTTAAAGAATTTCCTTCATTGTTCAAGTATATGACCATATTGCAGAAATTCTAGAAAATAAACATTTCTTTGATGAATTCTCATAGAATGGATATCTCACTTGTCTGAACAGTACATGCATGGCCCTAAACTGGACCTTAAGTTCCGGGTGTGTATGCTTTTGTCTCTGCCTCTTTTCAGTCATGATAGAGAATGAAGTACATAGTAAGTGCTCGTATCTTTATCTCCCACTGACCATGTAATTCTTTTACAATTTGACTGTATTTAGCAGATGTCAATTATTTTGAAATTTTATTTTTGTCAAATATGTTGAAGGAATGTAAATTCTGAATCTGTCAGGTCATCTCCTGCAAGCGTACAGAAGGGTTCTCTGAGAAAACCAACCACCTCCCTGCTTAGCATAAAAAGTGTACCTCTTCTTATAACCCGGGACTTGATACATCAGATGAAGTAAAAAGTTTTGAATAACTGTGAGAATTTCAATGCCTCTGAAGATTGATTTATGTATATCCTCAGTTTATAAGCAATAATATGATCTAATTAGAAATGGGAGCTATTTTGTGTTTTGGGGCTGTAGGAAAATGGTTGAAAAGTAATATTTTTATCTTAGCTAACCATTAATCTCACCAAATCAGGAAGATAAATAACAAATTGGAGACTTGAAATGAAGTGTCAATAAAGGCCCCATATATAGCTCAAACAAAATGCACACATTCTTTTCAATATCATGATCTAATTTGTCCTCCCAGAAACTTGTTAATAGAACAAGGATTGTTAGCCCCATTAAAATAAGGAAACTGAGGCTAGGAGGTATTAATCACTCGCCAAGGATCATAAAGTTTATAAATCATAGAACCAGGAGAATAAAACTAAGTGTACATTAAATAAATGTATTAAATAAATGAGTTACTTTTCTTTTTAAAGAGTGTCACATGCAAGGAAGAATCTGGAGAGTGGTTCAGTGAATATATCATGTAACTTCCACTCATGCACTAATCAATTCAACAAATATTTACAGACTATCATGCACCATGAACTGTGGTTGATCCAGGGAATCTTATCAATGAACACACTACAGTCCTTGCCTTCAAGATACCTACATTCTAGGGAAAGAGACAGGTAAGGAGGACATTATTTGACCCATGAACCAATATTTTCCAAATGACCAATGCAGGTTGTTACAAAATCATGCATGGATAAAATAGCCATTTAAAGGGCAAGATAAACTAATGGATAGATGTGTGTGTGTGTGTGTGTGTGTGTGTGTGTGTGTACATAAAAAACAGTACAAAAGACTCCTTGACGTGATCTCAGATTCCCTATTGCAACTAACCTTTAAGAAACTACCACTTGTCCAATTTTCTGAATATCAGAGAATGTCCACAATTATCTGAAGGGACTATTGAATTCTCCTTTTAACGTCTCTTATTTTCTTTATATACTTCAACCACAGAAAACCTAGATATTATTATCTTTTAAGCCAGATATTAGAGAGAGATGCAAAAATGTAAAAAAAAGAAAAAAATTAAAAAGGCCATCAAAGTGGAATGTAATCACTGCTCTAAAGCTGAAACACATGCTTATGGGGCCACCTGCCTTGTCTTAGGAAGACCAGAAGCCTTCTTCATTCTATTCCACAAATATTTACTGAGTTCTTACTATGGCCTTGGCACTTTGCTGACAGTCAGTATAAAATGGTGATAAATGAAAATAATTACTTTGTAACCCCAGGAGCTAACAAATAATGCAAATTCCAGAGTAGGCTTTCCATCTCTCAAGGCTGTTGGTGTGTAAAGCTGTGTTTTATCCTACACTTCTCAGATGACAAGGTTGTAGATGTTTGGGTCCCCCATTAGGCAGTTCTTCTAGTGTTAAGGTCAACCTTTATTTTCAAAGCCCAACACTTAATATTAAAACCAGAAAAGAAGAGGTAATAACAGGTCTGATACAGCCTTACCTCCACTCATTTATTTCAGGAGCCACCATCTCGAATGTTCTTCACCAACAGTTTGGCATGCTTTGTGAGATTCTAGCTGTTCATTATTCTTTTGACCATTCTGTGCCATAACTGGATCAATATCATGTTTTTGGTGACTAATCCCAAGCAGAAGCTTTCAAGCCCTGGCTTTAAAAGTTTCAAAATGTAGCAAAAATGGAAGAGCACACATACTGTCATTCAACTTAATAGGCGGCCCTATGCTTGGAACATTGGGCGTCCCTCCCTATGGGGGCTTGCTCTCCTGCATTTAGTCTGAGGGTCACATGGCTTGGCAGCCAGAAACCTTGCCCGGTACTTCTAGCACTTGCTGATGCATTTGCTGCACAGTTGCAGGACCGAGTGTTTATTTATTCTTGCAAAGGAAATTGTCTGCTGAAAGCTAACCACAGGTACTGTTCATAGGCTCTTGCCAGTCTCCCAGGGAAGACCAGGACCTGCAGAGGCACCAGAGATGCTCCAGTCTCAGTCCATAGCACAAGTTTATGCTTCCTTGGCAGGTTCTGCAACTCAAGTCTCATCCTCTGGGTGGGCTTTAGCCAGGAAGTTTCCCTTGCCTCCTGTAGCCATGGGAAACTCATGTCCTGATCTGTCATCACCTTGGAGGTATCTACATTCTGAGTGACCCACTCCCTATTTTGGCTTCTGAGGGATCCAGATGAGGCATTCCGCTAGTACCACTAAGGCTACCTCCCTGGGGTGACCCCCGTGGTTCTTTGCATGTGACTGTATTATGGTCAAATCTCAATCTTACATTAGTGAAACATTACCACTTATTAATCATGGCTAATAAGAGTGCCCAAAACCCTAAAGTAACTGCAGGCCAGAGATAGGCTTTGCAAGTGAGAGTAACTTTTAATTTAAAAGACCGGCTACTAATACCTATAACAACTTGAATGAATCTCAAAGGCACTAGGCTGAGTAAAGGAAGTCATTTTCAAAAGGTTACATACTGTTTGATTCCATTTTTATGCCGTTATCAAAAAGACAAAACTATAGAGATGGAACAAAAATCACTGCTTATTAGGTGATGGAGTGGGGAAAGAAGTGACTCTAAATTGATAGGAGAGACTTTTGGGGGTGATGAAACTCTTCTGTATCCTGACTATGGCTGTGGTCACATGAATCTATACATGTGTTAAAATTTCATTGGGCTCTACACCAAAACAACAATAACAGCATCAAACAAATGAATGCATGTAAAAATCGGTGAAATTTGAATAAGGTCCGTAGTTTGGTTAATAATGTAGTAATATCAATTTCCTTATTTTGATAATTCTATTATTGTCTAAGATGACATCATTGGGGGAAGTTGGATGAAGGGTACACAGAAAATTCTTTGTACTATTTTTGCAACTTCTATGAAAGCCTAAAATTCTTTTTAAAAAACATTTTTTAAAAAGTAGGAATAGGAAGTATATTAGCAAGAGCCTCGATTTCAGTGGATAGATATTTGTGGTCTTACTTTTTTTAATGAAGATATGATCAATACAATTTAATAAAAAGAAGTGACTTCTAAGGGCACAATTAACCTGTGGAATTGCAAAGGATGGTTTTCTATCTTTGCCTGCACTATTTTGGGCATGGTCTTGGAGACACACCCATTATGACCTAGTAATATGTACTATTATCATTTCTGCCCGGGGTTTGGGTTTTTCCATTACCTAGCTGCCTTCCTATGCCCAAGTGTTAGACTCAAAAATCCCATTGCCTACTAGACACCCACCCCTTAAAGTCAACCGGGTGAAAACATCACCAATTATTATTGCTCTGCCACACCATCTCTTGTCCCTGCTTCCTACCACCACAATTCTACTTTTCTATTGTTTTTCCCTACCTCATTTGGTAGGGAACAGACATGCGACACAATCCTGCGAGGCATTTTCAACAACTCTTTACTACCAACCTCCAATTTGAACTAAATCCCTCTGATTATATCTCTTAGATACATACTGAATCTCCCCCTTCATCTGTATTGCTACTTCCTCAAGGCACTTGCTCAACTGTCCTGTTTTAATAGCCTGTGACTAGGATCTTTTATTCCAATTATGTAACACTCAAGGGTACCAGGGTGGTCTTTGAACATGCAGATCCGATTCCAGTGTTCGGAGCCCTATCACCTACTAAAGGCCAGCCTGCCTTGTATAGAAGACAGCCCCTCAAAGATCCTTCCCTTACCTACCTTTGTAGCCTAATATCTCATCACTTCCTAATATCTCATCACAACTTCCGTTTTGAAATCTAAGCTTCGAAAACACTCAACTACTTAGCATACCCTAAAAGAAGCTTGCAGTTCTCTTTCGCAGACTGTTTCCTCTGCCCCAAGATTTCTTCTTATTCTCATCTTCCGGGAGAACCCCTCTTTATTTTCCAAACCCTGGCGCAGTCACACTTTTCTCTGAAATCCTGCCTTAAGAATTAGTTATCCATTCATTACTTTGTATATATTTCTATTACTAAACATATGCATATATGTTTTATATATGTATATATAAATTTATATTGACATAGTCTATATAATTTATATATACTTACACATAATATATAAATAATAATATATATAATTTTTTTTTTCACATTCCTACCTCTTCTTCTCTCTGTGAACTCTGAATCTAACCATGCCATTCCAGCTTCTTACTCCTGATGCATAGCATACAATATAGTAAGTCTCAGTAAGTGGACTACTGAATAAATAAATGATTAATGAATAAATCACTGTTAACATGTCTCTTTAAAGCTTTGTATTTAACAGTGATATAAATGAAAGCTGTATAATAAACTGCTTAATATCTAATGCACTCTAACTTAGAGAACTTGTTTATCTACTGCTTTTATGACTAAACACATAAATAATAAAATAAGCCAGATTGCTTTATAGCTGTTTAACTGGAGCTGTTAAACTCTACAGTTCTTCTCCAGAGAAGAGGAATATTTTCAGCATTTTATGTAGTGAGAGGACTTTACCCAGAAAAAAAAGCTAGCTACTCAACCTGGATGTTCATGGAGTTGCATCCGTTTTGAAGTCACATTTGCCTTCAGCCCATCCCTGTTGCGGAGAAATGAAACACGATGTGTTGATAATGAATCAATAATATGTTGATACTGTGCACAGGGATTAATCAAGAGCACTCATTCTCTTTCAGGACAATTTCAAGCTGCCAGTAATCAGCAGAGACATGCAAGCTGGAGAGCAAGCCAAGCACACACTTGACAGGGACAATCAAGCTGTACATATCGATCTCCGCAGTGAAATTCAGAGAGGCCTTCCAGTCCCTAAGGCTGGAAATGCACACAACCTTAGGTTAAATACCAATCCCCTCATTCTCTCTCTGGGTCAACTAGTACACATTCAAATTACTTAACCTTGAGTTGCTTCTTCTGTAATAGAGACACTAACTTACCTTTTCCTTTATACTTGAGAGGAGTATCTAATTAAAATAAAGATTTTCCCCTCCATTTGGATATAAATGCTTAATTCTTGCCGCTGACCATTTTATCACTTCTTGCTTCCTCATTATATATAGAGTAAATATCAACTTCACACAGTAGAGTAAGCCATTACAGCTCTGATTAAAGTGCCCCAATAATCTGGTGTTGATTGCCTCCTTCGGGGAGAATTCATCGATAAATAATAATACAAGGACACAAAAGATGCTATTTTAGCTGCTTCTGAAAAACAATACTTAGAAATGACACAATATAAAAACTGATAAAAAAGTTTGTTCCCATTTATATTTGCCCACTTAAAATTATATGAAGATACAACATTCATTCTATTACACATGGAAAATGTAAAACTAGGCAAGTTAAAGGGACTGTCTCTCTGTCACCAAGAATGGTAATTCAGTTCAACTACCTATGTTCACAAAACCTACCTGCGTTTCCCTGGACTTTACTGATGACTACCCTCCAGACCTAATTTCCTGCCTGGACAGACGGTGCTCTCATTCAGTACTGCATGCTCCCTTGGCACGAAACTAGATTGCACAAACCGCTGATCCCAGCCAGAAAAGTCTTCCAGTCTTGGTCTCTCCCGTCCTATAATCTAGCAACTAACATCCCTGTTGAATATTTATCAGATGTGCAGGACATTGTTCATATTATCTTATAGGTCCATTTTTTTTTTAACCTATCTCCACCCTACTCTGTGCCACAAGGAGGTTAAGGAATATGGATCGCATCAATGCACAACTTTATCTTCTGGATTCTGGTTAGAGTTAGCCAACTGGGAGTATCCACAGGGGATGGGGAAAGGAGAGTAAAGCCATGATATTCATTCCTGCAGTTCTTTCCCTGAAGGTCAATTCCCTCAATCTGAGGTCACAGCATCTACTAAGTGCCCTCTCTGTCAGTAACAACCACTGTTACAAGTTACACTATGAGGTGTTTCTTGACATTATTCTCACACCTTTGTAAGAGGTCCCTTTATAACTAATTCTCCTCCAACTACCCACTTTCTCATTTGGACCCAAACAAATACGTGAAAGGAAGAAAAAGAAGGAGTAGCATATAAAACATTGGACATATAAAATAATATTTGGTCTCTTCATCTTTATCTCATCTCTACTCCTACCTTATTTTCCCGAATCATGTCTAGCGGCAATACAAACTCTAAGCATACAAATTTTATCGTCAGGCACTATGCTGTTCTTCTTATTAAAATGTTGAAAAATACATATCGCTTAAGCAATAAATGACCACTTGTGTTTTATTCCATATGTTACATTTGCAGAGCACATAAAATGGTTTTACTTAGCTTTTTTGTGATAATCCTTATCTCCTAAACTATTGAAATGTAGAAATGCTCTTGAGAGAAACATTTGATATGTTACTGCCTAATTGAACATATTCTTATTGAAGATGCTGATATTCTTACTATATGTGTGCAAGAATTTGCTAATTAGTTAAAAAACTGATTAATAGCATAGAATTAGATCAGATGACTGTGAAGGGACATTATCTTCTCCACAACTTTGAAAGTTATATTTCAAAACCTTTACATAAAAACGAGCTCATGATTGAGGGGTTAAAGTACAATTTTCAAAAAAATTCAAAACATGACTCTCATATAAATATAAAATGAGCACATATCAAAGATTTAATTAATTAATCAATTAACGAAGGAACCAGTAAAATGGAAAGACCAGTTCAAAGGAGATTTTGAGAAACAGAAACACATCGTGACAAAGACAGGCTCTCTTTGATCTAATTCTCATCAAGCTCCTCTAAGACCTCGAAGCCTTGACCGTGGGCTTTAGTGTTCTTCCTTGTCGGGCCTGCGTCACCCATTGCAGCAAGAATTTTGCTAAGTCAGTTTAGAAGAAACTGCCACCCTCAATATTTGATCAGCCACAAAATCAGATCAAATTCCTTATCTCCCTACCCCCCATGATATCTGATCTCCCTAGCCTGTCTTCAGCAGAAACCCTCCCCTGCTAGTTTTCACACCGCCTCAGTAATTTCCTATCCACCGATGCCCCCACTCTGCTCTTTGGCTGTAAATCTCCTCTTTTCCTTGTATTTAGAATTGAACCCAATCTCCTCTACTGCAAAAGGCCATTGCACTAGTTCCCTGAATAAAATCTTCTTTACTGTTCTTTAAAAAGGGTCAGAATGATTTTTTAAAATAATAGTCAAAGGAATGCTGAAATGGATTTGCTAAGATACAAAACTGTGTAATACCCTATAGAGAAAGAAAACTATAACATTTGGCATCATCTTTTTTCCTAGCTGGAAACACGCAAGTTAACATGCAAAGGGAAAATAGTAAAAAATGTTAAGTAGCAAATAGTTAATTCAAGTGCATTCTCCTTTAAAATTAAATTAATTCTCAGATGAGTCTGTTAATGACATTGACAAGTCATTCAGTCATCCTCTGCTTTATTTACAAGTTTTAGATGATTTTTCTTAGCAAAAGATATTAACACTTTGTGGAACATGAAGTTGACCTAGATGAGGTTATTGGCAAGCCTATATACCACCCTCTAAAATTTTCAATGATTGAAATAAAAAAGAAGGCAAAATCCTACAGAAGCACAGCATAGTAAAATCTCCATTGATATTTTATTAAAAATAAAGAAATGACTTTCTGTGGCTTAGGATTCCTCGTGCTCTTTTACTTCTCTATCTATCCCAGGTCAGAATGGGCAAAGTAAGCAAAGTTCAAGAGGTTCTTCCTCTTCTAAATAACTTTAATGAGTTTCTTTTATATATACTTTTATAAATAACTTAATTGTCAGGGCATATAGCTTTTTTTCCACCTATGCCGATGCTGCAACTTTTCTCACACTTGTAAAACTAAATTTTTAAACAATTTATTTCACTAGATGCAGACTTTAAAACGACCATCTGCTTCTAGAAAGAGTTTTAAGGTTCCTTCTAACTGAGACTGTTCTTGAAAGTATCCAAGTATTTTCGCCTTTGGAGTCTTTTTGAACACTTTGTAACATTATAGGATAAATTAGTTTGTAAATAACAGCATTGTTCCTCAAAAGGAAAGGTAATAAAATTCAAGAAAATGTAAATAACCAAACTTACAGAGGTGAAAAACGAGAAAAAAAATATAGCTAAAATAAATACTTAACCATATATCAAGAACAGAGATGGGTTATTACATACCATAATAGCTTGTCTTCATACCAATTCTACACCCTGTGGCTCCATGAGGTAAAAACTAGTAAACCCAAACTCCCACTGCTAAAAAGTATGTATCAGGATGTGAATTTCTATCCATTGCTTTTTACTGCACCAGGCTGCCTTCCTAAGAAATAATATATGCTGCATTTTTTGACGGTCACATA
The DNA here is from genome assembly GCF_024610735.1 of Ursus americanus. Classification (NCBI taxonomy): domain Eukaryota; kingdom Metazoa; phylum Chordata; class Mammalia; order Carnivora; family Ursidae; genus Ursus; species Ursus americanus. Next base: position 43,308,035 of record NC_142146.1, read on the forward strand.
TCTGCCTTTATCGTGAGCAGCGGGTGGGGCACTTCCAGCAATAATAAACAAATTAACTTACGGAAGCAGAGATTCAGTGAAGCCGCCTGGATGGAACCCTTGAGAGCTCATACGTAGATGCGAACCCAGAGCAGCAGGAAGAGGACTCCAAAGCCCAGGAAGAGAGAGGCCACCGAGGAGATGGGGAGCGCTTTATAGATATCCCGAGTGCAGTTGGTGGAGGTAACCTCATAAATGAAGAACCAGGAGGTGAAGAACACGTCAATGGCCAACAGCACACACGGTTACGTGTGGAAGACAGCTGGGTTCACCAGGCTGGTGTATCTCCTGATGGTGTCTAGCTCCATTTTGTCAGGCACAAGGTTATCCACCACCCCACCACTAGAATAACACATCAGCAGGATATATTCTACATTTTATAGCTATAAATTATACTGTCACTAAAAACAACCAATCAATTTATGAATATCCATCAATTCTCAAGTACAATACCTTCTCTTCCTTGTTGATTCTGCAAGTAATTTCGTCATGAAGATAAAATGAGACTATGGTACTCTATTTCATCAACGTTTATAATGTTCAGAAAACTGAACACAATCTTCCATACCCTTTTTTAAAATATGGAATGCTTCACAAATTTGCATATCATCCCTTTACAGGGGCCAAACAAATAATCTCCTACTATTCCACTTTTTGTATACGTGCTATCAAAGCAAGCACCATGCCTTCTTGATTTTTTTTTCCAATATATCATTAAAAATATGAATGTAACAAAAAGAACAAACTTAAAATACTCTGCCTTACAAAAAAGGAAGCTCTTTGTTTCTTCCAAAATTTTGATGTCAAATCTAAAATGTTTTGCTTTCCTGCAAAAGCATGCTTTTTCTCAGTTTTCACCTGCTGTGAGAATTATTCCTACATTATAATTAGTTCAGATAAATGAATGGCAAGATTGCTCTTCAGATTTTACTTTTTAAAGCTCATTTACATGATGGTCTATGATGACATGGTTATTAACAGTTTTTGGGCAATTAATTAAGGTAGTTGGTAGAGTTGTTAGCACAAAATGAAACGAAGAGGTTGTTTTAGTAAATCCTCCCGCTCAGGAGACATGATAGTGGCCATTGATCCACACTCACTAAGTGAATAGTGCTGTTCCTCCTCTCATTCTACTTTCTTTGGTAGGCACTATATTACTTAGCAGATTGTTTTTTTATTTTTTATTATTTATTTTTTTAAAGATTTTATTTATTTATTTGACAGAGATAGAGACAGCCAGTGAGAGAGGGAACACAAGCAGGGGGAGTGGGAGAGGAAGAAGCAGGCTCATAGCGGAGGAGCCTGATGTGGGGCTCGATCCCATAACGCCGGGATCACGCCCTGAGCAGAAGGCAGGCGCTTAACCGCTATGCCACCCAGGCGCCCCAGCAGATTGTTTTTTTAATTTTGAAGTGTGAAGTTTTCCTATCCTTCAACTACTGTCACATCTTTCTTCCCTTTTCTCTCCAAGCTACGAGGCATTGAGTATGCACTGGCTGTTTTCTCTTTCTCGAGGAGCTCTTTCTTTCATCTCATTAGAGGCTCCATCAGACGGAAGCCTATCACAGTAAAAACTCCAGTGATAGTTAATGAGAATAAAGAAATGCCTTTCTAGGGCTCAGGATTTCTCCCCTTCCTTATACATTCTCCTCCTCTTTTCCAGATATTCCTCTAGGACTTCCCAATACCAGTTCCTACTTCCTTCCTGGGCCCCAGCCTATGGCTGTTAGGTGGGACTGAGGCTAACGCTCTGTGTAGTGTGTGTGAATGGAAGTGACTATGGACTTTCTGGCTGAGCCAGCGAAAGCCTGTGCTCAGTTTCCCACTCTGTCCCTTCCCCTGCCTGCTACAGCACTCCTGGAAAAGCCACAGCCCTGCTGAGCTGCCACGACAAGGATAATTGTGCCAGTGTCACCCAGACTCACACAGGGTTTTGCCTTAGTGAGAAATAAATTTTGCTGCGGTAAGCCATTAAGATTATTTAACATGGTAGCACAATTTAGTTTATGCACGTTGAAAAGAACTTGAAGCAAGAAATCCTGAGACTGACTGTGCTTCTTGGCTTATGTATTCAGGAGCCCCTTACCCATTTATGTTTCTAATTCACAACACTGTGCAATGTGCCCTCAAAGATTTATTGCAATTCAGATAAATGGCAACACATTTTTTTCAGCTTTATTGAGGGTTAACTGACAACACTGTAAGATATCTGAAGTGTACACTTTAAGTTTTACCCAAAATTTATAGATAGCAAATTTAGAGTACAGATAAACATATTATTTTAAAAACAGGCTGTAGTTTTCCCTGACTGTATCAAAAGAGCAGAGGGAATTTCTTTTAAAGAAAGCACAGCTTTTATTTGAAAATCAACAACTTCATGGGCTTTTCTTTTTTTTTTTTTTTTTTTGGTAATGAAAGCCAGGTCCCACCTCCAAGCCCTCTCGCACACACAAACACACACACAGACAGCATTTGGATAGAAGATGTCTAAATTACTTAAAAAGTAATTAGACTTTTGAACATCCCTTCAATAGGACCCTGGAATTGGGGGAGCACAGGTTGGAGGTGGGGAGTTTAGTGTGTGATGTAGACATAAGTTGAGTGAGAAGACTGCACGAGAAAGTGTGGGTGGGGAAGGGACAAGGAACAACAGATGGTTGGTTCATCAGCACACAGTCTGTTGAAGTTGTTGCTCTATTCCGTACCAGACTGTGATCTCCCCAGTGGTCCACAAGTTTTAGGACCCTATTTGTATTAAAACATTGGATATAGCTTTTAAAAACCTAACACCCGTTGAATGTTTTCCATGACTTACATGCTTTGGTTGGTATTGGACAGCTCCTGTTTGTGCCTTCAAGGCTCTATTTTCCAAGAGATGTGCAAGCTGGAATACCTTCGGTGAGTTTCTCGACTGCTTATGAATAATAAGCAAAGAGTCACTGAAGACTACAGCCACTCTGAACCTCTTAACCTTCCCATTCCACCTCTCTGGAGGTTTATGAATGAATAATTTTTAATTAATTAATTACTCAATCAGTGAGCCTTCTAACAATCAGTTCTGACTAATTTTCTTTCCAGGAAAGAAAGAAAGAAAGAAAGAAAGAAAGAAAGAAAGAAAGAAAGAAAGAAAGAAAGAAAGAAAGAAAGAAAGGGAAAGGGAGAGAAACCTGTCACCGATACAGGTAAATTAATGCAATGTCGGGAAATACCAAGGACCAAGAAAGGGGTAAATGGGCTTAAACTAGATTTTCTTTCCTCTGGGAAAATGGTTATGAATGAATTCCCCCTTGCCCTCTCTAAGTCTGTGCATCATATGATTACAGGATCTCAGGCAGGTCAAAATTAAACCGCTATACTGCACTGCACACCCTCTGTCACATATAGGATTGACCTCCCATGTATCTTTAATTCTCTTTTAAAATCTTTAATGGACTTTTTGTCAGAGGCAACACAGGAAAAAAAGGGACATAAAGAAAGAAAAAAACACCTAGAAAGAACATAGTGTGGTTAGAAATTTTAGTCTTGTGGTGGACATAACTTAAGTAGCATCCAGTATAAGTCAGCCAAATATCTTTGACCTAAAAATTTTATAGGATTTCAGGGTCTCTTCCAAGAGAGTTGAGGTTTGGACAGTTCAGCCGCATCACGGTAATCCCTTGTACTGTAGTTGGGCTGTGCAGCATAAACAGCCACTTATTTTAATATTTAAGATACTCTCCAAATATCTTCAATTCACAGCTGAACTGTGATATTTCATAAAATCAAGTACACTGTGAAAATAATTCTTAATAGTATTTATTTTCAGCTGCATAATCTTCAAATATCAATAGTAAATAAGAGCAGCAATAATACTTTATGACAGAATAATCTTACAGTAAGAATCCTTTCTTTTACAATAAAATTCTTATCTAAATATATAGAAAAAAGTATGCCTTATACAATATAACACTACCTCCTCTCAAACCAGATCAGTTCAGAAAATCCCTCTCTTTTTATAGGTATTTCTATTCAAGTATACACACAAACATCTCCCTGCATTTAGTTGACATGAAAATTATTTTAAATCATGAATTATTGACACAATAAACTTGTACTTTATGTGGGATGTTTTCACTAGAGAAAAAATATTTATGGTTATAGTATGCAAAAATTGAATTTTTTTTCAATTCCCAGTCACGTTTTACTCTTCTGAATTTCATCACTTTAATATTTGGCATTTCTGTGGCCTAAAAAGACTAGAATCATTTAAGATTTAATGAAGAGCTATTTACCTCTTAAATCTTCTTCCCTTGAGTAATGAAATAATTACCCTCCCATAATCATGGAAACGTGAAACTTGAATCTCAAATTGAGCTGTTGTGAGAAGGGTTAGTGATGCTGCATAGGTGATCACCATGGTAACATTTGGAACCGGCACTGATGTCAAGCCAAGAGTGCGGTATTTCTATTCCCATAAGAGCCCGACCAGGGACTGGAGATGAACTCTTGCATGGTCTCAGGAAAATGACTGAAAGCTAACATTTGCTGGGTCTCCCACTGGAGCATACACATCACCATTTCATATCATTCTCAGAGGAAGATGATTTTAAAATACAACAACAACATATTCTCAGTAGTTTTAATTAAAATTGCTTTGTAACGTTATATCATCATGGTGTGTGTGTGTGTGTGTGTGTGTGTGTGTGTGTGTGTGTGTGTGAACTTGCTGTATGTTCAAATGAAGCTTAGCCCTAAGGAAGCACATGATGATGCTAGGAAGAGAATTCACTAAAGCTTTATTCATAAAATGGAGATAATTAAATAATTAGACATTCTTTAAAGTATCAGACCAAGTTAATTCACTTTTAGCAGCATGGATTAGGAAGGTGATTTTATAAATTCTAAGGAGAATATGATTTACTTGGAACTGAAGAGGAATAATTAGTGTCACTTTGGCCCTGGAGTGTGTATGTGTGTGAATGTGTTTGTGTGTGTAAAACACAACCTATTTTAATTTCAGGGAATACAGGAAACACGAATGGGACTGAATATAGAAAAGACAAGCCGACCTAAACTAAAAACTAATACAAAATATGTATATAAAATTTAGCATCAGGGACGCCTGGGTGGCTCAGTCAATTAAGCATTGATTCTTGATTTCAACTCAGGTCATGACCTCAGGGTCCTGGGATCAAGCCCAGTGTTGGGCTCTTGCACTCAGCGGGGAGTCTGCTTAAGGAATCTCTCTTACTCCCTTTCCCTCTGCCCCTCCCCCTGCAAATACTCTCTCTCTCAAGTAAATTAAAAAATCTAAAAAAAAATTTGCATCACAATTTTCAAGTATATATAGTAACTTAAATTGGGATTACTTACAGCTCTTCCAAGAGAAAGAGCTCATACAATAGGTGCATAATTACTATTTGTAATTAGCATACTAAATATTCGTATGCAACTATGTGCTGATAAAGTGCTTCGAAACAGTTTTTCACCTAAGTAAATAATCGTTGCCCTTATAATCTTGCTTATGTTTTATTTAACAACATTAAATAAATATTTTAACAAGGTATAATAATTTATATATTTGTAATCTAATAACATATGTAAATATATAACAATTTACAACAAATACAATAACAGATATCTACTAGAGCCAGTGAAAAGGTAAACTTCAGCCCATCTCATATAGACATTCAATCAATCAACAAATCATTATTAAGCACCTACTATCAAGTACTGTGCTAAGTGTTGCAGATATTTTTAAAAAAATGAAAATAAGCACAGTCATCTTGGAGTTTAAGGTTCACTGGTGAAAGCAATACTCAAATATTTACTCACATAAATGTAAAAATCACAATTGTAGCAAGTTTTTACCAAAGAAGGGTACATGGTGGTCCTTAAACCACTATAGGAGAGAGATATGACCCATAAGGAGAGATCAGAACAAACTTCCCCAAGGAGGTGAAGCTGAAATGAGAAGGAAACCTAGGAATGTGCTATTATCCTCCGTATTCGAAAGGGAATCTCTGACCCCTATGATCATGATAGTAGTTTACATATCTTAATACTAGTGAGTTTGAACATTTTCCTATAGGCTTTCTTAATGAGTTGAATCTCATAAATTATTTTGTTATTTTTCTAATAATGTTCTTTCCTCTTCATCTACCTGGGCTAATACTTCTTTTATAGACTCAGTAGAAATGTGTGAAGAACACTATCTAGCAAAATTCAATGCTTGTTGATTATTCCATAAATATTTGTTCTTTATCTATGGGTATGGGTTGGCTTGTGTACCTCAGAATGTGACCTTATTAGGAAATTGGGTCATTGCAGGTATACTTCGTTAAGAAGAAATCATACTTGTGTGCAATACGACCTGTGTCCTCATGAGAAGACAGCCACGTAAAGACAAAACAACACACAGGGAGAACATCATGTGATGAGGAAGGCAGAGACTGGAGTTATGCAGGTGCAAACCAAGGAATGCCAAAGATTGCTGGCAAACTACCAGAAGCTGGGAGGAAACAAGGAAGGATTTCCCAACAGTTCTCAGAAGGAGGTCAATCCTGCCAATACCTTGATTTGGGACTTCTTTTCTCTAGAACTCTGAAACAATACATTTCTGTTGTTTTAAGCCACCCCGGTTTGTGTATTACAGCAACCCTAAAGAACTAATAGCACCAGGCACTACTCTAGGCCCTTCCTCGACTGACTGACATTACAAGAATTGCAAGGACATAAAAAGTATGGTTTTGCCTCACAAGAGCTTCCAACAGAAACATATTTATTTACTTTATTTATTTATTTATTTATTTACTACATATTTATTTTTGATGACTATATGGTAGAAATTACGAATAGTTATATAATGTAACAAATTAAGAAAACACATTGGAGATACTTGACTTTAAAGGGAGCATAGGGACCCTATGGGGCACACATCTTCAAATCTGTTCATGTAAACGAGGACTCAAATGATGTCCCAGATAGAACTTAGTCTCCCTCATGAGAAATGAATAGAATGAAAGCAGAATTTCTGACCACATCAACACCAAGAAAATATCATGCACAATTAAAGGAGTCCATACACACATAGATAGAGGTTTAGTCAATTACAAATCCCCCTGCTTCTAGAGATTGAGGTCAAACACTTTAGGTTGTATGAATAATGGTGTAGTAATTTAACTGCTAATTCCATTTTAACATATATTAAAATAATAGACTATAATGGAGATGGTACGGGAGTAGACATAATAAAATGTGGTAATTTATAACGTAAATAAAGACAGCGAGTGGCATACACAGTGGGCCAAAGTCTGCTCTTGGATGAACACACAAGGGTCCTATTAACTTTAGAATTAGCTGTGCTCACTCATGAATAAGATGATTCTCAAAAGCAGTCTTTTTTTCTGAATGAACTATCTGACGGAGATTTATATTTTTTCATATAAAGCACATAAAATTTATATTTTATGTAAATTATAGATATATATAATATATATATATAAATTTTTTTTTCACAGTCTTGTCCTACTAATGCCTGGAATCAGTGAGTTAGTTTATATCCATTAGCTTTACTTTTCCATTGGCTTTTGTGGTAGATTGCAAAAAATGACCACAAATCCCTCCTCTGTCTCTGTGCATGCCCTTTGCAATATGGCTTTATAGCTTTTCCCATCAGGAAGAGAAGACTTTTTCTCCACCTCTTGCATCTGAGCTTGGCTTTGTAACTTACTCCGGTCAATGGAATGTTAGATACACATGAATAGTGTTTGCTTTTGGGGATTGCCTTTTTTGCTGTTAGGAAAACGTATGCCTCCATGTGAACAAGCCTAGGCCAGCCTACTGAAGATGGAAGACCACGTGGAGAGAAAATCCCCAGCATTCTAGCTATTCCAGTTGAGGCTCTAGATCATCCAGTCCCAATCCCATCAGCCGGGACCCAAAAAATGCCCAGACAACCCACAATAACATGAGAAATAATTTTTACTGTTTAGTAGCTTAGTATTGGGGTAGTTGGTTATACAGTAAAAGCTAACATATACAGATCTAAAAACCACTAGTGGTGATACTATCAGAATGTCTACTATGTATGTATGTGTCTGTTTTAAGCACTTTGAGGATATTAACTCATTTAATACAACAACTCTATGAGGTAGCAGTTGTATTACTACTATCATCAACCCCATTTTGCAGATGAGGAGACTGAGGCTGTCCAGGTGGTAAGAAGAGAAGCCTAGAGGCAAATCCAACCGGTTTTGTCTCAGAGTGCATCCTATTACCTACCTTTAACACACAGCTTATCTAACAATTAACAAAACAGGAAGTACAAATTTCTAATGAAATTCTGGAATAGTTGCCTTCACTAGCAACCAAATAAATGTACAATGAAATAAGATACTTTTTCATTTTAATACTTGGCTTAGTTATTCCATAATAATAATGTCTAGAGTTTGAAAGACTTCCTTGAAAAATGAATTACTACACACTATTCTTGGGAAACTACTTCATGTGATAACTCACTTCTGGTGATATACATATCTTAGAAATAACTGAAATGCAAGAATGCTCATCAAAATATCATTCAGAATAGAAAAATTAGAAATAATCTGAATTTCCAACAATGAGTGAATTAGTAAGTAATTCTTTATACATAGACTATAATGCAATTATTAAAATATTGGATATGCCATGCTTTTAGTAATGGGGGTAATACTTATGGGATAATGATAAGTAGAAAAAGCAGACTGTGACATTGTTTATTTATTAGGTTTAAACCGTGAAAAATATACAGAGAAGAAAGGCAGGAAGCATGTTAAAATATTAACAGGGTTTACCTCTAGATGTAATTTTAGAGATGACTTTTTAAAAACCTTGATTCTATTTTGTTGTTATTTCTCCATAAATATGGAGATCTTTTTGTTTCTTTTCTACTATAAAGCCCTGGAGTTCCAGAAGGGATTAGAACTTTCCTCTCTAATGGAGCAGGATAGAGACCAAGGAAGAGGCTACGGTAACTCCTTGCCGACCCAGGAGAGTTCTGCTGCGAACTTGGCAGGTAACCTGACTAAGCCCTGACCTGGCTGGATCAGTAAAATGCAAAGCCCCTTTCTCTCCAACTTGCTACTCTGCCTACCGATGGAAAACAGATGCCTCAGCCTCCCGGTCCTGATCTCAGAGACCCCAGGGCTCCAGGCTCTGTTAAACGGAGAAGCAGCCCCTAATCCTCTGAATCACATTCCTTATGCCAGACGTTCCTAGCAATAAGATAATAAATAAATGAATTAATGCTTCAAAAGGGAGGGAGCCTGTTTTGAGTGTTAAAGCATGTTAGGAAGTCATCTATTGCCCATGACTGCTCTTTAGGTTGAGGGCTGGAAAGTTTAGAGGAATTGAGCATCTCAAACTCCTTTAGCCTAGGGATGAGGTCCTCTGCATGCTCTGCATGTTATAATTGGGGTTAAGCTGCTGAGATTTTCCTCCACCTTAACCTTAAAACCATCTGACTAATTTCACTAATTATTACCTATTTTCTAGAATCCTTTTAGGAACCTTTGAAACTTCTTTCCTATTTAGAGAAGCACTTCTTCCTCTAGGATACAGCTGTGGTGACTTTCCAGCCCTGGGGTTACTCTCAATTAGATCCTACAACTCTATAACCTTGAGGAACATTTAAGCAGTCTAGTGACTTATCTTCAACAGAACCACAGCAAGGCCTGCCAGAGCCTGTCACGGAAGGCCCAGCCAACAATCGGTCCTGGTACACACTTTGCACCTCAGATGTGGAAGGCATTCCAAAACCAGCTCATTACTGGCCTCTCACCATTCTTGCTTTCCCTGGATATTACAAGCCAGGCAGGCTTGAGGCCTTTGGTCAGCCAGCTGCTTCCCTATTCTAGGATTTGAGGACAAGCTTCATGCTGGGCACAGAGGAACTGGAGCCAGGGAACTTACTGGAGTGGAACAAGGGAAGAACTGGTATGTCTACTCAGTGTCTAAGTCAGTTTAGTCAATTTCATTCGGATTCCAGAAAGAGGAGATATGTTGGGGAGGCTCTAGCTATAAACTCAGGAGGTTATCAGGGGCATGCTCACTAATGAGAGTCATCCCAGGTAGGAGCTGCTCAAGGTCACGTTGCTAAGGCCTTCACATATCTCTTACTTCCAGGAACTCTGGCCCCTTTGGAGAGCTTAAACTCCTTGAAGGAGAAGCTGCAGAGCAGAGGTGGTCTCCACAAGTACAGCAGCTCTGCCTTTCCTTCAGCACTGAGAGTGACCCAACAGACGAAGAGCAGCTGTGGCCAACATCATTCTGGTTCCTGAAGCCTTGGCCTTGAAGAGCCAGGCCATCCTCTTGTGCAGAGGAGCCCTTGTAACCCTCCTCTGCCACGTGTCATCGTCTTAGTATTCTTCTATAATACATAGGTGTTAATTTTATAATAGATCATCTTAAATGCATTTTCTCAATAGAATATAAGCTCTCCCAGGAGAATGTGATCTCTCTTTAATATTAACTATAGGAGGACAAAGATTTTATCTGTTTTATTTATTATTGTATCCTCAATGCCTAGAACAGTACCTGGTATATAAGAGTACCTAATAAATATTTATGAAATGATTGACTAAAAGACACTATTTTTCAAAAAGAAGTTACTTGGAGTGATATCAACACATAGGCCACGTATTTACTTTAAAATGTAGATATAGGAACTTAATAAAATTATAGAAATGTATTCTGAGTGACAATTACAGTGGCCCTCTGCAATAAATCAAATATTCATTATAAAGTTAGGAGGTTAGCACATAAGTAAAATAACCAACATGTTTAAGCAAAATTTTAGGATATTCAACAATGGCTAATGTAATGGGCAGTTTAATTATTTAAAAATTGCAGAATGGTATGATATTAGAGGATTTTATTAAGTCTGGGAACTTCTATGGTTGTGGAGAGAAGGTGCACGTCTTCTCCCTATGTATCAAAGTAGCAAGGATGGATGGGCGGTATGATTCAAGCAAGTCTCTTTGGTCACCAAGCTGTTCTCCTCTTGGCTCTCACTCTCAGGCTGCAGGACAAAGTTAACACTGGGCCCTCATCCCCACTAGGATTGTCAGAAATACCTTGTGGCATCATAAACCATCATCTGATAGAACATCTGGTGCTGTTTGCAGCCTAAGAAATATACAGATGTGGTGGCCAGCAACTCACATGGCAATTGCTTCAATTATTTAACAACATATGGATAGAGTACCTCGTGCTGGTTTTCAGAATGCATTACTTGAACACCTATGTGCATATAAAGAGAGTTGCTTCATGCACGCTGCGATAACCACTGGAGCATATCACTCTTAGTCACAAAGGAAAAGATATTATCATGTGTTATACTCATCTGATTAGTAGTACATGTCAATTACATTGGTGTTTTGCCTGAAAGTCAGGATGAAATTTTATGCTTGCTATGGAGTGGCAGACATATTTTCCCGTGGGTGACCACAGGAAAAGTGCCAAGAAGTGCATTTTGATTAGTATGATGTATTCATGGGCTTGCTTTCCAAGGCTTCCATTATTTTTTAAGTGAATTGGTATGGAAGAACCTTGCAAAAACCTAGACTTTTTAGACAGTTCATTTGCTGATTCCATGAGGGGTGATGTTAGGTGTTGGAATAGGTAAAATCACACTTGATTTTTTGTATAAAAAAGTCTTAGATGAGTATTAATATTACCATGCTTGGCAATGTTCATCTTCAAAGACTTTGTTTCTAGTTTAGCTTTTAATATAAGACAAAGATGAGGACACTCAATCTAAAGAGATTGACAAGGAGAAAAAGAGAACTGAGGGAAATTAATAATATGTAAACCATTGACTGCCAATTTACACAAAACAATGCTAACTTAGTTTGCCAAAAGCGAACTTTCTTTAGCTCTCTCTAAAATGATAGGTTGAAGCCAGTAGTCCATTCATATAACAAACATTTATTAAATAAGCATTACATGCAAAATACTGGATTCAAAGATGAAGTAAACACAAAAAGCATAAAATTGTGTGGGAGGTAAGGAGAAAATATGTTTGCTTTGAGAGCTACAGCAAAAGTCCATGTTTCCCATAAAATTTAGCCCTGTGGTTACTTAGTTATTTGAAACTTCATTATATCTTAAATATTTTACCTCAATTAAAAAGTCATAGGGGTGCCTGGGTGACTCAGTTGAACGTCTGCCTTTGGCTTAGGTCACGATCTCAGGGTCCTAGAACTGAACCCCACATCAGGCTCCCTGCTCATGGGGAGCCTGCTTCTCCCTCTTTCTCTGCTCATGTTTGCATACGCATGCTCTCTCTCTCTCAAATAAATAAATAAAATCTTTTTTTAAAAAGTCAGAGTTATACCTTTATTCACCAATCTTTTAATTTAGAACCAAGGTCTTTCTTCTGAGTATAAATCTGGTGATCAGACTAATGTTTTCTTTAACAGCGTTAAAGTGAGAACTTAAGAATACTTGTAAAAAAAATCTGAGCAAGGAATCCTTTTAGATTTTTGTAATCCCCTGTACTCTCCCCTCAAAAAAGCAATCTTGTCTTCAGTATAACTTATTTCAAAGAAAAACTTTAAGCAATTCTACTTATGAAATCTTTCTAGGGCATTCTAATTAGTTTTCATAGAAACAAGTGTTTTGATATATATTTTCATTTATATAATGTTTAGTTATATTTTGTAATCATTATAATAGCACAACAGACATACATAGGCTGGAAACATACACGTTTGACTCACATTCAATTAGTAGAGGCAGAAATGCAGGTACATCTTGAGAATAACTTATTAAAATGCAGAGGCACTGGTTAATATGTTTTATACAGGAAACAGAGATCATTGGGCCAGAAAACCAATTTGCTAGAATATTCTCAAAGAAAATCAAGCATCAGATAGAGTAGAATAGTGTTTCTTTTGGAATCTTTGCCCAAAACATGGAATAATTTTTATATTGGTAAAAGCCAGGGATAATTTGAAAATATCTCCAGTCCTTCTACAAAAACTCTAGAATAAAATCAATACCGAAACAAATGTCTATCAAGCTTTGCAAACAGCTACAAGATACAATGTTGTATCTTCAAAACAATGGAAATATTTGGCATTTTCAGAGATTCTGCCCATCCAAGAGCAAGACACAATTATAAGTTAATTTTACACTTGTAGGACACTGTTTCTTTTTAGAGAACAAAATATAACATTTCTGCTATGGCAGGTAAGTCTCATAACTGGAGAATACTCGAATCACAGAAAGAAACTTGGCTTGCTAACTGAAAAATTCAATTTGTATATTTACTAGACTGTGAGTCTTCCTCATCATATTGGGATCTTAACAGTCAGGATTTTGTTTTCTTCTTTTTTTTAATATTTCCAGCACATAGGATACTGCCATGCACGTAGAAGACCCTCAGATAAAATGTCAGGATGAATGTACTAAAGAACATCACCAGGATGTCAGAGCAAAGTTGTCCCTCATGCATTTAATATATGTGCTTACCTAATCCTGATTTTAATGAAGGTCACAAGAGATATTTGTCACGTGATCATAAATAGTTTATTGACATGACCAAGTTTCTAGGAAGAAATTAAACAGGTGTAGGGGTGCCTGGGTGACTCAGTCGTTAAGTGTCTGCCTTCAGCTCAGGGCGTGATCCCAGAGTCCTGGGATTGAGCCCCACATCGGGCTCCTCTGCTGGCAGCCTGCTTCTTCCTCTCCCACTCCCCCTACCTGTGTTCCCTCTCTCACTGGCTGTCTCTCTCTCTGTTAAATCAAATAAAATCTTAAAAAAAAGAAAAGAAAAGAAAAGAAAGAAATTAAACAGGTGTAAGTCAATAGCAGAGTTCTCTTTATGACATCTATGGAGTTTGGTGGTTCTTTGACTGAAATATTCTTACGTTTAAAGAGTCTCATTGATGAGATGTCCTATTATACCTTTTAAAACAAATAAGGCACAGCTATTTGGTTTACCCATAAATCATAACCATTTTTCCTTCAGAATTATGGTGACATGGTTCTCTATGATTTTTTTTAGTTTTCCTCACTCCTGGTTTGCTTTCTTTAATTCACATAGAGGAGATGATCAATACTGGAAGCTCGTGTTACAAAAGTGGCCTCTCTTTATTCAGGTTAAGACCTCACAGTTTTGGGGGAGTGGAGTATAATCTTGGGAACTATGGTTTCATAGTGGTGAGATTTTGGATGCTTTTCCTGGCTTGGATCAGAGTGAGATTTCATCTAAAGGGAGATCACTGCCTAAACCTTCTCATTACCCAATTAAGCAATTTGGTCATCTGAACAGGGACTATTGTGTCTCATACATGCATTTGAAAATACTTAAACATTTTCACCTTCAACTCAGCTGGTCATATTCTCTTCATGGACTCACCAAGTTAGATAAACACAGCAGATGTAGAATAACCTTAATTAACATTAACATACCCTGTTTTATCACTCAAGGACTAGTCAGAAAAACAGAAATGACTCCAAATCTTATAAAGAAGTACTTTAACATGAAGGATTGTTAATGTAGGCCAAAAAGCAACCCAGAGATTAGCAGTAGCAAAAAGTCACTACAACTCCTAAGGCTGGAGGACAAGAGGAAGAAATGGTGTTGGCAGAATCCAGAAGCAGAGTAATGAATGACTGCTAGGATTGGATGTGGGAGGATCTCCCTGCTAGATGACAGAACCAGGGAGATAGGAGCTTTCCAATGGGATCTACAGGCGCAGAGAGAAATTAGTCATTGCAGGAACTTCCAAAGGAAGGAGAAAGAGGGGAAGAAATAATCTTGACTTCTTTCACCCTCCCATGATCAAGACTATCTTGCAAGTCGTGGAGCCTCAGGAGGAGTAAGGAGCCTTGGAAACGAATTTCAGTGTGATAAAGAAATGAAAGAAAGGGCAGGTAAGGAATTGAAGTATAAATAAACTGGCATAATTTTAGTGGTTTCCGAATAAGATGCAGTCCAAAGTGTGTAAGATAATCCATTGGCTTGCAGGAAGAAAATACGAGATGTTCTTTTATTACTCATTTTTATCTAAGATATGAAAGAAATTAAACTTTATTATTATTTAATATTTGGATTGACCCTGACATTGTCCCTCAGTTTCTATGTCAGATGGGCATGTGTCCTTAACATAATGTGATAAATAAGTATGAGGCAAACAGAAGAGCCAGGGTAGGTTGGTGTCGGGCCAGAAGCCTTGCTTCCTCGTCTGCTGTTAGTCTAGTGCACCATTCTGCAGTGGGTTCTGCCTGAGTATGTGGATTTATGAGTTGCAGTAACTAATTTTGACGATACTTACCTACACATAGTGGACACTGAATTGAAAAGATTGACAATAATACTAATAATGTGAGTATAGGCAAACAACAGGAAATGGCAGACCTACTGGTTGCCTACAGCAACAATTTTATGAGGTCAACCATAATGATTTAATCAGAATGGACAAAGACATTGGCCCCAAACTTCAAAATTATATAAGAGACTATTTGAAATATGGGTTTACTTCAATTACTCATAAAAATAAATTTTTTCCCTAGGTTTATATATTACCTTTCAAATTAACAAATTTTGGTATTGCAGAGACAGAAGATACATATTTTATTTTACAAAAATTTTAATCCCTTTTTTGTTAAAATCTTGTTTCTAATATATATGTAGATGTGTGAGTGTGTTTATGTGTGTGTGTGTGTGTGTGTGTGTGTATCGTAGTATTTGCTATTAAGTCCTTGTTAGAATGAGAGATTGTGAACCTATGGTTAATAGTATTTGTGAAAAGTTTTTTTTTTCTTACAATAAAGTTTATTTACCAAGAAGTTTTATTTTTAAACAATACTAAAACTTAATAGCTTATGATGAAATTGAAGGCTAAGATTAACTTCAAGACATTTAATTAAAAAGAAAACTCATATTTCAGAACAAGTTAGAGTAAAAATCTCTGTTATTAGTAAATAAATAATCCAGACCCACCTTTCCAATAAGGACTCAATTTTCGGATTTACACTTGTATTGTGTCTTATATCCCACCAGTTTTTTTCTATGTTCATTTAAATGCTCTTACTGTTTTTTATAAGGATTGATGTTTTTGAGGATTATATGTATTTGTGTACAGACTGGACTCCGAAGTTTAAAATTACTTCCTGTGGACCGTAACTATCAATCTTCAAGCCAAACTAATTAGTAGTGTAAAACATCATTTATAAACTTCCTAGGATAGGATAGTAGAAGGAGTATATTTTAGTTAAAAGCATATTTCATGGCTAAATGTGAATATAATCCAAAAATGTTAATAAATATTTGATGAACTTCCAAGTTACCAAAAATGTAATTTATAAAACATGGAGCAAAAGTTATAGTTTTCACCTTCACTCTTGGAAAGTTTCTTCGAGAAAGACTGATGAATGGCTTCCTTTTGCCTTCTCTTTCCCACTCTCCTCCCAAAACATTACAATTCACATGGCACTTTTTCCCTCCTTAATTTCTATTTCCTGATTGTCAGTCTCATATGCCTGAAGTTTATGACATCACAAATATCTTCCTATGGAGATAGCGGCTTGTGATGTCTTAATTAAATGCACTGAGGTTTGAACATTCCAAGAATAAATGATCATGCTAGAAGCCCATCTAAATACAAGTGAAAATAAAACATATTGTGCATAAATGAATAAATTAAAGACAAAAATGAGAGATAACATGTAAAGAATAAATAATATCATCACTTTTCTGAAGACTAGTGTTATTGCAACCGAATTTATTTAACATCCCATATGAACAAGAATAAATGCATTAAATGTTACTATGCTTCCTGTGGCCCCAGCAAATTCCACTTATATATTCTTAATTTGCTAATGTTCTCAGGACTTTGTTCTGGAAACATCAGTTATTTAGATTTCTTCTGGAAAATCTGTGCAGGAGTACTTTTCTTTTGCAATAGGAGATATAAAAAGTATTACATGAAAATTTTGTCAATTTCATGAAATTCATCTCTTATCGATTAGATTATTTTTAAGCTTTGCATTTTTAAGGTAAATATACTAGTTATAACCAGAAAGACAAACAGTGATTCCCTCCAGCTAAGTCACCATTAAAACCACTACATCGGCCAAACTGTCTGATAGACTATTTAGAAAAAACACAGAAAACTTGCAAAACACTCATTTTTATTTGATTTTTTTTTACAATATTCCCTTTTGAGAATTAGAAATAAAATGAGCCTTTTTAAAAATGAGTTATTTGCTAAGGGGTCTTTTTTTTCGAACTTGGGATTCCAAGAACTTCTAGTCATTCATTTTGCTGCTCTTTTATTAATCCTCAGCTCTGTGTATCTGTGTACAGTCTGAAAGTCTCCAGATCTAAAGATAATCAAGATCACATGACTGAAGAATGGGCCAATTGTGTGCAGATCCAGGATCCATCAGTGGAAAGCTAATGCCCTCCTTGTTGAAAGCATATAATCATTTTGAAGCATCTTCTTTGTTTTTGTTTTTTTTTTTAAGAGAATGTCAAAAAAGCAGAGTCTAATTTTATGTGCCTGGGAGTAGCTATCTAAGCTTCAGGCAATACAAACGCTGCTTTTACTAGGGAGTAAAAGCTCTGCATAATTAACAAACATCATCAGCCTTACAGTTCCTGCAGAATGCGGTAAGTTCCTTGCCTGAAGGCTGCTCTCATCCTAGTAAGTCTGTTTACCCTGTCCAAGATTAGATTAGTTTAATTATTATGAAAAAGACTGCTAAGATCTTACAGCCTAATTATGCAAATGTTTCTAAATGTTCACAAAAGTAATTTATTTATTTGGAGATAAATGAATCTGTTTTGTCATAAAACAGATTGCAGTCCTGGCAATGTACAAGCAGGGTTATGTAGCCTTGGGCAAATCTTTCACCACAAATATCAGTGGGATCCCTAGATTACAACATTTAAAAATACATAAATGTTTTTAGCAGGTTTTTATTGTTTTTGTAAATTATAGTAATCCCAGAAAGAACTATCACAGGTTTAATACTCACCACCCTTGTTATGAAAACATGGTTTCTCAGCAGAAGCATTTAAAAGATGCTAACAGCTAAAACATTCCTGGTAGACCTATTAAGGTACACCTGTTTTATTATGCTTAGAGCAGATATCTTCACAATCCTGGCTCCCCCCCCCTTCCTTGTAGTATGATAGTTTAAGTAACTCTTAAAAGAAAATACTGAAAACAGACAATGAGATATATGTATAGATCATATTACCTATATTCATCTTACCTATAAAAATAGTATTAAATTTTAAATAAGTTAAACCAATGCTTCTATCTGAAATGACTTCTAAATCAGCTTTTAAATAGCAAGCAATACTTTGATATGTAATTTAGCTGGCTTGCAAACTTGGAAACATACACTATAATCCTACTAAGTCTCTGAACCTAATAATTTACAGCATTACCCATATCGTTAATATCGTTAAGTAGTCATGTCTTAAAATAACCCAACTGAGGTCAGTTAGCCACAGCTTCAAATTTTGATACCAGAAAAGATTTATAAATTTGCACAAGTTTAAGGATCTTTAGAAAAAAATATTCAAGGTGTGGGCCAGATGGTTGATAAGGGAATTACAGTGGATATATGTTATTCTTGGTTACCTGGTATTATTCCTTCTTCTGGAAATAAAGCCCATTAAGTTTGGGTAACTCATTCTCCAGGTTTGAGAGGAAGTGTGACTCCAGCTCCCTTTCCCCCTACCACAAGGATGATCACATGACCTAAATCAAGTCAATCCCAAAACTTACCTATCAGAAGCTATAAGGGGATGATGATAATGATGGTGATAGAATAATAATAAGAGTTGCAAATATAAAAGACCATCACTTATTGAGTACTTTCTATGATGGACACTGTGATCAGCTCCTCATGTGCACAATATCATTTAATCCTCAACTCCTTTTCCACTGAGGCTGAGAAGCCATTAAAGCATAATATTTGGAGGAAGCAATAGCCCACCAAAAAGGAAGAATCTGTCAAAAAGATGGAGCTCTGATGACATTCTTTAAGGATAAAGACAGCATACTCTTGTACTGGACTTGTCACCTACAGTTAGATATCCTGATGTCATGAATGTTGTGTTGCAAGTAACAGACTCTAAATCGAGGACTGCATCATTAGCCATGGTTGACCATACCATGAAGAGCCATGTTCTTACCAGGGGACAAATGCAGATAAACTAGATAAATCTCAAACTTGGAAACAGATGTAGAATTTGAACACCAGAGGAAGGGTATGTATATTTCAGAATCTATATGGTAGTTGCTATGTATTATGTTTTTTTAAAGCATGTGGGCTAAAAAAAAGGTAAGGGGTGCATACGTGCTGGACAATCCACAGTGAAATGTAAGGGAATCTGCTGTTATGAGCTGCCCAGCAACCCTTTCCACTTATTTTCGTAACAAAATCCTGCTTTTATGTGGGGTACAAATTCCATGTTTGTGTTCAAAAGGGATTGTCCTATATCCCTGTCCTCTTGCATTAGAGACAGGTTCACAACCAAATTTAGGCCAACCAGATTCTCCACCAGGAATCTTTTGCCAGATGAAACAAAGAGGAAACCCCTTTTCAACTGAGGTCATTAAGCTGGCGTGATGTGGGTCTTTGCGGTGATGGGTTGGGTGCACTTAGTTATCTTGCCCCATTTATGAGAAAGCCTGTTTGGAAGAGAAGCAATCTGGATTTTTCAGATATTCGAGTCAATAAACTTCCATTTCTGCTTAGGCTAGTTGGAGTTTGATTCTTCTCACTCGTAGGTAGGGTCCTCCCGAGAAGAGAAAGTTTTTAAAGTTCAAATGAAATGAGCTAGAAACGAACATCATTTCCCCCCCTATATTTATGTTTGTAAGGACTGGTTTTAGATTTAGTTTGTTTTCAGAAGCATGAGTCATGTTTATCTCAACTAAGCATCCTAAACACAATAAATCAAAATTTTGCCAACTTTGCTTATATCCACTAGCTTCTTTTCCTTTTGAACCTGGGTGACATGGTAACAACGACCTCTTTAGGGCCCTGGTCAGAAACTTGTATTTCCAGGCTTCCACATTTCCTGTGCCTTTAACCATTAATGATATTATAAGTTTGGGAGGTAAATCTCAACAACAGAAGACAATGCCCATATAAATATACGGAAGTGTCTCTTTCAGCCAGAATTTTAGGACAGAATATAGCTTACTAAAAAAAAGGTGTGTTAGAAATAGTAGAGTTTGACTTTTGCTTGTGTGTTTAAATTAACTGCTACTTAGAGAAGCAGGACAATGGGTCTACAAGGAGATTCCATCTGAAGTTCTCTTGCATATTAAATGGATGGTATGAACAATAAGCTTAACAGACTTCTCTGATATCACCATTATCTTGGTTATTGAAGCCATTTGAAGCTGTTTGCTGTCAGTTAAATGATCATATCTCAAGTGCACCTGCTTTATAATTATTCATTTGGAGCAAGATCATTAACATATTCCTTAAGTCATTTACAGACAATTTGACTTACATTTTTACATTTACAATTTTTTTGCTCTTTATAATAAATTAATAAGATATATAAATGGGTGCACAGAAATTCTATGCAAATAGTCTACAAAAGAGCTATAGTTTCTGTGACTTGTTTATCTTTATGTAAGTAATGGTTGAGACTCAGTAGCAGTTATGATATTTACAAAGTTTCTGAAATAATGCAAAAAAATAATTGCAGTGGACAAATTAATCCAGATTTTTTTTTGTTCCGTTAAGTAATCAGCAGAATACTTCAAACAACCAGTTAAATATATTTATTATAAAATGGTAATGACATCTAATTAGTAGAGTTCCAAGAATTAAATGAAATTACAGCTCTTAGCACATAGCATGACACAGAGTAAGCACTCAGTTTGTAATTGCAATATTAATAATGACATGTGGGGTGCCTGGGTGGCTCAGTCAGTGTCTGACTCTTGATTTGATTTCAGCTCAGGTCTTGATCTCAGAGTCATGGGATGAGGCCCATGTCAGGCTCTGGGCTCATCAGGGAGTCTGCTTGGTGTTCTCTTTCTCCCTCTGCCCCTCCCCCCACTCATGTGCCCAACACGCGTGCACTCTCTCTCTCACTCTCTTTCTCCCAAATAAATAAGTCTTAAAAAAATAATGATATGCTCAGTTCTATGGGGGTATAGAAATAGAATTTTTTCTCTCAGAGTTCAAAACTAATAGAGAAAACATAACCAAAGGCAGTCAGTAATATAGATAATTGAAGTATATAGTGCCATACACTTACCTACTTTGTAGTTGATCTTATAACGTGCCATGAATTGTCTTATTTCATTTGGGTGTATCAATTGAATCCTCACAATATACCTATAAGGATAGTACTATTAATATCTCTGGTTCATGCACATTCCTTGTGCATGAGACACAGAGAAATTAAGTAACTTAGTTTAAGTCACACAGCCAAGAATCAGTAAAACCAAGATTTGATTCTAGGCAGTTGGCTCAAGCCAGTTAACTTGACCACTGCTTCATAAGGTATAGAGGCCAACTACCTGAAGCAGTGGTTCTAATTATAAGTGAGCAGCAGAATCACCTGGAAGGTTGTTTAAAAAGATAGAAGAGCTAAATCTCCTCAATTTCTGACTTAGCAAGTCTGGGTTGAGGCTGAAAATTTGCATTTTTAGCAGGGTTTTAGGAGATGTAGATGCCGTAGGCTCTGGAACTATGCTTTGTGAACCACTGGTCTAAGTAATGTAGCTGGAGAAGAGGAAAGCCTCATCAGCAAAAGGCTTGGAACTCCCTTAAATGCAGATTAATGATACTTGGACTAGTGAAATCTTGGTTGGTACTGGGGGAGTCTTTGGAAAAGTCAATCTACCCTGCTTCTTAGCATGGGGGCCAAGAGCAGGCCACCCCAAAATGTGCCACTATGTTAGTTATTTTGAATTAAAGTTACTGAAGAAACAGCCAGTGTAAGAAGAGCACTCTAATCCCCCTTTGTCTCCAAAAAAACAGGAAATAAATCTCCCACGTGAAAAATACTCTCCTTTATACCAGGAGGTAAAGAGACATCCTTACCACTAGAGATAGGGGATTCAGAACTGAGAAGTCTATATAAACAAACCTAGTTACTTTTATTGATTTACTACCCCTACCCAAATTCTGTTTGGAATTCCTTACCAACTGAAGCTCCTAACAATAAGTTTTCCTTATCTTGTCAATTCCTCATAGATTTATTGTTTCTTTGTTTAAAAGGTATAAAAAGCTGATGGCTTCAGTCATTTCTTCATGTCTCAACTTTATTATTGGGCCTCCATCCACACATAATTAAACTTTGTGGTTTTTTTCTTCCTGTTAATCTGTCTCATGTCAATTTAATTCTTAGACCAGCCAGAAGAATATTGAAGGATAGAGAGAAATTTTCCCTCCTCAACACTAAGCACTATTATTTTTACTTTGTTCCAGACTTAAGTGCCTATTTAAGAGTTATAGTGAGACAAAAGCTATGGCTCTTTTGAGACTCATTTGGGAAGGGGTGGCTTTTATAATTATGATCCAGGAGTATACAGCTGCAAAAATGGGATTATTTGTGTTCAGAGAAGGGATGAAATAGCTAATCAGTAGGTTTGATGATTGAAAACATGAAAGTCTCTCCATGAGATTATTTCCAAGGAAGAAGTCATATATTTACTCACTTATTGATTCAACAGATAGTTACTAAGACCTACTGTTGTATAGGTTTTATGACAGTTATTAAAACATAGTCACTCCTCCCCTGAAATTTACATTCTATGAAGGAGGAACTTGTAACAGACAGACATAACTTTAGAATATGTTGGTGGTGATAAATGCTATGAAGAATGATAAATCAGGGCAGGAGTGGGAGTGCATTAAAGAGCAAATCAGAGAAAGCTTATTTTATAAGGAAACATTTAGGCGAAACCCAAATGAAGTGACAAAGGGAGTCATACACAGAGAGCTAGGACTAAGAGTTGTCTAAGTACGAACATCCCCAAGGCAGAATAATTGTCTCCTAGAAATAAGCAAAGAGGCTAAGGTAAAATGGAAGATATAGGACCAGGGAATTAGCCAGAAAGAGAGCATTGTGTCTTGTAGACCAAGCTAAACACCTGGAATTTTGTTGAGTGAGATGGGAAACCTTTGGAATGATTTGAACAGATCAGGATCATTCTGCCTTTGGAATGGAAAAAGACAGAGAGAAAGAGAGACAAGCAAACAATACAAAACCGTAGAAGGGAAAGGGCAGAAACAGAAAGATCAGTTAGAGAGAAACTGCAAAAATCCAGGCAGGAGATGATGATGACCTGGGCCAGTACAGTAGCTAAAGAAAATGATAAGAAGTGTTTGAATCCTGAAAATATGTTAGTGCTAACAGGATTTATGGCTGGATTGTCTGCTGGGCATTAAGGAAAATTTTCAAAACTTGGAAATTAGGCAAGAAGAGGATGGCATAAAAGTTATGAGGACAAAGCCCCATCTAAATATTACCTAGGTGTATGTACTTTGTTTGGATTAAAGGTCCTAGGTTTAGTGAAGTTATATGTTAAATTTGTAGACTTCTGCCCAGCAAAGATGCAAATAATTTCTTTCCATAGGGAAAAGATAAGCCCCAAAGTTATAGTTTATTGCTCTGTGGAATATTAATTAGTTTTATATCTAACCCAGCAATCTTTTTCTAATATTTCTTATTTAGTGTGCTTACAAATATATCTTACTTGTTCCATCATCAGTGTGTCTTTTACACATGTTCATTATATACTTGCATGAGAGCCATGCCTTTTACATTGAAAAATTATGCTTTAACGTGAGTAAGAGAAAGACAAAAGTCAAGTCTTTTGTTATTGTCTGAGCATTCAGAAGAATGTAGTTATCATTTTCCAAGTTGAGAAAGTGTGGCAAAAGAGCAGGGTAGGGTAGAGAGTAAATATGGAGGGTCTGATTTTAGAAATTTAAATTTCTATAATGGAGTCATTCAATTGGCAGAGTCAGATATTCAGGTAAGAGAGTCGGGCTGGAGAAATAAATTTGGAAGTGATCATATAATTGATATTCAAAGCCAGAGACTGCATGAGATACTTAAGCATGAGGAAAAAAGAAAGAAAGAAGTGTCCAAGGACTGACTCCTGGGGCATTCCAACACTTAAAGATGTAGAATATAAGGAGGAACCAGAAAAGAGTGCTGATAAAAAGCAGTCACGAAGGTAGAAGAAAAATTGATAGAGTGCTACCCCAGAAGCCATGAGAAAAAAACTGTTTCAAGAAGAAGGTTAGCAAATTATGTCAAATCATGCAAAAAAAAAAAAAAATCCAGTAAAATAAGGTTGCAAATTGACCATTGACTTTGGAAACCTGAAACCTTGAACAGAGGAGTTTGGAGCCATAATGAAGACAACAGCCAGATGGATGCAGTGGAATAAAAAGAAATAGTAAACAACAGAAACATAAATTGTAGATTGAATAAACTTGGATACACCCATATAGTAAGATATCACACAAGAATACAAATGAACAAACGAGAGGTACAAACAAGAACATAGATCAATCTTATAATATTGAGCAAAAAAGCAAGACAGAAGAGTGTCTATCACATGAGTCATGTATTAAATGTTCAAAGCTATGCAGAACAAATAATATTTATGAATACCTACATTGGTAGTCAAGCTATAAATAAAAGCAAGAAAATGATTACCATAAAAGTCACTATAGGGATTCCTTCTTGGGAGGAGCAAAAGGAAAGTGACTAAGGAAGGATACATGGGAGTTGTTCGGATCTGACAATGTTCTATTTCTTATCTTAGGTGATGATTACAGAAGTAGTTCTCTTATAACTGTTCATATACATTATTCATCGGCATTATGTTTTCTGCAATGTTTTACATGTGTGCTCTCACAATAAAATAATTTTTTAGAAGGGGGGAGGGGAAGAGGAAGAGGGAGAAAGAATCATAAGCAGGCTCCATGCTTAGCCTGACACAGGGCTCCATCTTACAACCCTGAGATCATGACCTGAGTGGAAATCAAGAATCAGACACTTATCTGACTGAACCACCCAGGTGCCCCCACAATAAAATAATTTTTAAAAGTGAATAAAGGTATAAGACATAGGGTTTAGACAATCTTTTCAAGTTTTTCCATAAGGGTGGAGGAAGAGAAATGGGGCAATAACTGGAAAGAGATGTGAGTTCAGTGGGAGCTAATGGCACATGTTTGCAAGATGATGAAACTTATCCTGTAGTGAGGGAAAATCAATGACTTAGGAGGGAGGAGGAACAGTGCAGGAATGAAGTCTTTGAATAAGTAAGAGGAAAAGATGAGTGGAGTTGGCTTTCAATAAGAGGCCTAGTAGTTCACACATACAACAAGTGTGAAGGTATTTACAGGTATAGATGCTGGCCATTTGGCAAACAAAATGATAGCAGCAGGTAGTACATTTTCCGATTACTTCTATTTTCTGAGTAAATTAAAAATGAGTCATTGTCCAATATTGTCTAGAAGTAGGAAGGAAGAGATGTGAAATTATTGTTAAGGGTCAATAGAAAATGAGATGTTTAATGGGATTGTCTTTCAAGCTTCAGGTCTCGCTTAAGGTCTCGTTTAAGGTCAAGAATTTAATGTAAGATGGTCATTGATATGATGCTTCTCTCTAGCAACATTCAGCCATGTGTCTACATGGCTTAAACTACAAGACTAAGTAGGTTAAGAATGGGATTTAACTTGAATTGGGATGTTGCTGGGCAGATATCATTTGGGGAGAAACTAGCAAGGAAGTCCATTCAAAGAAATGTTTATAATAGTAAACTATAGAATCCAAGATTGATAAAGGGATAAATGACTGAAAAGATGGCAGAGTCGATGAATTGGAGGTCCTGGTTGTATTAAAGAATGAAACCTATAGGAACCAAAAAAACACATAGATAGCTACAATATTGAACTAATATTTGTGGTCAAATCCTAATTTAGGAATATAAAAATTAGACTATAGCTTTGTACATTCTTATGAGCTCCTTCATCTTCTTCTGACTTCCTTCCTCTTTTTCTATCCATCCCTTCCTGAAGCAGAATGAAATGAGTAAGAAAAAAATGTGAGGGGGTTGGGGGTAGGGGTTATGTGCATAAAAGAAAGAAACATAGAAGGAAAAAATCTCCCATTGAAAGGAATTCTTGCATTCCCCACAGACTG
The DNA here is from genome assembly GCF_024610735.1 of Ursus americanus. Taxonomy (NCBI): domain Eukaryota; kingdom Metazoa; phylum Chordata; class Mammalia; order Carnivora; family Ursidae; genus Ursus; species Ursus americanus. The sequence continues at coordinate 43,334,259 of NC_142146.1, forward strand.
ACACTAAAACAGTTCCTCCCGTGGGGACATAAGAAGATCAGGCAGCTTTTGTCTCAGGCAGCTTTTAAACCAAGACCATTGCCCCTTTTAGGTGGGCAATGAGGTTTTCTTTCTTGTGACACCCCACAGCTCCTAGTACAGTGCTCATTATCATTAATAGCTTATTAATCAACAAAGGACAAAATGCAGAGTGGAAAAGTTTTTCCAAGATCATTTTCTTTAAAAAAAAAAAAATGTGCTCCTGCTACAATTTGTTAAAACAAGGGCCAGAAATAGGGTCTGGAATTACTAATTACAGCACAAGCTCTAAGACTCTAGACTCTGTTTTCTTGCACAGTATCTTTAGAAAGTGATATTTCAGAGATAAGAAAATGAGGTGCATATATTTGTCCTATTAAATTAAATAATGTAAGCACCACATAGAGAAGTTCTATGGACTCTTTTCCAACATTGCTATTTTAAAAAATTACCTGCTAGCTAATATTTTAAACTTGATACTTTAAGGACCACAGAATATCACAATTTAGGAAACTGTGAAAGTTTATTAGTATCAGGCAATAAAAATATTCACAAAATCAGAGTAAGAATTAGCCTACACACGGTTATATGTGAAGATGATTCTTTAATAGCCAAGTTTGTCTTTATGATAAAACCTGTAGGGGGAAAAGGTAACCTCATATTTGATGTCTTAAATTTTATCTTGTTTTTCTTATTTCTACGGAGCAATAGTGTCTAAATGGCAATAGCATATTAATAACAGAACAACTGGGACAGTGGCCCCACTCTTCCCCAAGTGGAAATGTGTCAATTGGAATGATGTCAGAAGGTGTACTCAGTCCTGAATTTCCATGCCCTTAACTATTCCTTCCACACTGAGTTATATGATAGCCCCTTTCTAGACTCCCTGGGGTCAAATTTTGCCTCACAGGTGTCGGTGGGTGGAGCTAAATACATGGCGCTTGTTTCGAGGGCTCTCTCTCACCACCTGAACGAAAGATCACCCACACTGCCAGAATGCATCTTGAGCAGGAGCTCTGAGAGCTGAGACCCAAGTCCCCCAAAAAGCAAAAAGAGTAAAGGCCAAATGCAGAGGACCATGCCTCAAGCCCAGGTTTCTGGACAGCAGACAAACAAGCAAGGGTCTGAGGCTGAGCTGCATTTGGGTGGAACCCAGAGTTCACCAAAGGGTCTTGTTAGAACTTATGTTAGTAGTAGTCAGTATATGGGAAAAGAAACATGTTATAAAATTAGGAATATAATGAAGGGTTTTCTTATAATAATGTACTTTAAAAATTCAGAGAACTGAATTGTATTCTTCCTAGAAAAATACAAGATTAGTGAAGAAAAAACTAGAAAATAACAAAAACAAAAAGGAAAAATAATTTCATAAGCCACCACAAGAGATACATGTGTATTTTTTTAATAAAATAGAATCAACAGAAATATTTCACCCTATTTTTGTCACTTAGTATGTTTAGAATGGCATTTTAAAGTATCATTCTTATACTTATCTAAAAGGCAATCTACAGAATGGACAAAAGTATTTGAAAATCATCTACCTGATAAGGGGTTCAAATCCAAAATATATAAGTAACTCATACAAATCCATAGCAAAAAAAAAATGTGATTGTAAAATGGGCAAAGGACTTGAATAGACATTTTTTTAAAGAAGACATACAAATAGCCAATAGGTACATGAAAAGATGCTCAGCATCATTAATCATCAGGCAAATGTAAATCAAAACCACAGTGAGATATCACCTCATACTTGTTAAAGTAGCTATTATCAAAAAGACAAGAAACAACAAGTGTTGGGGAGGATGTGGAGAAAAGAGAACCCTGTGTTGGTGGGAATGTAAATTGGTGCAACCACTATGGAAAAAGATAAGAGTTTCCTCAGAAAAATTAAAAACAAAACTACCATACGATCCAACAATCTCACTTCTGGGATACATCCAAAGGGAATGAAATTACTATCTCAAAGAGATATCTGCATCCCCAGGTTCACTGCGGTATTATTCACAATAGCCAAGACATGGAAACAACCCAAGTATCCATCAATGGATAAATAGATAAAGAAATATATATATATATATAAAACCACATTTTCTTTTATACACACACACATACATATAATGGAGTATCATTCAGATATATAAAAAAAGAAAAAGGAAATCCTGCCTTATACCACAGTATGAATGGACCTTGAAGGCATTATGCTAAATGAAATAAGTTAGAGAAAGACAAATTCTGTATGATATCACTTACATGTGGAATCTTAAAAAGCCAAACTCAAAGAAATAGAGAGAATGTTACTTACCAAGGGCTAGAAGTGAAAGAAATGGAGAAAAGTTGGTCAAAGATTACAAACTTCTATCTATGAGTATGTTCTAGGGATCTAATGTACAACATGGTGACTATAATGAACAAAACTGTATTGTAAACGTAAAAGTTGTTAAGAGAGTAGATCTTAAACATCATTACCAAAAGATAAATGATAGTTATGTGAGGTGTTAGAGATGTTAACTAACCCTATTGTTGTAATCATTTTGCAATATATGTGTCCATGAAATCCTCAAGTTGTACACTTAAACTTACATATCTAATGGCATATTATCTCAGCGAAGCTAGAAAAGAGAGTATCACTCTTCCATAATATTACATATCATCTTAAAGCTGAATAAATGAAGGTATTCACCCTATTGTTAAACATTTGGGTGGTTTCATTGTTCTATACATCTGTGATGATTTCTTTTTTTTTAAAGGCTTATTTATTTATTTTGACAGAGAGAGACCACACGCGAGTAAGGGGAAGGGGCAGAGCAAGAATCTCAAGCAGACTCCCTGCTGAGCCTATAGCTTGAGGCAGGGCTCGATCTCATGACCCTGAGATCATGACCTGAGCCAAAGCCAAGAGTCAGATGCTCAAGCAACTGAGCCACTCAGGCACCCCTGATTTCTGACAACAACACCCCAAGTTAGGCCAAACTTCACAGGCAAATGGCTCAGTCCTTCACAAAACAGCCTTCATTTCACACATCAGCAGCAAGTTTGGGGGTCTCCAGGCCACTCTCACTTCCGACCAGCAGGCGACAAGATTAAGAGTTCTTACTGTCCTCTCAGGTTCCATAATCCCCTAGAATGACTTACAGAGTCAGCTAGAAAGCACTATACTGAAGTATTACAGTTGTTTTTTTTTTTTTAAGATTTATTTATTTATTTGAGAGAGAGAGTGAGAGCGCATGTGTGTGCAAGTGCGGAGAGGAACAGAGGGAAAGAAACCTAAGCAGACTCCATGCTGAGCTGAGTCTGACTCGGGGCTCGATCTCACCACCCTGAAATCACGACCTGAGCAGAAATCAAGAGTCAGACACATAACCGACTGAGCCACCCAGGTGCCCCAGTATTACAGTTTTATTATAACAAAAGAACACAAATCAGAACCAACTAAAGGAAGAGACACATAGAGCAAAATCTGGGAGTGTTATAAACACAAAGATTCTGTCATCCTCAGGGACATATGATCTTCCCAGCACATCATTGTGGGACAATACACAAAGTACTGCTGCCCGGGGAAGCTCACTTGAGTTTTATCCAGATTTCATTAGACAGGCATGATTGCTTGAACAATTGGCCACAGTGTTACACTCCCTCTCCAGCCTGCTTCCTACCCCAGGAGGTTGGGGTCATTTCACAAAGGTCGGAGTCCTAACCCTGAAAACACAGGGTTGATCCTACTGACAACCCATTAGCATAAACTATTTAGGGTCCCACCACAAATAACACTCCTATAACTTGGGAAATCTCAATGAATTAGAGTTTACCTTCCAAAAATCAGGGGCAACAGCCAGCCGAATTTTTTATTATATAGCATCTCAAGTAGAAAATTGAGTTTATCACACTCCTCCATTCATAGCTCATTCCAACCAATGCCTGAAAACTCCCTTTTAAAAAAAATTTTATTTTAGACCTAATTCAATTTTTATGTCTGCCTTCCCATTGCACTCACTCTAATGTGTTTACTATGTATCTTTTTTTTTTTTTAAGATTTTATTTATTTGACACAGAGAGAGAGAGAACAAGTAGGGGGAGCAGCAGACAGAGGGAGAGGGAGAAGTAGGCTCCTTGCTGAGCAGGGAGCCCAATGCAGGGCTGGATCCCAGGACCCTGGGATCATGACCTGAGCTGAAGGCAGATGCTTAACTGACTGAGCCACCCAGGTGCCCTGTGTACTATATATCTTAAGATATATCTTCATCAATATAAATATAGTGATTACTTTGTATAGATGGTATAGTGTTAAAGAATCTCTCTTCTTGAACCTTGCTCAAACATCGTTTTACAGTTGTGTATATGTCTCTAAGTATTTCTAGTTAATGTCTTCTAATTTTACTGTGTAGTATGCCATAGACTTCATCCATCTCTATTTAGTTATCTATTCCTGGAATCATAGATAATCTAGGTTGCCTCTAATTCTCTGATCCACAAATAGTGCAGGCTGAATATATCTTTATGTATCACTTTACGAATTTATGCAAGAGTCTCTGGAGTATACATCCATGAATGGTATTGTAGATCACAGATTGTTGTAATACCACAAAATCTAACCAGATCATGCTCCAAAACAACAGCGCCAGTGGTGCAGGACGATCCTTATTTCATAATATACTTAATATTTCTTAATTTTATCCAACTTTTGAAGTTTTACAATTTGATAGGTGCAAAGTGGTATTTTACAGCCGGGAATGGCCAGCAACCCCTATACCGATGGATGAAAGATTATTCCAAACTTTGCCGTGAAAGAGAGTAGCACAAGGGGGTCACCGCTCAGAGACGAAGACCCTTTGCTCTTCTTTGCTCCTGCTTTTATTGGTCCTTCAGGATAATCACAGTCCTTTATCACTGTCCCGCAAGCACATGATGTTGACAAGGGGTCTTACTGAAACCGGGAGGATCTTTTTATGGGGAAGATACGATATGCTAATTTGGGCGTGTTCTATTAAACATAGCCTAAGGGACAATGCCTACCTCTCTTAGATTACAGGGCTACTGTTTGGGCTAGGAAAGCTTTGGGAAGGCCACTCCCCATGGCATTCCAATGGCAGAGTGGTCACGCAGGCCTCAGCATTCCAAAGGTCTAAGCCCTTCTCCGAAACCTTCCCTGCCCTCAGCAGCCTCCGTGTTACATTTTAGCAAGCCAGGTATCATGGCTGATTTCATGCTCTACACTAACCCCAACATTTTCCCATTACTATAATTTGTATGTTTGGATTACAGGTGCATCTAAACATCTCTTCATATTCTTGTCAGCCATTTAGTCTCCTCCTTTTGTGAATTGCCAATTCGTATCCTTTGCCCATTTTTTGCCTGAGTTTACAGTCTTCTTGATTTGTGGACAATTCTTTGTGTATTTTATGTATTTTCCTTTTGTTGTTCTTAGATGTTACTAATAACTCTTCCTTATCTATAACCATCTATTAATTTTGTTTCAGATGTCCTTCATTGAACAGAGATCTTTAATTTGACATAGTTAAATCAACTATCTTTTTCCCTTAAGATTTGTACCTTTGCACTCTTCTGTAAGAAGTCATTTTTTCACTTCAAGGTTGCTAGCTTATTCTCCTACATTTTCTTTTTTTAATTTCATAGTTTCCTTCTTTAACACCTGGGTCTTTAAAACATGTGGAGTACACATTTGTATATGATATAAGAAAGGGATTCAAACTTTCCCTCCCCTATAGTATACCAATTTTTCCAATACTAACTTCTAAATAATTTCATTCCTCATTGGTTTGTCCTGTCACCTTTACATAGCACTTCCCATGTATATGGGTGTATTTCTGAGTCCTCTGTTCTGTTTCTTGGTTTATTCTGCCCAGTATTATACCTGTACTATAACTGTAGAGTCTTTTATTATATGAGGGTGAGTCACAATATATTTACATTTCTTCAAATCATTCTCCCATAAATATTTGACTCATCATTTTGTTGCAGGTTATTTTGCTGTTGTAAGTGCCATACCATTGTCTACCCTATTTTCTGGCTAGTTATGATTATTACTATTGCCGTAGAAGAAGGACATTGATTTTTGTTAGCTGATCTTGTATTAAGCAAGCTTGGTCAATTTTTTCATTGGATCTAAAACTTGCCTGTTCACCTCTGGGGTTACCCATGTAGCTGATCGTACTACTGGCAAATAATGACAGCTTTATCTCTTCCCTTTCAATCCTACGCTTCCCATTTTTTCTTTCTAATTTTATATTATTGACATTGCTATACCAACCATTTTGAAAGCTAAATGCTTGAGCACAATCTTTTTTTCATAGGACACAGTCATAGAAGTGAATTTTCTGTGTCAAGCAGAGAGTTTATTCTTAAGGATTTTCAAGTATATTACAAATACACACAAGAAATTTATACCATCCATAAAAAAATAAAGTGGTTATATTTTGGAATCATCACCAATATCTGGGATTATCTATTTTTAATTTTTCTAATTTGAAAATATTTTAAAAAGTATCTCCTTTTAATCTTCTTTTTTATTATTAAAAAGGTTGAACTTATCTTCAGGTGTCAGGTATAGAATGAGTAGAATAAGGTAGATAAGAAAATGCATTTACTTTCCACTTGTCAAAATTTTATTCAGATACTGAATAAGACAATGAACATACTTGAATGCTCTCTAGCCTATGGCCAACTTTCCACTCTCTAGATACATAAAATATTCTCCATACATATCTCCAATTTATTGAACATCTGCTGAATAAGGTCTAGTGCCAGGTATAGTCATGGATCAAAAAACTTAAAAATCTTGATTCTTGTCCTTAAGGAACGTCCTTTCTAGTTGGAAAAATAAGAGACAAATATAGTTAAGACAGATAGTAAAAAGAAATATTTGTCATAGGAGTCTCATAAATAAATGAAATGTTAAAAGAGGTAGGAGGAATGTTAGATGAGGTAAATAACATGAAATGAAGGATTTTCTAGAATTCAATAGGTATGGAGGACAGTTGAAAATTTTTGAGTAGGAAAATGAAATGGTCCCAGTCACACTTAAAAGATCTTGATCTATTAGTGGTATTTAGGACAGGCTGGCGAAGGTCAAGAAACTGGTCTAAAGACTGATTAGGTGGTTGACAGAATATTTAGGTCATGTAAGGGGTAACGAGGGACTTAACTAGGAAATTATAATAGAGATGGAAAGGAAGGAGAAGAAAAAGGGAAAGTTGGCAGGATTTAGTCTTGGTTGGACTTAGGGGCCCACATAATAGAGAATGGTTCCAAATTTTTAAATGTGGGCTAATGGAGTGACAGAGAAGCCACTAACACAAACAGATTAGGAACCTAGAGAAAGAGTGAGATGATATGGAAAGCTGGAAAAATAATATGTCTGATATGTAGCCAAAAGTTGGAAGTGTGTGTGTGTGTGTGTGTGCGCGCGCATGCAGGCATGCATGTACACACACACATGCATGCACATATATGTATGCCTAGGTCAGAATGAAAGCCAAGATATTGATTTGGGAGCCATCCGCATAAGGCTAAAGGTGAAAATCCTTTGGCCAAGATCTCCCAGAGAGATGAGAGAGTCAGAAGATTAAAGAGAGTTAAGGTGTTGATTTCTTATAGGTTCACAAGCACAGGATTGGGAGAGAAATCAGTAAAAGAGAAGAGGACCAACCAGGGAGATAGGAGGAGAACTCAAAGGTGTGAGTTCATGAAAGCCAAGGGAGGAGAAAGGCAGGGTTTAGTTGAAAGGGTCAAATACCACAAACAGTTCACTGAGGGTGAGGCCCAAGAACAATCTTAAATTTGGTGCTTAACAGGCATCAGTGACCTTCAGAGGAGCAAATCCAGTGCCAGGTCTCAAAGCCAGCAAGAATTCATCAGCCATAAAGAAGACCAAGCAACGACTGTGAAGCTTTCTGTCTAGAAGCATGGTGATGAAAACACGATGAGACGTAAGATAGTGCCTCAAGAGAGTTATGGAAAAAGGTTTGTTAGGCAAAGAGAAACCTGACATGTTTACAGGTAGAGTAAATGTGACCTATGAAGAGGAAAAGGTTAAAGATACAAAAGGAGTACATAATTAATGGAATAAAAACTTTAAGGATGTAGACAGTATCGGAATAAATGCTCAGGTGAAGGATTAATTTCAAAAAGGAGGTGGGGCACATTTTATTCAGAGAGCAGAGACATTTTTTGTGACTAAATTATCATTCGACAAATGGAGCTAATAGAATTTTTAATGTGTAAAAGGGATCGACTTAAATTGTAACCTGTCGAACTTAAGACTGAGAACATCCTCCAGTTGGTCCGTCCATTCTCCTCCCAGATATATCAGTAAATAGGAGTTTTGAAAAGTGTTAATGGCAAAAGATGCCTTCCTGAGAATAGAATGGTGATTTTCTCTTCTATTAGTATCATTTGCATTTATAATATTATTATTTTTCCTACATATTTGAGTCAGGGCATTACTAGTAAATAATTCAGGGTATCTCCTTCCATAATTCCAATTATAACCAAGTCCAAAAGGGTCTATGGTAGGCTCTGAAAAACACCTTCACCAATGACTGATAAGCGTCCTATGACTTCCTACATTTTAAATTGCCTCTGATTACAAAACTAGCCACCACATCCTGCTATTCCCTGAGGCTCTTTCTTTTGTGGTAGTCCATTCATCCTTTGTAATCCTAAAGGATCAATATTTGACCTCATACTCTGTATCAGTTAATGATCTGCCTAGTTGTGACACCAAAGATGAGAAAAGCCATGTGAGCACAAGGTATTATTCTTTCCTAGCATACACAAAATACTATTTTTTTCACTTCACTACTAGTGAAGGGGAGAGCTAACTATTTCAAATCAAATAATTAATGCACTCCCAGTTAAGTGGAAAGAGTTCACTTGCTAGCATGACTGAAGGAGGAGAAGGTGAAGGTGACTGGAGCATCATCAAGGAGGACAGATTCCTCTCTGAGGCACTCTGGGCAGTTAGGGTTAGCAAATGAGGCAATGCTGGGTATAGTGCCCAGAACGTGATAAAACCAATTACACATTAAGAAAGGACTAGCCAACTACATAAAGAAAAAGAAATCTCTGAGACTAAAGCCATCTAGCTAAACACTTGCTTAGGAGTTTATTATCATAAGGCTTCCACCCACGTAAATTGACAAACTCTAAGCCCAGGTATTTTGTTGGAAAATAAAATTAGGTAACAATTTACTTAGCCTGTGGTTTGTAAATTTTAAAATGCTCAGTAACAGAATAGTATATCCCCCTCTCTAAAATGTTGTGAGGTTTTGTGCTTTTCTCTAACTTAAGCTTTTCATGCTCTTAGACATTTCATATTCACAAGATAAAGCTTCCTGTTTCTTACCTGGATACATCTGGAATAAGAGCAGATGGTCCCATACCTTCAACTGCTTTTAAACCCTTGCTTGATTTATCACATAAAACTTGTCTTGGCTTTAAATGCTGCTACTTCTTCTGGCCTCCCTTCTGCTTCTTACATTTCTATTTCTTATTGCCCTCTACTGCTTTATGAATATTAAAGCTGGTGATTCAGTGAGACAATTGCAAACAAAGAAGCCACAGATTTTTTGGAAGAATTATAACAAAATGTTACTAGATGTTATTCCTACATTGTGGGATTATTGGTCATTTACTTTCTTCTTTATATTTCTATATACTTACCTTGCTTATACTTATTCCCTGAAAGACTCATAAAATAATGTGTTATTTTTGTGAAAAAAAATAGTATTTCTGTTTTGATAAATGTGATTAATTGTAAACTGGTTTTGTTATTTTTTCTTCCTCATGCTATAGAAGCAATTTTGAATAAAGCTAGAATGAAACTTTCAATTCCCACTTCTAAGATTCATAAAATATTGCTTCCCTTTTGTAATTAATTTAAATATATGTATGTGTGTGATTATACAAATGTTTATTTCTACATTTCACGATTCCAAATGGAATTGGAGGTAAAGAAAACCAAATTTAGATGACTCCTGAGAATTAAGATTAGCAATTTTGCTTACCTAAACCAAACTGAATTCCAAACCATTCATTTCCCCCCACACTCATCTCTATGAAACGCAACCAGTTAACCTTTTTTTGATTTTATTTTTCTAGACTGGAAAGTATTGTGGTCAGCAATTTGAGTTCACGAAAAAAAAGTAAGGCATTCAGCCATAGCACTGTAGCTCTTAATCTAAACTATTGCTGATTTTCTTTGAACAAATCTCACTTTAATTTAAAAAACACATTCTAATAACAGAATAAACACATTTTATGATGGATTGAGAATGCTGAGTTCTTCTCCCCTTACCATTCCTAAATTCAGTGGAAACATATCTGATAACTAGAAGGTGATAATTTAGAAAATTTCTTGCATAGAAACAGATATTACTTCCTATCAAATCCACACAATTGAGGTTATTTCTCGTGCTTGTGCTGTTCAACTTTTCCCAGAGATCTAGCTTACAGTTTTTTTTTCTTATATTGTATTTTAAGAGAAACGTATATATCAATGTTACTGCACACTGAGAAGTAACCTAAGGGGAAACTGTCCCGACGGATGAATGTTCATTTCCAGGAAAGTATCTTTTAGGAAAAAGAATGACTCAAAGGACTTAAGTTGGCAGAGAAAGAGAGTATATGATGATAAATCAATTATATATTATCCTCTGGAAACCAATGGCTCTAGCCACCTCATTGACTACCTCCCAAGATTATTACGAAGACAAAATGAGAATTTAGGTGAGAGCATTTTTGTAATCTCTAAAGTGCCATGCAAGTATTATTGTTCTTTCTGAATAACTTACATCGGTACAGTATCTGGAGCAGAATAAAAATAGATCAGTTGCTGGACAGCCCAAGTTCAGTGTTTTTCTTAAGCTGAGTAACTGAATCACAATTAGAAATACACCAGTTGTAGAATTCTTTCATTATTTTAACATTGGAAGTTAAGCAATGTGTTACAAACGAGATGACAGGCATTAACCTGAATTTTCTATCAGAAAATTGTGCAGTTCAGAGGGGAAAAAATCCTGTGATAATGTGACTATCCCATCTTAATGCTCTAGGTTGCTCCAGTTTACCACTGAACTCACTGGTTTTTTTGTTTGTTTGTCTCTCTTCTACCATTTGTTTGATATTTGTTGTTTAGATTGCATTTTAATCATATTGCATTCACAGTTGACAGACTTTGTAAGACGATATGTATCCATTATTTTATTTTAATATTAGCATTAAAATAATAGTGCTTAAACTGAAAGCAACACACACACAGTTTTCCAGGTACAAGTTTTTAAATGTGTTTAGAACCGTTCACAACTTCCATGGACAACAGCAGTGCTGATTACAGATCATTCAAACAAATGTTCTTTGATTTGGCTGTTATAACCACGTCTTTCTCTGCTAAGGGGGGGAAATAAAGCAAGTGATATAATTCCCTATGTGTTGAAACCTTTTAGCTGGCAACAGCTTTTTAATGGCTTTTTTTGCAGTCAGCAAGAAATGTACATTTATTCAACAGAAAACAACAATGATGATAAGGAAAAAAAATGTTTCCAACTCTTGTTTCACTACATGATTTTCAAGATGGTTTTGTGAAGTTTCATTTACAGTCTCTAACAAAGCAAATCAACAGATACATATATTATCTGTGTACAGAACACAATAAAAGTATAAAGAGAAATAAAATGACTACATTAGATAATACAGCAGTGTGTCTGGTCAGATAGGGCCTATTTCATTCCTAATCATAACGAATTGGTTTGCAAATGTTAGGTATTTATTCACCTTTGGGAAAAAAAGCTTCCCAGTTCAATATAATAAGTCATCTAGTGATCACAGTCTTTGCAACAAAGGAACTAGAAGGATGTTACAAATATGTTAGCACAGAACAGAGAAAAACATTACCACACTCATCTGCAAGATGGCTTCTAATTAGATGAATGCAGGAATTGAAACTGAGGTCTCATCTCTATCACCAACACTGGGGGCAGGGGAATGTTGCAATTCAGTGTGCTGATTGTCAAATGTAGGCGTATCCAGAGACCATATTAATATTAACTAGAATAGGATTTAATATCTTTTCTTAAGTGGGCACTCTATGAAAAGATTTGAAATTGAACTTCTGGAACACATTTGCAGTAAAGTTACATTTAAACAGGAAATGGGTTCTAAAATCAGCAAGTAAGACAAAAATCTTCCAGAGTCAAAATTACCAATGAACATCTATTGTGCTGCCTTTAAACTTCTAGGACTTAGATCCTTATAAAGTAAACGGCCAAAACTATTTCTTTCTGTTGCCCTTTGCATTTTAGTTTTAGCCTCCTGAGGGATAGTGGAGATTAATTTGAACTAGGAAAAATTCTCTCTTTTTCTGTTTTTGTAGAGTCAATATACTTGAATTCATGAAATTCAAATGAGGAGAATACTAGAATACTAGAACACTCTCCTGATCCTTACTAAGCTTACACCGAATATTTAAGTATATTATTTCCCCTTTAATTTTCAAGATGACATTTGTTAAGTGATTAATGACGGAAAAGGAATGATGAGGAAATGGAGGCTAACAGAAGTTATGTAACTTGCAGGTACGTGGCCTACTTAGAATTCAAACCATGTTGATTTCATAGCTGGTGCCCTTTATGTTATACTTTATCAACTCCTAGAAATATAAGGAAGTATTTAAAGTACAGCTACAGTTGTAATATTAATAATGGAGCTGCACCTGGCTGGGTCATTTGAATAATTTTTAGAATGCTATATGAGAGGTCTCCATTAAATAAAAAACAAACACTCAGTTTTAGGGAAAAAATTGGTGGCTTGGGATATTCTAGGCTAGGTAATCTAGCCCCCCTTAATTATCCTCCTCATCCAGCCCTTTTAGCTTCTACCTAAAATATAGCTAACATATCCTTGTTCATTGATTTACTTCACCTCGCCTTCCTTTAAACCAATATGCAAAATATTTTTGTAAAAATCTTCCTAAGACATCTTTTATTACATCATTGTCTCCCTCAAAAACTTTCAATAGCTTCCTATTTTCAATATCATCAAGCTAAGCTTCTGAAGTTTTACAATTTTGTCAGTGCTGTTTTAACTCTCTGTTTCCTTTGCACTTCTATTCAGTGTTCTCTTTACTCTCTATGCTTTTTATTCAAAAGCCTTATCCACTGTTGAAGATTTATTCATCATTGTAATCCCATGTCCATATTCCTCCATGGAGGCTCCCACGACCAGACCAGCCTCCTTACATTTTTCTTTCATGAACTTCTATATGTCTCTCGTCGTATCAGCAACTTTAGTATGTCCCATACTTCTTTATCCCTAACATCACCTAGAAAAATTCTGAGCATTTGAAAATCACCAAATGATTTAATACCCATTAAAAAAAAATTTCTTATATAAACACTAAATGAAAGATTTAGACTGAAATATTTAATCAATCTTATAAAAATAAAAATTATTAGAACCCAATAAAAATAAATATTTAGGCCAGAGCTGTCCAACAGAAATATGCAAGCCATATATAATTTAAAATTTATAGTAATCGAATTTTAAAATGTAACCGAAAGTTGTATTAGGTTCCTTCTGCTGCTCTAAGACATTAACACAAACCTAGTGGCTTACAAAAATACAGATGTATTCTCTTACAGCTCCAGAGGTCAGAAATATGAAAGAAGTCACATAAGGCTAAAATCAAGATGTTGTCAGGGCTGGATCCTCCTGGAAGCTCTAAGGAGAGAATCTGTTTCCTTACTTTTCCTTGGCTCTAGGCCCCTTCTTCCTATCAGTCCAACTTTCTCCATGATCACAACTCCTGCTCCTCACTGTCATCTCCTATCACCTTCTTATATAGAATGCTTGTGATCACATCAGGCTCACCAGGATAATCCAGGATGATCTCCTTATCTGAAGATCTTTAACTTAATCATATTGGTTAAGTCCCTTTTGCCATATAAGGTAACATTCACAGAGATTAGGATGTAGACATCTTTGGAGGTCATTATTCAGTCTACCACAGAAACAAATTAACCTAATTTTAATAATATATTTTATTTAACCCAATGTATACAAAATATATTATTTCAGCCTGTAATTAACATAAAAAACTTTACACTGCTTTTGTTTTTTAAGTTGATTAAAATAAATAAAATTAGAAATTCACTTCTCTAGTGGCACTAACTATATTTCAAGTGCTCAACAGTCATGTGTGACTAATGGCGTACCATATATGGATGATCAGTACTTTCCATCTGTGAAGGTTAGAGAACTGTAAGTTAAAGGGAGCATAGTCCACATAAGACTGCTTTTATTTCTGATGCTAACAAAGTTTGGGAATCCTTAAGACCACCGTTGGTTTCAAAATTTCACCAGAAACATTCACAGAATTCACTGAACTTTGTTATAGTCACGATTATGGTTTATTACAGAGAAAGGATAGAGATTTATATCAGGGAAGAAATGTATAAAGCAGAGTCTGGGGAAGTACTATATATGGAGGTTCCATTGTCCTTTCCCTGCGAAGTCCTGAAAAGCACTGATTTCCTGAAATCCACATGTGACAATACACATGGAGTATTTGCCACCCAGGGAAGTTCAACCAAGCCTCAGTGTCCATATGTTTTACTGGAGCCCCATCACATAAACATGATTAATTACCCACGCGGCTGATTTCAGTCTTTAGCTCCTCCAGAGGTCAACTGATACCACATGACCCATCCACCCTCCATCACATTGTAAGTATAGCTCAGAGTCCCCACCCTACATGATATGGTTACTACCTGGCTGGCCCAAGGTCCCCAAGCAAATGAAGATAATCCTAGGAGTCATGACATTTCAAGGATTTAGAGATTACTTCCCAGAAGCCTAGGGCAGAGACCAAGCCCCTGTTGGGCTAAGTTAAATTCTTTACTATGCACTCACCAACAACTGATTTGATGAAATTTTGTTTACTAAATTTACTATTTTGATATCATATAGAAATACCCAATGAACTTCTATCATTTGTTATTTCAACAGATAGTCAAGTATCAA
Source organism: Ursus americanus (assembly GCF_024610735.1). NCBI lineage: Eukaryota > Metazoa > Chordata > Mammalia > Carnivora > Ursidae > Ursus > Ursus americanus. Next base: position 43,349,310 of record NC_142146.1, read on the forward strand.
ATAGATAATTACATTTCACAATTACCTGATTTTTTTTTTTTTTTTGAGAGCAAGAGAGCAGGCACATGAGCGGGGGTTGGGGGGTAGGGGCGGGGGAGAGGGAGAGAATCTCAGGCAGGCTTCAACACCCAGTCCCCAGAGTCCAACTCGGGGCTCCATCTCCTGAGATGACGACCTGAGTTGAAATCAACAGTTGGATGTTCAACCCACTGAGCTACCCAGGTGCCCCTAGACATTTTAATACAAATATTAAAGAACCTTTCCTTTAAGTAACTTAGGGATGTCTAAGTAAATCTACCTGTTGCATTGAGTCGTTTCTTTGCTTTTGTTTGTCAAGAAGGCTGATTTGTACTACTTAGACATAAAATATATACTGTTTTGATCTAATTAAAAACCAGTGTCACATTCTTGACTTATGACCCTCTATATCCAATTCAAATCAGAGATAAAAATATAGCATTGCTCCTTGCAAACTCTAATTACCCAAATGATCCCTGTAAGGCTAAATATATTTCATAAATCTGGATTTTCAGCAACACTGTCTCTAGTGTTCATAGATCAAGAGGACTCTTGAAATAGTTCACTTGGAAAATTCAAATTTCATAACATTTCAAAGCTAATAAGAAATTTAAGTTCCATGTATAATCAAAATGAGACACAAAGTAGTGAGATGACTTGTCCAAGGTGACGTGAAGAGTAAGAGGCAGGAATACAACTTAATCTTTAGTCTTCTAACTCCAAGTCCTGTGAGAGTGTGTGTGTGTGTGTGTGTGTCTGTGTTTGTGCTAAATCACGACTCCTAAACTGTGTGGATATTAGTAAATACATAGGCATCAACTTGCATGTCAGCTTGCAGCCGATGCCTGAAACACCACGGAGAAGGTTTTTTGGGCTCCCTCTTGAGTCTGCAGCAAAGAGTATTGTAATTCATGAACAGTGTAATGCAACTGGGGAGGGGAAGGAGTGGCCAAGAATTTGCAACATTTCTCATCCCCAAAGTAAGCATATAACTCAAAGGTAATTTGAAAGCATCAGTTATTATCACCATTTGTCTCTGATTTGGAAAACTCTCTTTCTAGGCCTCAGTTCTCACATAAGGAGAAAAACTACAATAATCAATGGTTCTTCTGGTTTTAAGATGTGAAAGTAATCACCTTATGCATGGTGTGCATTTGTAATGTGGAACAGTTCCAGGCACACAGGATTGCTCTTTAATATTGTTAAATGGCTACATGTATTACAACAGGAGGGAGTTAGAGGAGATAAGGTAGCAAGGCAAATTAACACGCCTGAGAAAAATCTGCAATGAATCCTTACGTATAGCATCTCCCCTATTTGGACAAGAAAGGTGGTATTCTGAGATAATTCAGACTTACTCTAAAGAATTTACATGGTGGTAAGAGGGCCCTGCCCTGACATTTATTTAAAATAGGAAATCAATCCCCTATGTGGGAATTTTAACCAGTACTCAGCATCATTTGCAAAACAATCAAGTGCCAATCAAACCATTTTGAATAAAATAAACTAAATCAAATAAAAATTAAACGCGAACATCAATACACTGTTAAATTTAAAATACTGTTAAACTTCAAAGAATGGGAATAGCTTAAAATTAGCATGAAAATTAAGCAAAAACAGCTAAACTGAGTTGTTAAACAGGGCCATTAAGGAGATAAAGTACTGCTCAGGCTATTTTCTAACCAAGTAACAATTTGTTAATATAAGCACATTGGCTGCAAATTAATTCCTTATAATGTAAAATGGGCATTATTTTCATTCTCTTCACTGATGCAAACATCTACCCTCTAAAACCTAGCTTAAAGGAAAACAGGGTAAAGAGAAATGCCATTTTTGTTGTGGAAATCCTCAACTGTGACTTAATATTACAAATAATGATGCTTTTGTTTTTGTTGTTTTGTAAAATCAAGTAGATCTTATTATAGAGGGGAAAAACATCTACAGGGTCACAGAGTTTGTTCCTCCGTATTATTGTGGGTTTGACAATGTCACTATGGTCATAAATAGCAATCTGTAGTTTATCTAACCTACTCTTGAGTATTCCTAGTGATGCGACCTTAGTGGCCTTGGCCTTTTCTCAGCAAATTATTCCTAAATCTAATCAGCCCTACATTTAGAATACTTTCCTAATGTCTGACCTAATGGTCTAGTTTCAGGTTGTTATACCTTGCTTTACTACCCTTAACAACTTTAAAGAATTCCTTTTCTTGTAGGGTATTATCACCTCCCAAGTATCTATGCTCTATCATGATCATTTGTACGGTTTATTCTCTAAACAGAATTGGGCAAATAATGTTCCCTTAACCTCACTAAAACCGTGCCCTGCAAATCCCCTATCCCTCATAATACTGTGGTCTAGATTCCAGTTATCTGAAGAACCAGAGTGACTGCATTTTTATATATCGAGGTTATGATATGATGTCTCTTTTCTGGTATTGTGCCCTAAATTTGATCTCTTCAGAATGGAAATGAATGTGACAATATTAGTAATGGTAGGTGATCAAGATGACCTTAACCTTCCTCTCAGCTGGACTAAATTTTAAATGGGTTTCTTCTGACTACAGAGTACTTACTTTAGAAAACTTGTAATTCTAGACTCTTTCTCTGGTCCTTTGAGATATATTTCTTTACAACCCAGGGATGTCTTTTGAAAGGATGTGGGAGCCATCCTTTTGAAATGTAATTAAAAAAAAAAAAAGACAGTATCTTTCTCTCAGTCTCTATTGGAAGACAGGAGCCTAACTTCAATAAGTGCCAATTAACAAACAGATGGCCTAGTCACATTGACCAACTCCTCCCAGTATTCTCTAGAAGTTTTCCACTAGCTCACCTCAGTGCTTCAAAACTTTCCAGCCCTTTGGCTCTTTGTTTCAATGCAGCTGAGTTCAGTTTCTTTATCCAATCCAAATGGTCTTGAATAAAATCTTCCTTGCCTGTTTAATTTGTTCAGTGCATTTTTTCTTTTACACAGGTAAGGATAGAGGAAGCCTCAGCCACTATCCAACACCAAAGGATTTGGGTCATGATAAGAGTTAAACAAATGAGCTTTTTCAGTATAATATTATGTATAAACGTATATAATTTCAGTATAATATTATGTATAAATTTTCAACTTCGTGAAAATTCATTGAGCTATACATTTATACTTGCCTACTTTTCTTGATGTGTGTTAAAACTTCAATCAATAAGCTTACTTTAAAATATAGTTTGGGGGCGCCTGGGTGGCTCAGTCAGTTAAGTGTCTGCCTTTGGCTCAGGTCATGATCTCAGGGTCCTGGGATCAAGTCTTGTGCTGGGCTCCCTGCTCAGGGGGGAGTCTGCTTCTCCCCTTCCCTCTGCCTGCCTCTCTTTCTCTCTCTGTCAAAAGAATAAATAAAATATTTAAAAAAATATATATATAGTTTGAATTCTAGTTCTGTCATTTACAATATTAGGACATTGGGAATGATAATCTAAGTTCTCAGAACCTCAGCTTCTGTATAGGTTAAATGGGAAGAATAATACATACCTCACTGTGTAGTTGTGAGATTTAAATTAACCATATGTTACAAAGTTCCTGGTAGAGTACCCACTCTCTAGTGGTAGGTAAATAATAGCTGATACTACTATTCATTGTTAGTTTTTAAACAGTCTTTTGTAGTAATTTAGGAAAAGTCACTGAAATAAAAAACAAGTCCCTTATTTCAGCAGCCTTCCAATGGGTATTCACTCTACTTTTTTCTTTTTTTTAGACTCCCAGGTAATTGTGACTTTAATCCATTTGCCTATGAACAGCAATGAATCCTGCATAGTTTATAAGGCAGAAATACTTAAATATAATCTAGTTTTTTAGTCCTATGAAAATCTAGTTTTTAATTAGTGTTGCAAACTTATTAATTTCCTACATTAAATTCCAATTCAGCCAAACCAACTGTCCCTAATCACTGACCCCAGCCCCACCCAATGTCTTAGATTTTTTAGTTTTGTTGATCATTCACTATCTCAATTAATATTTATAATTACATGCCAGACACTGTTCTTTTTTTTTTTTTTAAAGATTTTATTTATTTATTTGACAGAGAGAGAGAGACAGCCAGTGAGAGACGGAACACAAGCAGGGGGAGTGGGACAGGAAGAAGCAGGCTCCCAGCAGAGGAGCCTGATGCGGGGCTCGATCCCAGGACTCTGGGTCATGCCCTGAGCTGAAGGCAGATGCTTAACGACTGAGCCACCCAGGCACCCCCAGACACTATCCTAAGAGGTTGGAAAATCATAGTTAAAAAGACAAAGTCCTTACCTTTTGGAACTGAATTTATAGTGGTAGAGTCAACAGCCAGGTTTAAACAAATAGATCATTGTTAATTTCACTATTATGAAGAAATTTTAAAAATATAGAGAAGGGTTATTGGATGGCCATAAGAGATGCTGATCAAGAAAGTACAGAGATTTGAAAAAATATTTTTTTTAGAAAGAGAGCCTTGTAAATAGCTAAAGAAAAGTGGTTCTAGGTAGAAGCAAAAACTGTAAATACCCCACTGCAAGGAAAATCTTGATCTATGATTGAAGTGTAGGAAGCAAGGAAGAGAGTCATGTGATGAGGTCTGAGACATTTAAGGACTGATCAGGGAGGGCTATGATCAGAAGTTGTATGATTTTAACCAGGCAAGGATGTAATTAGATTTACATTTTTAAAATGCTCAGCATAGCTTATGTGGAGATTACCCTGGAGTAAATACGGATCAAGAGAAGACATAAGGAGACCAGTTAGAAGACTGTTTAAGTACCCCAGGCAAGAGATGGTGGTGGCTTTGTCTAGGGTTGTAATGGATAAGATAATGAAAAATGATCAAAGTCCAGATGTATTTTGTAGGTGGGGTTAATAGGATTTGATGATAGATTTGATGACAGTGAAGCTTTAGAGAAAAAAAGAAATAAGCATGACCTCTAGGTTTGGGCCTAAAGAATGGACTGAAGGGTAGTACAATTAAATGAGATTGGGAAGGCATAAGATTGGGGTGTGTGAAATAAAAAAATATATATTAGTCTCTGTCTTCAGTTCTTCCCAATATTTGAGTTTGACCCCATTCCTGATACAGAGTTCCCAAAACCCTTATAATTTCTTGGGTGATAGGTATGTCTTTTGTTCTTACAACTTTTGGTGGGCTGCTGGATAGGTATTAATCAGTAGAAAGACAAAGCCATGATTAGAAGCTTGGAACTTTAAGCCCTACCTCCTATCCTCCAGAGGGAGGGGTAGGGGATAAAAAATGAGTTAATAATCTGTCATGTCTATCATGCCCATGTGATAAATGTGATAAAGCCTTCACAAGAACCCCTAAAGTACATGTCTGGAGAGCTTCTAGGCTATTGAACACACCCATGTGATGGGAGGGTGGCACATTCCAACTCCGTGGGGATAGAAGCTTCTGAAGTCAGAACGCTTGTGAACCTTGCCCTATGTATTTCTTCATCTGGCTGTTCATCTATATCTTATATCCTTTATAAGAAACTTCTAAATGTGTTTCCCTGAGTTCTATAAGCCATTCTAGCAAATTGTTGAACCCAAGAAGGAGGTCCAGGGAACCCTGATTTATAGGCAGTCAGTCAAGTACAGGTGATAACCTCGGATTCGAGATTGACATATGAGTAGGGGCAGTGTTATAGGACGAGCCCTTAACCTGTGGGATCTCACTGTAACTCCAGGTAAACAGTGTCAAAATTGAATTGGATTTTAGGACATCCTGCTGGAGTCAGAGAATTGATCAGTAGCTGGTGTCAGAAGTATTCAGTGTAAGAGTAAAGGAAAACAAAGACTCTTTCATTAAACAGTGGAATATAATCCACAGTATAGCCTGAGGTGCCAAATAATTCCCTCTTCCTCTATCGTTTGGCCTATTTTAGTCTTGTCCATTCTTCTACAGCCAGGTCACAAATATTCTCTTTTCCTAATGAGCTTCACTTGTAATTAGAATTTAAATTTGTGTAACTCTAGAGTTTTGCCTTGTCCAACTGATAATTTTAATCTCTGTGGCTGATTTTATGTACTCACACTATAAATAGGTTTTGAAGCCCTTAAAGCCAAGGAATAGACCTATTTACATTTTTTTAAAAGAGATTTTATTTATTTGACAGATAAAGACACAGCAAGAGAGGGAACACAAGCAGGGGGAGTGGGAGAGGGAGAAGCTGACTTCCTGCTGAGCAGGGAGCCCAATGCAGGGCTCGATGCCAGGACCCTGGGATCATGACCTGAGCCGAAGGCAGATGCTTAACGACTGAGCCACCCAGGCACCCCTATTTACATTTTTTTTTAACTTTCAGCATTTATCATGAAATCTTTAAAACTATCTACAAGTAGAAAAAGTGTTAAATAACCATATTCTCATAACTTAACTTCAACAATTAGCAATTTAATACCAATTTTGTCTCATCTATATAATCATCTTTTTCTCTCCTGCCCCCACTGGTATTTGAAATTCAATACCAGATATCATATAATTTCCTCTCTAATAACTTCAGTATATTTTTAAAAAGGTAACAAGTTTTTTTAATGTTACTAAAATAGGCCCAAAAATGGACATTAATTTTTTAATATTAAATATATTATTGTGTCACAAATACTTTTTTACAGATTTATGTGTTCAAATCAGGATCCAAATACACTTTGGTATTGGTTGATATGTCTCTCAAGATTCTTTTAATTTATAGCTCTACCTCCATTTCTCTCTCTCTCTCTCTCTCTCTCTCTTACGTGTGTGTGCATCTGTGAATGAAATTTATTCATTATTTATTCATTTAAGGAACCAGGTCATTTGTTCTATAAAATTTCTTATAGTCTAAAGGTTTGCTGATTCCATCCCTGTGGTGTCATTTAATATGTTTCCCATATATTTTCTGTTGGAAAAAATTGGATAGGAATATGAAAATACTAGGGGCCTGAGCTATGCCAAAATAACTTCCTTATCCCAACAGAGACTCTATTTTAAAATGCACAATTTTACGTTTGTATTCTGTGTTCATCAATAAAAAGACCATGCCTTCTCAAGCATATGATGGAATGTTTTTAGACTATATATTGCATTTATGTATACATAGCCAAAACTTCAGTTTTATCTCATTTTTTGCTTCAAAATTTCCTTTATTTTAACACAATAAAGCACCTACTAGGTACCAACTAGGTACTGTACAGTGTTTTAAAATAAAACCTATTTGCCTCTAACATTATTATTTTAACTTAAAATAAATATTTTCAATACTTATTTTGCTAAAATCAAGGTGCAAAGAGGTGTTTAAAGTTGTATCAATAAGTCTGAAGTGGAATTGAACTAAATGAATTTGAATTTGTGTGTCATTTCTCTTTGAGTCCTTTTTGCATTAGATTTTATTCAGAGATCCTTTTGTGAAACACTTAGTATACACAGTGTAATTGACTTTTTATACCAGCTGAGAAAGAACAACAGGGGACTCATATCTAAATTAAAATACATCTCATCCAGGTCTATAAAAGAACCAGCAGTGCATTCAAGTGTGAGGAACTCGGTTTGGGAAAGAAAAGTTGAGAAACTCAGATTCCTGAAAGCAAGGATGTTTCAGCCAGGTGAAAGAGATACTGCCCCCTAAGAAAGAAAACTGTTTTATCACCTATAGTTTCCTAGGGCTGCTATAACAAAATATCACAAATCAGGTGGTTTTAAAACAACACAAAGTTACTCTCACACCCTAGAGGCTAGAAGTCTGAAATCAAGGTGTTGGTAGGGCTGTGCTCCCTCTGAAGCCTTTAGGAGAGGCTCCTTCCTTGCCTCTTTCAGCTTCCAGTAGTCGCTGGCATTTCTTAGCATGTGACAGCGTAATTCCAATCTCTGCCTCTGTCTTCACATGGCTAGAGCTCTTCTGTGTCTCTTCTCTTCCTCTTACAAGGACACCAGACATATTGAGTTAGGGCCCACCCTAATCCATTATGACGTCATCTTACTTTGATTATATTTGCAAAGACCCTATTTCCAAATAAAGTCACATTCACAGGTACCGATGCTTAGGATTTCAACATATCTTTTGGGGGGATGCAGTTGAACACACAACATCGCCCTCCCTTGAGATGTATGAGAATCAGGACAGCCCAGGCTCTTGAATTTTCACCTTGCATAAATTATTATGTACCTGGGAGCATCACTTTTACAAGGTTGGTTTGTAGCATTTATCAATATACTAATTAGCTTCTGCAAAAAGCCATCTGCTTTAACCCAGGGAACAATAAAAGGTGAAATGACACAAATTATTAAGTAGGTCTGAACTGTATTTCTTTGATCTATGAAGGCAGATTTATCTGTTTTACCCAGATCAAGTTCTCCTATGGATATGCAAGACAGGCACAGAGGATATGACACAAAAAAAGGGCAATCTAGGACTCACATTTTTTTTAAAGATTTTATTTATTTATTTGAGAGAGAGAGGAAAAGTATAAACAGGGTGGGGGGAAGGGGCAGAAAGAGGGAAGAAGCAGACACCCTGCTAAGCAGCGAGCCCAACATGTGGCTCAATCCTATGACCTGAGCTGAAGGCAGATGCTTAACTGACTGAGCCACCCGTGCGCCCCTAGGACTCACAATTTTTTGACTTTATGATGGTGTGAAAGTGATATGCATTCAGTGAAAACTGTACTTTGAATTTTAAATTTTGATCTTTTCCTGGGCTAGTGATACCCATACTGTCCCATGATGCTGGGCAGTGAGTTGCAGCTCCTAGGCAGCCACGTGATCATGAGGGTGAACAACCAATACACTTAAAACCATTCTGTACTCATAGAACCATTCTTTTTTATAAAATAGGCATTGTGTTAGATGGTTTTGCCCAACTGTAAGCTAATATAACTATTCTGAACACATTTGACATCAGCTAGCCTAAGCTATGATGCTTAGTTGATTAGATGTATTAAATGCCTTTTTGACTTAAGTTATTTTTAACTTATAATAAGTTGATCTGGATGTAATCCATCATAAGTTGAGAAAGATCTGTACTTTTATTAAGGGAGAGTCTTGCTTTTTTAATTTGTGTATATGGTTGATTGGTTAGTTCTGTTTTTCTAAAACACTTCTCTCTATTAGAGTTCAGTTCTCTTTACTGCCCCAACACATTGTAGAGAAGGAAAAATAAATTTCCCTCCACCCTTCTTAATTCTTAGATGAGATGCCTGCAATAAAATATTAACAAGAGGAAAACAAACTGAATTTTGACATGTATACCTCATGTGTACATGGGAAATACCCAGGAAAAAATGACTACTTCCCCAAGGTGGCTTAGAATTCAATTAAATACCATTTTAATAGGGAAAGGGGAGGGAGGGATGTGGGCCTCTTAAAGGAGAGTAAATTATTTTAGGAAAGATGAATGAGTCCTTAGAAGAATAGATAGGAAATATGATAGTTTATGACAAAGTTTGTCTGGGTCTCCTCTCCTGTGATAAGAGTCAATCTTCATTGATGAACCACTTTGGAAGGGACCTATGACAGTTGAGTTCCTTTTGGAGCACCTGTCTTTAGGCAGATAAGGAGAGTTCAGAGAAAACCTCTCCTTGCATTTGGTGTTTTTGAAGTGACTACAGTTCAAAGTAACCAATATACCAAACTGGCATATTTGGGGTGTCATATTCTGCTGCCCTCCAGCATCCAAAAACTCCTTATAGTCACCTGCTTAAGTCAACAGGATCCTTGGTCAGGGCATTCTCCAATCTCCTCCTGCCCTAAGCTCTTTCTTTGTCTTTAGTAGTGTGGGGATCCACTCAGACCTTCAGATTTGGTATGAAGATGATTTTAAATTGAAGACATTTGAGATGCAATAGATGCAAAAAAGAAGCCTCTTTGGAGCTTCCCTCATCTGACTAAAGGGAGAATCTTTAGAGAGTGAGGCTGTAGTAAATCCCCTTTTCAGGAGCAGTTTCACAGCCAGAAAAGAGCTGGACCACTGGCACTGGGGTGAGAAATTTCAAACAAACGTTATTACTTTCCATTTGTTTCCCTAAAAACCCATTTATCAGTCTCCCATTAAGCCCATTTATTCTTCCTATAGAAAGCTTGTCTCTCTGCTTCCTTTCCCTTGTGAAGTGGGTATATAAATCCCTATCTCTAGCTATTCAGGGAGCCATTTCTTTTGTGCACTCATATGTGTATGAATACATTTTGTCTTTTCTCTTGTTAATCTGTGGCCAATTAACTGCATGCTCCCAACCATTTGAACCTATGGTAGAGAGAGTTCTCCTCCGACAGTAGTGAAAACAGATCAAATTCCACTATAAGAGTTTCAAAAGAAATACTGAACCCAGTTGGGCAGAAGAAACAAGGAAAATGAGACGGGCTGGCAGGAGATCCCTGGTTAATAAAAAATGTGAAAAGAATTCAGAGACAGAAAATCATAGAAAGAGGAAAAAAGAGTAAAAGGACTTCGCTTTATAAGTTCTGGCTTCTGTATCTTGAACCACAAAGAAAAAGTGAACTCTATCCTGTTCCTCAAAGAGTTGGAACAGGTTCTAACTTATTGACATTTTAAAGAGCTGTTGATTGACCTTACTCTCCACCACCTTTCTTCCCCTTCTTGGAAGATTATTAGGAAGTTAACACCCACACTGCCCACTTAGCCACTGTGCAGCTCATAACCTTCCCTTCAGCTTATTCACCATACTTTCTATATCTCGCTGACTGGCAGTCCTTTTCCTGTGGTACACCTATTATTAATACAACAGAAAGAATTGCTTTCACAAAATGTCCAAGTATAATTGATTACACTTGGCTTATTTCCATTTAAAAAAAGGCAATTGACTTTCACTTTTCTTCCAACTATATTCTTGCATAAATAAAGCTTTTCTTGGTAGCCCTAATATAATGCAGAGCGTGATGCATATTTTCTATGGTTAGTGAGCACTTTGTTTCAATTGCTTCCAAGGGAAATACATTTGGCTCCAACCTCTGGAAAGTTAAGCAATTAATAAAAGTGTCAGATAAATGGTATCAAAATCAAACCTCAGTTGAATACAAATGGACAAACACACAGAGTGCCTTTGATATTTAACAGAATCAATCTCAAAGGCCACAAAGTGATGACCACTGTTATTAACAATAATTAACTGTGACATTGCGATTAGCTTGTTTCACAAGTGTCATAAAAATCTTCATATATGATAAGTACTTTTACAGTTATGTTAGTCATTAATGTTGAGGTTTCTTTTCTCCCTCCCTCCATTCTTCTCCCTCCTTTTCCCTCAGTTCCTCCCTCCCTCTCTGGTTCTTTGAGTTTTATCAAGAAGTTCTCATAATTTTCAGAGATCTGTGCAAAATGAAAATGTGGGCCCCTTGTTCAAAGAGCAGGAAAAACATGCCATTAAAGTATTAAAATATAAAGTTTTCCTTTAAGAATATTTTTTTACTTATGTAATGAGATAACAGTGATAGATGAAAAACAACATAAACTTACAAATTGCAAAAAAAATGTATTTCACTTAACAATACAGCATTGTTTATATTAATAGAAATATAATTTTATTATGTGAAATGGACTTCCAGGAAGAGAGACAATGTGAAAATGACCCATAGGCAGACACAGACAAAGACCATTCTGGTAGGAGTGAAACAGGGACTCTGTCTGCAACTTTCCCTCCATCTCTTTCACCTATTATGAGAACCAGGTCTTGGGGTCACCCAATAGGACTGGCTCCCTTAATGGAAAAGAAAGGGGCTGAGTCCCTGTAACTCACTTGGAGATGAGGGCCAGGCCTCCCAATCTTGGTCTTTCTCCCTACCTAGGGCTACACATCTCTTGTTTGCAAACTTAGGCCTTGGATCTGGATTCTCCTTAAGACGAAGGTAGGGAGAATGCCAGGAGGGTAAGAAGGGAAGCTGCCTTGGTGTACCCCAGCCAAAGGTCTCTCATGCTTCAGGCAGCTAGGTGCCATTCTGGGAGCAGAGAGAGATGGTAGGAAGATGTGTGACCATAAGGAGGACTCATGGTTCTTGCTGCTGCCCCCACAGCACCTGCATTAATTCTGTTTACCAGGCTCCACTAGATCTGCAGTAATGACACATTTCCAGAATGACAGTGGCAGAGTTAATGAGGTTAGGTCACAGAACAGCCCAAGTGGCAAAGCACTATACTTGCTATAGGGGTATGGAGTCAGACCCTAGCTGGTCTGTGGAGCCTAAGTTCCATGGACAGATGACCCCTACCTCCTGCCACCTACCTCTGTAGTTCTGATTCATCTCCCTCAAATCACCCCTATAGCCTCATGGTAAGGAGAATTCTCTATGACCAATTGACAAAAGACTAAAAGATAAACCCTGGCCCTGGTTCACAGATGAGTAAGCGTAGCATAGTCATAGAAGCTAAAAATGGATATCTTCCAACTACAGTCCCACACGTGGGCGGCCCTAATGTACAGTGGTGAGGGAAAATCCTCTATCAATATACTTGACAATTAACTCTTTTGGTAAGGAGAAGTGGCCTGACATTAGGATACATATAGATTCCTGGGAAATAGAAAATGGCTTGATTTGTTGGTCAGGGACCTAGACAGATGGAGCTGGGATTACTGGATACCAAGGGATCAGAGAAAGAAGCATGTGGTAGAACCTCTTGGAGTGGGCACAAAGTTTACAAATTTTTCTGTCTCAGAACGCATCCACAACAGAGGAAGCTCTTAAAGCTAGGAGGACAGAATGAGTTGGATAGTAGATATGAGTCAGACTTGGTCCTCGGTCACTCCTGCTCTTGTTCAATGGGCTCAAGAAGAAAGGAGCAATGGTGATAAGAGAGGAGGCTATCTATCAGTCTCACATCCTAAGCTTCCTTTCACCAAGGCTAATGTGGCTACCGTGGCTGGTGAATATTTGATCTGTAAGCAGTAGTGATCAACACTGAGTACTAAGTTCCTACCCATACATGAGCTTCTCTGAAGAGACCAACTAGTCACTTGATAGCAAGTTGATTACACTGGACTCCTTCTGCTTAAGAGGTAACAGTATTTCATCCTTACTAAGACAGATATGTGTTTTGGCTATGGGTTTGTCTTCCCTTACTCTCTAGCATCATATTTGAGATCACACAGAGTGCCCCACCTACTAGCATGAAACCCTCAATGAGATAGCTTTGGATCTAGGGTGAGGTAATGGATAAAGGACCACAGGACCCATTGACTCAATCATACAGCACATCATGATAGGTTCTTAAAGTCTCAGCTGAAGCATCCGCAAGCTTGGGATGGTATTTTTCAAAGTGTGAGACGTGCTTCCAACTAATGGCTATTATATGGAGTTGAGTCTCAGACAGTTAAAATACAATGATCTGAGAACCAAAGGGTGGAAGCAGCAGTGGTTGTTCTTGCCATCACTCAGCGATTATTTGGCTAAAGTGTACTTACTGTCCCTAAAATTTTAGGTACTGCAGGATTAGAAATCCTGGTTCCCAGAGTGAGAAATTGTTTTCCCCAGGAGATACAGTAGAGTTCCACTAAATATAAAGCTATGCTCTTCATCTGGTCATTTTAGGGTCCTCATAGTGGTAGGCAAGCAGGCAAAAAAATTATTGTACTATGAAGGTAATTGACTCTGACGATCATGAGGAAATAGGTGGGTGCTACATAAAAAGGGCAATAAGGCATATGTTTAGAATTAGAGGATTCACTGACATAGCTTTTAGTGTTCCAGTGCCTGGTAATAACTGTGAATTAATAATTATAGTAATCATGGTTTAACAGGGGAATGTAATCAGTATATCCCTAAGGAATGAATGCTTGGCTTACCCACCGAGCAAACAACCTAGACCAGCATAAGTGCTGGCTAAGAGTAAGGGGGAATAAAGATTGATAGATTGTAAAGGAGTGAGGTAAAGGGTATGGTTTACAAATTATGACCTGGAGACCAACTGTAGCAGCAGGCAAAACCACAACCCCATTTTTGTCTTCATTTTCTATCATTTTAAAGGATATTTTATTTTTGAAACAACAACTAGCCATCATCTTAAAGAATCAGTGACCAAACATAGTAAAGTTAAAGTGGAGTGTGAGTGAATATGAATGGGACAACGGGTGGCCCATAACACACCCTGTATTGTACTGCCATTCCCCTTCAGCACTTACTGTTCTCATACAGCTTCTTAACGCAAGAGCCCAAACCCTGAGGAAGTGCTGAGGAGCATACTCAGCCACAACATGGAAAAGGCTGGAAATGCTGGGAAATTAATCCCCACCCCACCCCAATCCCCCAAGGAACAGTCTTCAATCAGTGATGGATAAGAGCTGTAGGATAAATATTCCAGCTTTCTAGTAGCTCTGATAGAACAACTCTCAGGGATGAATTGCACTATCCCTTAGAGGCCTCCGTCAGGACTGAACTTTATTTGACAACAGCAGTAATCTGCTCACTAATGTAACTTTACCTGCTTTCTTCCCTCATGGACTCCCTTCCCTACTTTCCTACCAATGGTTTCTTGGATTATTTGCCAAACTGATTACCTGCACGTGAATCCTTATTTCAGAGTCTGTTTCTGGAGAAGCTAATCATGCAGAAGCATGGGAAGACTATCAACTTACATAAAAATCAAGTGAATGATATGTACCAGAAAAAAAATTACCTTTCTTTAAGAAATGAAAAAATAATAATTTTATTCTTAAATATAGAAAGAATATAAAATTCTATAATTAATCATGTAGGACCTAATTTCCAATATTTAGAGCAATTAAAAGAGACACCATAATAGGAAGAGATTAGTGCAGTCTTTACTGAAATGATCTAAGCAAAGGGAAATATTAGATGTGTTCACAGTTAGGAGAGTTCCGTTATGGAAAAAAAGGCATGCTTTAGTTAAATATCTGATTTACATCTTATTCTTTTGTCAAATCAGGAAAATTAATGATTTAGATAATTGTTGATGAGGCAGAAGATTTTGGCATTAATCATTGACATAATATGTTTCTAAGATTTGTTATAAAGCACTTTTCTGTGTTGGACCAGCTTGTTGGGCATAAAAATAATGGTGAAAATTGGGCCCCATTAGATAGTGTCTGGTTAGAAGCCTTACTATTAATCACTCTTCATTCATGCATTTCTTGAGGCAGCTGTACATACAAGGATCTTCTTTGTAGAGGCTTATGCTTTTCTAGATGATAAAAGTGGCTGACAGTACTTGTAGCATTTGTCTCAGACTCAAGGTCCAAGAAAAGCTCCTGCCCTACTAAACCCAGATGCAGACCTAACATCACCCTGATGCTGTCAGAAAGGACGACCATGCTGAAGCACACACATGAAATGAAACAAATAAAGATCTGTGAAAAGGAAAGTACTAGAGAAAAAATAACTATGGGAGAGTCAAAGGAGATTCAATGCATGTCTAATTTCTAACTGAAAAAAGAACAAATTAAATAGACAAGAATATTTGAAGATAACATAGAAGACAAATTTTCTGAAAATAAAAATAATTGCATCCATAGACTAAAACCTCTTTGGAAAACAGTGGTTCAGAGGACCTCTTGCAGACTGAAAAATCAAAAAGATCACTGGAGAATTCTAGAGGGAAATTTCAGCTAAAGGGATTAACTTCCTAATGCACTTGTGACTTAAGAGTTAAGTGTTCTGCTCACCCCCAGATTCAAATACTAAGACCTATCCTGCATTTTGAAATCTTTGCAATCCATTTGCTTCTCCAGGTGTCTAGTATCTCTACCTTGGTCTAGGTAATTGCATTTGAAGTACTGTACACTTTTTCTCTTTGGTCTCATGCCCCCTCAAATTCTTCTCCATTGTAGTCGGAGTGGTCTTTCTAAAACCCAACTATATTAAACTTTACCTGAGCCTTGTGATCCTGGAAAACAGCAATGTTTACGAAGTTCCCCCACCCCTGGGGTGCCTGGCTGGCTCAGTCGGTACAACATGGAACTCTATCCCTTGAGTTTGAGCCCCATGTTGGGTGTGGCGATTGCTTAAATAAATAAGAAAAAAAAAAAAAGAAGTTCCCCAACTCTTTTGTTTTCTAGGATATGGCTTACTGCAATGAATCACTCTTCCCCATTTGACCTAGATAAATCTCACAGATGCCTTCGTGTTTTACTTATGACAAAACTAGACAGAGACCTTCCAAATTTTCATTCTTTGCTTCATAAACAATTAGCTGAACTTCTTGTACCCATTATCAATCTGGATAAAATACCTGCTAATTTCACTTGGCTAAACTTGGTTAAGCTTCCCTTCCTCCCCCAGGTCCCTGAATTTTGATCCTTCTTCAATATAAGCCAGCATAAAATTCCTTCTGAATGACCCCTTCTAGGAATAGGCTGACCTCGGGGTAAACATTCTCTAATCTATTAACTAAGCATGCTATTTTCATCCATTCATCTTACTTCCCCAAGACTGATTTTTTTCTAACCTTGTTCACTCCTCACTATGAAAAAAAAGCCCTTTCCTATCTGACTTTTGAGACACTTGTAGCTCTCATTGTTGGGGCATGCTTCCTATTAAATAATTTTCCTCTTTCTGTTGCAGTAGTCTGCCTCTTTCATTGCAAAAGTCTCTCCTTATCTGATAAAGTCTGGATTTGCTTTTATTTGACAAACCAAAATCTGATCATTCCATTCCCCTACTTAAAACCTTATTGGCTTTTCACTGTTTTTTAAGATAACACCCAAATTCTCCTTGTTTACAAGTCCTTTCCTGGTCTAGTTTATCCCATCCCTATACTTCTAAAATTTTATCTCTTCCTTTTCCTAAACAACCTCCCTTGCTGTGCATCTTTCTCTAAGCTCCAGTGATCTTGTAAATCTTTCCCATCCCTTAAGTCATTATGCTTTCTCTGAAATTTGGACTTTCCAATTCTGCTCCTCCTTGTCTTGCCCTCAACTTTCTGGATTTATCCTGCTTACCTCTCAAACCTCAGGTTTGACGGTCCCTCACTCAGGAGAACTTCCTGGACTTCTCACGTGAGGGTTTGATTTTCCTTTAAGTCCTTATAAAAACTTAGTGTACGTTTCCTCTCATACTGTTACTGTAACTGCTTTTTTAATGATGTTCTCTATCATTAGACTTTCTACCTCAAGAAGACAGGGACTATGTGCTTTTTATTGTTGCACCAATAGTGTCTGTCACATGGAAGACACTCAAATATCAATTGTATCAGTACAATTAAGTTGATAGCTTTGACACAAGAGAAGTAAAATCAAAATAGTAGAATCTGCTTCCAGCAAAGAAGAGTTCATTCATACTATTTTGGTTACAAGTGACAAAAAAAAAAAATGAACCAGGATGACCTTAGGCAAAAGATAAAAGTGTGATGATTAGCGATTTCATAAGAAAATTAAAGAATAAAACATATGGATTACTTAGGGCTCTCTCAATAGCAAACTTCAGGAAACTCAGCTCAACTTACTTTAGTTTAAAATCTTCTGGAGTAAGTTTACTTTGGTGAAGAAGCTTATCTGGAGGGTTCAAACGGTGATCCAAAATCTGGTTTGTTTCTGTGGAAACTTCAGTCTCTGGTCCCATGGGGTGGTGAGATGGGAGGAACAGAGCTCCCCACCCTCGCAACTCTAAGGTCAGTCTCCAAAGCAGCTTTACTTTTGTTTTTTGTTTTTGTTTTATTTTATTTTCCCAGTTGTCTTATAAAAGATCTTAAATCCACAAGCATAGGATTTTCATAACGGAACTTGGTTATGTGTCCTGTCTGAACCAATCTCTAAGATGAGAGGAATGTAATTCCCTGTTTGGTTTAGCTTCTGATATATACTCCCCTGCATGTGAAGGTGGAACCGTGCCTACACTTCCCCAGTGAGAGTGGGAAAGAGCTAACTCTCTATCCCAACATTAGTGCTACTGCCAGACCAGCACCAAAAGCAGAAGAGGCAAAAGACAAACGAGCCCTACAGGTGGTCATAGATAGAGATGACCTATGGGAAAATAAACCTAAATATCCTCAGGATATGCTTCTTCAACCTGTGCTACTGCTCTGCACTCTTGCATTCTCCATAAGGGTAAAATCATGGCTCATGCTCATTACCCTTCCTTCTAGTTCAATGAGTGTGACTCATTAATGTTTTAACATTTAAAAACATATTAAGCAATTCATTTCCTTTTCCACAATAAATAGGAAACATTTCATTGGATTTCTAAATAGACATTTAAACAATAAGTTTCCTATAGTAGTTACAGGACAATCATAGGAACAAATACCCAAATCCAATTAGTATGCCATTAAACATTTGTCACACAAGACAACAATAATAATTATAATTTATTATCCTAGAGGAAATCCAAAAACCAAGTGGTAATCAAAATATCCCAATACACTGCAGAGAAAATTTACCATATTCAATTCCTTATATGACCCTGAAGAAGTCAGAAAAAGTAATAGAGTCCTTCAAGCAATCCATAGTACTATTAGAACTATTTTCCAGTGCTGATGAGTCTCTTCTCCAAACTATTTTTAATCCTGAGTTTATGGAACTCTTCTCTCTACCCTTTCCTTATCTTTCCAAGTGCTTGAAAAAGTTCCCTGTAAATAGATTTTAATTGCACTTAACAGCAAATTAATCCTTCCCTTTGGATATTCCATACCACCTCATGAAACCAAAAAATAATTCAAACCCAGCCCACCTCTAATCCCCAGGGTAACGCCTTATTCTGAAGAGCAAGAAGGCCTCCAATCGGTGAGAGTAACCAAGGTAATTTAAATATGGGTGAATACAGGAACAAATTCCCAGGCTCTGTTACTCTCTTTGTTGAAACCCATTCTTTTGGAAAATCATTTTCTTTAGCCATTGGACAACAAAATGCATTGTCAAGAAATTTTATAGCAATAATTATAAAAGATGTCCATTTGAACCCATTGAGGTCTCACTGATTTTATAACACCCAGCAGACCTCCCTGCAGGAGAACACTATATTTATGTGAGCAATATATGCGAGAATTGAGATCGTAAAATTAAATGACCACATAGAACTGTCATTTATATGATGAGCGCCTACATATGTGAAGGCTGGTTTATTTTGCAGCGTCGGGTTGCGTTAAATGGTCCACTCTCAGTGAATGTTTTTAATCACGCATTTCTTCACTCTTTCTGCAATATTACACTTGAAGGACTGGTAAGCACTTTGCTATGAAATGCTAAATGGTTACTGGCACTGCTATTCTGACAGAAGAGCTCACTAAAATAGAAGTACAGTACATATTGTATGCAATTGTTTTATGAGAGACATTATGGTTACTAGAATAACATTTCACCATTACCAACTGCTGAGAGAAAAGTCATTAAGATATTTGGCGAGCCAGTGCAATTTTTCAACAGAACTATAGTACAAGACCTTAGAACAGCTTCCATAGAGGGAGGCTGGCTGTCTCATAAGAAAAAAAAGACATCAAGTCTGAAGTCTATGTTGTCTGATTTATAGTACTTTATTTTCAGTGTCCAGTGAGGAAGTTACTGGGTATGTTAGGAGTGTCAGAAGAACAACAGGGAATGCTTGTGTAAAATATATGTATATTTCACATACAAGTATTTCTGGTATATGTGTATGTCTGTGATTCTCTGTGTATATGTGTAAAAGATTAGTCTCTTGTGTTAATTTTTATGACAATGTCTATGTTTTAAAGCTCATGTTTCCCAGGGAACTACCTTTGTCCAGAGATTAACTTGTATAATTTGAACAGCAAAGGTCTTCTTTTTTTTTTTAAATAAAAAGACATTGACGGATGCGGGAGAGGTGAGATAGGAAATTGTCTAAAAACACTTTACTCAAATAAAGAATAAAACAAGTAGTTTATTGTAAACATTTAACATTTTCTGCCATTGTTATTGGTGGTAAAACAGGGATGATAACTGTTTTACAAATGTTTTTCCATACACACACACATACACACACACACACACATATGTGTCAGTATATACTTATATGTATGTTTATATATAGTATATGTATAATATATGCAAGATAGATAACTTTTAGAATGTTAAGCTGACAAAGTTTACCACCTACTCCTGTGAATTACTTCCATCTCATTACATCAGGAAAAAACATAAGCATTCATCAAAAACAA